>NC_054488.1:21630574-22257447 GCF_017639515.1 Carcharodon carcharias
AATTTCAGCCAAACATTTGTTTGATGTTTTATTTTCAAATTATTTTGCAAGCTTATGAATCCTTTCATTCAGCTCAGCTTTTACTTCTCCTGGTGCCTTGTGTTTCAGTGTCAGATTTACATTTTCCAATCTTAGTTCTGTCTTTCTCTTTTCTGTCTGCAATTGAACTTTGTCCTTGTCTTTCATTTTGTTTTGCTGTAACCAGGTCTGTCTCCGGTGAAGTCTTAACTTATCTCACTTCTGTAATTATGCAATTCATGGCTTCATTACCCGCTCACAGTTTGGAAAGTTCTACGGCTTTTCCTTTCAATGCTTCCTCTTCTCCGTTCAACCACTCCTTCAGCTCTTCAGTCTGTTTCTTGTAGCTTTCGGCTTCCTCCTGGAATATGGAACATTGCTGAGTCTTCTCTGCCAACTGGTTCTTCAGTTTGTTCAGAATGATATTACATTCACTTTCCCTCTCTTCATAATTTTCCAGAGGAATAAACTTTGGCCTATGGAATTCTTGTAGTGTGTGCAGGTCTTTCAATGGGTTTTCCTTTTCTTTGCGAAGCTTATTTACTTCATCTTTACTTACTTTCCCATGTAATTCAAGAGAGTCTCCTCAAGTTTCTTCTGCTGTACTTCCATTCTGCTGTTTAAGGTAGTCTTCATTTCATCATGTTGCTGAATGTTTATGCATTCCTTTTGCAGTTGATCTTGAAGGACAATTAACTGTTCTTTCAATTGTTCATTTTCTTGTTTTCTGGACAACTTACTCTGCGTTTCAATGCATCAATTCATTGCTACTGCTGGTTCCAGTACAGCTTTTTCTGAAGTAATATCCTTTTTAGCTTCCCATATTTTTCCACAGCTACATATTGATTCTCCAAGGAGTCTTTCAGGGTCACAACTTCTTTGCGTGCCTTTTCTGCCTGATGTTTAACCTGGTTGTACATCTGGTTGAGTTTACCCAACTCCCACTTTGATTTGCAAACTGTGGAATTGAGGGTATTTATTTCCTGTGATGCCTTTGTGTCATCTCTGTGATTTGTTTGTTCAGATCTCGAACAGCTTGGTTCATTGAAGACTTCAGTTTATCCTGTGTTTTCAGGGGTATATACTCAGCTTGAATTTTGCATTTCTAATCTTCCAGTTCAGCTCTGATGCAAACATTTTCCTGTAGAACAGCTTCATTTACTCTTTGCACATTTTGCCTCTTTTGAATTATCTCATTCTCTGGGGTCCTCTGTTGCCTTCTCTCTGGAGTTTTATTTGCCTTCTCTCTGGAGTCTATTGTTGTCTTCTGAGGTCTTTTATTGCCCTCTCTGGTATCTTTGATTGCTCTTGGCAGAGTTGCCCTCTCTCTCTTGGATCTCTTGTCACCGTTGGTGGAGTTGGCCCCTGTCTGGGGTCTCTTGTTGCACTCTGCAGATTTTCCCTCTCTCTGGGGCCTTTTGTAGCCCTTGGCACTCTGTTGGGAATTTCCCTCTCTCTAGGATCTCTTCTAAGCCGCTATACATGGCTGTTTTGTTTTTTCTTGTATTTACCGCGTTAAGTATGTTGCTGCTTTAAGACAGAAATCTTTTTTTTAAGCTTCAGGCATGCTTTTTTTTAAACTTGTGAGCCGTCAACTCTGCAGCAAAGAGGTTTTTTAAGCTCTGCAATCTTTTTTCTTATCTTTCCTGCTGCGCACTACAGGTTTCTCTATTTAACTCTGCCAGCCTTTTAAACTTTTTTTACTGCAGCTGTCTTCCAGCGCCTACAATCTGCTGAGACTCTTGGGACCGCCACCTATAATAAAATGTAAGTACAGCTTCTTTTTGTAATTATTGCTCACCGTCTTGTAGACTCTCACTCAGGGGGCTTGCGATGGACTTCCACCCACTCTGGTGGATTCCTCAACTTTAAAGTCTGTGCTGAGGCTTCTTCAATTGTTTCTTCAATTTTTCTTCATAGGTGCGCATCTCTCTAGTTAAGTTTCAGCTGCTTTTAGTTTTTCATATCTTGGGAATCTGTTCCGGGGTCATGCATTTAACTACCATGTTTCTTACTGCTGCTGATCACCACTGCCGATCACCATGGTACTATTGCTGTTGGTTATCACCACGGACCCCGCTACTGCACACCATGCTGTATCATGGTGCTGTTTGTTGCCATCGTATATTGTATTATGAGTTCTTTACATGTCTCAATGAGGAGATCTTGAGACTTGCATGTTTAAACATGAACTGTTTATTGGTAGTCTTTAACCATTCACAGATCCCAGGTTACAGTCTTGCAAGGTGCTGCTCTATGCAGGTAGTCCGCTTGCTTCCATAGTGTTATTTCTAGACTGTTCTACCCCAGAGTCTCTTACCATGTAATTCTATACAACATACCGTGGGCGGTGCTATTCTCTAGTCCCACGTTATCCCTTGCTCTGCTGGACACGTTTACATTACAGAGGCATGCAGGCACATACAACATCATACAACAGGACTGGCTCAGGAATGTTCCGGAAAGGGGCCTCCTAATTGGTCACTTTTGTTTTTGCCATTCTATTTAGGATAACAGAGGGCTCTTGATGTCGCAGACCCAATCAGAGGACCAACTGTTATGGAGCCTTTGCAGCTCCAATAGTAGAGGTGGACACCAATGAGGCAGGTTGGAGACCACAAGGGTGCCTCAACATGGGGGTGCCCTCACTGAGTCATAGAGTCATAGAGGTCTACAGCACAGAAAAAGGCCCTTCAGCCCATCGAGTCTGCACCGGTCAAACAAGTACCTAACTACTCTAATCCCATTTTCCAGCACTAAGCCCATTGTCTTGTATGCCATGACATCACAAGTGCACATCCAAATACTTCTTGAAAGTTATAAAGATTTCTGCCTCAATCACCCTTTCAGACAATGAGTTCCGGATTCCTACCACCCTCTGGGTGAAAAAATTCTTCCTCACATCCTCTCTAAAACTCCAGCCCCTTACCTTAAAAAACTGCACATAGCAGTGAAGAAATAAATAAATTTTAAGCCAGCAGTCCATTGGAATGGAGAAGAAACCCCTCTGTTGGATTGGGCTTGGCTGAAATTTTCATCTTTGACATTCATGGGGCATGAAGCCTCCAGCTCCAGTGACCCAGCAGGAAGACTGCCTCCATTGAGCTGGTGGCCTCTGAACATGACCAGGAGCTATGAAGCTGTAAAACTGTCTCTATTTGGGGCCTTAAGCATTGTAATTAGCTGCCTGCCTTTGTGGAGCAGTCAGCCTATCCGACTCCCATCCCATCCCAGGAAAGGTCCCCAGTGGTAGGCGTGTGTTGGAGAGCAGAATTAATGCAGTTCCCCACTCTGTTTCTGGCTGTACCCACCCCCATCCCCCCCTCACCCCCACTTCCAACCCAGCATCATGGGGCGGGGAAAATTCAGTCCATTGTGTTGCGTTTGGCTTGGTTCAGTAGTCTTTGTCTGAGTGCAGTAGCTGTTGTGGCTGGAAATGAAGGATTTCAGCCACATTGTTCAGCATTATTGATGTTCAATAATGCTGTTTTCATTCTTGTTGACTACTGATTCATCCACTGTCCAAAATTGGGGATAGGTCATACTCAAATCTCTATATAGTGCAGCAAAGCTATTAGATAGCTCCATACAGTGGCTTATTCAGACTGCTGGTGGCACATGGTTTGGTAACTGTAGTCAACGTTCCCTCTAAACTCCAAAAGTCCCTTTGCAGGCTGTGTAGAAGTTGGCCCCTTTAAATACCATGCATGTGCACCACACAAAAACTATTTTAGGGGCTGTACATTTAAAGAAATCACCCGCGCACTCAAAACAAATTGATGGGAAAGTTGGTTCTGGTCATTAGAAAACCACAGTTGCAGTAGCTGGAAGCTATCCATGATAAACTAATAGTTAATGGCACAAATGACACTGCTCATAACTACCAGCTCCCTCTGCTCCTTTGACTTTGACTTATTCCTTATTATTTTCTCCTTCCTGAACAGCTCCACTTTAGTATGTCTCACTTTGCTTCAAAGCAGAGGGGATAACAAGTGAAGAATAATTTGGTGTCAAAGAAGACGATGATGTGGGAAATGAGGAGTAAGCTGTTTAACAAAATGGTTTTGTTAAATTATTTTCAACCTTGCTGAAAAGAGAGACATTTTTGCCAAAGCTTTGTATCTTGCACTCATCAGGACAAACACAAAAATACCAAATTTCAAATGATCACAACAACTTATACTACCGGAGAAGAGAGTACTGATTGATTGGCAAGTTGACTGATTTGTCGAGGCTTTGCCATGGAGAAAGCAATGTTTTATGGGGGACTAACTGTCTGTTAAATTTATCTGCTTGTCTCTGGAGACTCATAGACTATTTTTAAGGTCAGAAGCACATCTATAACATTCACAACCAATTGGCTAAAAGTCAGGTTCTTCCTTTTAGCTAGTCTGAAGGCAGCACCTTCCAAACCCATGACCACTACCACCTAGAAGGATAAGGGCAGCAGATAGATGGAAACACCACCGCCTGGAAGTTCACCTCCACGTCATTCACCAGCCTGACTTAGAAATATTTCACCATTCCTTCTCTGTCGCTGGGTTAGAACCCTTCTTAACAGTACTTTGGGTGTACCTATACCACATGGACTGCAGTGGTTCAAGAAGGCAGCTCACCAGCACCTTCTCAAGGGGATCTAGGGATGGGCAATAAATGCTGGCCCAGCTAGCAAAGCCCACATCCCGTAAATGAATTTAAAAAATATGGAAAATGTATCATCCACATATCAGAAATATGCAACCGGTAGGAGGTTAGGTGTCATTCCATCAAAGACACATTTTTCATGGAACCCAACAAAAATGTTTGGGAGAGCTGGGCCTAAAGGGGATCCCATGACACCATCTACTTGAGCATAAAGCTAAACTTAACAGCGCGAGTTGCTGAGTTCATAAGCTCAATGAATACTGATTCATGCAATGGTGGTGGGTCTAGATCACCATGATATAATGCTGCAGCGCAAATATCTATGGCTTCCTTAAGTGGAACACTGGTGAATAGGCTAGCAATGTCAGATGAGGACATGGACATAGCATTGCTATCGATATGCAAACCCTGTATGGTCTTCGCAAATGTGAAGAAGTCCTTCACCATGTACCTGGAAAACTAGGTCAAACTGGTTGTAATAACTCACCCAACCATTTAGTCAATTCATGCAGTGCAGAACTGGTCATAGATAAGATGGGGCGTAAAGGGACATCACTTCTGCATGTCTTGGGCAGCTCATGTATATGCAGACTCAGTGAGCCATGAGGATGAACCCTGTCATTTTTATCACAGGTAGCACACTGCTTTTACACAAGTCCAGCAAGCATTTTTTTTAGCTTGCTTCCAAGCAAGACTGGTCTGGTCATGTTGAGCAGCAGGTGCAATGGATATGAAGTTGGACCAGTCATTAGGAATGAGTTTGAACTCCTTTACTCCCTACCATCCCACCACAACAAGTGTCCACTGAGGACGCTGAATCTTTGAAAGCGCGCCTAGCTGATCTAGTGTATGCATATTGTGGGATCCCAAATAACCTGTCTAATTTTCACATGCAATGTGAATGTCTTACTGTATTGTGAGGCCTTACGACTAACCTGGACACACACATCAGTAAACCTGACAAAGGGACAGGAATAGGCATCCTTAACAAGCGTGACTATATCAACAAAATGCACACCTTTTGAAAAGGAGCAGTCAAATGAACTCTCCTTCCTTGACGTACTAATTGAGAAATCTGCAAGGGGGTTCTCTACCGCAAGCCTATCTTCACTGGTCAATATACTTTGGGATTCTTACAGTTCATGAGCTGTAAGATTGGCCTTATTAGCAGCTTCATAAATAGAGCCCAAACCATTTGCTCACCATGCAAGCTTGATCCTGAAATGGGGCGCATCAAAGACATCCTGCGGGATAATGGCTATCATGATCAGATCATTTTGCGCTATATATCATGCAAACTCTTAGAACGGGCCTAAGGCCGACAATTTTGGCCCTGAAAAGCACCCAGTCTACCTCAGATTACCCTGGAAGGGCAAGGTATCTCACAAATTTGAGCAACAGGTGAAGCTAGCTGTTTCATGCTGCTACTATACAGTAGCAAAACAAGTGGTATTCACCACTAACAGGATGCTGCTGTCAAGCCAAAAAGATGTTCTGCCTATCACACAAATGAGTAATGTGGTTATGAATTTCAGTGCCAGTGAGATGCTAGGCATAAAGGCTGTACATCCCAAAGACGTGCAGATCATATCAAACAGCATGTCCCTTCTGCTGTTCACAACGGGCAAGGTATAGATTATATCCAACCAGCCCATGTGTGCAAAACTCAAAACACACTCCAACAATAGATGTTATTCCACAATTGGACAATGTTTGCCAAATAACCCTCAGTGTGCTAAGAATTACACTGACAATCAATTTAAGATTGTCAGTTGGGCTCTCAGTGTGGCACATTTGCATGTGCTGGAAGTTACATATATTAATAGGGCCCTGTTCTTTGCAGACAGAAGGAACATGTACACACATTGCACCTCTTTCAGCTAAAAAAATGACAGTCATTCTTGGTTCGTTCCTCAAGGCAATGCCTTGACCAATCAGAGTCAAGGTGCCTGGTTTAAAATTTCGAACAATGCTTGGCAGTTAACTGCCAATTACCATTAACTAGTGCATTCTCCATGGCAACTACCAATCAGAGTCCACTTGGCAACTAATCAGCACTCTCTTCTCGTACTGCATAAAGTTCTTGCTTTCCCCTGACATTGGTATTCTTGAGATTGTCCTGAATGCAAGACAAAAAGCTTCTACAAAATGTCTTTTTTCAGCAATATTCAAGTTCTGTACTAACAAATGACTATTTGTGTTGCGGTAAATTGGGAGTTACATGCATGGGATGCAGAAGGGTCCAAATGTTCTTAGGCTCTAGACCCAAGAATTCTTAGTTCCGTTATGGGGAGTTCGGCAGCAAGTTAAATCTCCTTTTCAGCTTAATGGATGAGTTTAAATGGAAGTGAGATGCTGAGTGATTAATCACCTTCAAGAAGTATCCTTAAGGTGGTGAATTTTGGGACAGTGTCTATGTAAATGTTTGTCAAGATATATATTTCACTTTAAACTCACCGGAGATACCAGTTGTCTCCAAGTCCATATTTCCTTCCGCAGATTCCCAAACGAGGAAACAAGCATCTTGGGAGTCGACGCTCAAGAAGGAGAGTTGTTGCAGCAACCTTTGATCAGGAAACAGTTTAACATTAAAGGTCAAAGTATCATTAGCTGCTGCATCTGTACAACTTTGGGACCTGGGTTTAAACTTGGTCCAGATACACAATTGGAAGTCTCTTTCAAATAGACCATAACATTAGCACCCACTAGGCAGGGAAACCTTAATCACTTCCTGTATCCAACTAACAGAGGGTTCTTCATTCCTTCGAGTATCTGAAGTATCGTTATAAGTGTCCCAGGGTATGTTTAACAGAGACTAGTGGAAAAAAAGGCATTATGGAATTTCCAAACATTTATTAACTATATAGAACTGTGTGCAGGGATAGATAAGCACTAGGCTCCTTCTAGAAGCATCTCTGAGTTCCAATGACATGTGATCTGACATCACTGTATGTTAGCTATTCCCCCTTTATACTACATTTCCCCAAGTCTTTCATTCTACTCATTAAATGTTTACACATTTATACAACCTACTTCCCTCCCCTACACCCAAAGACACTGTTGCCACCTGTGAGTCATCGGGAAGGACTTTACAGTGCTTTGATCAGTCTGCTGGATTGTGTTCTTGTTTCCTTTGGAGGAGGCCTAGGATCACAGTCTTCCTGTGAAGGGACCTGTGAACCATCAGGCAAATTGGTCAGGTTGTTTTCTTGGTTGTCTGGGTAGTCAACGCAGTCCTGTGAAAGCTGTCTGCTGGTGGTTACCAGCGCAGATCTGTTGCACCTGAGGACACCCTGGTCAGTGTGCACAAGATAAGGGTGTGGATGACTCAAAACTTGGCCGGGCTGGTTCTGCTCTCGGACCCAGACAGAGTCCCCTGATGTGAGTGCCAGTAGATCCTGTCCTTTATGGTAACGGTTATATGTCACGGTCTGGTTTGCACGGTAGTAGTCCCCTTTTTCCTACACCATTTCCAACTCAGTTGCCTTGAGACATGGTCAAAGTGTGTGTGGGAGACACGGGAGCTGTGTGTGTAATCTCTTACCCATTAAGAGTTCCGATGCAGCCAGACTGTTCTGCAGTGGTGTAGTCTGGTGACTCAGTAAGGCTAGGTCAATGTTATTATCTGTATTCAACAAGGATTTGATAATACAGAACCCTCTTTCCATTGGCCTATGGGTACCTGGGTGAGCTGGTGATGTGGGCAAAGCTGTATGTTTTTCAGTGAAGAGTATGACGCAGTCATTGGCAAACTGTGGGCTGTTGTCAGAGACAACAAAATCAAGGATGCCATGTATGGCAAAAAATTTCCTTGAATGAGGGAGGCATGGCCACGATTGGTGTGCTACCTGGTAACTCCATTGCACTATGCTGGGTGGGTGCCAGAATGTCTGTATGCACCTGTAGTTGCATTTGTGTTCCCCAACCCATGTTAATTGGGTGCCCTCCCACTTCACAGGGTCAAAGCTAGAGATCACCAGTAGTTATAATCCTGCGTAAACATTGTGACCATATCCTGAGAAATTAAGTTAATCAATACAGTGCACAGAACTGGAATAACAAAGTCATTGATGCCCTGTGAAGCACTGACTGAAGCTAGGAATTACGTTTCATGATATTATTCTACAAACTTCTGAAATGCCCATAGCAAATTCCATTGATGATTAATTTAATAGAGTTGTTAACTGATCTCAAATAAATAGCTTAACATCTGCATTAAAACAGCAGAGACATATTAGGAAGTAACATTGCACAATTGGATTCCAGGCTTTGTGTTCAAATTGCTGGTACTTTAAATGATAGGAACAAACAACATCAGCGATTAAAGACCTTCAGGCCCTTCGGTGCCCTCCACCTTTAGTAGAGGTGTAGCCTCATTCCCCAATATCCGATGCTGCTGGCACCTGAGGGAAGCAAGAAACCGAAAGTGGCCAGTTTCAGACATAATCTGGGAACTTCTCCCTCACTACATATAGTGATAGAATGTTACAGACAGCAGAAGATCTTTTGACCCATTGCTCTCTGGAAGAGTTTTCCATTTAGACTCATTCCCCTGGCCATGGTGTCTCTGCTGGTTCCCTGATTCAACCATATGCTTAGGTTCTTTTGCCTGCCCTTTGCCCATTTCATTCAATGCATCTCCACAAGCACTGAAAGAACTATCCATCTAGTTCCAAGCCAGTTGGCTTTTTCTCATTTGGTCCAACTTGCCTGTGCCGACTCACTGAAAGAGCAGTCCACTTAGACCCATTCTCTTATCATTTCTCCAAACCCATTCAAGTTGTTCATTTTGAAATACTTACCCAATTTCCCCATTAAAAGCTATTCCAGATTTGTTTTCCCTGCCATTTCTGTTGAAACGTTCCATGTACTAAAATCCCAACATGAAAAAAGAATAACCCCCCCCAACTTTTCATTTTGTTCTTTTGACTATGACAGCAAATTTATACACACTAGCCAATGATTTACCAGCCAGTGAAAATGCAGCAACCTCCAGAAGATCTCAGCTACCTATATAGGGTCTTTAGACATACTGAACTAATTCCCCCTTCCAACCAAAATGTCTTAATGGCATGGAGAACATAAAGGAATTTATATCACGTTTGTAACCTCATCAGTTATGTGTCAGTGTTAGTACAAAATCTCAATACCTTTGGGAACTTAAAAAAAATTGTTCTCATGATGTGGACAAGACAGGAAGGTTGTACTTACTGCCCGTTCTTAATCACCCTGGGAAGACAGTGGGCCCTCTTCTTAAAGTGACTTAATAACAATTGAGGCACTTGCTAGGTTGGAATCATCTCTTGATTAGACTGATTCCCCTTCTGACAATTTTAACATGTTTTTTTCTGCATTAAATTTATTAAGTTAACCTGGTCATGGTGGGATTTGAATTCATGCTCTCTGAGTTGGTAATCTGGGAACATAACCGGTAATTTTACTGAAATTGTAAAACAGCCAAACCAATTGGTTTTAGCTCATCAGTAGCCCAGATAAAAAAATATCGGATGCACTCTCAACCAAAGGGTATTATATATATTTTCCCTCATTTGTTTTTAACACTAATATTCCCTTCTTCCCCTCTCATGATGATGTTGATTCCTTGTTGGGAGTTGGATCCTTTGAATATTAGTGTCTCATGTAGACAAAATCAACATGGATTTATGAAAGGGAAATCATGTTTGACAAACCTACAGGAGTTTTTTGAGGTGTAACTAGCAGAATAGATAAGGAAGAACCAATGGATGTGGTGTATTTGGATTTTCAGAAAACTTTTGATAAAGTCCCACATAAGAGATTAGTGTGCACAATTAAAACACATGGAATTGGGGGTAATATATTGGCATAGATTGAGCATTGGTGAGCAGACAGGAAACAGAGAGTAGGAATAAATGGGTCTTTTTCAAAGTGGCAGGTGGTAACTGGTGGGGTACCGCACGGATCAGTGCTTAGGCCCTAAGCACTCACAATACATATCAATGATTTGGATGTGGGAACCAAATGTAATATTTCCAAGTTTGCTGACAACATGAAATTTGGTGGGAATGTGAGCGATGAGGACGGTGTTAAGAGGCTTCAAGGCAATTTAGATAGGTGCATCACAGCTGACCGTCAAGCTGTTCTCACCCAATGTCCATGCATGCAAGCAGTAGGTGGCATTGGAAAGCAATAAGGGATAGAAACTCTGGCTCATTTCTCTCTTCCTGACTGACTGCAGCAACCTTCAGCTGGTCCTCCACTGAAGTTGGATGTCCATTGACTTAATCAAATGATGAACCATTTTATAATCTCACCTGTGCTCTCCAGAGGTCATCATGCTGTTTTGACACCCGCCGAATCAATTCGCTCATCATGTGGATGACAAGGAAAACCGTGATGGCGAAAGCAAGCAAGGTGTACATGGCGTACAGGAATCGTGCCATGTCAGGCTGGATCACTTCCCAATTGAGTGGCATGTTAACGAGCCCGAAGAAGAGGAGATACATGGTGAAGAGAACAGTGCTGAAATCCACAAAGTATTCCCACTTTGCAGGATCCAAGACTTGGAAGGACAGATGGGTACCTAGATAAAGCCAAGGGCACTGTCAACCACAGCAAATTACCTGTACCAGACAAGAGGAGCACAAAGGACAGAGACAGAAAGAATCAGAAAGGAGGGTTGAAATGTAGACGGATAGTAAAGGAAAAGTTAAAGTAGAGAGAAAAAAGGACTTATATAGCACTTTTCAAAGATGACCAAACATTTCAAAGTACTTTATAACCATTGAATACTTACTGCATGTGAATGCCAGAAGCAAAATGAGCATCAGTACCAAGTACGGCAGTATAATCTCGAATATTATCTGTGGAAAAAGAAGAAACATGTTAGTAAAAATTGAATTCAAACTACTTGACTTGTTGCAGCATTGCTTGTGATTTATATGCACTGGACTCTCGCCTCCCTAGTTGATAGCATGTCATTAATGGAAATGAGTCTGTATCTCAGACTAATGTGCTATAAATCTTTTAGCCTGGATTTTCATCTTCGAGGCAAGGATCTTGAATCACGAGCCTGCCTCTTGCCCAGCAGTGTCCATGCTATTTTCACGTTGGGTTGGTGGGGACAGGCTGGAGTCAGGGCCACCACCTCCTGAAGAAGGTCCAAGGTAGGAACAGAGGCAGGCAGAGACCGAGATGGGCAGGTTAGAAGGCCTGCCTGCATTTCATGTCATCAGCAAACTTGCAAATATTACATTTGGTTCCCGCATCCAAATCATTGATATGTATTGTGAATACTTGGGGCCTAAACACTGATCCCTGCGGTACTCCGCTAGTCAACACCTGCCACTTTGAAAAAGACCCATTTATTGGCCCAGTTCTGTACATAAGTGTGAGATACCTTAGACCACACCTTTCACCACTCGCCCCTCACCAACCCCCATGTTCCCTCCATAACCCATAGTTTCCACCATCGACAGAACTCATGCACACTATAATAACATTGTGAAATGTTTGAGATGTTCATGAAACTGTCAAAATAAACAAACAGCCATTCAAAAACCTCTTCAAAAATATAATTCTATCGAATGTTAAAAAACTGTCAATCAAAACAAAGCTAACAGCCCTCTTGACAGATGTGTCAACAAGCAGCATTGAGCTGAATCCATTCGTGAGGCTTGGAGTGCAGGCAAGCATTCATAATGGGATACCATTGTACATCTGTAAAAACAAAGCCTCCAGGGCTGAATGCATTAAAATCTTTGAAATAGTGGCATAGATAGCTTACTGTCCCACTGCTTCAAAGACTCAACCAATGGCTGGGTGTCAACCAAAGAACTCAGCCATCTGTTCCACTGCTTCAAAGGTTCAACAGATGACTTGGTATCAGTCAAAGAGCTCAGCCATCTGTTCACCTATTTCAAAGGCTCAGTAGATGGCTGGTAATCAATGTAAATATCAAAGCACGGGGTCCAATTAACACATTCAAATTCAAATCTCAATCCTGTATAATTTAGAAGAGCACTTTAACCACTAGAGAAAGCATTCTAATGAATCTGAATACTTTTCCATTTTCAAAATGCTAGTCAAGTTAATGGTCATTTGCCTATTCTAAACAAAGCTCTATCATTAATCATTGCATTAAAACATGCTTAACTAATCACGTAGATTCTAACTTTGGCATGTGAATTTGTCAACACATTTTGACTTATCTATCAGAGCTTTCCCAATTCCTGACTGGGATTCGCCCATTGTTCACGACACCTCTGAGCAGCTGTGAACCATGTCACCTATCAAAATGGGCATAACTTCATTAAAAAAAGCAGAAGGTCTAAAATACCCACCCCAACAATGGAGCCAGCAAGGGTGCGATTGTCACGCAACAAGAATGGAGCAGGAACCCCAGAATTGGGTCCCATTCGTCATTCCTAAATCCCCACCCGCCTCCGTTCTGAAATGGACTAAGGCATAAATCTCCAGTTTAATGCCCAATCACTGTTCAATGCTTTTTAAAATTAAAGGAAGGATTATAAGGTGAGTTCTACTGCTGGGGTCAGACTCTCCCCACCCAATTTTCCTTTCTCTGTTCCACCAGTAAAGACAGGTTAGATCGATAGACAGACAGACAGACAGGCAGGCAGAACCAAGAGGAATACAGAGGTTCAGAGGGGAGGTGAAAGAGCATATTAGAGAAGCGAAGCAGGATTATGACTGGCAGCCAACATAAAGGGGAATCCCAAATCTTCTATAGGTATATAAATAGTAAAAGGGTGGTAAAAGGAGGAGTAGGGCCAATTAGGGAACTAAAATGGAATTTATACATGGATGAAGGGGCCATGGCTGAGATATTAAATGAATACTTTGCATCCGTCTTTACCAAGGAGGTAGATATTCCCCAGGCCATGGTGACAGACTCTGTCACTAGAAGGGTTCAAAATTGATAAGGAGGATGTGTTGAACAGACTGTCAGTACTTAAAGTTGATAAGCCATCTGGACTGGATGAGATGCATCCAAGGATATTGAAGGAAATGAGAGTAGAAATTGCAGGGACACTGGCCATAATTTTCCAGTCTTCCCTGGACTCAGGGGAGGTGCCAGAGGACTGAAGAATTGCAAACATCATGCCCTTGTTCAAAGAAGGTTGTAAGGATAAGCCCTGCAATTACAGACCCATCAGTTTAACCTCAATGGTGGGCAAGATTCTAAAAATAATTATTTGGGATAGAATTAGTGGCAACATGGAAAAATATGGGTTGATAAGGAAGAGCCAGCATGGATTTTTAAAGGGGAAATTATGTTTAACTAACTTGCTGGAGTTTTTTGAAGTAACAGAAAAGATCAATGAGGGTAATGCTGTTGATGTGGTGTACATTGATTTTTCAAAAGGCATTTGATACAGTGCCACACAACAGACTTGTGAGAAAAGTTATTGCTCATGGAATAAAAGGGACAGTAGCAATGTGGATACAAAATTGGCTGAAAAATAAAAAGCAGAGAGTAACAGTCAATGGAAATTTTTCGTGCTGTAGGAAGTTTTGTAGTGGAGTTCCCCAGGGGTCAGTATTGGGACCCTTGCTTTTCCTGATATATATTAATGATCTTGATCTTAGTGTGCAGGGGACAATTTCAAAGTTTGCAAATGATACGAAGCTTGGGAGTGTTGTGAACTGAGGAGAACATAGAGAAGTTGGTGGAGTGGACAGATAGGTGGCAGATGAAGTTCAATGCGTAGAAGTATGAGGTGATGCATTTTGGTAGAAATAACATGGACAGACAATATAAAATAAGAAGTGAAATTTTGAAAGGGTGCAGGAGCAGAAAGACCTCAGTGTATATGGGCATAAAGTGTGGAGGGGAGTGCAAGAGGAGGACCCTGACTCAGGCAGTCAGCAGCACTTAGAGACCTGGAGGAGAGTGTGAGAGGAGGATCCTGGGACATGGAGTCAGAGGCACCTCAAGAAGAGTGTGGGGGGTGGGGGGGGGGAGGGGGGGGACTCTGGGACAGGCAGTCAGCAGCACCTAGAGGATATAGTCTACCTAGAAGATTTGCATCAAGTCTATACTCAAGTAGGAGAAAAGGTAAAATAAAAGCATGGGTTAAGATATGTCTGGGGAGCTCAATCCTGTGATTTGTGCATCCTGCACTATGTGGGAAATCCTAGATGCTCCTGGCAGTCTGGATGACCACGTGTGCAGGAGGTGCCTCTGACTGGAGCAACTTGAGCTCCAGGGTTTGGAGCTTGAGCAGCAGCTGGGGGCACTAAGGCGCATTCAAGAGGCTAAGAGGTCCGTAGATAGCACGTTTCAGGACATGATCATCCCACAGCTTAAGGAAGTGCAAGCAGAGAGGGAATGGATGACCGTCAGACAGAAGAAGGGGACAGGGCAGGTAGTGAGGGAATCCCCTGAGTGCATCTCACTTGCAAACTGATTTTCGGCCTTGGAACACGATGAAAGTGACGGTTCCTCTGTGAAGGCCAACCAGAGTTAAGGTCATAGCACTGTGGGTGGTCCAGCTGCTTGAGGGGGGGAGGAAGAAGTGTGGAAGGGCAATTATGGTAGGGGTTCATTAATAAGGGAAGTGGACAAGTGCTTCTGCGGCTGTAGACGTGACTCCAGGATGCTTCCCAGGTGCCAGGGTCAAGGATATCATGGAACGGCTGCAGGGTATTCTGAAGAGGGAGGCTGAGCAGCCAGAGGTCGTGGTCCATGTTGGGACCAATGACATAGGAAGAAAGAGAACTGAGCTCCTGCAAGCAGACTTTAGGGAGTTAGGTAGGAAATTGAAAAGCAGGACTTCAAAAGTAATCTCCAAATTACTCCCGGTGCCACGCAGTAGTGAGTATAGGAACAGAAGGATAAAGCAGATGAATGTGTGGCTGGAGAGATGGTGCAGGAGGGAGGGCTTTAGATTCCTGGGGCATTGGGACTGTTTCTGGGGGAGGTGGGACCTGTACAAGTTGGACGGGTTACATCTGAAGAAGAACGGGACCAACATCCTCGTGGGGAGGTTTGCTAATGCTGTTGGGGTGGATTTAAACTAACTTGGCAGGGGGATGGGATCCTGAAAAGTAATCCAGACGGGAGAGAAGCTGAGATGGAATTAGAAGTTAAACACTAGTAAGTGAGTCTGGAAGGCAGAGGAAATATAGGCTAGATAAGAAAGAAGTGAGTTTAGTAAGGCTAAATGGAATATACTTTAATGCTAGGAGCCTGAGGAATAAGACAGATGAACCGAGGGCACAGATAGGCACGTGAGAATATGATATCATACTATGGCTGAGACTTGGCTAAAAGAAGGGCAGGATTGGCAACTCAACATTCCTGGTTATAGGGTGTTCAGATGAGATAGAGAGGGGGATAGAAGAGATGGCGGGGGGGGGGCGGGGTAGGGGGGAGGTCGCAATATTGATCAAGGAATCGATTATTGCAGTGAGGTGGGATGATATCTTGGAAGGATCATCAAATGAGGCCTTTTGGGTAGAAGTAAAAAACACAAAAGGGGCAAACACACTGTTGGGTGTGTACCAAAGGCCCCCAAACAGTCAGGGAAAGACAGAGGATCAAGCATGTAATCAAATTTCAGAGAAGTGTAAGAATAATAAGGCAGTAATAGTAGGAGATTTTAACTACCCAAATATTAACTGGGATAGTTTTAGTGTGCAAGATAGGGAGGAAGCAAAATTCTTAAGTTACTTCCAGGAGAACTTTTTTGGCCAGTCCGTAGAAAGCCCAACAAGGGAGGGGGCAGTTCTGGGCCTAATATTCGGAAATGAACCTGGGCAGGTGGAAGGCGTATCAGTAGGGGAGTATTTTGGAGATAGTGACCATAACTCAGTTAGATTTAGGAAAGTAATGGAAAAGGATAAGGTTGGGCTGGGAATAAAAGTTTGAAACTGGGGAAATGCTAATTTTGCCAAGATGAGATATGATTTAGCCTAAATGGACTGGAAGCAGCTACTTGCAGATAAAACTGTGTCAGAGCAGTGGGAGGCCTTCAAGGAGGAAATAGTGAGAGTACAAGGCATGTTCCCGCAAAGACAAAGGGAGGACCAAGTCCGGAGAATCCTGGATGTCAAGGGGCATAAAGGTTAGGATTAAGAAAAAAGAGAAGCTTACGGCAGATATCGAGGGCTCAATACGGCAGAGTCCCTAGAAGAGAATAAAAAGCGCATGCGGGAACTTAAAAAGGAAATTAGGAAAGCTAAGAGAATGTATGAGAGAGCATTGGTTAGTGGAATAAAGGAAAACCCAAAGGGGTTTTTAAAATATATTAGGAGCAAAAGAATAAGTAGGGAAAGAGTAGAGCCAATTAGGGACCATAGAGGCACTCTGTGTGTGGACCCAGAAGACATGGGTACAATCCTCAATGAATACTTTGCATCAGTCTTCACAATGGAAAAGGGCGATGCAGATATAGACATCAGGGTGAAGGATTGAGAAATTTTAGAGGAAATTAACATAGAGAGAGAGTGGGGGTACTAGCAGGTTTAGCGGCCTTAAAAGTGCATAAATCTGCAGGCCCGGATGGGATGTATCCCAGGCTGTTGAGGGAGGCAAGGGAAGTGATATCAGAGGCCCTGGCAGTAATCTTCAAATCCTCTCTGGCCACATCTGAGGTGCCAGAGGACTGGAGGGCTGCTAATGTTGTCCCATTATTAAAAAAGGGAGGAAGGGATAGACCAGGAAATTACAGGCCAGTCAGTCTAACCTTGGTGGTGGGGAAGCTACTAGAAAGAATTCTGAGGAGCAGAATATATCTGTACATGGAGAGACACGGATTAATCAGGGATAGTCAGCATGGATTTGTTAAGGGTAGGTCGTGTTTGACAGATTTGATTAGTTTTTTGAGGAGGTAACCAGGAGTGTTGATGAGGGTAATGCATTTGATGTGGTCTACATGGACTTTAGCAAGGCTTTAGATAAGATCCCTCATGGCAGCCTGGTCAAGAAAGTGAGAGCCCATTGGATCCAAGGCAAAGTGGCATGATGGATCCAAAATTGGCTGAGAGGTAGGAAGCAGAGGGTGATGGTAGAGGGATGTTTCTGTAACTGGAAGTCTGTTTCCAGTTGGTTCCACAGGGCTCGGTGCTGGGATCCTTGAAGGGGGATATCAATGGCCTTGGGGAGGGCATGGAGACACCTCGTAAAAGGATCAAGAACGTGAGGGCACAGATTTAAAGTGATTTGCAAAAGAAGCAAATGTGAAGTGAGAGAAAAGTTTTCCACACAACGAGTGGTTTGGGTCTGGGATGCACTGCCTGGAAGTGTGGTGGAGGCAGGTTCAATCGAGGCATTGAAGAGGGCATTAGATGATTATTTGAATAGAAACAATGTGCAGGTGTACAGGGAAAAGGCAGAGCAATGGCACTAGGTCATAATGCTCATTTGGAGAACCCGTGCAGACATGATGGACTAAATGGCCTCCTTCTGTGCCATTAAAATTTTGTGATTCTGTGACAGACAGAGTGACAGAAATGCAGCTGCTGTTGCAAGTTTTGGATCTTGACTTAGATGTTCGCTTTAGTATAGTGGGGATGCCAGTCACTTCCATAAGTGATCTGAGTTTCTTATGTTTAGGAGTGTGCCCGTACTCCCCAGCATCTAATTATATGAAGCTATAACTCAATGTGTGAATACGTGATTCCCTTGAGATCTCCACTGGATATGGTGTTTTTTTCATGTGCCCTTGTATGTCATATGATTTTTTTTTCCCTTTCATGTGGTTAGAAGCAAGTCCAGCATTGTCTAGTTCAAAATGCAAAAAAAGTGACCTAGAATCTTGTTTCCAGCTCATCAACATTAAATTGTTACTTAGGGAGTGAAGAGAGGGACTAGAAAAAAAATTCTTTCTCAGAAGGTTGTCACAGATTTGCCACAGGAAATGGTTGAAGCAGACATCATTACATCTACTAAGGAAAGAGAATAAATGTTGGAAGCGAGGGGAGATACAGGAGAATGTACAGAAGAATCAGGTAGTGGGATTAGCTTTGAATTGCTGTAACAAAGATTCAGCACAGGCACACTGGCTAAAGACTTTCTTCTGAAATGTAAGTCTCCATGGCTCTGTGACAAATAATACTTTGTTTGAATTGTTCATTAACTAATGACCTGTTTGGTTTGATTCAAATCATTGCTTAGCTGTGTTGTACATTGATTCTATCTGATTCTCTTGATCGAATTAGCTTTTGGATTTATCTCAGTGTAAACCATTTACCTGATTTGTACAGCCATAAATCCTTTGCCATTTACCTTCTGGATCATAATGGTGAATGGTCCGAGCAAGCGGAAGCCTCGAGCGAAGTACATGAGGTTACACCAGGCAAGGATAAGGGCGAAGGACATGGGGATTGTCTCACCAGGCGAGGATGTCAGTCTCAATGCTAGTACGGCCAACACTAGGGCTCCATAGCAGATGCTGTGAGAGTAAAGGGTGAGGACAAAGGAACAAGAGAGAGACTTAGGACAAACATGAAACAGAGATGACAGGAGAGAGGAAAGAGTTACAGTAGGCAAGAAACACATCAAAGGAGAATGAAAGACACCAGAAAAACAGATAAAACAATGTGGCAGAGTGAGAAATCAAAAGATAGTGAGAGAGAGAGAAAAGTGGAAGAATATGAAAATAGCACAAGAGTTAAAGGGGACGTGACAATACAATAAAACAGAGAAAATTTAGAGAGACAGGAAGAAAAAGTGCAAGAGGAAAAGCCAGTAGAAAATAAAACAGAAAGCAGAATGCAAAATACAAAATAAAGAAAATGACCAAAAAGTGAAAATGTGAAAGAGAAAGAGTGAAAAAGAACAGAAAGAGGACAGGTACAGACAGAGCAAGAGACAGAGGGTAATACAAAAACAGGGTAACTCCAATAAAACATCCCACAAATGCGAGATATTTAAAAGCTGTGATTTACATAATGGTGAATTGTCATTCACTCAGTGACAGAGCCATCAGCATGGCTCAGGTTAACGCATTCTGACTAGCTTAGGATCACCACAGCTGGAGCTGACAGACAGTGTGGGGCCATCTCCACTCTGGAGATTAACCCAGTATAATCGGACAGTGAGCTGGTACTATGTGGCACACAAACATATCTCAAAGTTAACAACATTTATATACCCAGTAATTGCCTAGTGACAAGGGTGGGACCCGCTGTGAGTGTGTTGACAGGTTTCTCAGATCAGTTCATGGATTGGTGAAAAGCAGTTCAAGGGTCATTCAGTGGAGTCAGTCAGAGAGTCAGTTTGAGGCAGTTAGCTTTAGCTTTAGGGGAGCCAGCCAAGAGGTGTTACAGATAAGATAGGGACACAGGCAGAGGAACCAGTTAAGTTAAATTAAAGAAAGCGCTGCAGTTAACAGACTGTCTCCATACTTTGGGTTGTTACAGCAAAGGAAGGTACACCTTTGGGAGTGCTAGTGAATTTTGGAGAGAATTCCAAGGCAGGATCTTCAAAGGTGGAGACTGGAAACCCTCATGAGAAAGGTGAAGTTTCATTGAGATTGGTTGGCTAACATCTGGGTGGATTCCTGAGAAATCAAAGGAGTCTGTCTCGGTTGCATCTGTCATTTACTCTGTAATGTGATATGTCCGACCCCATGCATCCTGGGGGCCTGGCCATGGTTAGTACCAATACACACACACACACTCACACACACACATCAGGACCATTTCCAGGTCTTAACTGAGCACTGACTGTCAGGACACCTGCCTGGGAGATCTTACCAGAGACAGCCTATTAAGAGGTCACCTCCAAGTCCATCATCCAAGTAAGGATGGTGGGCAGGATCAGGGGCTGTAGATCCAGTCAAAGGCCCTTGCAGTCTTGGAAGGATGGCAGTCCCAACAGTGAATTGCCACTGACAGAGTGGGTTGGGGGGGTGGTGGAAACGTGAGATCACTTCCATCTTGAGGTACCCTCTCAAGATGTAAAAATGGTTTAAAAATAAACACCGGCCACAGCTAAGCTGGCCACTCCTGTGGAAACCCTGCCACATGATGACCCAGTGGCTGCAGCTGTGGTTCATTAATGTCCCAGGTCCGTTGGGAGGGGTTTGTGCGTAAGGAGGCCTCACGGACCTCCCAGACCAGCTACCAGCAGGCCTCCTCCAGACACAAATGGGCAGTTAATTAAACAACTTAGCTACTGCCATTGCTGGGCCTGCTTCCAGGAAGGTCACCTAAGTTATACGTTTGAAATTCCTCACCTTCAAGCCCATCCCCACGGGACTGGGAAGATTCCTGCCCTACCAATTCACTAGGAGTTTCAGCAATGTAAATAATGACTAGCCTTCAGACTCACTTGATAACATGAAAAGGTCCACCCAGGGCAGTTTTTCCAAAGTATTCCTTGGGTCCATATTTCAATTTGTCATGAATCTATTAAGAAAAAAGAACAATCAGTTCAACAATAAAAGGGCAAAAATCTAATAAGGTAAAATTCAAATTTTAACAGAGACAGGAATCAAACTCCAACAGGGACAGGAATCAAATTCCAACAGGGAAAGGAATCAAATTCCAACAGAGACAGGGATAAAATTCCAACAGAGACAGGGAACAAATTCCAATAGGGAAAAGATTCAAATTCCAACAGAGACAGGGATCAAATTCCAACAGGGACAGGGATCAAATGCCAACAGGGACAGGAATAACATTCCAACAGAGACAGGAATCAAATTCCAACAGAGACAGGGATCAAATTCCAACAGGGACAGGGATCAAATTCCAACAGGGAAAGGAATCAAATTCCAACAGACACAGGAATAACATTCCAACAGAGACAGGGATCAAATTCCAACAGAGACAGGGATTAAATTCCAACAGGGACAGGAATCAAATTCCAACAGAGACAGGAATCAAATTCCAACAGGGATAGGAATCAAACTCCAACAGAGACAGGAATCAAACTCAAACACAAATCAAAATTATTTTATTTATTCGTTCATGGGATGTGAGCTGGCTAGGCCAGCATTTATTGCCTATCCCTAATTGCCCTTGATCTAAGGGCATTTTTAAGAACCAACCATATTGCTGTGGACCTGGAGTCACATGTAGGTCAGACTAGGTAAAGACAGCAGATTTCCTTCCCTAAAGGACATTAATGAACCAGATGGGTTTTTACGACAATCGACAATGGTTTCATGGTCATCATTAGACTTTTAATTCCAGATTCTTATTGAATTCAAATTCTGCCCCTTACAAAGCAACTTGGAAATGGTGCAGATCTGACATAATCAAGTGTCCTCTTTTTCAGATGCTCCTGTTCATTTCCCACTGAAGCTAGGATGGAAGATGGTGAAAATATTATGATCAAAGTCGTTTCACATCATGGAGTATAGCTCTCTACCTCTCAAAATCATCATTCCTAGTTCAAGGTTTTTGATGCTTCCGTGGTCAGGGCCTCCACAGGTACCATAAAGACATTTTTACAGCATTGTTTGGCTCATGATCATGTCCCAATCTCCTGGGTGATGGTCTCCCATGATTAAATGACTATTTGAACACTGCTGGTTTGCCTCTCCACTTCATGGAAAGCAATTTGGTGTCCCTCCATGATCTTGGTGACATTTTGGTGATGTTGCTGCATCCCACAAAGAAATTGTGGATTCACAATTGGATTGGTGCAATGCAACATTTATTTTTAACATGACATATTGGATCATAATTAGCTGTAACAGAGTATTGAACAGCATCTGTTGTTTGTTGGACTTGCCCATGAATGTTTAGCTTTTTAAATTGTTTGCGTGGCAAGTTGCTGAAAGTGTGAGTTGATAATGTTGAAGAGAGAGAAGCTGGCCATCTGGGAGCAGGCAAACAACTGTGTATTCACTTAACCAAAAGAGTCTTAAAAATTTTGGAAGTAACAACACCAAGACTGAGAAGGAAATGTAAATTAGAGTGAGTGAATTCAATGCGAAATCAGGCACAGAAAGGGAAATAAAGAGAGGGAAAGTGTTCTAATGTAAGGTCATCCACCTGAAACATTAACTCTGTTTTTCTCTCCATATATGCTGACAGACCTGCTGAATATTTCCAACATTTTCTGTTTTTATTTTCACATTTCCAGCAAGGTTTCGTCAGAGGGAAATAAAGATTGGACTAAGAGAGGGAATAGAGACAGAAATAATATTGTATTTTTAAAATCTCCAATAGTTAAAACCTGGAGGACTGTGACTCCACATTTGTAATAGTTAATTTTCAGTGCCAGAAAGGTTGACTAGCAGTAATTAACTCTTATCATGTGGTTTAAAAAGTACTTAGAGTGAAATGGGCAGAACTTAATTTTCTGTGGCAAGTTCAGTTTGCATTGACTGTGTAAATACTCCAGCTTTACACCACTTGATGATTTCAATAGTGAGCCAAAGAGCAAGGTAGCACTTTTATGAAGCTAATGACAGAGCGGGGTATCTTTTACAACAACTTATGGATTTTTGAGTTTAACTGCACATCTGCCCCCCACCTGAAGTCGCTGTACCATTTACACATTATTAATGATGAGTGCCATTAGCCTCACGGTTATTTTGACAGGAGAACCTGACCTATTAGTTCAGGAAAATCAGGTGATTAAGTGACTCAGAGCTGAGCATCCTTATTGATTTTGTGAGCCAGGAAAGATGTGACAGCCCCTTACCTCCAAGAGAAGGATGATGACAGCTCCAAGCACACTGCAAATCTCACCCACTAATCGCACATGGTCTTCACGATTTACGTAACTTTCCTACCAAAGTGATTGAAAGCGGTAAAAGCTTTGGTCAAAGTTCTGATAAAAGTTTTCCCAACAAGGGCTTTCTTAAGACTATGTTTTTTGAGATAATTGTTCTATGTTCAAGAGCTGAGACAGAGTTACACAAGGAAATTAAAATGTTGTGCACCCCAATCATTTATAGTCATAACATATAGAGGAGAGGGTTTCCCCCCAATCCTTCCCTCTTGGTGGCATTTAGTTCCATAGGCATTGGCAAACATCTGGCATCTCCCTCAATTCACCATGCTTCAGGTGCCTGTACAGTTGTTTCACCATTAGGAGTCATCATGAGCAGACAAATCCTGTTCTCACTTAATGTCCATACATGTGGACACAGGTACTGAATAACAATCATCAGTCAGGACTCCAACTAACAATCCCCTCATAAGTTACAGGAAAGAGTGGTGGGAGTGAGGCCGGTGATCGTGTATTCACTGCTGAGTTGAGACTAACTTATCTGTACAGATGGTAGAGGGCAGAGGAATGTTCACTCTCAACATCTTCCTGATTTCGGTTTGACATAGAGGCTGCACTTTATCATTTGTTTCAGAAACAGCCTCTACAGGGACTCAGGTACATACCTAGAATAGGACATTTCAGCTTAAAGAGAAGTCAACAATGATTCAAAGGAAACAATTTAACAAGGGCCTCTGACCTTTCAACAAAGCTTTCCTGGATTTTGTTTCCCCAGTAGGATCTCACTGAGCTCTGGTATAAGAGACCAAAAACATCAATCTCTTCAGGTGCCATGTTTTACTCGGTAGGTGATCATGGCTCTCCAATTTTCCTTGATAGCAGCCAACATCTCGGTGCTGTTCTCAAATCTTGCACCCGTTCTGCTTCTCAAGCTGTCAGCATATTTGCTCTTTTGCCTCCCTCTTGCTCTGCTACCTTGCATTTTACCAGTCACTATCAGGTGCTTTAGTTTCTTACTCTTAAGGATGTGCCCAAAGACCTGTAATTGTCTCTTGGTGATTATCTGCAAAAGTTCTTCTTGTGTGCCTGTTTTCCTCAAAACAGGGGGAAGGAATCCATGGGGGAGTAAGGAGTTGGGGGAAGTGGAGACGTAGGGCATCAGAGGAATCGTGGTTTTGGCAGGGAAAGACTGGACAAGGGGAGAGAGAATGGAGTCAAGATAGGAAGAAATGAGTTCCGTGGGGCAGGAACAGGCTGACCCAATCAGTCTCTGTTTTTAACTCTGTTTATCTCTCCAGATGATTGGGTCATTAACAAATTTAATAGCTTTGTTAATTAGTGCTTTCAAAATGGCAGGCTGCCGATTTCCCTGCCTGTTTGCCTTTTGTAATTTGGGAGATTGCCGTGATGATGTCATATTGCCGACATGTCATCACGCCCTATTTTACATTCGTGTGGGGTGGGGGGGTGCGCCCGACTGTAGTCATCATTGTAATGTAGGAAACATGGAGCCATTTTGTGCACAGCAAGCTTCCACAAACAGTAATATGATAATGTCCAAATAATTTGTTTTTGATAGTTAAATATTGGCCAGGAATAACCCAAACAAGTAGATGGAGCCTCGGCTTTTATCTCTCACCTGAAATGCAGCACCTCTGACAGTGCAGCACTAGAATGTCAGGCATGATTTTTATGCTTAAGTTCTGGAGTGGGACTTAAACCCAGAATCTTGTGACTCAGAGGCAAGAGTGCTACCAACTGAGCTACCGTTGACACTCAATATACCTCACTGTGTCCTCTCTATAAATCTCATCATATACCCTCTCTACACATCCCACCACTTTATATCCCACTGTCCCCCAGTCTCTCCAAGCCCTGGTGTGGGATTTGGACCTAGAACCTTGTGATCCAGAGGCAAGAGTGTTACCATCTGAGCCACAGCTGATACTCAACATACCCCACTGTGTCCTCTCTCTATGTCCCACTGATCCCCAGTGACCCCTCTATATGTCCCACTGTTCTGAGTGTGTATACCATATATTTCAATATTTAGTGTTTGCCTTCCAGTTATTTCTCTGGTCACCAGTATGCATACTCAGAGTTCTGCACCTCCTGTTATCAGAGTGTTGCCCCAAAGCCCTTTCCCAGTGTGGTCTGATCACAGATTTTATAGAGCCCTTCTACTAAATTGATGCTGACACAAAATTGAGCCAATTAAATGCAAGTGGCCATTAATTAAACATAATCAGGGTATATTGTGGAAAGGTTGGTTCTCTGAAGTGTGGTGGGGGCAAAGCGGGTGAGTGGCATGATGGTGATGGTCTGTTCTAACCTGCAGTGTTCTCGGAACATATAACGTGGAGTCTTTCTCACTGCTGGCATTGTCAGTCCTTGGTTTAAGTGGGCGATAGGCACAGCAGAACGTGAATATGGTGATGTAGACAAGGTACAGGAATGCCAGGATCCGAAAATAATACATCCCATAGTTATTCCACTTTAAATGGAGCAGCTCCTTCAGCGGGGAAAGGCGGAGGATTTTCAGGGCCTGTGCAGTGAGACAGAAGAGTAGAAATAGATTGTTGTTTATTTTCCTTTATTATCTCTCTTCACTCTAACAGTTCTTCTCCACAGTGCTCTTCCATTTACCTCCTTGGTTTTACTGGTGACCACTAGTTGCAGCACAGAGCAGTCATCATTCCATGAATCGATCTCAGACAGGCTGTAGTAAGTGCTGGAGACGGGACCATAGGGCTGTTGTACATCATGTTCCTTCCTCTTTAACAGGTGTTGGAACATCTGAAAAAGAGCAAGAACATCAAAGCTCAACTGAAAGAAAATGACTTTGGTGGATATAGAAATGAAAAGGGATGTAAATGGCCTTTGCTATTGTCTGTTTCCCACTGTCACACAAATGTATGATGGTACAAAATTGGTGGAATAGATAGGCAGCTAAAGAGTGCCTGGTCTCTCAAGCTTTCCTCACACATGATAGCTAGAGCATCAGGACTGACCATTTCCTCCCAACCTCATTGATTGCCTGTGAAAACCTTTAGGATTGCCTTGAAGTGCTAAATGAGTACAGACTCCTTTCTGGGACTTAATTCTGCCCCTGGTGTAACAGACTGTCATTCCTTCATCACTGTTATCCATCACCTTGATGAGTGCACATGCATGGAGATTTAATCATCCAGCTGTCCCAATGTCCTAACTGTCACTTGCACAGTTGGGTGTGAAAGTGAACCAAACTAAGCAGGAAACGCCCAGGTCTTCTCCTCTGTCTCTGTCAAGTTAGTTGGTTTCAGTTGCAGGGCTACGATTGATGACAATGCTCTGGATGAAGGGTTACGTGGAGTCTAGAGCGGAGAAAGAAGACATTCTGTGCGGGCATTTATATTTCACAGTGCATCATCCCAGCCCTCTACTAATCCGATCCACATATCCTTCATTCACTTCTCCCTCATATACTTCTATAGCTTTTTCTCAAATGTACCTCTGCTATTCATCTCAAAAACACAATGTGGTACTGAGTTCCACTTTTTAACCACTCTCTGAGTAATGATTTGCTCCTGAATTCCCTGTTGAGACTATCTTGTATTTCTGATATTTAGTTCCAGACTCTAGCATGTTTGGAAGCATCTTCTCCATGTCTACCCATTCAAGCTCTTTCATCATTTGAAAGACTTCTATCAGATCACCTCTGCCTTTTCTTTTCTATTGAAAAGAGCCCCAGCCTGTTCATCGTTTCTGATGGTTATAACTTTTCAGTTCTGGCATCGTCCTTGTAAATCTTGCTTGCACATTCTCCAGATTCTCTTTCTTTTATAATATGGATTAACCAAGGTTATAGAAGGTTTAACATAACTCCTTCGCTTTTTATTTCAACTCCTCTCGAAAAGGGTAAAATAAGTTCTCCACGCTGTTCTCAGTCTTGATGGTTATCTTGTAATTTTTTTCCCCTCCTAGAATGTGGGAGTGTGTGGATTTTGGGAAAGGGCAGGGGGCGGTATTTTTCGTGCCCGATGGCATCAGGTGTCATGGCAGACGTGAGCGGACAATATGGTGGGAAAGCCAAAGAATTGGTCG
The DNA here is from genome assembly GCF_017639515.1 of Carcharodon carcharias. Taxonomy (NCBI): domain Eukaryota; kingdom Metazoa; phylum Chordata; class Chondrichthyes; order Lamniformes; family Lamnidae; genus Carcharodon; species Carcharodon carcharias. The sequence continues at coordinate 21,657,957 of NC_054488.1, forward strand.
TGAAACCAGTTTGTGATTGTCCGCTCTGCCCATTGCACGTCCGCTGGCGCACATTGGGAACGTCATTTTGATACATTTGCATTTAATTATAAGCCCTGCTCACCGGAATCATCTCTCCACGTCAAATCGGTGGGAAAACATGCCAGTACAGAACAACTCTTGACAAGTGTGATGTGCAGAACTCGGGACTTACCATCAGGGCCTTGGTCACATGCGGACATGTGAGGAACAGAAGGTGCTGGAGCTCAACAACAACTGGACCCTGGAGGAACATGTGCATCACATGCTGGGTGGATTCTGCTGGACATGACACCACCGCGTAGCAGCTCACGGAAGGTGGAAGGTCACCGTTTAGGGTCTGCTTCAGGACATCCGTGTCTTGGCCGTGGTCTGTTACAGATTATTGTCAAGGGGGCGGAGAGGATGGTCCAGCTGTGAGCGGGAGAGGAAGGTGTACCGGGTGGGGGCTGGAGATGAGGTTGGGAGGAGGAGAACAATGGTGTTGGGGGTAGGGGTGATGTTGGAGGGTGCAGGGAGTACTGGAGAAGAGGGTATAATGGGGGAGAATGCAGCAACTGAGGAGGTAGGTGTAAGGGGGGAGGAAGGTGTAGGGGAAGGAGCTCAGGGTGGAAGGAGTTCGGGGGGAAGGAGTTTGGAGGGGTCAGGACTTTGGGGGAGGAAAGAGTTTCGGGGGGGAGGAAGGAGTCCAAGGGGAGGGAGGAGTTCACAAGGGGAAGGAATCCATAAGGATGGGTAGGGTAGGAGGGAATGGTGAGAATGAGATAGGGCAGAGTGAGCCGGTAGGATGGGGTGGTGAAGATGCACGAGGTAGCAGTAGAAGGGACGTTGAGGGTGGTTGGTAGGGACTCGGAGGCAGACACAGACCCTGGGGGTGGGATGGAGGAGGTTGGGAGGGCAATGTGGATGGGAGTAGGATTTTCAGGAATATAGGGAACGTGCACGTTCACCTGGACATCCCAGAAAGAAAAGAGTTCTGGTTGATAGGTGATGGTGGGGAGGTGGAAGGTGATGCCAGGGAAGTTGACAATAATGGGGGAAAGGGGATGGGTGACTGGGGGAGGGGAAAGGGCAGGGGAGCTGAAGACAAACTTTACCAGTACCGTGCTTCTAAACTTGAAAGCAAAAAGAGCCTCGTGTTGGGCAAGAAGAGGTTCTGCAAAGGACGGTGATCAATGGGTGGGCGGAGATGCAGGTCAGCTCAGATGGACAACTGAAAGAGAACCCCACCGGCAGCATTGAAAATGCTCGGGACATTGAGATGAGTGTGATGGGGGAAGGATCCCATGTTTGGGAGAGTGCTTGCACGAGGCTCCAAAAGGCCCTGCCACACACACACCTCACCCTCCAGAATCACTTGTGGGCTAGTTGCCTGCAGCTGAACTGCTAGTGGGGGGGATATGCAGTGGGAGGACTCACAAAGCCTGTCAATGAAGCTGAAAGACACCATTACACATTAAGCGAATATATTTTCAGATTATAAAGAGACAGAATGTGTTCACCCATGCAACCATTTATGATCAGAAATTCTTAACTTTTTTAGGCCTACCAGTTCTTCTAGGTGCTGCCCTGACATCTGCAATAGGTTGGAGACAGCTTGTGCAATGGTTGGCCTGGCTGCCTCTGATGACTTCAGCGTGGGTCCTCTGGAGACCGATGCCTTGAGGGCCCCGGCTTGCCTTGGCTGTCCTCTTGTGGGCCGGCTGCTCCCTCTGCAGTGACAGGGGTAGGTCACAGGCAATGGAGACTCGGAGGGAGAGGACATCCCCTGAGATTCCTGAGTGGATGACAGGGGTGTCCAGCTGCCGCTTCTCCTCCTTTTGTGAGCCCAAGGGCCCCAGCCTGACTCCTTGAGGGGAACAAGCACCTGGAGGGACATTGAGGTGTCCCGTGTCTCACGTTGCCACTGCAGGAACTCACCCATGGCTACTGCAATGGAGTGCAGGTCTGCACACGTCTCCACATTCTGCTGGACCAGGGTCTCCATGGCGTCTGCCGTCCTTCCCATGGAGACCTCCATACACACACACACATGTGGGCACCACTTCATCAGACAGCAGGCAAAAACACTCCTCTGACTCGTGTGCCACTGCGTTGAGGGCTTCCAACCGCTCTGTGTGATGTTCCCACACCTTCTGCTGACTCTCCGCGATGAGTTGCAAGGCCGAATCCAGAGGCCCATCATCTGACTCGGACCTCACAGATGCTCTTCCCCAGCAGTCCTCCGAATGCCAGGGAGCTCGGCTGAACTTGCCTCCTCCTGCTGTGGACACATATTCGTGCGGCGACCACCAGATTGTGAACCCGAGCCTGCTGTGAATCTAGGTCGAGGTGTGTGTCTCTGCGCTGGTGGAGGGTGTGGGTAAACGCTGTGATGGGTCTTCCAGGCTACTTATTTCCAGCTCTTCACTGGAGGAGGTTTCCTGTTGGCCGGAGGTGAGGACCTGGATGGAGCTAAGGGAATGGCTGGCTGAGGGTGTTGGTCACTTGGCAGAGCTCCCTGTGAACAAAAGTAGAGATAATTAGTGCATAGCAGCAGAGTCAAAAACAGGAGAGGGAGAGCATGGAGCACAGTTGCATGGAGAGAGGGATGATGTGGTGCAGGATCCTCACGAGGGTATTCTCCACCGACCTCACCGTCACCACTGACACAGTCCACATCCTCACCAGGCAGCACAATGACACGCTGCTCAATGTGAGTGAGGGGCCTAATGTGGGCCACTCCACCCCTGGTCTGGGACCTCTTCCTGCTGCTGTGAGCAGGCTTCCCCTATATGAAAACAGGTGAAGAGAGTGTGAGCAGAACACAGGGCACTCTGTGGAATGTTTGTATGCTGAGTGGAGCCATGGATGGGATAAGGACATGGGCTCCAGAGGATATGAGCCTGATGGAGATGTGAGGGTGTGTGAGAGTTAGTGCTATTGTCCCATGAGGTGTGAGATCCTTGTGGGTGTGTGATGGGTTTGTGAGTTTGTGAGTTGAGAGTGATGAGAAGATTGACTTACCCTGGTGGAATGGATGAGATCATTGATCCTGTAGTGGTACTGGGTGGCTGTCCTCTTTTGCAGGGTGTTGGCGCTGACCACCATTGCCACCGCCTCCCATGCTGGATTAGTGACCTTGCTTGCTGGCCTTCACACAGAGTCGGGGTAGAGGACATCACGGCGGGCCTCCACTACATCCAGTGGATGCTTGAGGGAGGCAGCACTAAATCTGGGGGAAGCATGTTTCCTCCCTTTGGCAGCCGACAGTTCCCAGAAGCTTCCTATCCTTTGAAGAGTGCTAGCTCTCTGCAGGGGCAGCATTTAACTATGGCACCCGGTTTAATGAAGGATTGAGATGATGGCGGGGCCAGGCATGTTTCCCGGGAATGCGTGATTAATGAGGGATTGGGACGATACAGCGTGAAAACCTGCCATTGCGGCCAGTGGGTAAAACGTCCCTTTTCCCACCTGCTCCCGCACTTCTGGGACAATTCCGCCCACCTGCACCATTGAATGGCCTCCCAACATTCGCTTGCTCGGTTCAAACATGAAGAGCATCAGTTGGAGCAAAATGAAGAAACATGTCAACATCAGTGGAACCGTATCTCAGTATAAAGTCAGTGTCACAAGGACAGAATAGGAAAGAAATGTGGACAAGGCAATGTAAACAGAAACAACAGTTACTGACCTGAACATTTCCTTCGACCGCTGCAAGTTTGATGGGGGTCAGTCTGTTACTGTTAACGATCATGTCAACTGCAGTCTCATTCTCTGGCTTGTCGTAGGACAGGATTAAATCATACATCTGTGGGATGAGAGGACTTTTTGATTGGAGCACCAGAATGTGAAGAACAGTGTTACCTGAAAAAAGACATATCAGGATAGAGGGTTTTCTATTTTGCGGGAAAGGTTGCCCCTCTCATCTCAGCCAATCCTCCTTCCCCCCTCTGGTCATCACCTCTCACCAGCCACTGGATCTTCAGTCTTTTATAGAACTGCCTCCACCTCCTAAATACATTAACGAAAAGAAGATTAAGCGTTAGCTGTGACTCGGTAGTAAAATTACCACCCTTGAATCAGAAGGTTGTGAGTTCCCATTCCAACTTCAGTCACATTCCAGAACCTTGAGTACAAAATGCAGCCTAACATTCCACTTCAGTACCGAGGGTTTGCCGCACTGTCAGAGGTGCTGTCTTTCAGATGAGACATTAAATTGAGGCTGTTATTCTAGTTCCCTGAAGCTTGACATAATCACACGTTTAGACTCAAAATGCTGGAGCTTCCTTGAGTGTATTTCTTACTGCTCTCCACGGGGTTGGAGGACTGGTACATTGTTGCTTGGCATCTGACTGCTGTGCAGAAGTAAATGTGGCACCCTGGATGTACACCCCCATAGCAGTTAGTTCCTAGCTCTTTCCAAATAATATAACAAATTTACAGAGGCTGTGTCTGCTTTTTCAGGTGAATGAATTCAAAGAAGAGTAGGGGAGTTCCCCATTTGTCCCCCAATCAACATCAGTAAATCAAACAATCTCACACTGCTTTCCACATAAATATAAGTGCTTTCTTTATTTTTATAGAGATTTATCATCTAACTCAGAAATGCTTGGAAGGAATTACTTGTGCAGTGCAGTGAATATTATTAATACAAAATGCGGCAGCCATTTTGCACCCAACAAGATCTCACAAAAGCAAATAGATAACTGACTAATTAATCTGTTTTGATTTGCATTGATAGAGGGAGGAATGTTGGCAGGGAGAACTCCCTGTTCCTTGCCAAGTAGTGCCATGGATTTTTAGTATCTCCCCACATTACTGAAACAGCAGACAAAGCCTCAGTTTAGCAAACAAACTAGCAATTCAAATACTGGCTTCCTTTAACCTAATCATGGATGGTCAACAAAGAAAGAATGAAATAAAAACAAAAAAACTGCGGATGCTGGAAATCCAAAACAAAAACAGAATTACCTGGAAAAACTCAACAGGTCTGGCAGCATCGGCGGAGAAGAAAAGAGTTGACGTTTCGAGTCCTCATGACCCTTCAACAGAACTTGCGTTCGAGTCCAAGAAAGTGAAATATAAGCTGGTTTAAGGTGTGTGTGTGGGGGGCGGAGAGATAGAGAGACAAAGAGGTGGGGGCGGGGTGGGGGGGTGTGATTGTAGGGACAAACAAGCAGTGATAGAAGCAGATCATCAAAAGATGTCAACGACAATAGTACAATAGAACACATAGGTGTTAAAATTAAAGTTGGTGATATTATCTAAACGAATGTGCTAATTAAGAATGGATGGTAGGGCACTCAAGGTATAGCTCTAGTGGGTTTTTTTTTATATAATGGAAATAGGTGGGAAAAGGAAAATCTTTGTAATTTATTGGAAAAAAAAAGGGGAAGGGGGAAACAGAAAGGGGGTGGGGATGGGGGAGGGAGCTTACGACCTAAAGTTGTTGAATTCAATATTCAGTCCAGAAGGCTGTAAAGTCCCTAGTCGGAAGATGAGGTGTTGTTCCTCCAGTTTGCGTTGGGTTTCACTGGAACAATGCAGCAAGCCAAGGACTGACATGTGGGCAAGAGAGCAGGGTGGAGTGTTGAAATGGCAAGCGACAGGGAGGTTTGGGTCATTCTTGCGGACAGACCGCAGGTGTTCTGCAAAGCGGTCGCCCAGTTTACGTTTGGTCTCTCCAATGTAGAGGAGACCACATTGGGAGCAACGGATGCAGTAGACTAAGTTGGGGGAAATGCAAGTGAAATGCTGCTTCACTTGAAAGGAGTGTTTGGGTCCTTGGACGGTGAGGAGAGAGGAAGTGAAGGGGCAGGTATTGCATTTTTTGCATGGACATGGGGTGGTGCCATAGGAGGGGGTTGAGGAGTAGGGGGTGATGGAGGAGTGGACCAGGGTGTCCCGGAGGGAGCGATCCCTACGGAATGCCGATAAGGAGGGCCCTCATGCCTTCTCCTCCCTCCCAGAAACATGATAGGGTCCCCCTTGTCCTCACTTATCACCCCACCAGCCTCCGCATTCAAAGGATCATCCTCCGCCATTTCCGCCAACTCCAGCATGATGCCACCACCAAACACATCTTCCCTTCACCCCCCTTATCGGCATTCCGTAGGGATCGCTCCCTCCGGGACACCCTGGTCCACTCCTCCATTACCGCCTACTCCTCAACCCCCTCCTATGGCACCACCCCATGTCCACGCAAAAAATGCAATACCTGCCCCTTCACTTCCTCTCTCCTCACCGTCCAAGGACCCAAACACTCCTTTCAAGTGAAGCAGCATTTCACTTGCATTTCCCCCAACTTAGTCTACTGCATCCGTTGCTCCCAATGTGGTCTCCTCTACATTGGAGAGACCAAACGTAAACTGGGCGACCGCTTTGCAGAACACCTGCGGTCTGTGCGCAATAATGACCCAAACCTCCCTGTCGCTTGCCATTTTAACACTCCACCCTGCTCTCTTGCCCACATGTCAGTCCTTGGCTTGCTGCATTGTTCCAGTGAAGCCCAACGCAAACTGGAGGAACAACACCTCATCTTCCGACTAGGGACTTTACAGCCTTCTGGACTGAATATTGAATTCAACAACTTTAGGTCGTAAGCTCCCTCCCCCATCCTCACCCCCTTTCTGTTTCCCCCTTCCCCTTTTTTTTCCAATAAATTATAAAGATTTTCCTTTTCCCATCTATTTCCATTATATAAAAAAAACCCACTTGAGCTATACCTTGAGTGCCCTACCATCCATTCTTAATTAGTACATTCGTTTAGATAATATCACCAACTTTAATTTTAACACCTATGTGTTCTATTGTACTATTGTCGTTGACATCTTTTGATGATCTGCTTCTATCACTGCTTGTTTGTCCCTACAATCACACCCCCCCACTCCCCCCCCTCCACCTCTTTGTCTCTCTATCTCTCCGACCCCCACACACACACCTTAAACCAGCTTATATTTCAACTCTTTCTTGGACTCGAACGCAAGTTCTGTTGAAGGGTCATGAGGACTCGAAACGTCAACTCTTTTCTTCTCCGCCGATGCTGCCAGACCTGCTGAGTTTTTCCAAGAAAGAATGAACTTGTGTCTTTCACGACCACAGAACATCCCAGAGCGCTTTATAGCCAATGAAGTATTTTTGAAGTGTAGTCACTGTTGTACTGTAAGAACTGTGGCTGCCAATTTGCACACAGCATGATCCCTCAAAATGTGATAGTGGCCAGATATCTGTTTGGGATGATGATTGTGAAAAGAAAATTATTGGCCAGGACAGTGGGGAGAACTCCACTGCTCTTCTTCGAAAGAACATCATGGGATTTTGCCTGTCCACCTGAGAGAGCAGACTTGATTCAATCTGAAAGATGGGACCTCTGACAGTGCAGCACTCCTTCAGTACTGTATTGGAGTGTCAGCCTAGATTTTGACTTCAAGCTTCTGGGGCGGGACCTTAACCCTCCACCTTGTCACTCTGGTGAGAGCCTTACCAATTGAGCCAGTGCTGAGACCTCCTGAGCTTGTTCTGATCACAGGTAGAGTTTGACAAGCCAGAAGCCCCTGGGGAGCTGTCAATCCTGGCATAAGTGGCAGCCAAAGTATGAGGGTTTGGGGGAGGTAATTATGCTTCCCTTACACTCCCCTCACTCCCCCACCCCACAAACCCTGAACAGTTCATAATGTTTATATTGACTCTGTAAGAGTGTGAGTGCAATGGTGTATATGGGGGTGGGGCAGGGGCAGGGGACGGGAGGGAGTTTGGAAGTTCAGCCAAGTTTGAATTTGGGGATCCCTTGACTCCAAATCTAAATCCAGCACCCAAGAGAGTTAGTTAGAGGGAGGACAGATTGCTGGCTGATGCTTTTCTAGGTTCCAGGACCAGGAAGGCTGTAGTCACTGCTGCAGAGATCTACCGCCGGCACGGTGGCAGTAATTTCTGGCAGAACGGTGAAATGGTGTGAAGCAAACAGAAGAGGATCGGGTGTGGTGTAATACGGACTGTCAATTCACTGCAAACCACTGCTGAAGACCAATTGCACTCACAGTGTTCCCGTACAGTCAAACATTATTGTGAGCAGATCGGATCAGCTTAGACTAATGATATTTGAGCACAACAGAAGCCTGTCTGTCAGCTGGTGCAATGCACACATCACTGCAGATCTTGGCTTGTCACTCCAAGGTATGAATCCATCGAGCAACATTTCTGCATTGTTTCAACAACTCAGCAGTGAAATCAAAATGAGGGGCGCCCCTTTCCGACTCTTACCCAGGTAATCCTGTGCCCTAATGTCGGCCCCATTTTCAATCAGAATCCGGACGATCTCTTCATTCCCAACACAAGCAGCGAAAGACAACACGTGCTCACCTGGACAAACAAATACAGCCAGAAACTGAAACTGATGACATTTAAATTAATACAGAGATAAAAACAAAAAAACTGCGGATGCTGGAAATCCAAAACAAAAACAGAATTACCTGGAAAAACTCAGCAGGTCTGGCAGCATCGGCGGAGAAGAAAAGAGTTGACGTTTCGAGTCCTCATGACCCTTCGACAGAACTTGAGTTCGAGTCTAAGAAAGAGTTGAAATATAAGCTGGTTTAAGGTGTGTGTGTGGGGGCTAGAGAGACAGAGAGGTGGAGGGGTGGGGGGGTGGGGTGTGGTTGTAGGGACAAACAAGCAGTGATAGAAGCAGATCATCAAAAGATGTCAACGACAATAGTACAATAGAACACATAGGTGTTAAAGTTAAAGTTGGTGATATTATCTAAACGAATGTGCTAATTAAGAATGGATGGTAGGGCACTCAAGGTATAGCTCTAGTGGGGTTCTTTTTTATTATATAATGGAAATAGGTGGGAAAAGGAAAATCTTTATAATTTATTGGAAAAAAAAGGGAAGGGGGAAACAGAAAGGGGGTGGGGATGGGGGGGGGGGGGAGCTCACGACCTAAAGTTGTTGAATTCAATATTCAGTCCGGAAGGCTGTAAAGTGCCTAGTCGGAAGATGAGGTGTTGTTCCTCCAGTTTGCGTTGGGTTTCACTGGAACAATGCAGCAAGCCAAGGACAGACATGTGGGCAAGAGAGCAGGGTGGAGTGTTAAAATGGCAAGCGACAGGGAGGTTTGGGTCATTATTGCGGACAGACCGCAGGTGTTCTGCAAAGCGGTCGCCCAGTTTACGTTTGGTCTCTCCAATGTAGAGGAGACCACATTGGGAGCAACGAATGCAGTAGACTAAGTTGGGGGAAATGCAAGTGAAATGCTGCTTCACTTGAAAGGAGTGTTTGGGTCCTTGGACGGTGAGGAGAGAGGAAGTGAAGGGGCAGGTGTTGCATCTTTTGCGTGGGCATGGGGTGGTGCCATAGGCGGGGGTTGAGGAGTAGGGGGTGATGGAGGAGTGGACCAGGGTGTCCCGGAGGGAGCGATCCCTACGGAATGCCGATAAGGGGGGTGAAGGGAAGATGTGTTTGGTGGTGGCATCATGCTGGAGTTGGCGGAAATGGCGGAGGATGATCCTTTGAATGCGGAGGCTGGTGGGGTGATAAGTGAGGACAAGGGGGACCCTATCATGTTTCTGGGAGGGAGGAGAAGGCGTGAGGGCGGATGCGCGGGAGGTGGGCCGGACACGGTTGAGGGCCCTGTCAACGACCGTGGGTGGAAAACCTCAGTTAAGGAAGAAGGAGGACATGTCAGAGGAACTGTTTTTGAATGTAGCATCATCGGAACAGATGCGACGGAGGCGAAGGAACTGAGAGAATGGGATGGAGTCCGTACAGGAAGCGGGGTGTGAGGAGCTGTAGTCAAGATAGCTGTGGGAGTCGGTGGGTTTGTAATGGATATTGGTGGACAGTCTATCACCAGAGATTGAGACAGAGAGGTCAAGGAAGGGAAGGGAAGTGTCAGAGATGGACCACGTGAAAATGATGGAGGGGTGGAGATTGGAAGCAAAATTAATAAATTTTTCCAAGTCCCGACGAGAGCATGAAGCGGCACCGAAGTAATCATCGATGTACCGGAGAAAGAGTTGTGGAAGGGGGCCGGAGTAGGACTGGAACAAGGAATGTTCCACATACCCCATAAAGAGACAGGCATAGCTGGGGCCCATGCGGGTACCCATAGCCACACCTTTTATTTGGAGGAAGTGAGAGGAGTTGAAGGAGAAATTGTTTAGCGTGAGAACAAGTTCAGCCAGACGGAGGAGAGTAGTGGTGGATGGGGATTGTTCGGGCCTCTGTTCGAGGAAGAAGCTAAGGGCCCTCAGACCATCCTGGTGGGGGATGGAGGTGTAGGGGGATTGGACGTCCATGGTGAAGAGGAAGCGGTTGGGGCCAGGGAACTGGAAATTGTTGATGTGACGTAAGGTGTCAGAGGAATCACGGATGTAGGTGGGAAGGGACTGGACAAGGGGAGAGAGAAGGGAGTCAAGATAACGAGAAATGAGTTCTGTGGGGCAGGAGCAAGCTGAGACGATCGGTCTACCGGGGCAGTTCTGTTTGTGGATTTTGGGCAGGAGATAAAAGCGGGCCGTCCGAGATTGGGCGACTATCAGGTTGGAAGCTGTGGGAGGGAGATCCCCAGAGGGGATGAGGTCAGTGACAGTCCTGGAAACAATGGCTTGATGTTCAGTGGTGAGGTTATGGTCCAGGGAGAGGTAGGAGGAAGTGTCTGCGAGTTGACGCTCAGCCTCCGCGAGGTAGAGGTCAGTGCGCCAGACAACAACAGCACCACCCTTGTCAGCGGGTTTGATGACAATGTCAGGGTTGGACCTGAGAGAATGGAGTGCAGTAAGTTCAGAGAGAGACAGGTTAGAATGGGTGAGAGGAGCAGAGAAATTGAGACGACTAATGTCGCGGCGACAGTTCTCAATGAAAAGATCGAGAGAAGGTAAGAATCCAGAGGGAGGGGTCCAGGTGGAGGGAGAATATTGGAGATGGATAAAAGGATCCGTTGAACTGGGAGAGGTCTCCTGCCCAAAGAAGTGAGCCCGGAGACGAAGACGGCGGAAGAAGAGTTCAGTATCATGCCGAGCCCGAAATTCATTGAGGTGAGGGCGTAAGGGTATGAAACTAAGTCCTTTGCTGAGCACTGAACGTTCAGCATCGGAGAGGGGAAGGTCAGGGGGTATAGTGAATACACGGCTGGGGCTGGGATTGGAAGATGGGGTGGGGATGGAGGGATAGGCAGGGGTGGAGGGTCCTAGATGGGTGTTGGTGTCGATGAGTTGTTGGAGCTTGCGTTCCTTAGCACTTGAGAGAAAGAGAAAAAGTTTCTTGTTGAGGCGTCGGATGAGCCGAAGGATAAAATGAAACTGGGGGCACGCAGCTTTGAAAAAGGGTACGGCGGTGCTGCTGGAGGGAGAGGTCGAGTGTGTTCATATGGCGGCGCATGGCACCGAGTGTGGATTTCAGAATGTGACGGGAACAGCAGTCCAAGAAACGTTTTATGTCCCGGAGATACCTGTAATCCTGGGTGGGTTCGAAACATGAGGGGTGGAATTTCAGTTGAAATCCACGTGGGGTAAGTCGGAGACGGAGACAGTCACTGAGAAAGGAGATATGGCTGTGAAAGCGGGTTTTAGTAAACACCTTGTCAAACACTAGGAGGGAAATGGAAAGCAAGGAAGGTGAGCAAGACAACAGAGAAACTTGCATTTCCCCCAACTTAGTCTACTGCATTCGTTGCTCCCAATGTGGTCTCCTCTACATTGGAGAGACCAAACGTAAACTGGGCGACCGCTTTGCAGAACACCCGCGGTCTGTCCGCAATAATGACCCAAACCTCCCTGTCGCTTGCCATTTTAACACTCCACCCTGCTCTCTTGCCCACATGTCTGTCCTTGGCTTGCTGCATTGTTCCAGTGAAACCCAACGCAAACTGGAGGAACAACACCTTATCTTCCGACTAGGGACTTTACAGCCTTCCGGACTGAATATTGAATTCAACAACTTTAGGTCGTGAGCTCCCTCCCCCATTCCCACCCCCTTTCTGTTTCCCCCTTCCCTTTTTTTTCCAATAAATTATAAAGATTTTCCTTTTCCCACCTATTTCCATTATATAATAAAAAAAAACCCCACTAGAGCTATACCTTGAGTGCCCTACCATCCATTCTTAATTAGCACATTCGTTTAGATAATATCACCAACTTTAACTTTAACACCTATGTGTTCTATTGTACTATTGTCGTTGACATCTTTTGATGATCTGCTTCTATCACTGCTTGTTTGTCCCTACAACCACGCACCCCCCCCCCCCCACCCCCCAACTCTCTGTCTCTCTATCCCTCCACCCCCCACACACGCACCTTAAACCAGCTTATATTTTAACTCTTTCTTGGACTCGAACTCAAGTTCTGTCGAAGGGTCATGAGGACTCGAAACGTCAACTCTTTTTTTCTCCGCCGATGCTGCCAGACCTGCTGAGTTTTTCCAGGTAATTCTGTTTTTGTTTTAAATTAATACAGTTGTGTGGGAGTTTCTCCGTTTAGGTAACTTCTATGAATGTGTTAAACCATCTTAAAATTAGAGCCGACAATGAGGGGGAACAACAGGAGGCACTTTTTCACACAAAGGCTAGTGAAAATATGGAACTTCTCTCTCAAAAGGCTGTGAATGGTGGAGATCATTTGGAGGTTTGAAGATTGGAATTGATTGATTATTGTTAAGTAGGGATATCAAGGAATATGGAGCTAAGATGGGAAAATGGAGTTGAGATATAGAACAGTCATGATCTAATTGAATGCAGCAGGTGCAGCAGACTTGAAGGGCTGAATGGCCTTCTCCTGTTCCTAATTTTTCATGAAAGAGTGACAATGATGAAAGAAAGGGTGGAAGAACTTGGTTTTGTAACATGTCTTATCACATTCTCTGGACACTCACAGCCAATGAATTACTTTGTGAAGTGCAGTCACTGCTGTTATGTGGGCAAATCTGGCAGTTAAGGTGCACATAGCAAGATATAAAAATAGCAAGAGATGAATGATGCGCTAGTGGAGGCAGATTCAATCAAGGCATTCAAGAGGGCATTAAATGATTATTTGAATAGAAACTACGTGCAGGGGTATGGGGAAAAGGCAGGGCAATCGCACTAAGTCATAATGCTGGTTTGAAGAGCCGGTGCAGACATGATGGGCCGAATGGCCTCCTTCTATGCCATTAGACTTCTGTGATTCTGTGATATTGAGTTTTTGATTGTGTTGGTTTATGGAACAATATTGATCAAGATACCAGGACAACTCCCAATGTTTCAAATGGTGCCAAGGGATTGTTAACATCTGCCTGAGCTATAGGAACAGACTGATGAGTCATCACTTCAATGCCTCAACTGAAATTGCCAGTTCTATAAAAATAATAGTATGGTATTTTGCTTTTATTATTTCATTAGATGCCAGCATTTATTGCCCATTCCTAATTTCCCTTGAGAAAGTGGTGGTGAGCTGCCTTCTTGAACTGCTGCAGTTCCTGTGGTGCAGGTGCACCCACAGTGCTGTTAGGGAGGGAGTTCCAGGATTTTGACCCAGTGACAGTGAAGGACTGGTGATATATTTCCAAGTCAGGATGGTGAATGGCTTTGAGATCTTGTAGGTGGTGGTGTCTCTATGCATCTGTTGCCCTTGTTCTTCCAGGTGGTAGAGATCACAGGTTTGGAAGGTACCTAAGTGAGTTGCTGCAGTGCATCTTGTATATGGTACACACTACTGCCACTCTGCAGATGGTGAAGTGTGAATGTTTAAGGTAGTGGATGGGGTGCAGATCAAGTGGACGGCTTCGTGTTGGATCGTGTCGAGCTTCTTGAGTGTTACTGGAGCTGCGCTCATCCAGTCAAGTGGGGAGTATTCCATCACACTCCTAACTTGTGCCTTATAGACGGTGGAGATGCTATGAGGAGTCAGGAGGTGAGTTACTCACTGCAGAATTCTCATCTTCTGACCTGCTCTTGTAGCTACGGTATTTATATGGCTAGTCCAGTTCAGTTTCTGGTCAATGGTAACCCCCAGGATGCTGATAGTCAGAGGTTCAGTGATAGTAATGGAATTGGATGTTGAGGGGACTTGGTTAGGTTTTGTCTTGTTGGTGATGGTGATTGCCTATCACTTATAAAGACTGAATATCACTAGGCAACCATGAGCTAATAACTGTGCTAAGAGACTGCAGAATTGAACTGTACTGCAACATGTTAACTCTTGTGTTGCTAGAGGAATTTAACCTTGAGGTGATTTAATTTAACATATAATCTTCTTCAGTTCTCTTCTGAAGGCAGGTCTGACCCACAGCCCCACAACCTCCACAATGGGTAGAGCACGAAGGCAGGATTCAAATCCACTGCAGCAGGAACAGGGCTTGAACCCCATGCTGTGGGCACCAATCAGATCCACACCAGCCACCCAGCCAACTGAACCAGCACACTTTGTCAGGGAGATGTGGCTTATGAAGGGCCATAAAGAATGAACGGGAGATGGCAAGGGGAGAGGCATAAGAGAGAATTCCAGAGCTTAAGATCTGAATCTGTGATTCTGAAACTGGGATCCACAGGTCCCTGGCGGTCCAAACAGACTTTCCAGGGGGTCTGCAAAATAATGTGAAGGTGCGTATCGAACAGGGCTGGCCCTACATTTGGATGACAGGGATGATTGCCAAGGCAGCCTGGCCAGGTATAAATGCCCTTAAAACCTGCTATGCTGCACTTCCATTGAAATAGGCTGATCGGAATTTCAAAGCTAAAACCTTTGCCTCCTGCGATTTTCATTCCAAAGCTTAAGAATTCTCAACTCAGCCCATTCCCACTGGGTGTTTCATCCTCTATCAACTTGCACTCATCCAATACTCAGCTGCCCATAACCCAACTCACACCAAGTCTCGATTACCCAACACTGCTACGTTCGCTGACCCACATTGGCATCTGGCCCATGCCTCGAATTTCAAAATATTCATTCTTATGTTCAAAATCCCTCCATGACCTCTTATCTCTTTAACCTCCTCCAGCCCCACAACCCTCTGAGATATCTGTATTCCTCCAAATCTGGTTCCTGCCCATCACTAATTTCCTTTGCCCCAGCATTGGCGGCTGTGCCTTCAGCTGACAAGGCCCCAAACAGAGGAATTCCCTCCCTAATTCTTTCCATATCTTGACTTCTCTTTTCTCCTTTAAGACATTGCCTGTGTGACCAAGTCACCTGTCTGAATATCATCTTACGTTGTTCAGTGTCACTTTGTGATTGATTATGCTCCTGTGAAGTGCTTTGGGATTGATTACTACATTTAAGGTGCTTCATTGATGTCAGATGTTGTTACTAAATTTAAAGCCAACATTTTTGTCTTTGTCATTCCAGTAGCAGTCTGCTGGAAATGCCTGTCAGAGTGTCAGGCATAAAGAAACCGCAATACCCCAGCTATTAAAGTGGGTGAAGCTCTACCAATGATACTGAATAGTAGGCCTGAATGGATGCTCCACTCACCATGA
The DNA here is from genome assembly GCF_017639515.1 of Carcharodon carcharias. Taxonomy (NCBI): domain Eukaryota; kingdom Metazoa; phylum Chordata; class Chondrichthyes; order Lamniformes; family Lamnidae; genus Carcharodon; species Carcharodon carcharias. The sequence continues at coordinate 21,673,405 of NC_054488.1, forward strand.
TATATGATACTCCTACTGTTTTTTCTGAAGAAGGTCCCAGTTGCTCGAGGTGTTACCACGTCAGCTTTCCGACTAATCAGTTCTTTCACCAGACTCACATTCCCATTTGCCACAGCGATGTGAAGGACTGTTTCCCCTATTTAGCAAAATGATTTCTAATCATTTCTGAACTGATCAATATCTATTCACAAAAAACATCAGTAGCTTCAGCCAAAATCACACTCACACCCAACACTCTCATACATTATACATTACCCATCCCCCCATTCCTCACTCACTACCCACCCCCCATTTCTCAATCATCACCCAACCCATCATTCCTCACTCACTACCCATCCCCCATTCCACACTCACTACCCAACCCATCATTACTCACTCACTACCCAACCCCCATTCCTCACTACCCATCCCCCATTCCTCACTCATTACCCAACCGCCATTTCTCACTCATCACTCATCCTATTATTCCTCACTCACTATCCATCCCCCATTCCTCACTCACTACCAACCCCCATTACTCGTTCACTAGCCATCCCCCATTCTTCACTACCCATCCCATCATTTCTCACTCACTACCCATCCCCCATTCCACACTCACTACCCAACCCATCATTACTCACTCACTACCCAACCCCCATTCCTCACTACCCATCCCCCATTCCTCACTCATTACCCAACTGCCATTTCTCACTCATCACCCAACCCATCATTCCTCACTCACTATCCATCCCCATTCCTCACTCACTACCCAACCCCCATTCCTCACTACCCATCCCCCATTCCTCACTCATTACCCAACCATTTCTCACTCATCACTCATCCCATTATTCCTCACTCACTATCCATCCCCCATTCCTCACTCACTACCCAACCCCCATTCCTCACTACCCATCCCCCATTCCTCACTCATTACCCAACCATTTCTCACTCATCACTCATCCTATTATTCCTCACTCACTACGCAACCCCCATTACTCGCTCACTACCCATCCCCCATTCTTCACTACCCATCCCCCATTCCTCACTACCCAACCCTCATTTCTCACTACCCATTCCCATTCCTCATTCACTACCCACCCTCCATTTCTCACTCATCACCCAACCCATCATTCCTCACTCACTATCCATCCCCATTCCTCACTCACTACCCAACCCCTATTCCTCACTACCCATCCCCCATTCCTCACTCATTACCCAACCATTTCTCACTCATCACTCATCCCATTATTCCTCACTCACTATCCATCCCCCATTCCTCACTCACTACCCAACCCCCATTACTCACTCACTACCCACTCCCATTCCTCACTACCCATCCCCATTCCTCATTCACTACCCACCCCCCCATTTCTTACTCATCACCCAACCCATCATTCCTCACTCACTATCCATCCCCATTCCTCACTCACTACCCAACCCCCATTACTCACTCACTACCCATTCCCCATTCCTCACTACCCACCCCCCATTCCTCACTCATTACCCAACCGCCGTTTCTTACTCATCACTCATCCCATTATTCCTCACTCACTATCCATCTCCCATTCCTCATTCACTACCAACACCCATTACTCGCTCACTACCCATCCCCCATTCCCCACTACCCATCCCCATTCCTCACTCACTACACACCCTCATTTCTCACTCATCCCCCATTCCTCATCACTACCCACCTCCCATTTCTCACTCATCACCTATCCCCCCATTCCTCACTCACTACCCATTCCCCCATTCCTCACTCACTACCCAGCCCCCATTCCTCACTCACTACCCTGCCCCATTCCTCATCACTACCCACCCCCCATTCCTCACTCACCACCCATCCCCCATTCCTCACTCGCTACCCATCCCCCATTCCTCACTCATTACTCATCCCCAATTCCTCATCACTATACGTCCCCCATTCCTCACTCACTACACAGTCCCCATTTTCCACTCATCACCCACCCCCCACACCTTATTCAATACCCATCCTCCATTTCTCACTCATTGCCCATTCTCTATTCCTCACACAATACTGTATATGCGCAGAGGTGTACAGTACTTGTATTTGGGTTTCCCGGGATCACAATGCTGAAAACCCCTCAGGCAGATGGGAAGAAAATCCAGTAGAAATGCAGCTTGTACCTGCGTACAGCTCCCCCGTGATTGAAATGTTCATGAGTTCAGGCGCTACATCAAGGAGTGCGATCGCTGCCTTATTGGCATTGTACATGGCTGCTACATGTAACGCTGTCTCCCCCATAGTGCCTGCAGAAAGAGAATGAAGAGAGCCTGAGGTGGGATTTAGTAAAGCTGGTGCTGAAAGGAAGAAAAGACAACTGAGAAGAGACGTTGAGCAACTTGGGGAGGAATCCAGAGATTCACTGTGCCATTTTGGGGAAGAGGAGGAGTGGTGGGGGGAGCAGGGTGAGGGGTGGCATTTCAGAGACAGGTAACCGTGACTTTCCAAGATGGCGGGTTGGATAGGGGGCATGATCTGCTCAGTTCCAATGCTGTTACTCAAGGAAGGGCGACTTTACCCTGATCTAATCTGAATGTTCTAGCTGGACCCTTCTTTGGCACATCACATGTTAGGTAAGGAGATAGATATGCTTTTGCATTACTTTTATTTCTAAGAAAGGCACAAGTACGTAGAAGGTCCTACAAGGTCCTGGACTTAATTTTAGGGAATGAAGCTGGGCAAGTGGCAGAGGTATCAGTGGGGAGCGTTTTGCAGATAGTGATCAGAACTCCGTTAGATTCAAGGTTGTTATTGGAAAAGGATCAGAAATGGGCCAGAAATCAGAGTTCTAAATTGGGGGAAGGTTGATTTTAATAAGATCAAATATGATTTGGCCAGAGTGGACTGGGAGCAGCTACTTTCAGGTAAATCTGCATCAGAGCAGTGGGATTCATTCAAGAAGGAAATAGGGAGAGTACAGGGCCAACATATTCCAGTAAAGACAAAGGGTGGGACCAACATACCCAGGGAACCCTGGATGTCGAGGGATATACAGGATTAGATAAAGAGAAAAAGGGAGGCTTATGGCAGATACCGAGGGCTCAAAACAGCAGAAGCCCGAGAGGACGATATAATGTGTAGGGGGAACTTAAAAAGGAAATTGGGAAAGCAAAAAGAGGGCATGAAAAAACATTGGCAGGTAAAGTAAAGGACAATCCAAAGTTATTTTACAAGTACATTAAGAGAAAGAGGATAACTAGGGAAAAAGTAGGGCCCATTAAGGACCATAGTGGTAATTTGTGTGTGGAGCTGGAAGACGTAGGTAGGGTTCTAAATGAATACTTTATGTCGGTGTTCACAAGTGAGACAGACGACGTGGGAATGGAAATCAGGCAGAAGGACTGTGATATAATTTAAGAAATTAGCATAGAAAGGGAGGTGCTTCTAAGTGGTCTGGCAGGCTTAGAAGTAGATAAATCTCCAGGCCTGGATGAAATATATCCCAGGCTGTTGAGTGAGGCAAGGGAGGAGATAGCAGGGGCGCTGGCAATAATTTTCAATACCTCTCTGGCCACAGGAGAGGTGCAAGAGGACTGGAGGACAACGAATCTGGCATTGTTATTCAAGAAGGGAGGAAGGGATAAACCAAGGAACTACAAGGCAGTCAGTCTAACCTCAGTGGTGGGGAAACTATTGGAAGCAATTCTGAGGGACAGAATTAATCTACACTTGGAGGCAGGGATTAACCAAGGACAGTCGGTATGGTTTTGTTAAGGGGAGGTCATGTCTGACCAATTTGATTGAATTTTTCGAAGAGGTGACCAGGTGTGTAGATGAGGGCTATGCATTTGACCTAATCTATTTGGACTTCAGCAAGGCTTTTGATAAGGTCCTGCATGGAAGACTGATAACGAAGGTAAAAGCCCATGGGATCCAAGGCAATTTGGCAAATTGGATCCAGAATTGGCAGAGTGGCAGGAAGCAGAGGGTGATGGTCGAGGTGTGTTTTTGTGAGTGGATGCCTGTGGGATTCCACAGGGATCAGTGTTGAGTCCCTTGCTGTTTGTGGTATATATAAACAATTTAGACTTGAATGTAGGAGGGTTGAGCAGTAAGTTCGTGGATAACATGAAAATTGGTGGGGTGGTAAATAATGAGGAGGATAATCTTAGATTACAGGAGGATATAGATGGGCTAGTCAGATGGGCTGATCAGTGGCAAATGGAATTTAATCCGGATAAGTGTGCGGTGATGTACTTGGGCAGGACAAACAAGGCACGGGAATACACGATGAATGGTAGGACCCTGGGAAGTACTGAGGATCAGAGGAACCTTGATGTGCATGTCCACCGGTCCCTTAAGGTAGCGGGACAGGTAGATAAGGTGGTTAAGAAGGCATATGGGATACTTGCCTTTATTAGCTGAGGCATAGAATATAAGAGCAGGGAGGTTATGCTGGAACTGTATAAAACACTGGTCAGGCCACAGCTAGAGTATTGCATGCAGTTCTGGAATCTGCATTTTAGGAAGGATGTGATTGCACAAGAGAGAGTGCAGAGAAGATTTACCAGGATGTTGCCTGGGCTGGAGTGTGTTAGTTGTGAGGAGAGATTGGATAGACTGCAGTTATTTTCCCTTGAGCAGAGGAGATTGAGGGGGGACATGATTGAGATGTATAAAATTATGAGTGGCATAGATAGGGTAGACAAAGAACAAAGAACAAAGAAAAGTACAGCACAGGAACAGGCCCCTCAGCCCTCCAAGCCTGCGCTGATCATATTGCCTGTCAAACTAAAACATTTTGCCTCTATTCCCATCCTATTCATGTATTTGTCAAGCTGCCTCTTAAATACCACTATCGTACCTGCTTCCACCACGGAAGAAACTTATGTCCTTGGTGAAGTGATCAATAACCAGGGGGCATAGATTTAAGGTAAGGGGCAGGAGGTTTAGAGGGGATGTGAGGAGGAATTTTTTTCACCCAGAGGGTGGTGGGAATCTGGAACTCACTGCCTGAAAGGGTAATAGAGGCAGATACCCTCAAAACATTTAAGAAGTATTTGAATGTTCACTTGTGATGCCGTGGCGTACAAGACTATGGGCCTAGTGTTGGAAAACGGGATTAGAATAGTTAGGCACTTGTTTGACCGGTGCAGATTCGATGGGCCAAAGGGCCTTTTTCTGTGCTGTGGACCCCTATGACTCTATGACTCTATAACAGTAATGTAGATCAAATTTGTTACAACTGTGTTCTCCCAAATCCTCAAAAGCATTGATGACTTTGGAGAAGGATTAATTTCGGGGCTGTAGATATTGCACTGTGAGGATAGGTCCATAGGGATCAATAACTAAAGAAGCTGGTTGGATAATGTTGAGCTCAACGGATTGTTAGGGTTTAAACACACAGATGGGGGTGAGAGAGGTGGGGGGATGTAGGTCGCTGCAATATAAAATGGCAATGTGTTGTTTTAGAGCTGAACTGAAAAGCTACGGTTCAAAGCTATGGTTCAGGACAAGCATTGAAAGGGAGTGACAGTATGATATTGAATAGACGTGAGGCTCCCTCGTCCCTATCTGGGAATCTATTCAAACAACTGGGAACAGGGTGGGGTAGGGGTCAGGGTGGTGGGAACAGGCCACTAAGTAAATAATATAGAAGGAGGAGTAATGTTTTTGCTCCATTACCTTCAAGACCAGGGAGCATGAACAGGCTTGGAGAAGGCATTCTCATGATCCCTCACCAAATCCTACACATGTAAGTGTTAGATGTAAGGTTGTTGTGCATTGTTCTATATGGGGTTTTAAGATTAATGTATTGCAATGAATAAGATAATTATCAGACATATTACTGTCTCCAGCTTTTCAGATGTGAATAATTGGATAGGAATAATGCAATAAGGCGGGTAGATAGAGTTAAGGTACAGATCAGCTGTGATATAACTGAATGGCAGAACAGATTCAGTGAGTTGCGTGGCCCCCTCCTGCTCCTATCTCTGTTCTTGCTGAGATATATTTTTGCAATCAGCAGTAATACTGATCGACAGCAGATTACAGGTCATAGAGACATCTCTGAATAGTCTGACTCTGTCCTCACTTTACATAAACTTCCAGCGGGACTCTCTGCATCTGCTTTAACCCCTGTACCATGACAGAGCCCAGAAATTAAAATTGAAATAAAGAAGATTGTGAAAGTCTAATAAATTGACTCTGATGAGAAAAAGCGACTTTGTGCACAAGCTGGGAACAGTGTTGGAGGGAAACGTCAGAAACGTGCTCCACAGCACCATATATTGGAAAACTACTGCAACTACATTGTGACAAACAGGCAACTGTTGTACATAGAGTTTTCATTCTAAATCCTCACATGGGCAGTCTTAACATTAAATAAAAACAGGACTACAAACTGTGAGAATAGAAATTTGGGCATGATGTGCATGTGGAGTAGATATATTTTTTAAAACCCTTCTCACCTGTTTCCAAAAGATTAAATGATGGACATTGTGCAAGTTTAAAAATATCCTGATCTTTATTTTCTTTGGCTGCAAAAAGTAGAGGTGATTCATTGATCCTGTTAATAAAGAACGAGTGGATACCTTAATATATATTGACAACAACCAGCTCTAGCTTTCTGTGTTCAATCCTTTCACTGTTTCTGTATTTTCAGACTGCTTGACAGATGCTGTCTATATCTACTATATCTACCCTCATGCTTTACCTGTCCTGGGACTGTTTGATGGTCAACATGGAGGAAGCTTCACTCTGTATCTAACCCGTGCTGTACCTGTCCTGGGAATGTTTAATGGGGACAGTAAAGAGGGAGCCTTACCCTGTGTCTAATCCATGCTGTACCTGTCCTGGGATTGTTTGATGGGGACAATGTATTGGAAGCTTTACTCTGTAGTTAACCTGTGCCATAGCTGTCCTGGGAGTGTTTTAATGGGGACAGTAAAAAAGGAGCTCTATTCTGTATAAAAAAAGAATCAGAAAAGACTATGAGTATGCAGTAGTTCAGTTTTGTAATAAGAAATAATAGTTTAATTACCCAAGTGGGATGTTTATCAGAAATTGATTGTCTATCCAGTGTATTCTGCAGCCTTTGTTATTCCTGAGCTCAGAATGCTTCGTGCTGGCACCTAGTGACAATTATGGAATAGTGCCAATCCCATTTAGGGGGGGGGAGGGGCCCGCATGATCATTAAGTTTAATGATATGATAGCATATGACTCAAATCTTTCAGTCAATCTGCAGCCTTCCATTAAATTTATGCTGAAAAAAATGCTGGAAATGCACAGTAAGTCGATCAGGTTCTGCCACAGTAAATATGGGCTTACACTTAGACACACACATACAATACACATGGACACACATTACAGTATTCCAGCTTTCAATTGCATGTATGTACACTCAGATTATTGTGCCAGGCTCATTGATTACAGGGGCCAAAGGGCCAGATAATGCTACTGGATGGACCTTTCCAACTCCTTCCGCATAGGCAGTTGGCATTCACTGCACTCTAAGTTGGTTGGGGGTCAGACTAAGTGAGAAAGGGGTACCTTGATTCAACCAATGCCAATGTGTGTGGTGGCACCAATGGCATCTGTGGTGACAACTGCTTACTGTGAGGCCCTTCCTGCCTTGAGAGAATGAGGAGGTAGCCTGCAAGCCAACAGCAATGCCAGGGTGCCCATTATACTGTACAATATTAGCATATGAAGGTCTAAAACATTCGAACCAACAACAGCATATAGCACCTTTAACATAGTTGCTTCACAGGATGTTTATCAGATAACAATTTGATACTGAACCGCAAAAAGGGTATGAGAGCAGAAGACCATAACTTTAATTCAAAAAGGTAGATTTTAAGGAGGGTCATGAAGGAGGAGAAAAGTGTAGAGAGGTGGGGAGGGTCAGGGAGAACTTAAGACCTAGAAAGCTGGAGGCGTAGAAGGGGTCAGCGCTTCAGTTAAACTAGCAGATGACAAATGTGACACCGTTCCATTGAACTACCATCTGATAATATCACAGCTTAACTTCCAGGTCTCAAACTTTGCAAAGCTCCACTGTTGGGATCCCCAGGAAACTGGGAGCATGGTTGGTCTCTGTGCTAGATCATCCGGTTGGTGCTTCCTGTCTGCCTTTGCCTCAGACAATTCATCCTTACACGTATTATATATTCTTTCACAACTGTTTTCCCTCTATTTATTTCCCATTTTACTCTGGCCCCTCAATGGATTTGGGACAGTTTCGATCAGGGTTCTACTGAACACTGACTCACTCACAAACTGATTTGTGAAGCGGCAGTGTCCAGGGTGCAGGAAATGGTTTCATCCAACAAGGTGCGGCTGTCACACTCAAGCACACCGTTTGCGATCACCGTCTCGCACTCACACTCGCTCACCTCTTCTGCTGAAGCACATGCAGCTCGAACACCTCTGGACCCAACCCTTCCTCGGACTGCAAATCCGGGACCAGCCCACGCAGCCAATTCAGGAAGGTCAACCTCCAGCATTCCCATAAGAGCCTCGGCATTTTGTCCCTGGACTCCAGACACAGAGACACTGCCAAAAATCAAGAGGGACCTTTTCCAGCAATGGTCTCCAGCTGATTTATTAGAATGAAACGTTGGAGCTTAGCTTTAGGAAACAAAAACTTGCTTTGCCGCTTGTTGGCAAACAATCAGATAAAATCTTATACGAAGTTAGCTTCAGCTCAGTGCATCCAGCTTGTTGCACATTCTCTCAGACAGAGGCTGATAATGTAGTCACACTGCAGGAACTGGAACACCCTTGGGAGGAGCAACAAACATTTCCCACATTTGTGCCTTAACTCTTTGAGTCCTGCTGGCTGTGTTTCCAGGTCAATGTAATGCAGCATAGGAAGGGCCCCCTATCTAACAAACGCTTTAAAAAATTCATGACTTTCTGATCCTTCACCTGAATAGCCACCCACTTTTAGATTACTGAAAGTTGGACTAGTGAAAGGTCATTTTGGGACAGATGCAAGAAAGATTTTCTTCACATGAGGGAGTAGTCTTGATATTGTGCAACATGTAAAATGGGTGTTATCAGACCAACCAGTTTTCCTAATATTCATTTCCAATGACTTCTAGAAATGCAAGTCACAAGAGACATGTAAAGGGCAGTGAATCAGATATCGCCCATTTTATACTGTCGTTCAAAGTCAAAATTACAGCTGTAAAGAAAGAACTTGCATTTCTGTAGCACCTTTCACATCCTCAGGCTGTTTCAAAGCACTTTATAGACAATGAGTTATTTTTAAAGTGTAGTCACTGATGTAACATAGGACATGCAGCAACAATCTGAGCACAGCAAGCTCCCACAAGCAGCAATCTGAAATGATTCAATCATCTGCCTTTTAGTGATGTTGGTTGAGGGATAAATATTGGCCAGGGCATTGGGGAGACGTCTCCTGCTTCTCTTCAAGATATTGCCTTGGAATCCTTTCCATTCAGCTGAGTGGACAGATGGGTCTTGATTAAACATATCATCCAATAGATCACCTGTGTGACAGTGCAGCACTCGGTATCAACCTGGGCTTTATGTTCAAGTCTCCGGAGTGGGGTTTGAACCCACGACCTTCTGTCTCAAAGAGTGCTACCAACTGAGTCATAGCTGACACAATGTGATCATGAGGGACCAATGTGTGGAATAAACTTCCAAGCAGACTCTCTTCTTCTTAGGCTGTCCCTCAGGATTGAGGATGACTAGCTTCCAGTCCAGTTAGATGTGCACTGTGAGATGACTAATGTGTCCAATGCGCAATCTACAGACTCTGTCACATGTGGGACAGGTGGTGCTTGAAGGATTGGGTGGATGAGGCGTTTGAAGGTTTGTGTGCTCCCTCCAATGCCTTGACTTTGCCTCCACATGCTCCCAACGAAGTCTCAATGAGTTCAGTGCCTTCCTGAATGACCCTTCACCACTTTGGTCAGTCACAAACCAGGGTCTCCCATGAGTGAGCGGGAATGTTCAACCTCTTCAGGGATGCTTTGAGTTCACCCCTAAAGCATTTACTCTGTCCTCCTGGGAGCCTCCTGCTGTAACTGTGTTCTGAGTAGAGCAATTGCTTTGGGAGTCTGGTGTCCAGCATATGAACACATGTCCCACCCAGCGGAATTGGTTTGAGTGACCAGTGACAGCAACAATGTAAAGTGATTTATTTTTAAAAATTCATTCATGGGATGTGGGTGTCACTGGCTGGACCAGCATTTATTGCCCATTCCTAATTGCTCTTGAGAAAGTGAACTGCTGCAGTCCATATGATGTAGGTACACCCACAGTTCTGTTAGGAAGTGAGTTCCAGGGTTGTATGCTGCAAGAGGAGGACCTTACCAGCTCTCTGGATTGATGGATTAAAATGGGCCAAATGTTTTTCTTCATTTCTGAATTATCTTGCAATATTTTGAGTGGATTTTTAAAGCTGGACTTGGACTGATTACATCTAACTCAGGAAATAAAGAAATTACCACTCTTGATCCCATAGTCTAGGGCTTTAAGGTGCCATGATATAAGTTTAGAAAATTCTGGGAAGACAAAGGGTGATTTTCACAAAGAGGCAGATCTGTGTAGCCAGGAGTGTGAGGGGGCCGGGCAGAATTGGGGCTGGGGGAGACCAAGTGATGGGTCAGGGGCTGTTCTTCTAAACTCCTATATGTTATAAAGTGATCTCATGGAATGAACATATAGCAACTCTGTATGCTTAAAAAGTCTTACTTTAAATTCTCTATTTTAATGTCACCCTCTCTCTATTTCATCGATCTTCTTCCTTTCTCCATTCCATAAATCTTGACTCCTCCAAGTTCTCAGAACAAGCTTATTCCCAATTGAGGCTGAAAGCCATGAGCTTTGTGGAGGGCTAGTGCTGAGGAGGAAGTGAGACTTCAGCTGGATTCTGAGTATCACTGAGAGAGCTGTGCTTCATCCATTGTTTTCAGTTGTGAGCTGCTGGACACAGCCAGTCTATTGGGAGTGTGATGAGGAGGGTTGAGGGGGATAGTCATGTACATTGGGAAGCTCCCCGAGAGGAAGGGTTGGAATATGTGACACTACATCTCACTCAGTCCCTCTTTAGATCCTCTGAAGTACTGTATTTCCCAATGAACAATCTCATGCTAGTGCCATTGCCACTTCTCCCATATCCTGTGAATTAAAGGGGAAGGTAATTCTAGGCAAAGTATTTTTGGATAGAAATGCATCTTCACAATTGTTCCTTTGACCTCCCCAAGACTTCCATGCCTTCACTTCTATTTCCACATTGCTGTAAACTGCTCTGGTCATTCCACCAGGAGAGGAGCACCACATCCAACAACAGCAACTTGCATTTATATAGCACCTTTGACAGAGTGAAATGTCCCAAGGTGCTTCATGGTAGTGTGATCAAACCAAATTTGACAGCGATAATAGGATTTTGAGGTTTTAGGAAGTATCCTAAAGGAGAGGAGAGGCAGGTGAAAAGATTTATGGAGGGAATTCAAGATCTGAACCAATGGAGGGGGGAAGGAGTTGGAGATGCACAACAGGCCAGAATTGATGGAACGCAGAGATGTTGGAGAATCATAGAGTTGGAGGGTACAGAGGTAGGGAGGGTGAGGCCATAGAGAAATATGAACATAAAGATGGGAATTTTAAATTTGAGGCATTACTTCACCAGAAAGCCAGGCAGATCAGCAAGCACAAGGTTGATGAGTGAATGGGACTTGGTGTGAGGTCAGATACAGGCATCATAGCTACCAGATGTGAGATATTATTGGTCTGCTTGGAACAAGTGACTCATTTGGAGGGGAGTAGGATCCAGACTACGCTCAGCTCTAGGGTCACAGAGAAATCTTTCTTTACAATATAAAATCCCTACTAAAAATCTCTGGAGCTAATGTACAGTAGATGCTTTGTACTTCCATGCAGGGAGAAAATGGAGTATTTTCTCCATATTATTTGTACAAAAATTTTCAGTAAACCTCAAAAACACCAGCAAGGATTGGGCCCAGCGTCATCGGCAGGTTGTCCAGCAGCATAGGTTATATTCAAATCAATCGCTCCCTATGCTGTCTCATCAAAATTTCCAGGGCAGGTACAGCACTGATTCTCTACAGAATAAAGCTCCCTCTACTGAGTATGGCTAGGGCAGAGGCTTAGGGAACTCCAGGGGTAACAATGCAGGGACAGGAAGATGCTGGAGATGCTCAATGTATGATTTGCTAGGAAAGAGTAGAACCAAACATGGGTGAACCCAGTGAGCTGGACAATGAATGACAGACACTGGAGGAGCATGGTATGGTCAAACATGTCAGAGGTTCCAAAGAGGATGAAGCAGACAAGGAGGGTTACTGCACCATGGTCACAGTTTATTATATTCTTTCCTGGGATGTGTGCATCCCAGGCAAGGTTAGCATTTATTGCCTATTCCTAGTTGCCCTTGAGAAGGTGGCTGTGAGCTATCTTTTGGAACCGCTGCAGTCCATGTGGTGTAGGTACATCCACAGTGCTGTTAGGAAGGGAGGTCCAGGATTTTGACCCAGTGACAGTGGAGGAACGGTGAGATATTTCCAAGTCAGGATGGTGTGTGGCTTGGAGGGGACTTGCAGGTGGTGGTGTTCCCATGTGTCTGCTGCTCTTGTTGTTCTAGGCCGTACAGGTCACAGGTTTGGAAGGTACAGTCGAAGGAGGCTTGGTGAGCTGTTGCAGTGCCTCTTACAGATGGCACATAGTGCTGCCACTGTGCATTGGTGATGGATAGAGTGAATGCTTAAGGTGGTAAATGGGGTGTCAATCATGCAAGCTGCTTTATCCTGAATGCTCTTCGCTGCTTGAGTGTTGTTGAAGCTGCACTCAACCAGGCAAATGGAGAATATTCCATCACGTTCCTGACTTGTGCTTTGTAGTTGGCTTTTGGAAGTCAGGAAGTGAGTTGCTTGCTGCGGAACTCCCAGCCTCTAACCTGCTCTTGTAACCACAATCTTTATATGGCTGGTCCAGCTAAGTTCGTGGTCAATGGTGTCACGAAAACATACTTTATATCAAATAATGACTTTTGAATCTATTGTCTGTTGAATGTTTTAAAAAGAGGCTAAAAAGAACCATATTCCAGCAACTTGAGCTCACAGTCAAATATGGTTACACAATTTCTATCATTATACCTGTCACATTCCAACCCCATTGAGATGGGGACCACATATCTGCAGAAATCCATCAAAGGCAGTGATGTCAGGGGAATATGAATGAACCACCTCAAAGCACCTCATGTACTTAACTGAGTGGAGACGAACCATTAAACCTAATCACTGGGACAGCAAGACTCTGGGTGATGGGGAGGTAGGGGGTATTTCCAGACATGATCTAATCAAGTTATAATTGGGATGCGTTAGCCTCAACCATGTTTGAATCGCTGTACTACAGTCATGTGACAAGCCTACCCTTTGTGTGTTTAAGCACCTGCTTTCTCTGCAGCACAGGAGAAGCAACTGAGACACTGAGGGAACACAATCCAAAAGGGTTCTTTTTCCCTCTCTCTCTCTCTCTTTCCTCTCTCCACCCAAGTTACAAGCTTTTGAACCCTGTTTGCTGATTGTGACCACCAAATGTGTCCCGGTCAGAGCTTTCTGAAAAGGGTTCAACCCAGCAGTCCTACCTCCAGATAGTAAAACTCAACAGATAAACCATCAGCCTGTACCTTTACCTTGCCATGATGCCAGGAGCAGCAGGACCACGGTGTGAAAACAGCAGAACCGCCAAATTCAGCCTGAAGTCAGCAAAGTCAGCAATCTCCATGAACTATATACCCTTTTAATTTTTCTGCACTTTAACTTGCTTAAGCTATTCTTCCCCGCTCTATAATCTATTTGCGTGTGTGTGAACTTTGAGAGGGTGTGTGTGTGTGTGTGTGTGCGTGTATATGTGTGTCTGTATGTGTGTATCACAAGAATATAATAATTCTCATAATATTATTGTGATTTATTGTAAAAGTTGGTTAATAATGGGGTTTGGATAGTCTGTGTGTGTGTGTGTGTGTGTGTGTGTGTGGTATTTAATTGAATTGGAGACAGTTGGTCTGGAGGCTTTGATTCATAAAAGAAGCTAGGTTTGAAATGCTAAATACGTAAATATGGCTGAGGTCTTAGAACATAAGCTGAGGAGAATTTGCATTTTTAGATAAATCAGGGCAATTTGAATTTCAAAGAGATGGACGGATGTTTACACCTGGCAGAGAATCTAGGCCAAGCAGTGTGTTTATTTTTCCCAAAGGCTACTGACAAAATTAACACCATGAAAAGATTTATATTATGAGAAAGGTAACATTCCAAAGGCATAAGGGAATGATGGAATTTACATTAAAAGGGAGAAACATGTATAAAGGAGAATGAGGCTATGTGTCAGAGAAGGCATTGTAATATCTAACAGAAGTGTGAGAAGCCTCCAGCATTTGTCAATTAAGCCTGCTGTCTACAGAGACTGAAGCTGGGGAAAGCCACTTTGAATTCTACTTTCCAGGATATTGTGTTGACTTGCCTGGATCTGTTTAAAATCTATTTTTTTTTTACTGTTGCCTTAACAGGGTATAACTGGAAGTCAGATAATTTATGGGTTTTATGAGTCATTATCATGGTAATTTGTAGATGTATTTATGTGCTTGAAATCTTTTCTCTTGTTAATAAATGTTTAATTTAGTTTTCTAAAAATCTCTGAAGTCTTGGCGGACTCATTACTTCTGAATTCAGTGCACACATCTTGAAATAAACACAAATTGCAAAAATGTTGTGATAGTGGGATTGAGTTTCCCTCATGGATTCGATCCACTGCCACATCATAACAGTGTACATGTGTGCATCCGTGAAAACCGGAGCATATTTTATTATTTTTACTTAAACTGGGTTAAGTAAAATAAAAGCTATCCTCTTTTCATTGTTAAAAACTCAAGAAAATCTGTCTGATTGCGTATTTTATGATGACAGCGCATAAACAGCTGAACACTCACTGAATTTGAGTAGTACTTGTTGTCTTGCATTCATCAGGACAATTTGCAAGAATAACAAAAGTAAAGGAAATAACAACTTATATTTTATAAGAAGAGAGTCCTGATTGGTTGGCAAGTGGACTCTGATCGGTAGAGGTGTTGCCATGGAGAACGCACCAGTTAATTGATGATTGACAGTTAACTGCCAATCTTTGTTTAAATTCCAACCAGGCAAGTTGACTCTGATTGTTCAAGGCATTGCCCTGGGAAATGAACCAGAGAATGGCTGTTGCCTATTTTGTTTAGTTAAAACGGGCACATTGTGTGTACATGTTCTTTCTGTCTGCAAAGAACAGGGCCCTGTCTATTAATATATATAACTTGTAGCACACGTAAGTGTGCCACACTGCAAGTCCAACTGATAATCTAAAATTGGTTGTTGGTGTAATTCTTAGCACACTGAGGATTGTTTAGCAAATGTTGTCCAATCGCAGAATCATATCTAATGTTGGACACTGTGCTTTGGGTTTTGCAAGCACAGGCTGGTTGGGTACATTCGGTACCTTGCGTGTTGCAAACAGCCGAAGGGCCATGCTGTTTGATATGATCTGCCAGTCTTTGGGACATATGGCCTACATGCCTAACATCATACCAGCACTGAAATTCATTTACCACATTCCTCATTTGTATGATAGGCAGAATATCTTTTTGGCTTGATGGCAGCATCTTGTTAGTGGCGAACACCACTCATGTCGCTATTGCACAGTAGCAGTGCGAAATGGCTAGCTTCACCTGTTGTTCAAATCTGTACATGTAATGCACCAGTTAATTGATGACTGATTGGGTAGCCTGTCTCTATACTGATCTCTTGTTTTTTTCTCATTCTCCATCAATAGAAATATTCTAAACACATTATAGACTGCAGTCCAGAACAGATTGTTAAGTGGGAGACCATGAGAATATAATATCTCTTGTGGATTGTTAGTGAATACAGACTGTTACTTCATCTCCACAATAGGTGGCTTCCATACATCACCATATAAGAGGAAAGAAGCAATTCACAAGTGTTATGGACAGGGTCAGGAGAGAACTCAAACTCTTGTACCCTTCCCCTTACTGTCTATAATCAGTGTGGTTTTTGGGGAGCAACATGCGAATGTTTCTTAACCACCCCCACCCCCCACCCCCCTTGAGTGTGTGGACAATTTAAATAACAGCAGCAAGCTTTCACGGGTTTAAATGAAGAGGATTACTTACTCATGCAGTTACAGCCGTACTGGTGTGATCATATTGTGACTCTTCAAAAAAAAAACATTATTTTTAAAATCTACACTTTAAAAGACTGAAATTCAAGGTGGCTTCTGAGGGCTACCAAATGTTTCGTGTGGATTGAATTATGTTGTTTCCGGAGAGAACAAAGAGGACACTCCTTCTGATGTTGACTCAATGTTTGTCAGACCAGGAAATAAATAAAACCCCTTGACACCTTTATTGTAAAAATGCTGATTTCACCTTTTTCAAACATGAAAGGTTTTGGGTGACCAAAACCACATGTGGGAGAAGAACCCAATTGCTTAATGAGATTATGACAGTACCTTATTTGGACCATGACTCGACACTGATGTGAGATCGCATGATACAGTGGCCATTTTTGCTCCCTGCTAACAGATATTAAAGCCAGGATTTTACAGCCCCTACCGCCCAACCGGATATTATGGTCCTGCCGAACTGAATGGGGATTTAAATGGCTTGCCACATCCACTGGGGGGAGACACTCCGCTGCAGGGCCATAAAATCCTGGCCTAACAGAAGTTCAAGTTGACTTCAAGAGAAAGATCTTCAGAGACTTCAAGACCAGCTTCCCTCAGAGAGAGAAAATCCTGCAGTCAGCTAAGCAGCCTAAGTGTACACCAGCAATCCCTTGCAGGAGGAAGAAGGACTTGCTCCTCTAAACTGTTCCATTTTCAAACCTACCTGCGAAAACAACCTCTGACAGGTCTACTACAAGAGCCTTCGTAACATGGGAGAAATCCCTACTTTTAAAGATTTTGACTTCCAGCCAAAACATCAACTCAACCAAGAAACAACAGGCTCACAATGAAATAGAAACTGAGTTAAATTTCATCTTTATAATTACTGTTTTACCTTCAACTGTATCTAGTTTTTGTTTGGGATAGTGTGGATGAGCCATGTAAGTTAGACATCAAGCTTTTTTTTAACCCTCAGGACAGGAGTGTGTGAGAACTAAAGTAACTTTCTTCATTTTAAATATAAAAGCTTGCTGCTGGGTTAATTAAATTGACTCAATCACGCCAAGGATAAGAAACTACGCACACATCCACATACAAATGTATTTGACCATGGGCAATAAAAGATAATACCTTAAAATTATCAGGGATGACACATTCACCCCAAAAGTCTCAAGTTATGTCACCCACACCCACACACACAAGAAAGATACAGTTAAAGAGAGCAGTATACTTTTACAAGTTGTAAAGCAAAAGAATAGTTCATGGCTGGTTGTAGAACGGTCGTTTGTGGGCCCGGTTAGGACAATTCCTTTCCACTCCTGGATGGTAGTTAAGATGAGTACAAATAGCTGGAGTTAGATATCAGGATTATTGCAGAATTTCCTTGAAGAGATGGCTTCTCAGCAGATCACAAAGTTGGTTATTTGTGGCGATTTTACCAGGTGGTCGGTGGAGTTTTGAGAGAAAAGGAATCAGGCTGAGAGGCTTTTAAGATTTTCACAGCTCCAGATTCTAAAAGGTAAAGATCACACTACCTTTCACTACTGCTATTCTGCAGCTCTCACTGTTCTTTGCCAACTACCTAAAAGCCTTTTTTTTAAAAGGGTGCCTGACATGGATGCCTACCATGTGGTCCTTCACAGTTTGGTGGAGAAATCAGCTCAGCTTTAACTTATCCTATTCCCTCACACCCTACCCCGGTCCCCCCACCCCCACCCAAGGACCCATGAAACCTGAAAAATCCCCGTGTCTGGTACATGTCTGGTCCTGAGCTTCCTTGATACAGTTTATGGTATCTGTATCAGAAAGATTAAGGATGCCAACATTGATCCCTGGGGAACTCCACTATAAACCTTGGTCTAGTCTGAAAAACAAGTATTCACCACTACTCTTTGTTTCCTGTCACTCTTTATCCTGAAATGTGAAGATCACCTCTAGCTTCTTTTCTCTGCTACAAAAAATCTGAAACCCTCCTCCCCTACCCTTCCACCCTTTCCTCCAACAAGTGCAAGGAACCCATGAATTTCTTTTACCTCACAGTTGAAGACTATCCATTCAGCTGTCTTTTGCTGCTTTCCTCTTTCTCAATCCATCAAGACAAACCTCCCTCCAGACACCACCACCCTCCCTTTTCCTAGCTAGAACTTGCTTGTTTCTTCATTTTTTTCCTAACTTCCCTCATGCCTTCGCTGAGCTCATCTTGTCTGTGAGACCCACCTTCCTGCTCTGTCAGCCCCATTCCCAACAATCTGCTGAACATCCAACTTCCATTCCTGTTCCCAAAGATCAGTAATGTTTGGATCAGCTTCCTCTCTTGAGGTACTGCCCCCATTCTCTTTAAAACTGCAGTTCTCATGGCATAGTCAAAAAGCAAACTTTTCATAGCTCTCTCCTTGTAAATTAACATCTATCTCCAAACATCCGCTCCTCTTCACAAGTTGCTGAATGTTTAAGAAGAACAGGCAGAGAGGAAAAGGGGTGGCTCTGTTAATAAAGAACTAGATCAGAACAATAGTGAGAAATGATCTTGGTTCAGAAGGTCAGAATATAGAATCAGTTTGGGTGGAGATAAGAAATAGCAAAGGAAAGAAGTTGCTGTTGGGAATGGTTTAAAGGCCCCCTGACATTAGCTACCCTGTAGGACAGGGTATAAGTCAAGAAATAATGGGGGCTTGCAAAAAAGGTACTACAATAATCGTGGGAGATTTTAATCTTTATATAGATTGATCGAATCAAATTGGCAGAGGTAGCCTGGAGGATGATTTTATCAAGTGTATTCTGGACAGTTTCTTTGAACAATATTTTCTGGAACAAACCAGGGAACAGATTACTTAGACCTGGTAATGTGTAATTAAACAGGATTAATTGATGACCTCATAGTGAAGCATCCGATAGGTAAGAGTGATTATAACTTGATAGAATTTCACATTCAGTTTGAGGGTGAGAAACCTGGGTCTGAAACTAGTGCCTTAAACTTAAATAGAGGCAATTACAAGGGTATGAAGGCAGAGTTGGCTAAAGTGGACTGAGACAATAGGTTAAAACATAAAATGGTATAGAAGCAGACATTTATGGCAATATTGCATAACTCTCAACAAAGATATATTCCATTGAGGAAGGCATTATGAGAAGGATACATTATATGTGCCTAACTAAGGAGATAAAGGATGGTATCAAATTGAAAGAAAAGATGTAGAATGCTGCAAAGATTAGTGGTAGACCAGAAGATTGGCAACATCTTAGAAATCAGCAAAAAGTGACTAAAAAGAGGGAGAAATTAGAGTAGGAAAGAAAACTAGCAAGAAATATAAAAATGGACAGTAAATGCTTCTGCTTCTTCAGTTCTCTTTCTGAAGGCAGATCCGACCCACAGCACCATGATCTCCACCATGGGTATGACAAGGAGGCAGGTCCTGAATCTACCCCAGCTGGAACAGGGGTCGAAACCCATACTGTTGGCATCAATCTAATCCACAATGGCCTTCAGGACAACTGAACCAACCATCCCCCTAAGGAATTCGAGTTGCTGTGGCAACATATATAGTTACAAGCATGTTGTAGCCTGAAGCGATGGAGTGTGATGGTAGAAGCTCCAATTTCTTTCCATCTAATGGCTGACCAGGAGTCTCTCCCACTCTTACCGCCTGCCACTGGTGCACGTTAGAAGGATTTACAAGTTGATACACAATTTGTTTGGCTGCACTATGGCTTCCTTGGCCATTAAGTCCTGGAATTGGACTTGAACCCGGAGCTTCTGGCTCAGAGGCAGGGATGCTAGCCACTGCATCTCAAGACCTCCCCTAGAAGCTTCTTCAAGTATATTTAAAAAAAGAAAGTGAGTGTTAGTCCACCGAAGGGTGAGACTAGGGAATTAATAATGGGAAACAAAGAAATGGCAATGATTTTGAACAAGTATTTGGTATCTGTTTTCACAGAGGAAGACACTGAAAGCATTCCAACAATAATTGCAAATCAAGAGGCAAAAGGGAGGGAAGAACTTAAAACAATCACTATCACTAGAGGAAAAGCACTAAGAAATCTAATGAGACTAAAGGCTGGAACTGAGGCCTGCATCCTGGGATCTTAAAGGAAGTGGCTGCAGATATAGCACATGTATTGATTGTAATCTACCAAAATTCTCTAGACTCTGGAAACTCTCAGTGGATTGGAAAATTGCAAACTTAACACCTCTATTCAAGAAAGAAGGGAGACAGAAAGCAGGAAACTATAGACCGGTTAGCCTAACATCTGTCAATGGGAAAATGCTAGAAAACATTATTAAGGAGATAGTAGCAGGACATTTAGAAAATCATAATACAACCAGGCAGAGTCAACATGGCTTTGTGAAGGGGAAATTGTGTTTAACAAATTTATTAAAGTTCTTTGAGGATCTAACAAGCAGCATGGTTAAAGGGGAACCTCTAGATGTAGTGAATCTGGAGTTCCAAAAAGCATTCAATTAAGTGCCACATAAAAGGTTACTACACAAGAGGGGCCAGTGCTGGGGCCTCAGCTATTTATGACCTATATTAATGACTTGGGTGAAGGGACAGACTGTACGTTTCCAAACTTGTTGATGATACAAAGAAAGATAGGATTGCAAGTTATGAAAGGATACAAAGAGTCTGCAAAGGGATATAGATAGGCTAAGTGAGTGGTCAAAAAATTGGAAGATGGAGCATGATGTGGGAAAATGTGTGGTTGTCCACTTTGGCAGGAAGAATAGAAAAGCAGAATATTATTTAAATGGAGAAAGATTACGGAATTCTGCAGAGCAGAGGGTCTGGGTGAATCGCAAAAAGTTAGCATGTAGGTACAGCAAGTGATTAGGAAGGCAAATGGGATGTTGCCTTTATTGCAAGGGGGATGGAGTATAAAAGTAGGATGTCTTGCAACAGCTGTTATAAGCATTGAGACCACAACTGGAGTACTGTGTACAATTTGGCCTCCTTACTTAAAGAGGGAAATACTTACATTAGAAACAGGTTAGAGAAGGTTCACTAGGCTGATTCTTGGGATGAAGGTTGTCTTATGAGGAAAGGTTGAGCAGATTGGGCCTAAACTCATTGGAGTTTAGAAGAATGAAAGGTGATCTCATTGGAACATATAGGATTCTAAGGGGGCTGGGCAGGGAAGCTGCTGAGAGGCCATTTCCCATCATGGCAGAGTCTAGAGTTAAAGGGCACAGCTTAACAATAAGGGGTCTCATTTAGGATGGAGATGAGGAGGAATTTCTTCTCTTGGAGAGTCATCGGAATTCTCTTCCACAGACAGCAGTGGAGGCTGGGTCATTGAATATATTCAGTGCTGATTTAGACAGATTTTTGATTGACAACGGAGTCAAGGGTAATGGGGGGCAGGCTAGGCAAATGAAATTAAGGTCACAATCAGATCAGCTGTGACTTTATCAGATGGCAGAGAAGGCTCAATGGACCGAATGGCCTATTCTTGCTCCTATTTCTTATGCTCTTATGATCTCCAAATGCATGTCTAACTTCCCTGTCCCTCCATATTTGAATCAGGTTTCCACCTCTGCCACATTACTGGAACAGCCCTAATTAAAGTCACAGATAACATGGTTTGTAATTGCAACCATGGCATGCTCTCCTTCCTCATTCTCCTCGAACAGTTTCCAACTTTTGAAATTTCACTAATATTCTCCTTCTCTAAGCCCTTTCCTACATTGTCCAGCATAGTGGAATTGGCCAAGTTCAATTCCCCCTTCCCTATCTAATTGTGGCCAAAGAATCATCAGTAATGTTTTTTTTCCTTTCATTCCTGTTTCATTATCTTCTCCAAAGAGCTATCTTTGGCTGCCTCTTCCTCATCTACATAATGGCCCTCAGTGATATCATCTGCAAACATGTGCTTCCACACATTGTACATTGTACATTGACAACATCCAGCCCCACCTTTCTGCCATCTCTATTAATCCCCGCAGTACGTTTCTATTGTTGGACTGCTCATTGATATTCAGTGTTCAATCGGCCTGCAGTTTCCTCTGGGTAAAAATTCAGAAATATGAAGCAATCATCTTGACCCTCCACCACTATATCCCATTCCCAGAGACCATAAGACCGTAAGGCATAGGAGCAGAAGTACGCCATTTGGCTCCACCATTCAATGAGATCATAACTGATCTGATATTACTCAACTCTGCTTTCCTGCAATATCCCCATAACCCTTGATTCCCTCACTGATTAAAAATCTGTCTTTCTCAGCCTTAAATATACTTTACAAACCAGCATCTACAGCCCTCTGCTGTAAAGAATTGCACTACCCTCTGGGAGAAGAAATTCCTCCTCATCTCTGTCTTAAATGGGTGATTCCTTATTCTGAGATTATGCGCTCTGGGTCCTAGATTATCCCACAAGGGAAACAGCTTCTCAGCATCTACCCTGTCAAGCCCCCTAAGAATCTTATATGTTTCAATAAGATTGCCCTTCATTCTTCTAAACTCCAATGAGGACAGGCTCAATCTACTCAACCCCTCCATTCCCGGGTTCAACCCAGTGAACCTTCTCTGGACTGCTTCCAATACCAGTATATCTTTCCTTAGATAAGGGGACCAAAACTGTTCACAGTACTCTAGGTGTGGTCCAGCTAGTGCTTTGTATAGTTTTAGCAAGACTTCCCTATTTTTATAGTCCATTCCCTTTGAAATAAAGGCCAACATTCCATTTGCCTTCCCTATTATCTGCTGAACTTGTATGTTAGCTTTTTGGGATTCATGCACAAGGACTCCAAAATCCCTCTGTGCTGTAACTCTCTGCAGTTTTTCTCCATTTAAACAATATTCAACTCCTCTATTCTTCCTGCCAAAATACATAACCTCACACTTATATTTCATCTTCCAAGTTTTTTGCCCACCCACTTAACCTATCTATATCCCTCTGTAGACTCTTTGTGTCAGCCTCACCACTTGCCTTCCCATCCATTTTTGTGTTATCTGCAAACTTGGCAATAGTACATTCACTTCCCTCATCCAAGCCATTAATATATATCATAAATAATTGTGGCCCCAGCACTGATCCCTGTGGCACTTCACTAGTTACAGTTTCCCATCCTGAAAATCCCCCTCCCTCTTTTCTCAGCTCTCTGTCTTCTATTAGTTAGCCAGTCCCCTATCCATGCTAATATACTACCCCCAACACCATGGGCTCATCTTTTTAAGTAGCCTTTTGTGCAGTACCTCATCTTTTGGTAATCCAAATATATTACAAATACTGGTTCTCCTTTATCAATCTTGCTTGTTAACTCCTCAAAGAATTCTAATAAATTTGTCAGGCATGATTTCCCCTTCATCAAGCCTTGCTGACTCTATTTGATTATATTATGCTTTTCTGAATGCTCTGCTATTACATCATTTATAATAGACTCCAAAATTTTCCCAGTGACGGATGTTAAGCTAACTGGCCTATAGTTACCTGTTTTTTGTATCCCTCCCTTTTTGAATAAGGGAGTTTTCCAATATTCTGAGACTTTTCCAGGATCTAAGGATTCTTGGAAGATTACTACCGCTACATTCACTATTTGTGTAGCTGCTTCCTTTAATATCCTAGGATGCAACCCATCAGGGCCAGGGGGCTTATTGGCCTTTAGCGCCATTAGTTTCCCTAGTATTTTTTCTCTAGTGATAGTTATTGTTGTCATTTCCTCCCCCACTTTTTCCCCTTGACTATTTAGTATTTTTGGAATGCTATTAGTGTCTTCTACCATGAAAAATGAAGCAAAGTATTTATTCAACACCTCTGCCATTTCCTGGTTCCCCATTATTATTTCCCCAGCCTCATTCTCTAAGGGGTCCATGTTCACTTTGGCCTCTCTCTTCCTTTTTATATATTTAAAGAAGTTCTTACTGTCCGTTTTTATATTACTTGCTAGTTTACCCTAAAAGGTTATTTTCTCCCTCTTTACCTTTTTTGGTCATCTTCTGTTGGTTTTAAAACTTTCCCAATCCTCTGGCTTACCACCAATTTTTGCCACATTGTATGTTTTTTCTTTCAATTTGATATTATCCTTAAATTCTTTGGTTAACCATGTTTGTTTTAACCACTTCCAGAATCCTTCTTTCTCGCTGGGATATATCTTTGTTGTGAGTCATAAATTATTTTCTTAAACTTCTGCCATTGTTCATCAGCCATTTTTTCTGCTAAACTCCTTTCCCAGTCCACTCCAGCCAACTCTGCCCTCATTCCTCTGTAATTACCCTTATTTACGTTTAACGCCATTGTTTCCGACCCAAGTTTCTTACTCTCAAATTGAGATTCATGGCTACCTCTGCCAATTTGATTTTCCCAATCTATATGAAGATTAAAGTCACCCATGATTAATGTGCTGCCTTTTTTACATGCCGTCATTATCTCCTGATTTATTCTCTTTTTCACAGTATAGCTACTGTTAGGAGGGCTAGAGACTACTCCCACCAGTGTCTTCTTCCCCTTGTTATTTCTTATCTCCACTCATATGGACTCTGCATCTTCCGATCCAAGATCATTTCTTGCTATCGTATTTATTCCATCTCATACTAACAAAGCTACCCGACCACCCTTTCTTTCTTGCCTATCCTTTCGAAAAGTCACATACCCCTAACCCTGAATAGTTGGTTCCCAGCTTTGATCTCCTTGTAACCATGTCTCCATAATGGCGATAACATCATACCCATTAACCTCTATTTGTGCTGTTAATTCATTTATTTTATTCCAAATACTATGTGTATTTAAGTAAAGAGACATTCATTTTGCCTTTTTACCATTTTCTCCTTTTTAACCTTACTTGCTGCTTTTTTTATGTTTGTACACTCTGTCCTTTCCTGTCACACTCTGGGTAGCATTACTTAAATAGCTGCCCTGCAATGTTGCCATATCCTTTTGCTTTCTTAGCTTACATATCCCCTCTCCAGAACTCTCCCCTCTCTATTTAGTTTAAAGCCCTCTCATCCCTCACAGATTGCATTCCCTCCCTCCCCAGCCACTGCCTCAGGTCGAATCTGACCGGTTGTTACATCATCATGCTATTCAACCTTGAGCTGAGCTTGCAAGCTCACATCCTCTCCATCATAAATTTTATCCCTGGCGTCCTGGCCAATATTTATCCAACAATCAACATCACTGAAGTGATCTGGTTTGCTGCTTGTGGGATCTTGCTATGCATAGATTGACTACTGTGTTTCCTACATTACAACAGCAACAACATTTGAAAAGTACTTCATAGACTGTGAAGTAGTTTGGGACATCCAGAGATCATGAAAGGCAAGTCTTTCTTTATTGATTCCTCTTCAAACAAATCTAACAGCATTTAGTAACTTTTCAATTGGTACTGATCTTATGAGCAGTTTGACTAGCCCTTTGACATGGACAGACTCTAGAACAAAATCTTGAATGATTGCAGATGCGAGTGTGTGTGTAGGCAAAAAATCAGCTGTGAGATTGACAGCTACAATACTGTCCTTCAATCTCACAGCTACAGAAGAGATGTGACAATTTTATGATGGTTAAGTGTTTGTAAAGTTGAAGGTGATTAATTTGATACAGATATGACTGTTTACCCAGACCAACTTAGAAGATGACATTGTCAAAAGAAACGCAACCCAGGGTGATGGGAAGATAACATGTGCACAAGAACATTAGGAAGTCTTTGATTCATTCTGTAACTGACTTTACCCTGAGGAGCCTGACTGATGTATCAATCAGCGTGTGTAAGTCATTGGCAGAGAACCAGAAAGGAACAACAAATAATCCTAAAGCATAACAAGCTTGAGAAAAAAAAGAAGACAGTTGTTGTGGGAAGAAAGGCCCCAGAATTCAAGGATTGTTTTGTTGTTAACTTGTGGATTATCCTTTTTAAGGACTCTCTAAGTGCTGTTGTTGAATGCATGTTTAATTATTGTGAATAACAGTTGTGCTTCATAAATCTGCAAATATCCATCTGTAATACTGTGCTTATTTGAAGAGAAAATTATAAATAAGGACATCATTCCTCTAACAATTCCTTTGTCCTCCAGACTTGACTGGCCAGCCCCCCATCTCCCACTCTTCAAACACATTAGTTCATCTAAATACTGATACCTGCAACCTCACCCACACCAAGTTTATCTTACCCATCACCCTTTTCCATGCTGTCCTTTGCTCCCATTTCCCCAGCTCAATCTTGTGTTCAACTCACTGCATGGTCTTGCTACTCCCTATCTCTGTAGTGTCCTCTGGTTCTACAACCAACTTGAACACTTTATTCCTTTGACTCTGGCCTTTCTGCATTTCTGCTACTTCACCCGCAAAGAAAAAGTGTAGGCCTCTCATATCTATAGCTTCCTGGATGCCAAGGAGCATACAGGGTAGGGTAAGGCAAAAGAAAATGGAAGCTTATGCCAGATACTGAGAGCTCGATACTGTGGAAAGCCTAGAGGAAGAATGAAATGCAACAATGAAATATAAAAGGAAATTATGAAAGTGAGTACCTGAAAAAATATCGGGATGTAAAATCAAGCGAAGCCCAAGATGCTTTATAAATACACAAAGAGCAAGAGGTTAACTAAGGAAAGCGTAGGACCTATTAGAGGGCAAAAAGGTAACCTGTGTGTGGAGGCCGAAGATGTGGGGCTTGGCTCTTCATGAATAATTTGTGCCTGTTTTCGCAAAAGAGGGGATGATCCAGACATTGTGGCTGAGGAGGGTATGAAATATTGGATGGAATAAACTTAGTGAGACCATAAGAGAGAAAATATCCTTGATAAAAAGACATGCTATCAAATCTTTTCAATTTGCACTCATCAGGATAGCCCACAAGAACTTTGCAACAGTAATGGGGGAACAACAATTTATACTCCATGAGATGAGAGTGCTGATTGGTTGGCAAGTGGACTCTGATTGGTGAAGGTGTTGCCATGGAGAAGGCAGCATGGAGGAGTTAACTGCCCAGTTTGTTCAAATTCAAACCAGACAGGTCAAGTCGGATTGGTCAAGGCAGTGCCCTGGGGAATGAACCAGGAAATGAGTGTTCACTAAGTCTTTGTTTTGATGAAAAAGAGGGCAATGTGTGGATTTATTCCTTTTGTCTGCAAAGGACAGGGCCCTGTGTGAGAATATATATGGCTTATAAGCTTGTGCAAGTGAGCCACAGTGTGAGCACGACTGACAATCTTAAATTGTCACACCTAACCAGCCCGTGTTGGCAAAACTGAAAACATATTGTCCAACATTAAATGTGATGCCATGATTGGACAACACCTGCTAAACAATCCTGATTGTGCTAAGAATTACACTGAAAACCAATTTAAAATTGTCAGTCGTGCTCACAGTGTGGCTCACTTACATATGCTATAAGTTATATCCACTGTTCATTGTATCAATTGATGTTAAATACATATAGATGGAGAGCATTGATTGGATGGTTACTTGGCACATATAAGGAGATATTGATACAGGAGTGGAGTTAGGTGACATATACACTCTGTGAACAAATCTATTCCAAGTACTGTAAAGATTGGAGCTGGTTTCTTGCTTCATCAGCTGGCTTTCCGAAGTATAACATGGCAGCAGAGAATTGCTGCTTAAAGGTAATGCTTGGAAGCTAAGAAAAACAGAATTTCAACAGAAGAATACAATCCAGGTGGCCATTATGGAAAGTGCAAATCGTCAGGGTCTGATTACCTTTTGATGTTCTCAGAGCCTGAATCTTATGATAGCGGAAGAATGAAATGGATATGTGGACATGAGTTATACCCCTACTAAGGGGGAATCAAGGTACGGCCTTGGTATTGTCACTTCCTAACAAAAGTAAAATCAGGAGCAAAGTATTTTGTGAGCTGGGTGCCCGTTAATTGGATACAAAGGAAAGTTTGGATCTTCCATCAGGGTTTATGGATGAAATTTACCAGAAAGCTAGGCCTGAATTTTACCCATGGTGGGCGCACGATTGGCGGACCCGAGAACGGCTGGGAAACGGGCTGCCGCCTGCGGTCGGCCCCTGACTGTGATGTTGCGCTGGTGGGTCAATTAAGGCATGAAACATGGCTCCTCACTAGTTGGGAAGAGCCGAGCGGGGGCATGGGCCTGTCGGCCATTGAACTAGGAGCAGGAGTAGGCAATTCAGCCCTTCGAGCCTGCCCCATCATTCAATCCAATCATGGCTGATCGCATTTCAGCCTCAACTCCAATTTCCCGCCCTCTCCCCATAACCTTTCAACCCACTACTAATTAAGAATCTGTCTATCTCCTCCTTAAACTTATTCAGCGTCCCAGCATCCATTGCACTCTGAGGTAGTGAATTCCACAGATTCACGACCTTTTGAGAAAAGTAATTCGTCCTCATCTCTGATTTAAATCTACCACCCCTTAGCCTAAAACTATGGCCTCTTGTTCTAGAATGCCCCACAAGGGGAAACCCTCCACGTCTATTTTGTCTATCCCCTTTAGCAGATCTCCTCGCATCCTTCTAAACTCTAGCGAGCATAGGCCTAAATGGCTTAATTTCTCCTCATAAGACAAGCCTCGCATCTCTGGAATCAATCTAGTGAACCTTCTCTGAACTGCCTCCAATGCAGCTACATCCTTCCTCAAGTAAGGGAACCAAAACTGTGCACAATACTCCAGGTGTAGTTTCACCAATGCCTTGTACAGTTGCAACAACACTTCCCTATTTCTATACTCTATTCCTTTAGTAATAAATGCCAAAATTCCATTTGCCTCCCTTATTACTTACTGTACCTGCATACTAGCTTTCAGGGATTCATGCACAAGGACACCCAGGCCCCTCTGCACTGAAGCATTCTGAAGTTTCTCTCCATTTAAATAATAAGTTGCCTTATTATTCTTCCCACCAAAATGGATAACCTCACACTTATCCACATTAAACTCCATCTGCCAAATTTTGGCCCATTCACCTAACCTGTCCATATCCATTTGTAAATTTCTTATTTCTTCATTGCAACTTACTAATCCACCTATTTTCGTGTCATCTGCAAATTTAGCTATAGTACCTTCTATCCCTGAATCCAAGTCATTAATATAGATTGTAAATAGTTGGGGCCCAAGAACCGAGCCCTGTGTCACCCCATTAGTTACAACTCACCATCCAGAAAAAGACCCAACTCTCTGCATTCTGTGGGTTAGCCAATCCTCTATCCAAGCTAATATATCATCCCTAACTCTGTGTGATCTTATCTTGTGTATTTGTGTGGCACCTTATGAAAGGTCTTCTGAAAGTCCAGATATACTACATCTACAGAATCCCCATTATCCACTTTGCTTGTCCCATCTTCAAGGAACTCTAGAAAATTAGTCAAATACGATTTACTTTTCATAAAACCATGCTGACTCTGATGGATTGCACTTTGACTTTCCAAATGTCCCATTACTACTTCCTTAATAATGGATTCCAACAATTTCCCAACGACAGACGTTAAACTAACTGGTCTATAGTTTCCTACTTTCTGCCTCCCCCCCTTTTGAATAAGGGCATTATATTAGCATTTTTCCAATCCACTGGAACCTTTCCAGAATCCAGGGAATTTTGGAATATTATAGCCAATGCAGACACTATCTCTTCTGCCACTTCCTTTAGGACCCTGGGATGTAGGCCATAAGGTCCTGGGGACTTGTTAACCTTTAATCCCTGTAGTTTGCTCAGTACTTTTTCTCTAGTGATGATGATTGTTCTAAGTTCCTCCTTCTCTATATCCTCTGCAATACCTGTTACTATTGGGATGGTACTAGTGTCCTCCACTGTGAAAACTGAGGCAAAATATTGATTAAGTGTCTCTGCCATTTCTGCATATTAACTCACCAGTCTCGTCCTCCAAGGGACCAACATTCACTTTAGCTACTCTCTTTTCTTTTATACACTTGTAGAAGATTTTGCGATCAGTTTTTACATTTTGCGCTAGTTTTCTTCCATAATTTACCTTTATTCTTTTTATTATTTTTTTAGTAACCCTTTGTTGATCTTTAAAAGTTTCCCAATCTTCCAGCCTGCCACTGTCCTCTGCAATTTGGTATGCCTTAGATTTTGCCTTTATGTTATCTTTAACTTCCTTGCTTAGCCATGGATGCTTTTCCCCCCTCTTACCATCTTTCTTCTTCTTGGAATATATTTCACTTGGGAGGAATTGAATATCTCCTTAAATATCTGCCACTGTTCATCAACTGTCCTAAATTGTAGTCTTCCTGCCCAGTCCACTAGGGCCAAATCTGCCCTCATACCTATGTAGCTACCTTTGTTTAACTCCAGAACACTAGTGTGGGACTCAAGTTTCTCACTCTCAAATTGAACTTGAAATTCTATCATGCAATGATCACTCTTCCTTAGAGGATCCTTTACTACGAGATCATTAATTAATCCCATCTCATTACACAAAACCAAATCCAGAATAGCCTGCTCCCTGGTTGGTTCCACAACATATTGCTCTAAGAAACAATCTCTAATACACTCTATGAACTCTCCCTTGAGGCTACCTTTGCCAATTTGATTAGTCCAGTCTATATGCATATTAAAATCATTCATGATTATTGCCATGCCTTTCTCACATGCTCCCAATATTTCCTGGTTTATACTGTGCCCTACTGCTAAGCTACTGTTTGGTGACCTGTAGATTACTCCCTTCAGGGACTTCTTTCCCTTGCTATTTCTTATTTCTACCCAGACTGACTCTGCGCCTTGCTCTCCAGTGCCTTTATCATTCCTCACTATAGCATTGATCTCTTCCTTTAATAACAAAGCTACACCAGCTCCTTTTCTTCCTGCTTATCCTTCCAAAATACTGAGCACCCTTGGATATTCAACTCCCAAACCTGTTCTCCCTGTAATCATGTCTCAGTAATCGCCAACAAATCATACCTATTTATCTCTATTTGCCCTGTTAACTCATTAGTTTTACTCTGAATGCTACACACATTCAGATACAAGGCCTTTAAGTTTGCCCTATTGTCAATTTTCCCTACTCATATGATTCCTTGGTGCAATAATGACATTCACACACTCTGTCCTTCCTTTCACTTTTTGGAAACAATCAGCCTCATCACTAACCAGCACTCTTACCCTCTCCTTAAACTTAATTTTTTTATATTTCCATGCAACTGAATCCTCCCCCCCACTATTTAGTTTAAAGCCCTATCTACAACCCTAGTTATGCGATTTACCACGACACTGGTCCCAGCATGATTCAAGTGGAGTACATCCGAACGGAATAACTCCCTCTTTCCCCAGTACTGGTGCCAATGTCCCATGAATTTGAACCAACTTCTCCCACACCAATCTTTGAGCCACGCATTTACCTCTTTAATCTTATTGACCCTCTGCCAATTAGCTCGTGGCTCAGATAGTAATCCGGAGATTATTACCTTTTTGGTTCTGCTTTTTAATTTAGCCCCTAGCTGCTCGTATTCCCTCAGCAGAACCTCTTTCCTTCTTCTACCTATATTGTTGGTACCAATGTGGACCATGACAACTGGATCTTTCACCTCCAGCTCCAAGTTCTTCTGCAGCCCAGATGAGATATCCTTAACCCTGGCACCAGGTAGGCAACACAGCATTCAGGACTCTCGATCCTGGCTACAGAGAACAGTATCTACTCCCCTAATGATACTATCCCCAATTACAACTACATTTCTCTTTTCTCCTCCCACTTGAATGTCCCCCTGTACCACGGTGCTATGGTCAGTTTGCTCATCCTCCCTACTGTCCTCATTCTCGTCCACACAGGGAGAAAGAATCTCGAACATGTTGGATAAGGGCAAGGGCTGTGGCTTCTGCAGTGCTACTTCCTGGATCCCTCTACCTGCCTCACTCATAGTCACACCCTCCTGTCCCTGACCACTGGCCGAATTTAAGGTAGTTAATTTAATGGGTGTGACTGTCTCCTGAAACACAGCGTCCAGGTAACTCTCCCCCTCCCTGATGTGTCACAGTGTCTGAAGCTCAGACTCCAGCTCTTCAACTCTGAGCCAGAGTTCCTCGAGCAACCAACATTTGCTACAGATGTGGTCACTAGGAACCACAATGGGGTCCACCAGCTTCCATATCATGCAGCTACAACACATCACCTGGCCCTGCATTTCTATTTTATTTAATTAGTTTTTCAATTAGTTTTTAAATTTCCTACTGGTCTTTAGTTAATCAATTTGTAAAAATTTCTCCTGAAAGCAAGTTAGAATAAAAATTCAAAATACACATTTTAAAATCAATTGGAACTTGCTCTCTCTGCTGAGTTGAAGCTAAAGTGTTAGGCCTCCGATCCTGGTCCGCAGTAGTTACCTTTAATCTGGAATCAACTTAGAATAGATTGTTCAAACTAGCAGTTACTTACCAACCAATGAACTGACGGTTTTCCTGTGATCTCACTTTGTTTTTTTTCACTCGGCAACAGTGACTGCAGAGGACACTATTCCCGGACTGCTTCACGGCGACGGTTACTGCAGAGGACACTCTTCCCGGACTGCTTCATGGCGATGGTGACTGCAGAGGACACTCTTCCCAGGCATGGGTGCAGTGCTGGAACAGGATCAATGACATCCTGCACTCAGAAGGGGTGAGTACCATGTTGGCACGGGTCAATGTGCAGAAATGTTAAGGTGTGGTTGCCCCCCCACCATGGATCTCAGGGGTGCTATTGTCTGAGTGCCAGCTGTCAATAATGCCAGAGCTGGCTAAGGGGGTTGCTTGGACTGAGTGCCTTGTGGCT
This sequence comes from Carcharodon carcharias, assembly GCF_017639515.1. NCBI lineage: Eukaryota > Metazoa > Chordata > Chondrichthyes > Lamniformes > Lamnidae > Carcharodon > Carcharodon carcharias. The sequence goes on from NC_054488.1 coordinate 21,706,241, forward strand.
CGAAGGCCATGACGTGGATGTGCCCTGAGAGGTGTTCCTCAGTTGGGGTTGGTCAGGTTGCCATGGTGCTGCTGGTAGAGAGTGGACTAATCAATGCTCCTTTGTCCTTTCAGGAGAAGACAGCCATAACCAATTGGAGAGGTCATGGACAGGTGGAGGCCCACCCAACCTGCTGCTGCTCACCAGGTTTGAGCAGGACACCCTTGAGCTGGAGAGCCAGCATGCTCCTCGTGCAGCTGGGCTTGGAGAGGGCGCCGGCAGTTGCAGGACTGATGGAGGTGCTCGACGAAGGTAAGAGGGCAGTGCAAAGAGGTGGGAGTTTCGGATTGTGCAACCATTCTAGTGTAGTCTCTTCATTGATTGGAGCCTGAAACCTGGAGTCCCCACTGATAATTGAAAGACAATGGCACCATGATGCAGATCTCCATTGTCTCCGCCGGCGGCCTGGCATGCACAGTGACAGTGTGATGACTTTAACTAATGACATGTCCTTGTTCTCCCTTTTAGATTCACAACACACCCTCGCTCTCTGCACCCCAAAGGACCACCCCTGACACCAGAGGACCACCGGGCTTTAGATGCACCTGTCTCACACCCGCTCTCTGAAGCAGGCACCAGCGCAGATACCGGAACCCTGGTGGTTCGATCAGTGGATTGTATCTCGGTGCACATTGGTGAGGGCACTTTACACTTGCTTGAGGCACAGGCGGAGGCAGAGTGTGCCCAGGGCGCCGGCAGTTGCAGGACTGATGGAGACCAGGACGATGCACTGTCGAAGGTGATGATGAGCTTCTGGAGTCATCCATTAGGCGGCAGGTGCTGGATGCCCAGCGAGATGTGTGGGAGGATCTGGCGGAGATCCATGAGGGCATGTGTGCCATGGTCTCCGTTGTGGAGGAGTCCATGCGGAGCATGAATACTGCATTGACCCTCATGGCTGAGTGTACTACCTCCTCCATTGACAGAGTGGCGATTCTCATGGAGAGGCAGCTCCAGGAACACAATCAGGGGTTCCTGGGATTGCGCTCGGACCTGCAAGCCCTCACATAGGCAATGACCTCAGGTGGTCAGCGCCAGTGTGGGAGATGGAAGGGGTACCCAGTATCTTAGTTAGGTGCCCATCCATCAATGATGAACAGGGAGGTCCAGAGCGACCTCACGTTGGTGCACGAGCTGCTTGTTGTCTCTGTGAGCTCCTCTCAGGGCACTCTGGATGAAGGCAGCAGCTCCTCCGCCCCTCTGGCAGTGGCTGTAGCATCTGATGAGGCTGTAGGAACTGGGGAGATGCCTGCTTCCTCCCAGGTGGGGCCAGCACAGACTCCACTGGCCAGAGGACGACCGCCAAGGTCATCAAGGCCAACAAGACAGCAGAGTCAGTAGCTGTCTCCAGTGTCAGTGCCAGCGAAGGGTGGGGGGAGCACCAAGATGCAGCACTTGTAAATGTAAGTTAAAGGCACCATGAGCACAAGGGAGACAGTTCACGGGTGATTTTCTGTTCATTTATGTTTGGTTTATATGTCTATTGGTATGGACACCATTAATGGTAATGTCATTGTGCTTTCAATGTGACAATGATGTTAAATTTGCTTTGGTCCTGATGGCCTGAGTGTGCCTCACCTTTATTCATTCTGGTGCAGGGTACGCCAGTATGTAATTCTGGATGTGAGCGGCTCGATACTTTATTGTACAGGCGCTGAATGGATTTTGGATGCAAATGAAAGGGTCATTTCTGATATCCTGGATGGAGGTGGCAGCCCTGGCATGAGGTGGAAGCAGATCTTTAGCAGCCTAGCTGAAGGAGCATTGGATCAAGGCATCCCTGGTGTCCCTGCCTCCTTGGAGTTTACCGAGGTCTAGCTCCACACCCTCAACATCCTCCTCACTGTGCTCCTTTTCTGACTCACTACTGGACTCGGCATTATGGCCTGTGCAGCTGTGTCAACATTGTCTTCCTCCAGTGGGATTCCCCCGCCCTTGCCAGTGCCAGATTGTGGAGAGTGCAGCATGCAACCACTATCAGTGACACCTACTCTGGAGGGTATTGTAGTGCACCCACTGAATGGTCCAGGCATCGGAAGCACATCTTGAGAAGACCTATAGTCCTTTCTACCACCCCTCTTGTGGAGGCATAACTCCTACTGTGACTCTGCTTTGCCTCTGTTCTTGTTTGGCAGAGAGGCATCATGAGCCTCTTCAAGGGATAGCCCTTGTCATCCAGCAGCCATCCACCCAGTCGGGCTGGAACACTGAAGAGCCTCGGCACCTGGGAGTGTCTCGGGATATAAGCATCATGGGAGCTGCCTGGGTACCTTGCACAGACTTGCAGAATCTGCATCCTGTGGTCACACACTGTCTGCATGTTCATGGAGTGGGATCCCTTCCTGTTGGTGAAGGCACCCGGCTGACCCGCTGGTGACTTGATGGCCACATGTGTGCAGTCTATGGAATCCTGGATGTGAGGGATCCCAACAAACACAGCAAAGCCTGGCTGGCCTTATTCATATGGTAAAGAATAAAGGTCAGTACCCATCTGAATGGAGCTTCTGTCACCAGCTTGACACAACTGTGGACAGCTGATTGGGAGACTCCACATAGATCCCCCACTGAGCGCTGGAAAGAGCCACAGGCCTAGAAGTTGAGGGCCACTGTGACCTTCAGAGCCGCTGGCATGGGGTGTCCACCAACACAGTCGGAGCTGATCTCAGGCCCAATGATTTGACAATGGAAGTCATGGTCTCGTTTGAGAGGCAGAGCCTCCTTCAGCATTGCACCTCAGACATATTGAGGTAGCTGCATCACCCCCTGTAAACCCTGGCAGCAGGATAGTGGCGTCAACTGCAGTCCCTTCTGCCTTGGACTTCCTGCTGGCCCTTCACCCCTTGTGCCTGCGCCTCTCCTCCCACAGGTCACTTCCCTGGAAGCTGCATTGGGACACCTGGCCCTCCTCTCCCTTCTGCCCCTCTCTTCCCCCTCAGAGGAGGTGCCACCAGTGGAGACCACAGCCCCTATTACCAGGGTAACGGAAGGCTGTCTGATACCTGGAAGGGTCCACACAATCTGAATCCTCCGGGGGCCTTGGAGACATCAATAAGTCCTGAAATAAAGCCTGGAAATGCTAACAATGAAGTCCTGATCAGAGATGAAGCTGCCAAGTACCAATAAGCAATCAGCAGCAAACTATCTGCAAAACTCCTCACTACTCACACTGGCAATGCTACTGACACTTTTTATCCTGCCCTTGGATGAAGTTTAGCAAATTGTTGCCCACCTGCCTGTTCTGACAGTGTGACGAGCGCAAAATCGCACGGGCAATGTAAAATACAGCTTAATTGCCTTTTTAATACCCTTAACTGGCCTCATGATTGATTGCAGGTGCGGCTCTAACTCCTGCTCATGCCCATCGACTGAAATATCACAGGAGTGCACGATGACTTCGGGACGCTCACCTGACATCATCACGTGCTATTCTACGCTCGAGTGGGTCCGGCGCGCCCGCTCAGTGACAAATTCTGCCATGATTTATTGGATGCCTATGCGACATGGTCAGACTTTGATAAATTTCGAAAGACAGGGGTCCAGTTCACGGAGAAACATATCATGGATTCATTTAGAAATCCCTAGTTCAGTGCCAGCATTTACATTACTGCATTGTGCTGGGGTTCACATAGGGGCAGGCTCCTGGATCTAACTGAGTTTCAGTTCTCCGAGAGAGGGAGCCCCCATTGGATCTGATGCAAGCTGCATTAAAAATAATCCTGGGGAAGCATCCGTTTCCAGCAGCCTTGATGGAACAAATGTTACATTCCATGGTATCACAAAGAATGGAAAACTCAATGATTGTCACATTCCAAGATCGGCCAAATACTGGATGTAGGCATCAATACAATGGAAGAGTTACGGACAGGAGGAATGAGGATGAAAGCACCTTTAGTGGATCTGGATTTCACAGCAGGTGACAGGATTAGAACAGCAATAATAGACGAATGAGCCCAGGGAATATCCGGGGAACAGTTAACAGGTGCTTCAGATGTGACTAAAAACATCATTACATAATGAGCTGCCTAAAGCAGGAGAGCAGGGTATTTGAGGTGACACATGGAACAGAGAACTTTGAGGCTGAAGAAGATGATAATGATCAGTCTGAAGGGATTATCCTAGTCACAAGTATTTGTACACTAAATCACACAGTACAATGTCGCTCCACCAATGCAAATACTTTATTTCATTGCAAACACTAGCCTGCATGCTCCAAATGGGTGATAGGATTACACAAATCGACTCAAGCACTTATTTTTCCTGTTAATTACTATTGTTACACCAATGAACATTTATTTGGTGTATATATAACATAGGAAAGTGTCCCAAGATGTTTCACAGATGCATAATAAAACCAAAATGGATGCTGAGGCAAATAAGAAGATATAAAAAGAGACAATCAAAATCTTAGTAAAGATGTGGCACTTCAGAGGGGTGTGTAGGAAGAAGTAAACAATTGTAATACATCCTGTAGATGTAGTATATCTGGACTTCCAGAAGGCCTTTGATAAGGTGCTGCACAAAAGTTTAATGCACAAGATAAGATCACACGGATTTAGGGGTAATATATTAGCTTGGATAGAGAATTGGCTAACCAACAGAAAGCTGAACCTAGTGGGGTGCCACAGGGTTCTGTCCTTGGGCCTCATCTATTTACAGTCTATGTTAATGACTTGGAATCAGGGGTAGATTTGCTAAATTTGCAGATGACACCAAAATAGGTGGGAAAGTAAGTAACAATGAAGAAATAAGAAATTTACAAATGGATATGGACAGGTTAGGTGAATGGGCCAAGGTTTGGCAGATGGAGTTTAACGTGGATAAGTGTGAGGTTATCCATTTTGGTCGGAAGAATAAAAAGGCGACTTATTACTTAAGTGGAGAGAAACTTCAGAATGCTTCAGTGCAGAGGGACCTGGGTGTCCTCGTGTATGAATCGCTGAAAGCTAGTATGCAGGTACAGCAGGTAATAAGGAAGGCAAATGGAATTTTGGCATTTATTGATACAGGAATAGAGTATAAAAATAGGGAAGTGTTGTTGCAACTGTACAAGGCATTGGTGAGACCACACCTGAAGTACTGTGCACAGTTTTAGTCCTCTTACTTGAGGAAGGATGTAGTTGCACTGGAGGCGGTTCAGAGGAGGTTCACTAGATTGATTCCAGAGATGCGGGGCTTGTCTTATGAGGAGAGATTGAGCAGTTTAGGCCTATACTCGCTAGAGTTTAGAAGGATGAGAGGAGATCTAATTGAGGTATATGAGATGCTAAAGGGGATAGACATAGTAGACGTGGAGTGGATGTTTCCCCTTGTGGGGCATTCTAGAACAAGAGGCCTTAGTTTTAGGCTAAGAGGTGGTAGATTTAAATCAGAGATGAGGAGGAGTTACTTTTTTCAAAGGGTCGTGAATCTGTGGAATTCACTACCTCAGAGTGCAGTGGATGCCGGGACGCTGAATAAATTTAAGGAGGAGATAGACAGATTTTTAATTAGTAATGGGTTGAAAGGTTATGGGGAGAGGGCGGGAAATTGGAGTTGAGGCCAAAATGAGATGAGCCATGATCGTAATGAATGGCGGGGCAGGCTCGAGGGGCTGAATTGCCTACTCCAGCTCCTAGTTCTTATGTTCTTAGAGCTGGAAAATAAGATGAGGCTGGATCTTTCTTTCAGGCTGCCACAGACATGATAGGCCAAATGGCCTCCTCCTGTGCTATTAATTTCTGTGATTCTGAACCACTATTAGAGGACATGCTTTTAGTCATCTGGGGCCTACACTCTGGCATTTGCTCCTTAAACTTTTAGAATTGTTTACTTCTTCCTACACACCCCTCTGACGTGCCACATCTTTACTGAGATTTTGATTGTCTCTCTTTATATCTTCTTATTTGCCTCAGCATCCATTTTGGTTTTATTATGCCTCTGTGAAACATCTTGGGACACTTTCCTATGTTATGTATACGCCAAATAAATGTTCATTGGTGAAACAACAGTAATTAACAGGAAAAATAAGTACTTGAGTCCATGTGTGTAAACCAATCGCCCATTTGCAGCATGCAGGCTAGTGTTTGCAAATAAATAACGTATCTGCATTGGGAAGGTATAGAAACATCAGTGGAGTGATATTGTACTGTGTGATTTAGTGTACAAATACTTGACACCTTCCTAGGCTGTGCCAAGAAGATATAATAATTCTTATATTGTTATTGGAATTTAATGTAAAATGGAGTTACAGTGGGACCTGTCTATGTGTGTGTGTGTGTGTGTGTGTGTGTGTGAGATTTAATTGAATTGGAGGCAGCTATCCTGGATGCTTTGATCTAGGAGCTCCCAGAAGACCTGCTGCTGCTTGCCTGAGGTGCAGGGGCCTGAAGCCTGCCTGGGTCTTGCTTGAGGCCTGAGGCCTACTTCTTGGAGAGAGGGAGAAGAGAGACAGGAGAGCGAAAGACAGAAAAGGGCTGTGAAACCAAGGGGCAAAAATAAGGACTTTCTTCTACTCGTTTAATACATCGAAGAGGAGGTGCCTGGGACTTTTGAGAAGGGGAGGGTGTTTGTCCTAATATTTGTGTTAAATGGCCTGTACTTGTTTCTGAAAGACAAGGGGGAGAAGAAAAACACCATTGGGAGAGGGATGCATGTGTGTGAGGCCCAGAGACTATTAATCTTGTTGGGCCTGGTTGAAGATCCTGCCCCTCTCCACTCTTTCTAGTCCGGGTCAGCTCGGGCCAGTCCTCATCAGGCCCTGATCGAAGATCGCGCCTGGCAACCCTGCTGCCTGGCTGGAGACACCCTCTCTCCGCCACCCCACACCCACTCCCCTCCACCACCTCTCTTGAAAGAAAACAAGAAACACCTTGTGCTGAGGCCAACCTGGTGGCACTCACCCACCCACCCCATCGCTTTCCCTGTCCCCATCTCTGTGCCTCCCCCCCATCTCTCATTTTCTTTTTCCACTGTATACTCCATATTGAGACCAAGGGGTGGGTGTAGCTCTCCCAAGATGGCGACACCACCTTCAACTGTGGCGGGGCCTTCAGGAGTCACTTACGCGGCAGTCACAGGCGCCTCGGCTCCTGCTGATCCTGTAGCCCCATCACTGTTTAAACTTCTTACAAGGCAGCTTAGGGTAAAGAGCTACACCCACCCCAATTGAGGCCTGTGCCAGGGTGATGGCTGGGCTTGTCGGCCTCTCGACTCTCACCGCGGCCTTGAGAATGTACGACATAGCTTCTTGCAGAGGAGGTTGTCGGGATTGGTTCTGCACGGGCCAGGCATCGGGGTGGTCCCCCATGCTTATGCTGATGATGTGCTCCTCATGTGCATGGCTGACCTGTGGAGGATGCGCCAGTGCCAAGAGGTTTACTCTGCCAAGTCCTCTGCCAGGATCAACTGGGACAAGTGTTCTGGACTCCTGGTCGGTCCGTGGCAGATGGATCCCCTACTCGAGGTGCTCAGGCCTTTCACTTGGAGCAGGACCAGCCTCCTCTACCTTGGGGTCCATCTCTGCCCTGCTGAGGAATCCTGGCCGGCGAACTGGCAGGAGCTGGAGGCCAAAATCACCACTCGCCTGCAGCGCTGGACAGGACTGCTCCGAGTGCTGTCTTGCTGCCATGGTGTGGTACCGGCTGGTCACTTTGACCCCTCCCCCAGACTTTGTCACTAAAATCCAGAGAATGCTCGTCAGCTTCTTCTGGGACAAAAGGCTGCACTGGGTCACTGCTGAGGTTCTGAGTCTCCCGTGTGGGGAGGGTGGTCAGGCGCTGGTGTGCCTGTGCACCCAGGTGGTGACTTTCAGGCTGCAGGCCCTGCAGTGATACCGTTACGTTGAGTCTCCTCCAAGATGGTGTGCCCTGGCGACATATTTTTCCCACCAGGTGCATGACCTGAATTATGATGTGCAGCTCCTGTTTGTAGACCCGAGGGGCCTTGGTGGCTCCTTGCAAGCGTGGGCCATCATTTACCAAGACCTGATCAAAGCCTGGGACATGGTCGCCTCATGCCAAGGCTCTCTGCCATCAGGATTACCGGCTATCATCAGGGAGCTATTGCTCAGGAATCCGCAACTCCGTCACTTTCGGTGGCTGGCAGAAAGGAGGGCTGTGGCTGCTGGTGTGACCAGGGTCGGGGATGTGCTGGGTGGCAGAGGAGTGGGCTGGGTGATTCCGCAAGAGTTGGCGCATCGTGTGTCCGTGGACATCCGGCTGGCGGCCAATGCCATTCATGAACTTATGACGGTCATGCTCAGCCCCGACATCATTCTGGGTCTCATGGTGGCGCAGGTGCGAGGTGGTCTCCCATCCGAGCGTACCCCTGTTCAGACGGAATTTCACCTTAGCCCCAAACACTCCCTCGGGAGCCGGAGTCCTACAATCTGAGTTGACTTGTGGAAATGCCCTCCGTGTCCTTTAGCACGGTGCAGAGGGGGTTTCCTGTATGGGTTGCTGCTGCACACCCTTCACCTCCTTGCCCTTGCCTGCTGCCCGGACACGCCCTGCCATGTCTTGTTGCTGTCTGGCTACGGAGGTCCCCAGTGAAGGGGGTCTCTACACGGGAGTCCTCCCCCTTGCCATCGGGGACCTGAGGTGGAGGGTGTTGCACGCAGCAGTCCCAAACAACCATAGGATGTGTCAGTTCACGGACTTCCAAGGTGCCTGTGCTTTTTGCAGCCTTGTGGAGCTCCATGGACCATGCTTACGTAAGTTGTTTTAGGCTGCACCCCTTTTTGTGGTTACTTGAAAAACCTTTTGCATTTGTTTTGTTTGCACTTTAGCCCCACGCTCCTGATCTATGAGCATCCGATGCAGAGGGAGGTGGGGCAGGGAAGGAGGTGGACCCCCTCATGAACCTGCTCCTGGGCCTGACCAAGTTAGCCATTAACAAGTCCAGGCAGTGGGCGATCTTGGTGGTTATCCAGCCCAACTGTCTGCCCCTCTTCCACAGCTACATTCACAGCTGGGTGTCCTTGAAGAAGGAGCATGCAGTGTCCACCAGCACTATCGAGGACTTACGGTTGGCACCACGGAAATTGGGGTGCTTTATCGAACCCTTTAATCACACTTTAATTTAATGTTGTAAGTTTCCTTTAAATTTTGTCTTTTGTTTTTGCCGTTTCCCTTTAAGGGGCTGCCATTTAATTTATCCTTTCACTTGTTAATTTAGTTTTTGTTCGTACTCAAAATGAGTTACATCATCTTAACCCTCCTAACCCTGCTGCTACATCTTAGTGCTCCCGCAACATCCACAGCTGAGGTTGAGGCAGCCTGCTGACTGCTACACCCTAACTTTGATGACCTTGGCTGGCGTCCTCTGGAGAGCAGAGACCTGGAGGACCCGGCCTGCTTTCAGGGTCCTGCTGTGTGGCAGTGGCACCCTCCTCGGCCTGTGGAGCTGGAGCTGATGGGGTCAAGGGAAGAGGGGATTCGAATGGGCTGGACACTCCCAGAGTCACCTGGTGGGTGGCCCTGGGGTGTACATCTGCTGATCCTCCTCCATTTGGCTGCCTGAGGGCCCATGGCTGACTCCTTGAGGAGAAAGGGTAGCTGGATTGAGATTTATCTGCCTTGCACCCCTCTCATACACACTGTTGGAGGCCAAATATGGCATCAGCGATGGAGTTCAGCCCGTGCAGCAGTGCAGGAACAATGTCCTGGACCAAGGTCTCCATGGCAGCTGCCATCCTGCCACTGTTGACCTTGGTGCGTTGGCATGCTGGCGCTATCGCCTCAGCCTGAAAGCGGATGGAGTCCTCCATCGGGCCTGCAATCTGAGGAGTGCAGTGGACATCCCTTCCTGATGTTCCCGAGCTTGCCTTTGCAGCTCCAGCAACTGTGATATGACCGAGTCCAGAGGCTCATCATCTGATTTGGACTCAGCAACATTCTGGCCTCCAGCAGTCCTCTGAGTACTAGACACATGGGAAGCCTTTGCTGCCGCCGCTGTGGATCAGACAGTGCGATGTGCTCACCAGATTGTGATCCTGAGGCTATTCTAAAGCCAGGTCCCAGCAAGGTGTGTGTCTCTGCACTGGTGGAGGGTGTGGGTGAGCACTATGATGGGTCTTAAATGAGGGTGCCCTCAGATTCCTCTTCCGAGATTTCTTTGGGGCTTGATTGGAAGGCCTGGGTAATGAACTCTGTTGGCTGTTTCCCAGCTGTGCCTGTGAAAGCAAGGACAGATAATTAGTGCATGGCAGTAGCCTGTGAGACGGGACACAGCACTCACAGCATGGTTATCTGATGGATGTTGCACTGCTGAATCCTCACTTGGTAGAGCAACACTGTCCTCACTGTTCAGCACAGGAATGATTCAGATCCTCGCTGGCCAGCTGGATGGCTCTGTTTTGAAAGGCCATGAGGACCTTGATTTCATGTATTCCTCCACTGATCTGCAATCTCTCCCTCTTCTTGTGTGCCAGCTTGTCCTATATGAATAGAAATGGAGTGAGTGTAAGCAGGACACTTGCCAGGCCGGATGATAAGTATCCCTGGCATGTGTGGGCGGTGAGTGCTCCCACGGTTGAGGACAATGAAGGTGTGTGTGAGAGAGTGAATGGTGATGTCCCTTCAACTGTAGATGTGTGATGGGTTTGTGAGTGTGTGAGTTGAGAGTGTTGAAGAGTGACTTACCATGATGGATCAGAGAAAATCATTCATCCTTTTTCGGCACTGGGTGGCTGTCCTTTTTTGTAGGGTGTTGGCACTGACCACCACTGCCACCGCTTCTCATTGCTGGATTAGTGATGTTACTGCCCCTCCTGTGGCTGCGGCCAGAATGTGGGTAGAGGACATCACGGCGAGCCTCGACTCTGTCCAAAAGGCATTCGAGGGACTTGTCACTACACCGGTGGATGGGGGCGGAGGGTGCGGTGGTGCTGCAGTCTTCTTGCCTTTCGGGGCCATGTATTCTTTGCAGCAGGCCTGGGCTTGAAGCACTGAGAGGTGTGTGCTCAGCTGCACTTTAAATATGGTGCTCAGTGTGATGAAGTGACAAGGTGATGGCATGGTGGGCGAATGAAAGCCTGCCCACCATCAAAATGGCGTGTTTCCCGAGAATGCATAATTAACAAGGTGGGATAGGGATGATATGGCGTGAAAAGTCGCCATTGCGGCCGGCAGCTAAAACATTCCTTTTCCCGCCCACTACTTCACTTAGTGCAAATCTGGAACGATTCCGCCCTACATAGCACTTCAACTAAAAAGGTATCCAATGTAGCAAAGGGTAATCCTAGGAACAGTAGCACTTTGCATTTATATATAACACTTTCAATGTGATATTTATGTTCTCATTTGTTTCACAAGAGCATTATGAAGCAGAAATTGATACTGAGCCACATAAAGACTTGCATTTATGTTGCATCTCTCATGACCACAACATATCCCAAAGCTCTTCACAGTCAATGAAATACTGCTGAAGTGTGGTCACCGTTGTGATCTAAGAAACGCAGTCAGCTCCCATAAGCAGCGATGTGATAATGATCAGATAATTTGTTTTTGTGATGTTGATTGAGGACTAAATATTGGCCAGGATACCTGGGATAACCCAACTGCTCTAATAGTGTCATAGGATCTTCTATGTAGGGGCAGACTAGCTTTAATTTAAGCCTTGGTTTAATGTCTCATCTGAAAGACTGCACCTCCAACAGTGCAGCACTCCCACAGTACTGATGGAGTGTCAGCCTAGATTTTTGTGTTTAAGTCTCTGGAGTGGGGCTGGAACCATCTTCTGGACTCTGAAGTCAAGGGTGCTGACCCACGACTGACGCAAAAAAAGATATTAGTAACAGTGAACAAATGCTTGCTTGAAGACCTAGGTTTAAGGAGAGGCGTAAAAAAAAGGTTTAGGAAGGGGATTCCAGAGTTTGGGGCCGAGGAAGCCAATGACAAAGTTGCCAATGGTGGGGTGATGAAAATCAGCCCACACAAGAGGCCAGTGCAAAGATCTTGGAGTGTATTAGAGTTTGAGGATGTTATAGAGGCTAAGAGATCGAAATGTCTGATTGTGATTTATGCACCCTTGCGTTAGGTTATTAAGTGCATGTGGTTTTCTTATAGGAATTGATTCTCCATAAGTCATCCTATCTGAAGGAATAGCTACAAGATACATCGGCAGAAATCGGCAATCTTCCCCTAAAAGTTGATTCAGTTATAGTAAGTCCATTGTTTTGTGAAGTCCAGGATTACCAATGAGCTTTCCTCTGGTCAGAACATAAGGACAGGACGAGGCCATTCAGTCCCTTGAGGCTGTCCTGTTATTCAATTAGATCATAGCTGATTGGTATCATTATTCCGTTTACCCGTTTACTCAGCCTCAACAGCATTTTGGAGGAGGGTGTTCCAGATTTCCACTTTGTGTGAAGCTTCCTGATGTCACCCTAAATGCCCAGCTCTAATTTTAAGTTTACGCTTGCCTGGAGTCCCCCACTGGAGGAAATAGTTTATCCCTATGTAAACTATCAAATTCTCCAATCATCTTGCACATCACCAGTTTCCATCACTCCATCATTATCGGCCATGCCTTCAGTTGCCTAGGCCCTAAATCTGGAATTCTCTCCCTCCCTCTCCTGTCCTTGAGTGTCTTGGTGTGAAATTTTGTTTGATAACACTCTGTGAAGTACTTTGAAATGTTTCACTATATTAATGGCGCAGTATTAATGGCAACTTGTTATTATTGAACATGTCAATCAAATCACCCCTTAATCTTCTACAGTTAAGGGACTACAAGCCTAGTCTGTGCAACCTGTCCTCATTCTGAAAAGCTGCTGACTCCCTTTGTTGTTAATAAGGTTCCTCACAGAAGGTGAGAACTAAGATCACCGAGAAATTCACTGCCATGGTCAAAGTGATTGAAGAAGCGCACAAAGAAGTGATTGGATTGATTAATAATAATGAGCAAGTGATACTGGGCCAGGTTGAGAGCATCAGGAGCCAACTGCAGCAGAGGTGTGTTGAACTCAGGAGGAATGAGCATCAATCGAGAACACTGCTGAAGATCAATGATGACCTGATATTTTTGCAGGTAAAAAGTATACAATATTCTTGTAATTAATGTTTTTTTAAAAATCACTTAACATCTGTTACTACGGCTGGTAACCCGGAGGGAGAAACACGATTGCACAGGAACTTGTGTCCTTCTACTGAGGGATTGGGGTTGGGAACCTCAGTTTCATATGTGCCGGCTCTGACTTTGTCATTTGTTAACTTGTGTTTTCTGTAAGTTGTATGACTGTTCTGGCTGTCTTGTGATTGAACAGGTTTATTATTAAGGCCCAGATTTTCATCAAGGAGGCAGGAAGCAGGAAATTTTGTGGGATCCGTGATCCCATCTCCATCCTGCAAGATCCCTGTTATGATCGCGATAGAGACCAGTAATGTTTTCTTTAGAATCTGAAAACCCAGGTATTTATTTCAAGAATAAAACCACAAGGTTATGACTTTAAATCAAAAGAATTTTACTACATAAAAAAACATGAATACTAATAAATACATTTTATTTTAAATAGTCAGTTATGTTAAAGATAATAAAAGTACAATGAACTCAGCTAATTATAGTCTAAACAGACCTTCACTCCACTTTCCTTTTACACCCATTTCACGTACAATTCTGATAACTCAAGTCCAATACTTAGCAGAAATGGGAAAATTTACCACATGGTCTGAGTACTGTTTCAAAGATTCGTGTAGACACTGAGATTTGTTGGGCCTTCCATTTACTTCTGCAAGGCCTTCAAATCTCCTCCAACAGTCCTACGATTTCAGAATTACATTGAACACAAGTACTTTAGTGTCTTAAGTGTAGCCACCTCAGATCAGAACTCTACTGGTTCTAATATTCTTTAACTCTGGAGTTTTGGATCTAAACTCGCATATGCGCTAGGTGCAGGAGTGGACCCCTTTGCCGCTCGAGCCTGCTCCAGCATTCAATAAGATCATGGCTGATCTGACTGTAGCCTCCCGCCTACCCATGGTAACCTTTTCACTCCATTGTCTACCAAGAATCTATCTAACTCTGCCTTGAAAACATTCAAAGACTCTGCTTCCGCTGCCTTTTGAGGAAGGGAGTTCCAAAGACTCATTACTTTCTGAGAGAAAAAAAATCTTCTCATCCCTGTCTTAAATGGGCAACTACTTATTTTTAAACAGTGACCCCTAGTTCTAGATTCTCCCACAAAAGGAAACATCCTCTCCACAATCCACCCTGTCAGGACCCCTCAGGATCTTATATCTTATATGATCTCTCTCTCACTCTGTCTCTATCAGCTTGGCTATATCAGAAGCTTGCTGTTAGAAGTCCTTCAGTTAACAAGAAGTTTAAACTATTTTAGCCAATGCACACAATTTCAATTGAACTCTAAGAGAGCCGTTTCTCTTCTGCAGCCCACTTGTTTATCAAACCTTAACTACATTGCTTGGCTTGAACACAGAACCACCTCCTATAATTAACAAATGTTGAACTTTTTTTCTCTGTTGTTTATCTCCCAGGCAACCTGGTCACATGATCATTTACTGGAAGTCAGATGCTTTACCATAAATCCCCTTTCAGCAAAATATAGTTCTTGAAGGGACCATCAAACCAAGATAAAATATAGTTGTTTTTTCCCTAAGAGCACATCAGCCATCATAATACCCCTTCCAATGCCCACTTACCTAATATGCACTAGGTATATAACCAATAAGCCATGGTCTATATAGTTTTCTACAATATCAAGTCTTTGAAATGTTCATGTGATAAAAAGAAAACAGCCATTCAAAATTGTCCCTTACTTTCTCATAAAGTCATCAATGAAAAATAAGCATTGAAAGTCTCATTGAAAAAGCCTTTAATCCACTTCACACCTCTTAATTTTGTCCAAATAAAAACAGAGTTATTGGAAGATCACTTCAAAGAAAGATCAAGTTATTGCATGCATTCATAATGATGCTATCTAGAAAAAAACAGATGTCTGACCATCTGTTCAGCCTGCTTCTATTGATACAGTTGCCAGATGGTCTCATTATGAATGCTTGGCTGAGCTCCAAATGTGACAGATGGACTCAGTCTGGCAGGGTTTTATTGCTCTGTTTAAAAGGAGAGTGCTAGCTTTGTCTTATTGTCAGATTTATGACCTTGTAATAACTTGATCTCTGTTAGAAGTGGTTTTTAAATGCCTCTGTGTTTATTTGGACAAGCTTAAAGGTTTCTTCAGAGGGAATGCTCATTGGCTGATTGTTTGACTTATTGTATTCATAACCATTTCAAAAACTTGCCAGTGTTATTGAATGGCTCATTAGTTCTATACCTATTAGATACTGGGTGTGTGGGTATGGATGAGGCATGGGTGAAATGGAGGGTGGGTGGGACATATGCGGAGGCATGGGAGATATGGCAGTCATGGAGGGGGAAATGGGAGGTTGGAGAGGGGGGCGGGAGATGTAAGAGCCTAACAACCGTAAATGGAACTGGCCACTGTCCCAGTAAACAGAGGAGAACCTTCTAAACTGCCAATCTTGGGCCTGCCTTGGGAGGTGCTGGCCCTGACTCAGCCCACACCTGACACACAGAAACCAAAATAGCAGGTCAGTAGACTGACTTTTAGAAGTCAGGGAAATGACCCGTGTCGCAATTCCAAACCTGAATATGAAAATCCAGACCATTGTTTTGAAAAAGCCCAGCCGGTAAATATTTTCAAAATCAGTAACTGGGACCTTGTGAATTTAAGCAACTTAATGCAAAAGAAACTTGAAGGTGAGAAAATTGTATGTATTTTATCTAAATGGCTGTGTCCCTCAAATGTTTCTTGATAACTCGGATGTTCTCTTAAGAGTGAAATGCCTTGGCTGGAGGATAAGTACTGGCACATGGCACTTAACTAGAATGGCTTGTTTCTGTCTTGTAAATTCTATGTAACTCTATGAATTACAGAAACCATCACCAAATTAAATCTTAAATAGAAGTGTTTCGTTTTTTATGTCTCTTGTACCCTGAGCACATCAGCTGGTTCATGGTTGCACTTCAGGGTAAGGGTGCCTGCCACCTCTACCTGACCTAGCCCTAAACATGAGTCCAGGCCCACGCCAGGTGGGTGAGACAATGCTCTTGGGGGCATTGGGGATGGGCTAGTGTTGCTCGACTTTCAGAAAGAAATGGGGAGAATAAGACTGCGCAGTCAGTTTGTGAAGCCCTGAAATTGAGCTTTCGTTGATGGTGTGATTTATTTTCAGAACTTTCTGTAAGTTAAATAATCCATTGTACTTTACTCCCTGATAGGAATCCAGTTGTTTAAAAGCAAGTGTGCAACCTCTGGATTCCCACAGTTAAAGATAGATGTCCAATCCACAATGGCTCATATCAACATAGCTGTCACAGAACTTGCCACATGGATTGAATGGCAAGTAACTGGTTCCCATGCAAATCCTAGACAAACAAAATATCGGTTAGTGATTCCATGCACTCCAGTTATTAAATGATGCGTTTTGTTTTAACTTATTATTGCCCCAGCAAATGGATAAGGCAAGTGACTTGGTTCAGTGCAACTCTTTACCTAGATAGTGGTTAGAATGTGGAACTTGCTACCATATGGATAGTTGAGGTGAATACTGTAGGTGTGAAGCTAGATAAACACATGAGGGAGAAAGGAATAGAAGGATATGCTGAAAGCTGGAGATGTAGCAAGGTGGGAGGATGCTTGTCTGGAGCATAAACTCTGACTCAGAACTGTTTTCCTAAACAGCCGATTTCTATAATGTTAAGTTACAAGTAACATCCTGTATTAGAAGAAAGGCAACTGCAGCGATTGAAACAATTATTGAGGCATTGCCCTGCTGAGAATTGTGGGAGAAGTATTTGCCCATGTTACCTTTGTCAGGCTGCAGAACCTGGCTGAATGCATCTATCCTGAATCCCAGTGTGGTTTCAGAGCTGGAAGATCTACAATCAACGTGATCTTCTTAGTCCAGCATCTGCAAGATGAACAGAACAGACTTTCATCGATTTCATCAAGACTTTTGACCACATAAGCAGAGGCAGTCTATTTAAGCTGCTCAATGTGATCTCCTCTTTCCATGACAATATGACGTGTAAGGTTAGCTATGACAGGGGCAATATTTTAAGATCAAACAGCGTGTGTTCGGGCACACTCTTTGGCATGTTCTTCTTTTTGCTGCTGTCATATGTCTTCAAGTTATCTACAGAAGGCGTCTACTGACAAACCAGAACTGATAGAAAATTGTTCAGCCTCCCTCACCTGAAATCAAAGACAGAGGTATGCCAGGTCCTCAGCAGAGAGTGCTGTACTCCAATGATGCCACACTAGCATTCCATACTGAGGAACACTTTCAACGACAAATGGACTCTCTCATGCCAGTAAAGAATTTGGTTTGACCATCAGCGTCAGGAAGACAAATGCCATGGTCCGGGATGTTGCCATACCACCATCTAGCAGCATTAGCAATGTGATGCTGGAGGTTGTTGATAGCTTCACATATCTAGGCTCCACAATCACCAGCAATCTGTCAATTGATGCTGAAATCGACATGCATATTGCAAAAGCTGCAGCTATGTCCAAGCTGAGGAAGAAAGTATGAAACAACAGTAACCCCTGACTGAGAACACCAAACTGCAAGTCTACCAAGCCTGCATCCCCAGCGCACTCCTCTACAGCGGTGAGACCTGGACGACATATGCTAGGCAGGAAAGAATGCTGAACAGTTTCTATCTTCACTGTCTCAGGTGTATCCTCGGTTTTATTTGGCAGGACAAGGTCACGAACTCAGCGGTGTTAGGGTGTGCTAATTCCATCAGCATACATTCATTGTTAAGCCACTGATGCCTAAATTGGATTAGCCTTGTTCATTGGCTTAATTATCACTGTATAACCAAAGACCTTCTGTTTGGTGAGCTGGTCACTGAGTCACGACTGCCTTGGTGTTCATACTTCCGCTATAAGGACACATGCATACCTCCGTTACAAGTACACATGCGATGAGATGGACAGTTATTGAGGCCCATGACCTCTGGAGGATGACTGGAAAAACATTGGAAGCGATGCACAGAAAGGAAAAGCTCAGCTGACCGAGAAGAGGGCCCAGAGAAAACAGAGGCTGGTAAATCAGGCACCATGTAAGCCCACTGTCATCTTCTGAAGCAAGAGTGGGGCTCCTGAGCCATGCTTAACAGAGTTGACCACAGTGGTGCAAACCATGAGATGGTAGGCTGCCAGCACAATATCCTATGATATATCTGTACTTCCCACATGTTAATGCAGCTAGCTGTCCAAATGCCATCATTTCATGTAGTAATCTCGGAAATGGTGAAAATCCCAGTTTCAAATCGCAAATCACTTGTCCCATTTAACCAAAATAACTTGGGAATGATAGTGGCAATTCTACGTGCATGAATCAAACAAAAGAATAGAGTTGGCTTTATATTAAAAGGGGAGGAGAGTCTGAAGGTGAATACATCCTACAACTGTGTGGCTTAACTTTAAATGTTAAGCAGCAAAGAACTCCTCCCTGTTGTTATCTTCACTGAAATGACATAGACCGGAGGACAGATGCAAGAATGCCAAATTTCAAAGGGAACAACAATTTATACTGCATGAGAAAAGAGGGCTAATTGGCTGGTGAGTCGATGTTGGTTGAGGTGTTGCCATATAGAATGCACCAATGAACTATTGTCCCTCACGCTTTTGTTTAATTCAAAAAGGTGCAATGCCTGGACATGTTCCTTTTGCCTGCAGACGCCCAGTCCCTGTGTATGTATAAATGTAGCATCTGGTATATGTACATTGAGCTACATTGTAAGCCTGACTGATAATAAGTTGGTTGTTAGTGTAATACTTAGCACACTGGGGATTGTTCAGCAATTGTTGTCCAATCGAATCAAACATTTGACATTAGGTTCTGAGTTTTGCAAGCATGGGCTGGTTGAGTACTGCCAGTCCTCTGCCTATTGCGAATAGCTGAAGGGATGTGCTGTTTGATACAACCTGCCAGTTCTTGGGATGTATAACATAAGAACCTGGCATTGCACTGGCATTGAAATTCATATACCGCATTACTCATTTCTGTGGTAGGTGGAACGTCTTTTTGGCTTGACAGCCGCATCCTGTCACTGGAAAGCAAAAACAAAAAGTTAGCATGTAAGTACGGCAAGTAATTAAGAAGGCTAATGGAATGATATCCTTTGTTACAAGCGGAATTAAACAAAAAAGTAAGGATGTTATGCTTCAGTTGTATAGGGCAGCGGCGAGGCCACATCTTGAATATTGTGTGCAGTTTTGGTCTCCGTATTTAAGGAGAATGTAAATGCATTGAAGGCGGTTTGGAGGAGGCTGATCTCAGCTGATGTTACTGCTGGACAAGTCGGATCCCAAGGTGGAACCCGGCTTGTCAGATCCCAACTTCTATTTTTTTGTTCAGATACATGGAGAGTGGCTATTGAACAGAGTCACAGGAATCAGCTGATGAACTTTTAACAAAAGAATGAAACGTTTATTAAACAAGAAAAGATTAATTATATTACAATACTCTTTCACCCACAACTATGCGTTCACAGATATATATAGATTCATAAGAATAATATAAGTTACAAAAGCTATCTTATACTCTCATGTTCACAGTAAGTACACAGTCCATGTAAGCTAATAGGCCACTTGTGGTCAGGCACACCACACTCTGAAACCAAGTGACAGATGCCACTCCAAACAGATGCTATAGATCCCTCATCAACTCCCCCTAGACACTGTCACGCCATGAGCCAACCAGTCCCACTGAACTCTGTCTTTCACACGAGTGTTTCCAATCTCCACTCTCAGAGAACTTGCTTTGGAATCTTCTCCCAAATGACACTTACTCTCGGACACCTGCCCCAGGGTTTTGATCTCTCCTTCTGATTTTTTTCTCCCCTGATCGCCATGTGCCTTCAAGCTTCGCCTTCCGCGTACACTCTCTCAGATGCTCAGCCATGCCAACAGAACACCACTGCTTCACATGCCCATAGTAAGAATTCACCAACCTTTGGCTGTGTCCTTAGGCTTGCAAGAAGCCAGAAGACCCATTTGCTTTAAGTCTGCAGCCTTCAGCTTTCTTCCTTTAAGCTTAGAGCCTTCCTTTCTGCTCCTTGATTTCACTTCTACTAAATTTTTCCAGATTCCTGATCTTTTCCTTTGACCAGAAAGTCATCTTGGAACTTTCTTTTAATTTCCCACTCCCTGGTTTCTGGGACCTTCCCCTGTTCTTATGGGAAATTTGTTTTCTGCAGTTCCTTCTCCTGTGTCCCGCTTGTCCTGGCATCTGCTTCCAACTGAACTAAAAAGCTGGTTTTCAGTTTTCTTCTATCTCTGTGAGTCCCTCTCTCTGGACTCCTATTGCTGGGCAACAGCACAGTTTTTTCTACCTTGTGTTTGTTTTAATTTCCCTTCAAGAGTCATAAAACCTCATGAGAATGCAGGCATCTTTTAAAGTGAAACTAAAACTCAAGCTCCCCTTTCTTAACACACCAATGCACAAATACAAATCAAATTTATACTTAAAGCTAAAACCCATTCCTAACACCCACAAATACAAATATAACTTGCTTAAATCTAGGTTTACTAGATTGATAACTGGAATGAGCAGGTTGTCTTATGAGGAAAGGTTGGACAGACTCGGCACGTTTCCACTGGATTTAGAAGAGTGAGGGGTGACTTGATTGAAGTATGTAAGGTCCTGAATGGTATTGACAAGGTGGATATGGAAAGGATATTTCCTGTCGTGGGTGAGACCTGAACTAGGGGGCACTGTTTTAAAATTAGGGGTTGCCCTTTCAGGTGAGAGATGAGGAGAAATTATTTCTCTCAGGAGGTTGTGCTACTTTGGAATTCTCTGCCTCCGAAGGCAGTAGGGGCAGGTCATTGAATATTTTTAAGGCAAAGGTAGATAGGTTCTTGTTAGGCAAAGGAATCAAAGGTTACCGGGGTTAGATGGGAAAGTGGAATTCAAATTACAAACAGATCAGCCATGATCTTGTTGAATGATGGAGCAAGCTAGAAGGGCCTAATGGCCTACTTCTGCTCCTGTTTCATATGTTCATATTTATCCTACATATCTGTCGTTATTAAAATGATATATAAAATAAATAGAACAATGCAACTTGCTGAAGATAACTGGAAATTAAATGTAAGCCTTCATTGATTTTTCTTCATTATATTTGCACATTGTACAGCCAAGCCAAAGGAGGTGAAAGCCATGGAAGATTTCTTGCATTGTAAGTATTTTTGATATTGCATTATTATGTCTAAATGTGACTTACAGCCTGCTGTTATATTTTCCAAATCAACAGGTTTTTCACAGGAAGCCTGTTGAAGAGAAGTTTCTACTTGCTGGCTTCATCAGGTCAGGAACACAGCACAACTTACAACTGGCCCTGACGCTTCCAATGTTGCCAACATATAAAGCTGACTCTGATCCTGGATGTGAATTGTTCCTCTACTGCAGACTGCACTTGCTCCTGAGAGACCACTTTTCATCCTTTTACCCCCGAGTGTGGGCCAGGTTTTTGATGAGGAATGATCTGGTCATCACTGGATGTCTTCACTTTTTACCAACAATATCAACTTGTAATTATATAGTGCCTTTAATGAAACCTCCCAAAATGCTTTGAGGAGCATTATAAAACCACATATGACTGCAAGACACATCAGGAGATATTAGGTCAGATGACCAATAGCTTGAACAAAGGGTAAGTTTTAAGGAGTGTCTTAAAGCAGGAAAGCAAGGCATCGAGACAGCGAGGCTTAGGGAGGGAATGCCAGAGCTTCAGCAATGAATGTAACCATTGTAAGCAAGGATATGATTAGATGGCAAGAATGGAGCCAGATGAGAGCAATGCCACTCAGCTGGAGGACAGCAGAGAGGTGTTTGAGGATGATGGTGTGGTTAACTGTGTCAAAGACTTTCAGACAGATTGAGAAGAATGAGGAGGGAAAGTTTATCGTTGTCACAATCACATAGGGTATCCTTTGTAACTTTGATAAGTGCTGCTTTGATACTGTGACAAAGGCTGAAACTTGATTGGACGGATTCAAACATGGAGTTCTGGGATTTGGGAAGTGACAACACACTTAAGCACCTTGGAGCGGGAAAGGAGATTGGAGACGGAGCGATAGTTTGCAAGGACGGTGGAATCCAGGATTGGTGTTTTGATGAGAGGGGTGATAATGCAGATTTGAAGGAGAGCAGGACAGTCTCTGAAGAGAAAACAGTTAACAGTATCAGCTAACATGGGAGCCAGGAAGGGAAGTTGGGTGGTCAGCAGTTTAATGTTATCTTGCTGGAGATTTCAGAAACTAGAGGAAAATATGAGTTGCGGTCTAGGCCAGGGAGGAGCTTTACAAGAACTGTTGCTCATCCTGGTTGGCTAGTGAAAGGGAGGGTTGGTAGAGGCAACTGATCAGATGGCCTCAATCTTAATAACAGAGAACTTCATGACCTTCCTGCACTTCTTATTGCAGGTGAGGCTGGAGGAGACGGAGAGAAGGCTTTAAGAAGACAGTTTGCAGTAGAGAAAATAACCTGGGTGTTTTATTTGCTTTTCAGAATGATCCTGGAAGTGTGAGCGTTTTTTTGTAGATAAGAACAGGACCAAATTGTTCTTTAGGAATGAGCGGCTTTGTCAGTTGTTTGTCATATCCATTCAAGTCCGCTTCCCTTGGACTTCAGAGTGGAGATGAGGGCCGTACTAGGGGAAGTGACCAGGGCAAGAAAGTAATTCAGCAACACACCAGGAGTATACTAGGTCAGACCCTAGCTGACTTCCCCTCAGAATGGAGCATTGAGACCAATTGTAGTCTTCCAGTGGTCCCATCAACAGAACAAACTGCAAATCAGCCTGGCATCTTTCGATCTGTGTACCTTAGCATTGCAATAAAAGACTCAATCAGGCATCTATTGTCTGTCTGAACTCCTGTCAGAGTTAAGAAAGACTTGCATTTATATGGTGCCTTATCTCTAGATGTCCCATAAGAACATACGAAATAGGAGTAGGAATAGACCATTGGGCCCCCCAATCCTGCTTTGCAGTTCACTGAAGCTGGGCTGCCCTGATGTCTGGTCTGCTATATTCAGGTTTTCCAGGTGCAGAAACAATCTAGCCAGCAACCACAATGGAAAAAGTTAAAGAAGTTTATTTCTTTTACCGGTTTACTGTGAGCTCTGGCCAGCTCTCCTGTTGATTGTGATCGCTCTCTGCTGTTGTTTCCCCTCCCTTCCCAATACTGAGAGACAAGCAAACTGATTACAGGTTTCAGTGATGGGCAAGCAGCCTGTGCAGCCAAGGTAGGCATCTGGAAGCTTGACCGAATCTTTGAAATTGGACCTAATTTTGGGCCAGCCTTGGGCAGCACTGATTCTGGGCCAAAAAAGAGGGTGAATTTCCCCTGCTCCCCGCCCCACCCCACCCCACCCCCCCCCACCACCCCCCCGCCCACACCTCCTCCACCCTACCCCCACGCCCACAACACCCCCTCCGCCCTACCCCGGGAGTAGCTTCAATTCCCAGAGCAATCAGTATATAGATATTCCCTTATCTATCTATTTAACCCTGTATATGTATTTATTAAGATGTTAAATAAAATAAATAGAGCAATGAGTTTCTAAAGCTACCTGTAAGTCTTTATTGATTCTGTTTTATGATCTTTACTTTGTACAGCCACGCAAAGCATCATGAAAACACTTAAGCCAAGTCCCAGAATGCATTTCTTGAAGGGTGAGTTTTCCTGATAAATGCAGTGTTTTGTTCAATGATGGTCTACAGTCTGTTAGATTTTCCAAATCGGCAAAGTTTTCACAGGAAGCGCCTGGGAGTGGGACTTCTACTTGCTGGCTCAACTCAGTCCAAATTGACAAGGTTAACTCCATTATCAAAATGATGCAGGCAGTTGTGGAATTAAGACACCTACGAACATATGAATTAGGAGCAGGTGTAGGCCATTCAGCCCCTCAAACCTGCTCCGCCATTCGATAAAATCATGGCTGACCTGCTTGTGTTACGAAGTCCAAATTCCCAACTACCCCTACATCTATCTTTGTGTCATATGCAAATTTAGCCACCATGCTATCACTCCCCTCATCTAAGTCATTGATGTAAATTGTAAAACGTTGAGGCTCCAGAACAGACACCTGCGGGACTCCACTCTACATATGCTGCCAATCCATAAAAGACCCATTTATGTACACATTGTTTTCTGCCAGCCAGCAATCTTCTATCCATGCTAATATGTTATCCCCTAAACCATGAGCTTTAATTTTCTGTCATAACCTTTGATGTGGCATGTTATCAAATGTCTTCTGGAAATCCAAGTACAGTACATCTACAGGCTCTCCTTAATCCACACCGCATGTTACTCCTTCAAAAAACTCCAATAAATTGGTTAAACATGATTTTCCTTTCACAAAACCATACTGATTCTTCCCGATTACCTTGACCTTTTCTAAGTGCCCAGCTATAACCTCCTTAATGATCTATTCTAACAACTTTCCCATGACAGACATCAAGTTAACTGGCCTATAGTTTCCTGTTTTCTGCCTTCCTCCCTTCTTGAGTAGAATTTAATAAGATCATGGCTGATCCGATTGCAACCTCCTGCCTATTTACCTCCAATAACCTTACAACCCCTTGCTTATCAAGAATCTATCTACCTCTGCGACTTCCACTTCCTTTCCCCTTCCATTGCCTTTTGAGGAAGAGACTACCAAATACTCATGATCCCCTGAGAGAAAAATTTCCCCTCATTTCTGTCTTAAATGAGTGTCCCCTTATTTTTAAACAATGACCCCTAGTTCTAGATTCTCCAAAAAGAAACATCCCCTCCACATCCACCCTTGCAAGACCTCTCAGGATCTTACAGGCTGTAAGTAGAGAGTCACCGAAGGAAGTGATGTCGTGCTCACATGACCCGAGTTGTGGGTATAGACTAACAGAGTAAGAGATGTATAAGTGTGCCCCTGTACTTGTGGTGTGTGTATAGAAACGTAGAAACTAGGAGCAGGAGCAGGCCATTCGGCCCTTCAAACCTGCTATGCCATTCAATATGATCATGGCTGATCCTCTATCTTAACGCCATATTTCCGCTTTCTCTCCATACCCCTTGATGCCCCTTACATACAAAAATTTATCAACTTCTTTCTTGAATATACTCAGTGACTTGGCTTCCACAACCTTCTGTGGTAGAGAATTCCACCCTCTGAGTGAAGAAATATTTCCTCATCTCAGTCCTAAATGGCCTGCCCCATATCCTGAGATTGTGGCCCCTGGTTCTAGACTCCCCAACATCCTCCCTGCATCTAGTCTGTCTAGTCCTGTTAGAATTTTATACATTTCAATCAGATCCCCTCTCATTCTTCAAAACTCTAGTGAACACAGGCCCAGTCGAACCAATCTCTCCTCATACGACAGTCCTGCCATCCCCGGTATCAGCCTAGTGAACCTTTACTGCATTCCCGCTATG
Source organism: Carcharodon carcharias (assembly GCF_017639515.1). Lineage (NCBI taxonomy): Eukaryota > Metazoa > Chordata > Chondrichthyes > Lamniformes > Lamnidae > Carcharodon > Carcharodon carcharias. The sequence goes on from NC_054488.1 coordinate 21,731,733, forward strand.
GCAAATATATACTCTCTTAGGTAGGGAGACCAAAACTGCACGCAACACTCCAGGTGTGGTCTCACCAAGTCCTTGTATAACTGCAGTAGAGTCATAGGGGTCTATAGCACCACAAAAGACCCTTCAGCCCATTAAGTCTGCACCGGTCAAACATGTACCTACCTATTCTAATCTTATTTTCCAGCACTAGGCCCATAGCCTTGTATGTCATGGCATCGCAAGTGCACATCCAAATACTTCTTAAACGTTATGAAGGTTTCTGCCTCTACCACCCTTTCAGGCAGTGAGTTCCAGATTCCCACCACCCTCTGGCTGAAAGAATTCATCCTCACATCCCCTCTAAACCTCCTGCCCCTTACCTTAAATCTATCCCCCTTGGTTTTCCACCAAGGGGAAAAGTTCCTTCCTGTCTACCTTATCTCTGTCCCTCATAATTTTATACACGTCAATCATGTCCCCCCTCAATCTCCTCTGCTCCAGGGAAAATAACCCCAGTCTATCCAATCTCTCCTCATAACTAAAACTCTCCAGCCCAGGCAACATCCTGGTAAATCTCCTCTGCACTCTCTCTAGTGCAATCACATCCTTCCTATAATGCGGATTCCAGAACTGCACGCTGTACTCTAGCTGTGGCCTAACCAGCATTTTATACAGTTCCAGCATAACCTCCGTGCTCTTATATTCTATGCCTCGACTAATAAAGGCAGGTATGCCATATGCCTTCTTAACCACCTTATCTACCTGTCCTGCTACCTTAAGGGACCGGTGGACATGCACACCAAGGTCCCTCTGACCCTCTGTATTTCCCAGGGTCCTACCATTCATCGTGTATTCGTGTGCCTTGTTTGTCCTGCCCAAGTGCATCACCTCACATTTATCTGGATTAAATTCCATTTGCCACTAATCAGCCCATCTGAACAGCCCTTCTATATCCACCTGCAATCTAAGGCTATCCTCCTCACTATTTACCACCCCACCAATTTTCATGTCATCCACGAACTTACTGATCAATCCTCCTACATACAAGTCTAAATCATTTATATATACCACAAACAGCAAGGGACTCAACACTGATCCCTGTGGAACCCCACTGGACACAGGCATCCAGTCACAAAAATACCCCTTGGACCATCACCCTCTGCTTCCTGCCACTCAGCCAATTGTGGATCCAAATTGCCAAATTGCCTTTGAGCCCATGGGCTCTTACCTTCGTTATCAGTCTCCCATGCGGGTCCTTATCAAAAGCCTTGCTGAAGTCCAAGTAGACTACATCAAATGCATTGTCCTCATCTACACACCTGGTCATTTCTTTGAAAAATTCAATCAAATTGGTCAGACATGACCTCCCCTTAACAAAACCATACTGGCTGTCCTTGATCAATCCCTGCCTTTCCAAGTGTAGATTAATTCTGTCCCTCAGAATTGCTTCCAATAGTTTCCCCACCACTGAGGTTAGACTGACTGACTTATAGTTCCTTGGTTTATACCTTCCTACCTTCTTGAATAACGATACCAGATTCATTGTCCTCCAGTCCTCTCACACCTCTCCAGTAGCCAGAGAGGTATTGAAAATTATTGGCAGCGCCCCTGCTATCTCCTCCCTTACCTCACTCAATAGCCTGGGATACATTTCATCTAGGCCTGGAGATTTATCTACTTCTAAGCCTACCAGACCACTTAGAAGCACCTCCCTTTCTATGCTAATTTCTTCAATTATATCACAGTCCTTCTGCCTGATTTCCATACCCACGTCGTCTGTGTCACTTGTGAACACCGACATAAAATATTCATTTAGAACCCTACCTACATCTTCCAGCTCCACACACAAATTACCACTATGGTCCTTAATGGGGCTTATTCTTTCCCTAGTTATCCTCTTACTCTTAATATACTTGTAAAATAACTTTGGATTTTCCTTTATTTTACCTGTCAATGTTTTTTCATGCCCCCTTTTTGCTCTCCTAATTTCCTTTTTGAGTTCCCCCCTACACATTCTATACGCCTCTAGGGCTTCTGCTGTTTTGAGCCCTCGGTATCTGCCATAAGCCTCCGTTTTTCTCTTTATCCAATCCTGTATATCCCTTGACATCCAGGGTTCTCTGGATTTTTTGGTCCCACCCTTTGGCCAGGATCTTCCCCTCGGCGATTTGGCGGCGGGGCCCACTGGCTGAGGGGAAAATGACGCGGGATGACCTTGAGAGGAATCCCCGACATCATCCCGGTCCCTTTAAATATTCAGGCAGGCGGGCGGACAGTGAAATCAGCTGTCCACCCGCCGAAATGTCAATGGCCAATTAAGGCCACTGACAGGTTAATTAACCTTGTTAAACACCCTGCCAGGCCAACCTTAAGGCTGGTGAGCAGGCCAGGAGCCCCAGCGGGCTGCAGATTATTAGTGAAACTTCATCCACTGGCGGGATGGAGTTTCATGTCCATTTTTTAAAATTTAATAAATTTTATGTGTTTATTATTAACATGTCCCATCTCATGTGACATTGTCACATGAGGGGGACATGTTAATAATTTTAATATTTATCTATTTTTAGAGTTTATTTACCTCTCATGAATCTCCCTGAGACAGGACTTTGCCTCGGGGAGCAATGCGCTTTCACGTGAAAGAGTGCACTTTGACAGATGGGGATTCCCTCCCCTCCCCCCCCCCCACACACAGGAAGCGCACAGTGCTTCCTGTCAGGCAGGCCACTGGGCAGGCCTTAATTGGCCCACCCACTCAAAATGGCGGCGGGCCCCGTTTCAGCAGTGGGGTTCGGCAGCCCACCCGCCAGCCAGGGGCAAAATTCTGCCCTTTGTCTTTACTGGAATGTGTTGGCCCTGTACTCTCCCTATTTCCTTCTTGAATGAGTCCCACTGCTCTGACGTGGATTTACCTAAAAATAGCTGCTCCCAGTCCACTCAGACAAATCTAATCTTATTAAAATTGGCCTTCCCCCAATTGAGAACTCTGATTTCTGACCCATTCCTGTCCATTTCCACAACAACCTTGAATCTAACGGAGTTATGATCACTATCTGCAAAATGGTCCCCCATTGATACCTCTACCACTTGTCCGGCTTTATTCCCTAAAATAAAGTCCTGGATCGCCCCCTCTCTTGTAGGACCTTCTATGTTCTGGCTTAAAAAGCTCTCATGGATGCATTTTAAGAATTCCGCTCCCTCTAAACCAATCACACTATGACTAACCCAATTAATGTTGGGGAAGTTGAAATCCCCCACTATTACTACCCTATTATTCTTACATCCTGGGAAGAGTGTCCTGCAACCAGCATCACGGTGAAGCAGTCTGTGAAGAGTGTCCTGCAGTCAGCATCGCGGTGAAGCAGTCTGGGAAGAGTGGCCTGCAGCCAGCATCACGTTGAAGCTGTCTAGGAAGAGTGTCCTGGAGTCAGTTCTTGTTGAAAATAACAAGAGTAACATCACAAGACAGCGCGAGAGAGAGTGGCGAAGAGATCAGAACCAGCGTGAGTACAGGGAAGCTTCAAAAAGTGATGTCAGCACAGAGGCGAGAGCTAATTGGTGAGTAGTGGGTAAGTGTTTTTCTCCAGTTTAAAATAGATTAAGCTAAGGAAAGGTAAGAACTTTAGTTTTTATTTAAAGTACATAAATAATTTAACTTTTTTATTGTATTTAACTTCAAGTAAGGGTTTTTTTCGACTAGAGGCATGGCAGGGCAGCTCAGTCCCGTGTTATGTACTGCCTGCAACATGTGGGAAGTCCTAGACGCTCCTTGCACTCTAACTAGCTGCAGCTACTTGAGCTCTGAGGTTCGGAGCTTGAGCAGCAGCTGGAAGCTCTGAGGTACATCCACGAGCCTGAGAGTTTCGTGGATAGCATGTTTTTAGATGTGGTCATCCCACAGCTTACGGGAGTGCAGACAGAGAGGGAATGGGTGACCATCAGTCAGAAGAAAGGTGTCAGGCAGGTAGTCAGGAAATCCCTCGGGTGCATCTCACTTGAGAACCGTTTTTCTGTGCTGGAAAATGGTGAGAGTGTTGGTTCCTCTGGGGAGTGCAGCCATGGTCATATGGCACTGTGAGTGGCTCAGCCGCCAGGTGGGGAGGAAAAACAGGGAAAGAGCAATAGTGGTAGGAGACTCGATAGTAAGGGGAACAGACAGGCGTTTCTGTGACCATTCTGTGACTCAAGGATGGTATGTTGCCTCCTTGGTGGCAGGGTCAAGGATGTCACTGAATGGCTGCAGGGCATTCTAAAGGGGGAGGGCAAACAGACAGAGATCGTGGTTCATATTGGCACCAACAACATAGGTAGAAACAAGAACAAAGAAAAGTATATCGGCCCTCCAAGACTGTGCCGATCATATAAAAGAGGGTCCTGCAAGCAGAATTTAGGGAGCTAGGAAGCAAATTAAAAAACAAGACCTCAAAGGTAGTAATCTCTAGATTACTTCTGGTGCCACGTGCTAGTGAGTATAGAAATAGGAAGTTAGTCCAGATAACTATGTGGCCGGAGAGATGGTGCAGGAGGGAGGGCTTTAGATTTTTGGGACATTGGGACTTTTTCTGGGGTGGTGGGACCTCTACAAGGTGGATGTGTTGCACTGAACCAGAATGGGACCAACATCCTTGCGGGGAGGTTTGCTAGTGCTGTTGCGGAGGGTTTAAACTAACTTGGCAGGGAGATGGGATCCTGAGAGGAGGTTCAGCAAGGGGAGATGCGCAGCCAAAATTAGAAGACAGAGCAAATGAGTCTGGAAGGCATAGAAATTATAGGCCAGTTAAGGCACAAGGGAGTTTGGCAAGGATGGATGGTATTTATTTTAATGCATGGAGCCTGACGAATAAGGCAGATGAGTTGAGGGCACAAATTAACACATGGAAATATGATGTCATTACTGTCACAGAGACATGGCTGAGAGGTGTGCAGGATTGGCAGCTCGATATTCCAGGATATAGGGTCTTCAAGCAAGACAGGGAAGGAAATAAAAGAGGAGGGGGTATTGCAATATTGATCAAAGAATCAATTACAGCAGTAAGGAGGGATGACATCTTAGGAGGCTCCTCAAATGAAGCCATATGGTTAGAATTGAAAAACAAAAAAGGAGCAATCACATTGCTGAGAGTGTACTATAGGCCCCCAAACAGTCAGAGAGAAATAGAAGAGCAGACATGTAGACAAATTTCAGAGAAGTAAGACATCCCCACTTCTGAACTCAAATCCTCTTGCAATAAAGGCCAACATACCATTTGCCTTCCTAAATGCTTGCTGCACTTGCCTATTTACTTTCATTGATGGGTGTACAAGGACACCCAGATCCCTTTGTACAGCCACATTTCCTAATATATCACCGTTTAAATAATACCTTGCCTTTCTGTTTTTCACACCGAAGTACACAACTTCACATTTATCCACGTTATACTGCATCTGCCATATGTTTGCCCACACGCAAACAACTTGTCTAAATCACCCTGAAGCCTCCCTGCATCCTCTTCACAACTCACACAACCCTGCCCAGTTTTGCGTCATCAGAAATCTTAGAAATATTGCACTTGGTTTCCTCATCCAAGTTATTTATATATATATCATGAAAAGCTGGGGCCCAAGCACTGATCCCTATAGTACACCAATAGTTACTGCCTGCCATTTATTCCCATTCTGTGTTTCTGGTCTGTCAATCCATGTCAGTATATTACCCCCAATCCCATGTGCTTTAATTTTGCCCACTAGCCTCTTATGTGGGACCTTTTCAAAAGCCTTCTTGAAATCCAACTACACCACATCCACTGATTCTCCCTTATCTATTTTACTAGTGATATCCTCAAAGAACTCCAGTAGGTTAGTTAAGCATGATTTCCCTTTCATAAACCCATGCTGATTTTGTCTAATCCCTTTAATGCTTTTCAAGTGTTCTGTTATCACATCTTTTATAATAGAGTCTAGCATTTATGTGTTTCAGTTCAAATTACAATAAAGAACCCATATATTTGTTATGAATCATGGAATACAAACAATATACATCAGTCACATATTAAAGGAGCAAATAATATAACACAGGCCCCTCTGGCCCTTTGACCCTGCTCTGCGATTCAATAAGATTGTTGTTGATCTTGCTCTTCAATTTCACTTTCTCTCCTTATCCCCATATCTTGCAAGCCCCGTAGTGCCCAAAGATCTCTTAATGTCAATCTTGAGTAAGGTCAATGTCAAAACATCCATAGCCCTCTGTGGTAGAGAATTCTAAAGATTCACAATCCTTTGAGCAAGAGAATTTCTCAAGGTCTCAATTGGTAGTACTCTTGCCTCTGAGTCACAAGGTTACAGGTTCAATTCCTACTCCAGGCTGGCACTCCAGTGCAGTACTGAGAGGGTGCTGCACCATTGGAGGTGCAGCCTTTCAATCTTAGACAGATGACGTCCCCTCAGGTGGATGTAAGAGATCCCGTAGCACTAGTTCAAAGTTAACCAGGTAGAGTTATCCCCAATGTCCTGGCCAATGTTTATCCCACAATAAACACCTCAAAAACAGATTATCTGATCATTATCACACTGCTGCTTGTGATTTGGCTGCTGTGTTCCCTACATAGCACCTGTGACTACACTTCGAAATTACTTCACTGGCTGTCAGGCACTTGAAGAAAATTGCTATATGAATGCATCCCAGTCCTACATGGCCAACCCCTTAACCTGAAACTATGACCCCTTATAGTAGAACCTCTGGCCAGGGAAAACAATCTCATTGCATCTACCCTGAGAATTTTATAGGTTTCAAGGAGGTCACCTCTCACATTCCTACACTCCCAGAGAGTATAGGCCCATTGTAGTTAATTTCTGGTCATAGCACAGCCCTCCCAAGAATCAATCAGGCTTACTTCACTCTTTTGATAACAGCAAAATAGCTCTGAAGAAGAGTCATACGGACTCGAAACGTTGACTCTGTATTTCTCTCCACAGATGCTGTTAGACCACCTGAGTTTTTTCAGCATTTCCTGTTGTTGTTTCTTTACTCTTAAACTCCAATCCCCATGCAATAAATGCTAACATACCATTTGCCTTCCTAATTGCTTGCTGTACCTGCATGTAATCCCAAAGTACTTTTACAGCCAGTGAAATACTTTTGAAGTGTAGTTACTGTTTCAATGTAGGATACACAACAGTCAATGTCTGCTCAGCAGGCTCCCACAAACAGCAATGTGATAATGGCTGGATGATCTAGTTTTGTGATTTTGATTTGAGGTATAATTATTGGCCAGGATGTTGGAGAGAACTCCACTGTTCCTCTTGAAAATGATGTGGGACCTCTTCCATCTGCCTGAGACAGAGCCTCAGTTTAAAGTTTCATCCAAAAGACAGCACCTTTGATAGTGCAGCACCTTCTCAGTACTCTACTGGACAGTTAGCCAGATTGTGTGAGCAAGGGAGTTAATAAGCTCTCAGACTCCTGTTAATATTACTGGACAACTGCCAGGAAATGTAGCTTGCAATTCCGGCAGGGAATCCCTTTCCACTTTGTCTCCCTCCTGATGTCAGCTTCTATCCACTGCTTTTCTTTGGAGTCTGGTTTACATGCAATGGGAGCTGGGTTATCTCGGAATTGATATGATATCACCCTTTACCAATCTGATGCTTCAAACGCATGTTCTAACAAAGGGATCCTCACTCTTCCTTTGTCTTCACAGCTGCTCAAAGGCTCTGATTCAATATGACTTCAGCAAATTGTTGTCTTCGCTTCTACAATGGGCATCAGACAGTGTCATATTCATCACCAATAAATTACACCGATCACCAAGATAGATTTGAGTTCCAACCACAAGTCCTGTGTGTGGATCATTGGGACGGCTGCCTTAGTAACTATTGTGAAGTAGAATTGTACAAAAGTAGGAGCACTGACCATATTTGTGTGGGCATCACATTGTTGAATATCAAAAGAAAAGGGGCTGCCTCTTCCTGTGTCCTTGGTAGGAATAACCTATCATGGTGTTTAGATTTGCACCTAACACCATGCAATACTTTCTTAGTCTTTGATAATGGAGTAGAGTCCAAAATACCGAGAGTAAGCTACAACAGAATTAGAATGGACCTGGAGGATAAGAGCCTGTCATTTTACAGTGTGACAGATACAATGACTAATCCACAAATTGTCAAATATAAATTCAAGGGGAGTCTTTCCTGCTTTTCGAATTGAAGGTGGGACAGCACTGACTCTTTATCAACTTCAATAAGGACTTGTTGCTGTGGCTGATCACGTGGGTTGAGAGTACAGTTTTGAATGTCTTTAGACAGAATGGTCATGATCATTCAGTTAGTTTAAGGACATTTGGACAGCTGTGCTCACTGTTGGTGGTCACAAAGTGTGATGTTCACAGTTTTTAATTTTGAAGCTGGGAAGGACCATAAGATGTAGGAGCAGAAGTAGGCCATTTGGCCCATCGAGTCTGCTCCGCCATTCAATGAGATCATGGCTGATCTGATAATCCTTAACTCCACTTTCCTGCCTTTTCCCCATAATCCTTGATTCCCTTACTGATTAAAAATCTGTCTAGCTCAGCCCTGAATATATTTAATGACCCAGTCTCTACAGCCCTCTGTGGTAAAGAATTCCACAGATTGACTGTCCTGAGAAAAGAAATTCCTCCTCATCTCTGTTTTAAGTGGACGCCCCTTACTCTGAGATTATGCCCCCTGGCCCTAGACTCCCTCACAAGGGGAAACAACCTCTCAGCACCTACCCAGTCAATCCCCTAAGAATCTTATGTTTCAATAAGGTCTCCTCTCATTCTTCTAAACTCCAATGCGTACATGCCCAACCTACTCAATCTCTCCTCATAAGAAAATCCCTCCATCCCCGGGATCAATCCAGTGAACCTTCTCTGGACTGCCTCCAATGCCAGCATATCTTTCCTTAAATAGGGGGACCAAAACTGCTCACAGTATCCTAGCTGTGGTCTAACTAATGTCTTGTGTAGTTTTAGCAAGACTTCCCTATTTTTATACTCCATTCCCTTTGAAATAAAGGCCAACATTCCTTTTACCTTACCTATTACCTGCTGAGCTTGTATGTTAGCTTTTTGGGATTCAAGCATGAGGACCCCCAAATCCCTCTGTGCTGCAGCTTTCTGCAGTCTTTCTCCTTTTAAATAATATTCAGCTCCTCTATTCTTCCTGCCAAAGTTCATAACCTCACACTTTCCCACATTATATTCCATCTGCCACTTTTTTGCCCATTCATTTAACCTGTCTATATCCCTCTGTAGACTCTTTGCGTCATTCTCACCATTTGCCTTCCCACCTATTTTTGTGTTATCCGCAAACTTGGCGATAGTACATTCACTTTCCTTATTCAAGTCATTAAAGTATATTGTAAATAATTGTGGCCCCAGCACTGATCCCTGTGGCACTCCACTAGTTACAGGTTGCCATCCTGAAAATGCCCCCATATCCCAACTCTCTGTCATCTATTAGATAGCCAGTCTTCCATCCATGCTAATATACTACCCCCAACACCATTATTAAGTAGCCTTATGTGTGGTACCTTTAACTTCCTTGCTTAACCATGGTTGGGTTATATCCCTCCTACAATCCTTCTTCCTCAGTGGGATATATTTTGTTGTGAGTCATAAACTATTTTCTTAAACGTCTACCATCATTCATCAACCGTTTTTTCTATTAAACTCCTTTCCCAGTGCACTTCAGCCAACTCTGCTCTCATTTCTTTGTGACTACCTTTATTTAAGTTTAGCACAGGTGTTCCAGAACTAAGTTTTTCTCTCTTTCCAACTGAATGCTAAATTCCACCATGTTATGGTCACTGTTTCCTAAGGGATCTTTTACTCTGAGATCATTTATTAAGCCTGCTTCATTACACATTACCAGATCCAAAATAGCCTGACCCTGGTTGGATCCACAACATATTATTCTAGGAAACTGCCCCAAATATACTCTATGAATTCTTGCCCGTGGCTACCTCTGCCAATTTGATTTTCCCAATCTACATGGAGATTAAAGTCACCCATGATTAATATACTGTCTTTTTTACAAGCTGTCATTATCTCCTGATTTATTCTCTGTCTAACAGCACAGCTACTGTTAGGGGGCCAATAGACTACTCCCACCAGTGTCTTCTTCCCCTTGTTATTTCTTACCTCCATCCATATGGATTCCACATCTTCCAATCCAAGATCATTTCTTGCTATCGTACTTATTTCATCTTGCCATCTTGTACTAACAAAGCTACCCCACCATCCTTTCCTTCCTGCCTGTCCTTTCGAAAAGTCACACATTCCTGAATATTTAGTTCCCAGCTTTGATCCCCTTGTAACCATGTCTCCATAATGGCTATAAAATCATACCCATTAATCTCAACTTGTGCCGTTAATTAATTTATTTTGTTCCAAATACTGCATGCATTTAACTGAAGAGCCACTAATTTTGCCTTTTTACCATTTTTTTCCCGCTTTGACCCTATTTGCTGCTTTTTTTTAATGTTTGGACACTCTATCCCTCCCTGTCACACTCTGGGTATCATTACCTAAGTAGCGGCCCTGCAATGCCGCCATATCATTTTGCTTTGTAAGCCTACTTATCTCCTCTCCAGAACCCTCATCCCCTCTTTTTAGTTTAAAGCTCTTTCTACAGCCCTAGTTATTCGATCATCTGGGGGAAGGGGGGAATGAATACTGCTTCTTGTGCATCTATAAGCTGTGGGGGCAGAGAGAGGTGCAGCGGTGCTCAGGGAACATCACCACCTATAAGTTGCCTGCAAGCCACACATCGCCCTGACGTGGAACTATAGTGCCGCCATTTCTTCGCATCAACTCTAACAACACCATGGGCTTATCTATACCACGTGGACTGAAGCAGCTCACCACTGCCTTCTCATGGGCAATTGGAGATGGGTAATAAATGCTGGCCTTGCCAGTAACACTCACATCCCATGAAAGAATTTTAAAAAATGCTTGGAAATATCTCTCTGCCTTTCTTGATGGAGGATTGTAAACATTCATGTCCAACATCCTCTCCACTACAAAGACCAACTATTTCCCTCTCTAGTGCCATGTAGCCACAATTCTCCTCCATGCCTTTATCAGCTCCAGAATTGATGATTCCAGTACTCCGTTCATCCTTTGTAACCCTCAGCTCACATCTCTGCTGCCTAATTCTTATTCTGCTCACCCACCACCCCTTCCCTCACTGACCGACATTGGCTCTGGTCCCCCAATGCATCCAAATGAAAATGTTCATCCCTATGTTTATATCCATCATGGCCTCACCCCTCCATATCTCTGTAATTGCCAAAACTCACCACCCTACAATAGTCTCTGTTCCTTTTGTATTTTCCCTTCTTTTTACCCCATCGTTGACTGTTACGGAATTTCTTTCCTAAACCTCTCCGGATTCCTGTCCATCTTTAAGACCCCCCTTCAACTCCAACTTTTTGGTCACCTCTGGTTGAATGACCATTGTTTGTTTGTTTATGCCTTTATTTCTCTGTGGATATTTTTCAGCATTAAAGATGCTGTAGAAATACAATTGTTGTTGATTATGATCGTGTAATTGACAGGATGTTGTGTGTTCCCTATTACCACACTTTAATTCATTTCTTCGATACTCAGCTTCAGTGGTTTTATGGTTTACAGTTTAAGGTTGCTCAATTTATTAAAATACAAAGTGAGCACAACTCTTTCGATTATATAAATGGATGTGTTATTTGGTGTCCGTTATTGCTTTAAGATTGGTTAGAGCACTCCAGTTCTATGAAAATCAATTTTATTATATGTTAACTGTATGATTGGTTTTCAAATCCTCTGTGCACCCTTTTGAATATTGAGATATTCTTTGGGACATCCCTGAAATATAGAGACATTTCTGAGTATCCCTGGCAGAGATATGCAACATAACAAAGCGCAGTTTTTAAAATTAGTACATGGCATCAGAAATAACCTGCTCATATGTTAACAAATATCGATATCTGATGACCCACGTGGCCCCTCCAGCCCCCAGATTCCCCCATGAAGCCCAGTTTGAAAACCTTCTGAGTTCAGAAGAAGTCTTATTGGACTTGAAACATTAACTCTGTTTCTCTCGCTATGGGTGCTGCCAGACCTGCTGAGTTTTTTTCCAGCACTTTTTGTTTTTATTTCAGATCTCCAGCATCCACAGTATTTTATGTTATGATTAATATTACTCCTAGTGCTATGATATGCACATGTTTTCAGCAAGGAACTGTTGATGTCCATTTCTCCCTTACAGAATAATAAAATTATTGATACAAAACTGAAGTGCTGATGCCAATTTTGTGATGCTGGCAGCCATCTCTGAATAGAGACAGGTAAGCATGGTTCTCTAAAAGTAATGTAGAACTACACTTGATTCCATGCCTCATAGACTGCAGGCAACCCCCCCACCCACCCATTTACTTTGAAGGCATTTTTGGCCTTTAGCTTGTGAAGGGTCCACCTCCCTTCTCAAGGTCTCTGAAAAGGAAAGACTTGCATTTATGCAAAGTCTTTCATCATCTTAGGATGTGCCTCACAACTAGTGAAGTACCTTTGATGGTGATATGGCAGTCATTTTACACATAGCAAGCTCTCAAAAATAACAATGAGATGACAATCAGTTAATCAAACACGTGGTGTTGGTTAACCAATACATATTGGTCAGGACATACAAGGGAGCATCCAATCTCTTCTTTGAATAGTGCCTTAGGATATTTTATGTCCACCTGAGAGGGCAGATGGGATCTTCAGTTTAGCGACATCTGAAAGATGACATCTCCAGTTATGCAGCAGAATCAGCCCCACCCTCTGCAACTAGGGAGCTAATTGTGAGAAATTAGCTTTGAATTGGAGGATAGAACTAGATGGTATGTCAATGCCTCATCACCATTAGAAGTGAAACAGAACTGCACCCAAAATGTTCTGCACACAACCTTAACATAATCTTATCTTTTAAGATGCTTAATACACAATAGGTAGTTTCAATATTAACAAACTCTCAATCCCAGTATATAACTTTTATATGCCTGATAATCCCCTTTATAACTGCACTAACATAATGACAAACTAGCCATCCCTTCTGTAACTGTAGTATCATTATAACAATTAAACTAACCTTGGCTAATGACCTGTATTGTATTTTTTCTTACTGTTGTCATGTTACATAGGTGTTGTTGGCAAGGCTGGCATTTATTGCCCATTCCTAGATGGCTGTGAGAAGCTGGTGGTGAACTATCTTCTTGAACCATTGCAGTCAATGTAGGGTAGGTACACCCACAGTGTAGTTAGGGAAGGTGTGCCAGGATTTTGGTGTTGAAGAAAGCAATGTATATGCAAGTCAGGAAGGTGTATAACTTGGAGGGGAACTTGCAGGTGGTGGTGTTCCCATATGTCTGCTGCTCTTGTTCTTCTAGGTGGTAAAGTTCACGGATTGGGAGGTGCTGTTCAAGGAACCTTGACAAGGTCACTGCAGTACATCTTGTATATGGTACACACTGCTGCGTCAGTGGTGGAAAGAGTGAATGTTTTATGGCGTTGGATGCAGTACCGTTCATGTGGGCTGCTTTGGCTGAATCACACAGAATCTCAGAATTGTTAAGGTGCAGAAGGAGGCATTCAGCCCATTATGTCTGCACCGGCTCTCCGAATGACCATTATGACTCAGTGTCATTCTCCTGCCTTTCCCCCGTAACCATGCACATTATTTCTATTCAAATAATCATCTAATGCCTTCTTGAATACCTCTATTGAACCTGCCTCCATCAACTTCCAGGCTGTGCATTCCAGACCTGAACCACTCGCTTTGTGAAGAACTTTTTTTCTCACATTGTATTTGCTTCTTTTGCAAATCACTTTAAATCTGTGCCCTCTCATTCTTGATTCTTTTATGAGCAGGAACAGTTTTTCCCTATCTGCTATGTCCAGCCCCATCATGATTTTGAACTTCTCCACCAAATCTCCTCTTAGCCTTCTCTCCAAAGAGAACAGTCCCAACTTCTCCAACCTAGCTTAATAACTGAAGTTTCTCATCCCTGGAACCATTCTTGTAAACTTCTCCAATGCGTTCACACCCTTTCTAAAGTGTGATGCCTAGAACTGTACACAATACTCCAGCCGAGGTCTAACTAGTGCCTTATACAAGTTCAGCAAAACTTCCTACCTCCTTGTTCTCGTACTGTGCCACTATTAAGCTTTGGATACACTATGCTTTGTTAACTGCTCTCTCCACCTGTCCTGCCACATTTAATGACTTATGCATATATACACCCATGTACCTCTGCTCGTGCATACCCTTTAGAGTTATGCCCCTTATTTTATATTGTCTTTCCATGTTCTTTCTATGAAAATGAATCACCTCACACTTGTCCGCATTGAACTTCATTTGCCATCTATCTGCCCATTCCACCAACTTGTCTATGTCCTCTTGAAGTTCTACATTGTCCTCCTCACAGGTTACAATGCTTCCAAGTTTTGTATCAGCCACAAACTTTGAATTTGTCCCCTGCGCACCAAGATTTAGATCATTAATATATATCAGGAACAGCAAGGGTCCCCTGGGGAATTTCACTACAAACCTTCTTCCATCCTAAAAAATATCCATTAACCATTACTTGCAATTTCCCAATGCTCAGCCAGTTTTGTATCCATGTTGCTACTGTCCTTTTTATTCCATGACTATTACTTTTCTCACAAGCCTGTTGAGTGGCACTGTATCGAATGCCATTTGCAGTACACCACATCAACATCATTACCTCATCAACCCTTCCTGTTAGCTCTTCAAAAAACTCCAGTAAGCTAATTAAACACAATTTTCCCTTAAGAAATCCATGCTGGCTGTTCCTAATCAACCCACATTTTTCCACGTGACTATTAATTCTATTCCCAATAATTATTTCTAGAAACTTCCCCACCACCAAAGTTAAGCTGGTCTGTAATTGCTGGGCTTATCCTACAACCTTTTTTTGAACAAGAGCACAATGTTTGCAATTCTCCAGTTCTGGCACCTCCCCTGAGTCTAGGGAAGACTGAAAGATTATGGCCAGTGTCCCTGCAATTTCCACTCTCACTTCCTTCAATATCCTTGGATGCATCTCATCTGGTTCCGGTGCCTTGTCAACTTTAAGCACCAACAGTTGATCCAATACCACCTCCTCATCAATTTTTAACCTTTCTAGTGACAGAGTTTCCTCCTCTGTCACCATGGCCTGGGTAGCATCTGCTTCCCTGGTAAAGGCAGATGCAAAGTATCCATGTAACACTTCAGCCATGCCCCCTGCCTCCATGAGTAAATCCCCTTTTTGGTTCCTAATCGGCCGACTCCTTTCACCACCTCTTTACTATTTATGTGCCAGTAGAAGACTTTGGCATTCCCCTTTATGTTGGCTGCCAGTCTTTTCTCAAACGAACTTACGAACATATGAATTAGGTGCAGGAGGAGGCCTCTTGACTCCTTGAGCCTGCTCTGCCATTCAATAAGGTCATGGCTGATCTGATTTTAGCCTCAATTTCACATTCTTGCCTACTCCCCCAATAGTCTTTCACCCTCTTGCTTATCAAGAATCTATCTACCTCTGCCTTAAAAATATTCAAAGACTCTGCCTCAACCACCTTTTGAGGAAAAGAATTCCAAAGCCTCTCAACCCTCTGAGAAAAAAAATTCCTCATCTCTGTCTTAAATGGGCAACCCCTGATTTTCAAAGAGTGTCCCCTAGTTATAGAATCTTCCACAAGAGGAAAGATCCTTTCCACATTTACTTTGTCAAGTCCACTGATATATAAATATATATATCTCATATGTTTCAATCAAGTTGCCTTTTACTCTTCTAAACTCCAGTGGATACAAGCCTAGTTTGTCCAGCCTTTCCTCATAAGGCAACCTGGCCATTCCAGATATTAATCTAATAATCTTTCTCTGAGGTGCTTCTAATGCATTTATATCTTCCTTTAAATAAGGTGACCAATACTGTACACAGTACTGCAGGTGTGGTCTCACAAATGCCCTGTATAACTGAAGCATAACCTCCTTACTCTTGTGTTCAATTCCCCTTACAATAAATGATAACATTCCATTAACTTTGCTAATTACCTGCTGTACCTGCATACTAACCTTTAGCAATTTATGCATGAGGACACCCAGGTCCCTCTGCATCTCGGAGCTCTGCAATCTCACTTAGATAATATGCCTCTTTTTTATTTGCCCTGATAGTAAAGAAAACCCAACACTGCTCCGGAACTTCACTTCCAGAATGGATGACATTGAGTGGAAGGGAGAATGAGGAGAAAGACAGTGGGTGGGGGAGGGTGGATGGTGGCGGCCACAGCAGGGGTTGGGGGGGAGGGGAAGTGGGAGGGGAGCAGGGAAGGTGAGCCAGCAGCAAGGGACTGTGGTGCCACAGGGGAAGCAGGGAGCGAGTGGGGGGTGAAGCAGCAAAAGAAGTGAGGGAGGCAGAGTGGGCAGTGAGCAGCAGGGAGCAGGCAGTGGAAAGGAACCGGGGTTTTGGGATGCACTGTGCTAATGTAAGCAGTTGGAGAAACTGCACATGTGACAGTGGCCTGAGTGGTAGCTGAGTTCCTGATTTCCTTTTCCTGTTTGGTGATGGCAGGGGTTACATGCAATGTTAATCATAAATACGTTACAAGAAGTTATACATATGATTACCCAATGAGCAGTCATCTCCCATGCATTGTACTCTTCAGCAATTGATATGTTGTTCAGCTTCAGCACAAAATCACTCTTTACAATAATCATTATATTTCTCTTTCTAAGGTGGCACGGGTGTTTCATTGAACAGGGCCATACTGTCCTATCAAAATTCACCTTAAACTACAGTGTCCACTGGGGCATCTAACTCTTTGTTCAGACTGATGTTAGAGTCCACCATGATGCTATATATCTGTTTTAAACTTCTTTCAGTCTTGGATACTGCAAATGCCTTTAAGATTGTTATCAGCACACAACAGCAGCTTCCTTTCCTAGTCACACAAATTCCAAAGACAATTAAACAATCAGAGTTCCTCAAATTACTGACTTTTACAAGGAAAGTACAAGTTGTTGTTCAGTGAATTTAAACAAAAGACTAACTAATACTAGAGCACACAGAAAAACACAGATAGCTTACCTGCTTTGCATTTCAAAAGAAGACAAACCCTTATATCTTGTTGCAGCTTCCAAATAAATTCCACTTAAATTAGCTAAATCTATGTAGTCGTGCTTTATAATCTCCCTGCAACAGACATTTTGGCTCTTTGTTCTTTACTTCCATTTTTATTTCTTATCAGATTGTCCAAAAAATAAAGTTCACTTAGGTTCCAAGTTTGCATCAAAGCAAAACATAGCTTTGAAATATAGCTGTTTGTCAGTTTCCACTCTATTTATGGGCCTCTTATAAATGTTCCATGGCTTTGAAAATGTTACTTTTCAGTCCAGCGATCTTCTTCATCTGTAAAAAAAAAATCAGCCTGACAGCTATGCCAGCAGGCTGTGTGTAACAATATCAACGATTAAATGAAAATGTACAGTATTAATGTAAACACAAAATCTAGATTGATGAATGTCAAAAATAAATTGGGCGTGCCGGAAAGGAATCAGAATTCTCCGACAAGGGAGCGATAAATGTAACGGTGCTGGCTAAAGCAAAAAAACCACTTTGCCTTTTATTTGAGCTATTGATACCCACTGGGTTGAAAAGCTTTCATAAATCTCAATCACAAATTTCACTTAAAGTAACCATTAAGTTGGTCAAGGATTTTGCAGTTTCTTGCAATAATGCTGAGATTTCAACATGAACGTGGCATAATGGGGCTGGCTGACCAGTAAAATGGAGACTCCCACAGATTGGGGGTCTCATTAGGCTCTGCAGTAACTACGATAATGCGGAAAAACATGGGATGAGATGGAAGATTGGGGCAGCATTTCCTCTTTTAATAGAGACACCGCCCCTGTTCTCCATAATTAATGACTTCTGGACCAAATTGTGGGACCTTCGAAAGGTCATCTTATGAGCAGTGTATTTAATGGCAATCAGACAGTTGCTCCTGTCTTTGTGCAATGTGGAATTTCACCTCCTCATTGCCAGGTCTAATAACGGCTGCTAGGTGGCAGCAGCACTCCATGTGGGAAAGAGTCAATGGCTGCAGGAAAGGCTTGTGTGCTGAGTGGTTGATGCTGATCTCAGAAATGAGCAGTTGGCAGCCATTCCACATGGGTTGTTCAGAGTGCAGTCACAGCAGGATGACCAACTGTCCTGGGTCTTAGGTATTGTCCCATAATTTGCCTTACTGTCCCAGGTCCCATAAGTGAGCTCCCCGGGTTGCCATTCTTCCTGGATTTCTCCGAGCATCAACTGGGGAGGCTGCTGGAGTCTCCTCTTCCCACTGGCTGGCCATCCTTGCTGTCTGTGTATGCGCAGCCCAGAGCCCATACTCAGCCACGAGGAGCAGGAGAGTACAAAAGTGACAGACCAGTGAGTGAGCAAGGCCGACATGGGGGTCTGGCAAGCCCGGGGAGCATGGCAAATCTGGGGGAGGGTGGGGGCCTTACAACCCTGTCCCAACAAGGAAGTCCGGCTGCACCAGGCAGACCTGGGGGTGGGTGTTCTGGCAAGCCCCGAGGGGGGAGTCCAGCAACCCCGGGGGAGGGGGGTTGGGGGAGTCCAGCAAACCTGAGAAGTGTGGCAAGGGTCTGTTGAGTTAGTGAAGGGGAAGGGGTTTGGAAAGAATGGCTCCTGAGTGAGTGGGGGAGAGAGGTTTGGGAGAGAGCCTGCTGAGTGAGGGGGGCGGGGGGGGAAGGGGAGGTTAGAGGAGAGGGGCTTCTGAGATGGGGGAGTTCGGTAGAGGCGTGTCTATGTTTGTTTCTGTGTCTGGGAGCAGTGAGGATCTTTGAGAGAGCAGCATGGAGTGTGTGGGAACAGCGTGCACTGTGTGACAGGGCTGAGGAGGCAGACTGTACCTGAAGTATGTTACATGTGGAATGTTGCAAGGGCACAGTTTTGTTTTTGGGCAACTCTTTCAGGCCTCCTCAACCCTGTAGACACTGTGGACTTTGTTTCCCTGACCCCTCTCCACACTATCCCCTCCAAAATGTTTCTCCAGTTTCCACAACCCCCCCCAAAGTCTCTGGTTTTGCCAGCCTCCCTGTCAACAGTCCCAGCAGAACATCTCCCCATTCAATGCACCTTATTTTTTTCCCCACAGAGTTGGTCACCCTGGTCATCGATGCTGCCATACGTTAATGAAGATTTCACCTGCTCCTTTTACTCTGGAGGAAAACGCTTAAATGCATAAATGAGAACAGAAAATTCTGGAAAAATTCCGCAGGTCTGGTATCAAATGGAGAGAGAAACAGAGTTAGCGTTTTAGGTCAATGACCTTCCGTCAGGACTGGAAACAATTAGAGATTGTCTTGGGTTTTTAGTAACTAATAAACTTACTCTTTCTTTGACTCAAGAAAGCCTGGTTAAATTGGCTCCTCCTGAAACATAAGTACATTTGGACTGGGATAAGGCATACATTGGTTTGGGGTGGGGGGGGGAGAGAGAGAGAGAGAGAGAGAGAGAGATCCCTTTTAAAATAACCTTGTTGCAACCAACCAAGGTGGGGATAAAGAAGGGGAGCCAACTCATTCCTCCTCACCCGGGAGTGTGACAAAATTGGGGTCTCGTTCGGAAAGTTAACAAACTGGGGGACCTCAAGCCAAGTGTCAAGCCAAGAAAAAAGAAGAAAATAAAAGGGAGGGACTTTCATAAGATGGCAGGCAGGAATGATTAAATGACAAAAGAGATAATGACGAAAGGTAAAAGAAGATTGTAACGAGTCAAGCAAAAAAACAAAAGGTGGGTCAAGCAGAGTCATAGATATTTACAGAATGTACAAGAGGAATTAAGAGCGGTGGTTAAGGTCTAACATCATTAAACTCAACATTGAGGCCAGGAGGCTGTATATTGCCTCACAGAAAGGTGAGGTGCTGTTCCTCGATCTTGCTTTAATCTTTATTGGAACAATGTAGGGGTCCAAGGGCAGAGAGACCAGAGTGAGATTGGGGTGAAGAGTTAAAATGACAGGTGACTGGAAGCTCAGGATCACTCTCACAGACTGAGCAAAGGTGTTCACCAAAGTGATCACCCAATTTGCATTTGGTCTCCCTAGTGCAGAGCTTACTGCATCATAAACAGTGAATAGAGTATTCTAAATTGAAAAACGTACACATAAATCACTTGCTTCACCCTGGAGGAGTGTTTGGAGCCCTGGAGAGTGGGAACAACAACACTGCATCGCCCGCACTTCCATAGAACAGGAAATACTCAGCAGGTTAGGCAGCAGCTGTGGTATATTTTACTTTTCTTTTAACAATTAAGAGATAATTTTAGAATGTGTTTTACAACATGTTCATGCTTGGCCTAAATAGCCAAGTGGTTATGGTACTGGGTTTGTAACCCCAAGATCAAGAGTTCAAATCTCACAATGGCAAACTATGAAACAATGTAACTTCATCTGAAACAGATGGAAACGTGTTTGTACTCGAAAGAGTTACAATGTGTTCACACACAGGGCCTGGGGAATTCATCCCCCCATGTTCAGCTGGTGGAAATGTGACCAAGTGAGTTATCAACATCACCTGAAACTCCTGATGACCATATTGTTTTGTAAACTCCTGGGAATCGTAGGGTGAGATAGGGTTATCCTAGGGCGAGACTGGAAAGGGCAGCACCAAGGGCTGATGCATTCCTATTTTAACCATGTTGGTTGCTGAGAGAACAGAAAGATTTTGAGAAACGATTGTGGAAACCAAATCACAGAAATCCACAATCTAACAGCTCTGCTTCAGAGTTAACTCAACGTTCAAGCTATGCCGTTCAAAGGTCAGAGAGCGAACTGCTAGCACTGCCTGGGAGTAAGTCCACAGTGAGTGAAGAATGCCAGGACTGTGCACACACTCCATCATCTCCTTCATTACATGGGGTGGGAATTTGCACTGACCTCAGATGTATTTCTGATCTGGGGTTATTAACACATGAGAGGTGGAATGCAGCAGGAGAAAGAGCTGGCTGGCAATCTTCCTGAGCAGAAAATGTACTTCCCTTGAAAGATTTCAACCCAAATTAATGGGTCCTGCGGAGCTCATGCCTGCTCAGGCCCATGTTCTGTCTCAAGGATACCTCCTTTGATCCCTGAATGCTGAAGCCTCAACAGGAGGTCCCTATATTTAATATTCCTAGTGTACAAATGGTGGGAAACATAGTAAGGGGCTTATTTTCCTCATCTGCACCAAACTTCAGGAGATAAACTCTTCGGAAGATCCGTACAAAATGCTCCTATGAGGTGTCCTGAGGAGTTTTCTCGTGGGAGTTGTTCAAACAGCAACAGTTGAGGCCTAAAATCCATTTCTTCAGGGCCTCCCTCCGAATGAGTGATGTACTAATAAACAAAGGCAGCAGAGCCAGTTTCGACTGCTTTGAGCAGACAACCAATATGCTAACAACATATTAATGTAAAACTAGTTACACATGGTGACAAGATAGTCAATGGGAAAGGATGGACATTACTCCAATTGTGTTCAAGCTGTCTGATCCTTAGCTCTCTGTCCATCCCCTTACTCCCTGAGACATCCACATGACCATGGCATGATCCATCCTTAGCCAGACAGTGGTGCTGTAATCTCTGTTACTCAGGTATGTCCCCCAGATTCCCTGATGCAATGGCAGTTCCTGTCCATTATTTCCAGCACATTCCCACTTGAGTTGAAGCAGGAATGCATTAGAACAGCCATAGATTCTCAGCTGCATAATGTTGTGATGTAGCTAATTTAAAGCAACTTCCGTTACAATTCTAAAATGTACTCAGTCCCCTAAGACCTGGGAATCTTCTAAGGAATGCCATCACCCAAAGGACTCCAACGCTTCAGGGAACGCAAGGAGAGGGGTTATCACCACCTCGTGGTAACCATGGTGACAAATAAGTGGGGTCCTGTTGTGTCAAAATATGGAAAGAGTGAGAGGTAATGAAAGGATAACATCTGATTCTTGTGTCTACTTTATCCTTCCTGCCTCCTTAACATGGAGTATCAGATAATCTCTTAATGATCCCAGTGATTAAGTTGTATCTTCATTGCTCATCTCATCATCTGCTAATCTGTCACAAATGTGTGGATTTTCCTTGTCCCATTTTAATTAGAATTCAGAGCATGGTTTCTGATTAACAGCTCAACCAGAGTTCTTTGATCCTAGATCAGAGTACTTCTTTGGTTTTAAGTTAAGAGGTGCTTCATTTTATCAATTGAATAATGATTTGATGCTAACCCGGCAAATGCATTTGCAACTGTGTGTGTGCGTGACCTGATTGGATGGTTTGAATTTAATTTTGCTCACCTTTGAAAAGGGATTTGGAGTCATTGTAGCTGTCAGCTCTGCCTCAGTGATAGCACTCCTGCCTAAAGTAAAATAACTGAAGAGGCTTAGGAACATAGGAACAAGAGTAGGCCATTTAGCCACTCCAGCCCGTGCCCCTCATTCAGTGAGATCATTACCTGTGATCTAACTCTATATACGTGAACCCATAATCTAGGCTGACACTCCAGAGCAGTACTGAGGGTGTGCTGCAATGTCAGAGGTTCCGTCTTTCAAATGAGATGTTATACCAGGGCTCTGTTGGTTCTTTCAGGTGGATGTAAAAGATCTCATTGGCAATATGTCCTGACAAACTTTTATCCCTCAGCCAACATCACTAAAATAGATTATCTGTTTAATATCATATTGCTGTATGTGGGAGCTACCTGTGCCCAAATTACGCATTTTCTAAATTACAACAGCAACTACATTTAAAAATACACTTTGATATATTGTGAAAGGCTCTGTATAAATGCAAGTTCTTTCTTGCTTATTTTTATCATCGGGACTTTGTTAAACTTGCCAGAAAGCCTGACTTCAAACGAATTTAGTGGTGAAACAACTCTCTAAAATAGGACAGAAGTTCTTTTGAAACTGTTGTGATTCATCCACTCATGGACTCATTTGAATGCGGTGTGAGAGGGAGATCATTTATTTTTGACACACTTTGCGGGATTTGTTCACCAGAACTGCAAATTGTCGGATGCTGCCGACAATTGTCCAACCATTGACCTGAGATTGGAAAGCCAAGACCAAATGTAGTCTTCCAGTGAAGCAGGGATAATTGACCCTGGATATTCAATATAATTCAGCCAGAATTTGAAATCTTACATGCCACATGTGATACTTTGATTTGATATTGTTACTATAGTTAGACATAAAACTTGTAATCATTTAGGAAACAAAGTGAATGGATGCATAAGAGTTTCTCAGTAATACAGGCTGAGGAGCTGGGATTAAACAGCCCGCTTCACCAGCACCCCATCCATCAACTTAAACATTCACTTCCTTCACCACTGATGCACAGTGGCAGCAGTGTGTACCATCTACAAGATACACCGCAGCAACTCACCGAGGCTCCTTCTACAGCACCTTCCAAATCTGCAACCTCTACCACCTAGAAGGACAAGGGCAGCAGACACATTGGAATGCCACCACCTGCAAGTTCCCATTCAAGTCACACACTATCCTTCAATGTTGTCGAATCACAATCTTGGAGCTTCCATACTAATAGTACTGTGTGTATCTACACCCATGGACTGTAGCATTTCAAGAAGGTGACTCACCATCATTTTCTCAAGGATAATTAGGGATGGACAACAAATGCTGGACTTGCCAGCAACACCCACATTCCATGAAAGAATAAAAAAAGTGAACCATAAGGTGCTACAGTGCCACCACTGGTGGGAGGGTGTAATTATAGCATGACAAGTTTACATAGGCAGCTTGCATTATAAATGTGAATATAGGATCTTATAAAAGAAAGTTTGCCATATAAGTGTGATTAGAGAAAAGAAGTTTCATAAGCAGGAAGTGAATGCAGCCATAAGATTTTTAATATATAATGTAAGTACTTCAAAAACTGCTCTTTGACTGCATGCACTAATTAATTACGCTTTATGTGTTGGTTTAACTTGGGTTGGTAGCACTGTCAACTTCTGGGTCAGATGGAGTAGGTCTGAGTCCTGCTCCAGACCCTAGTGCATAAGTACAATGAGGCCAAGGGCCAGTATTGAGAAGGTGCTGTTTTGTGGGAGGTGCTGTCCTTTGGATGAAGTCGGCCTTCTTAAAGAAAAGTTGCGAGTTCTCCCAGTGTCCTGAGAAAACATTCCTCCCTCAACCAACAGCCCCAAAAATAGCTTCATTGGTCATTCATCTCATCATTGTTTTCAATGACCAAGAATTTAATGGATGAAGCAGCTTGAGAAACAAATGTTTATGGTGCTACCTAAGTCTTATTTATGTAAATAAAGAGGCAGAAGGCTATGGATCAAACTCAAAGTATACAGGATTGCTGTTCTGACGACCTTGCTTTATGCCTGTGAAATTTGGATAACATATCATGTTAAGACACCTTAGTGGCCTGAGATACCTAATGAAGATCAGTGGAAGATCCCCAACACTGAAATCTTAAATAATGCTACCGTACCAAGGATAGATGAGCTGATCATGAAGACACAGCTACAATGGTCAGATCATGTGGTGCGACTAGCAGCTGAAATAATCTGAAAGAAAATCTTTTTATGATGTACTGAGAATAACAACAACAACAACTTGCATTTGTATAGCACCTTTGACACAGTAACATGCTTCACAGGAGTGTTATCAAACAAACTTTGATCTTAAATTATATAAAGAGATGTTAGTACACGTGAACAAAAGCTTGGTCAGAGAGATAGGTTTTTAAGGAGTGTCTTAAAGGAACAGACAGAGGTGGAGAGGTTTAGGGTGGAAATTCCAGAACCTAGGGTTTAGGCCACTGAAAGCCAATAGTGGGGTGAAGGAAGTCAGGGACATGCAAGAGGGCAAAACTGGAAGAGTGCAAAGATCCTCAGGGAGTGGTGGGGTTTGAGGACATTACAGAGATAAGAAGCTGTAAGGCCAGGCATTGACTTGCACACAAGATGAGAATTTTAAAATCAACAATTGTGAAGCCATTTCATGTTGGTCAGCAAACGAGCTGTGAAGGTTTCCTTAAAGTCACTCTAAGTCAATGCCAAATCATTCGCAAAGTGGGCCCAATTTTCTCATTAGTAAAACAAACCTGCTGACAAACCATCCACGAAGGCACCTACGATATCAGCTCCGTCACATTTCTGATGCTGAGTGTGAGCAAGTCACAGCTGCAAAATCAAAATCTCCAATCTGGTGTATCCAGGATTCCTTGTTCAACCTGTGGATGCACATTCATTCACTGCCCACACTGAATGCTCACACTGAATGCTCAAACTCATTGCTCACATGCACTGCCTCCACACTCATTGCTCACACTCACTGCTACACTCACTACTCACACTCATGGTCAATACACACTGCTCACACTCACTGCCCATACTCACTGCCCATGCTCAGTACTCACACCCACTGCCCACACTCACTGCCCACAGTCACTGCTACCACTCACTGCTCACACTCACGGTCAATACACACTGCTCACATTCACTGCCCACACTCACTGCCACACTCACTGCCCACACTCACTGCTACACTCACTGCTCACACTCGCGGTCAAAACACACTGCTCACACTCACTGCCCATACTCACTGCCCATGCTCAGTACTCACACTCAATACCCACACTCACTGCCTATACTCACTGCCCACATTCACTGCCACACTCGCTGCTCACACTCACTGCTCACACTCACGGTCAATACACACTGCTCACACACACTGTCCATACTCACTGCCCATGCTCAGTACTCACACCCACTGCCCACACTCACTGCCACACTCACTGCTCACACTCACGGTCAATACACACTGCTTACACACACTGTCCATACTCACTGCCCACAATCACTGCCCACAATCACTGTCCATACTCACTGCCCATGCTCAGTACTCACACCCACTGCCCACACTCACTGCCACACTCACTGCTCACACTCACGGTCAATACACACTGCTCACACACACTGCCCATACTCACTGCCCACAATCACTGCCCACAATCACTGCCCATACTCACTGCCCATGCTCAGTACTCACACTCACTGCCCACACTCACTGCCCACACTCACTGCTACACTCACTACTCACACTCACGGTCAAAACACACTGCTCACACTCACTGCCCATACTCACTGCCCATGCTCAGTACTCACACCCACTGCCCACACTCACTGCCCACAGTCACTGCTACCACTCACTGCTCACACTCACGGTCAATACACACTGCTCACATTCACTGCCCACACTCACTGCCACACTCACTGCCCACACTCACTGCTACACTCACTGCTCACACTCGCGGTCAAAACACACTGCTCACACTCACTGCCCATACTCACTGCCCATGCTCAGTACTCACACTCAATACCCACACTCACTGCCTACACTCACTGCCCACATTCACTGCCACACTCGCTGCTCACACTCACTGCTCACACTCACGGTCAATACACACTGCTCACACACACTGTCCATACTCACTGCCCATGCTCAGTACTCACACCTACTGCCCACACTCACTGCCACACTCACTGCTCACACTCACGGTCAATACACACTGCTTACACACACTGTCCATACTCACTGCCCACAATCACTGCCCACAATCACTGTCCATACTCACTGCCCATGCTCAGTACTCACACCCACTGCCCACACTCACTGCCACACTCACTGCTCACACTCACGGTCAATACACACTGCTTACACACACTGTCCATACTCACTGCCCACAATCACTGTCCATACTCACTGCCCATGCTCAGTACTCACACCCACTGCCCACACTCACTGCCACACTCACTGCTCACACTCATGGTCAATACACACTGCTCACACACACTGCCCATACTCACTGCCCACAATCACTGCCCACAATCACTGCCCATACTCACTGCCCATGCTCAGTACTCACACTCACTGCCCACACTCACTGCCCACACTCACTGCTACACTCACTACTCACACTCACGGTCAAAACACACTGCTCACACTCACTGCCCATACTCACTGCCCATGCTCAGTACTCACACTCACTACCCACACTCACTGCCTACACTCACTGCCCACATTCACTGCCACACTCACTGCTCACACTCACTGCTCACACTCACGGTCAATACACACTGCTCACACACACTGTCCATACTCACTGCCCATGCTCAGTACTCACACCCACTGCCCACACTCACTGCCACACTCACTGCTCACACTCACGGTCAATACACACTGCTCACACACACTGCCCATACTCACTGCCTATGCTCAATACTCACACCCACTGCCCACACTCACTGCCCACAATCACTGCCCACAATCACTGCCCATACTCACTTACTCACTGCCCATGCTCAGTACTCACACTCGCTGCCCACACTCACTGCTCACACTCACTGCTCACATTCACAGTTATTATTCACTGCTCACACCCATTGTCCATACTCACTTCCTTCACTCACTGCCCATATTCACTGCTACACTCACTATTCACACTCACAGTCAATAGACACTGCCCACACTCATTGCCCACACTCATTGCCCACACTCACTGCTCACATTCTCTGTCAGAGAGATAAGTTTTTAAGGAGTGTCTTAAAGGAACAGACAGAGGTGGAAAGGTTTAGGGTGGAAATTCCAGAACCCTAGGGCCTAGGCTACTGAAAGCCAATAGTGGGGTGAAGGAAGTCAGGGACTTGCAAGAGGGCAAAACTGGAAGAGTGCAAAGATCCTCAGGGAGTGGTGGGGTTTGAGGACATTACAGGGATAAGGAGCTGTAAGGCCAGGCATTGACTTGCACACAAGATGAGAATTTTAAAATGAATTGTGAAGCCATTTTGTGTTGGTCAGCAAACGAGCTGTGAAGGTTTCCTAAAAGTCACTCTAAGTCACTGCCAAATCATTCGTAAAGTGGGCCCAATTTTCTCGGTAGTAAAACAAACTATGTTGTTGTTGAGTGCTGACCAACACCATTCACTGCCCACTCACTACCCACACTCACTGCTACATTCACTGTCATGCTTATGGCTTCTACATTCACTGCTCACATTCACTGCTCATATTCACTTTCAATACTCACTGCCCACACTCATTGCCTCCACACTCAGTGCTCACACTCACTGCTCAGAATCAATGACCACATTCACTGCTACACTTACTACTCACATTCACTGTTCACACTCAATGCCCACACTCAATGCCCACACTCACTGCTCACATTCTCTGTCAACACCCACTCCTTCCACACTCACTGTCCACACTCACTGCTCACACTTATTGTCAAAACTCACTGCCTCCACACTCAGTCTACACTCACTACTCACACTCACTGCCCACACTCACTGCTCATACTCACTGCTCACATTCTCTGTCAACACCCACTCCTTCCACACTCACTGTCCACACTCACTGCTCATACTCACTGTCAAAACTCACTGCCTCCACACACAGTCTACACTCACTACTCACACTCACTGCCCACACTCACTGCTCACATTCTCTGTCAATATTCACTCCCTCCACACTCACTGCCCCCACTCACTGCCTAAACTCACTGTCCACACTCACTGTCAGAACTCACTGCCTCCACACACACTACCTAAACTCACTGTTCACACTCACTACCCACACTCACTGTCCACACTCACTACCCACAATCACTGCTCACTGCTCACATTCACTGTCAACGCTTACAGCCTCCACACTCACTCCTCACATTCACTGTTCACACTCACTGTCAATACACACTGCCTCCACACACGCTGTCCACACTCACTGCTCACATTCATTACTCACATTCACTGTCAATACTTATTGCCCACACTCACTGCTCTTCCTGAAGGGTCTCTCCCTGCCATGCCCCTAATTAAGGCCCTTAAGTGGGCACTTAATGCCCAACTAAGGACCTCTTTCAGCTGCTATACTGTTATTAACCCAGTGACAGGCTGGCCCATTACCATGAGGGAGTGCAAGAGACAAACATGCAGTTTGTTTGTAGTCTCCTAGGGATTGGCCCCTATCCAAAGGCACTCAGTGCCTGATTGAGGGAGCCGGAATCGCAAAGAGGGAGGAGCTTCTGAGAGCCACCTCCCTGCCCTTGCACCTGACCCTGTTACACCCACCTCCCCCGTAACCTCCACCCACAAAACCCATCCCGCCATCACTTACTTCTGGCCTGGTACGCGCTGCGATCCTATGCTTCTAATGCTGTTGTTCTGGCAGCAGCCACCTTGTGACCTTACTCACTACCCCCACACTCACTACCCCTGCCCTCACTGCCCCCACACTCACTACCCTGACTTCACTGCCTCCACTCCCTGCCCTCGCCTTCACTGCCTCCACTCCCTGCCCCCATCCTCCCTACCCCCGCCCTCACTACCCCGCCTTTGACTGCCTCCACTCCCTGCCCCCGTCCTCCCTACCCCTGCCCTCATTTCCCCCACTCACTGCCCCTCCCCTCCCTTCCCCTCATTTCCCCCACTCACTGCCCCTCACCTCATTTCGTCTACTCACTGCCCCTGTCCTCACTGCCCACAGTTCAACTGGAGCACACGCTCTTGTTGTTATTTGGTATCAGAGCTGCTTACAAACCATCCCCTGGATCACTGGAGCAGTAATTATCTGCAGTGTGAGTCTGTGTTGAATTTTGCTGTGAAATGGTCTCTTGTGTTTATGCTTCTTATTTATTTCTCCTCATTTGCACCATGACAGACGGGTGACACTTTGCAAATTTGCTTCTCCAGGTTGCCTCACACTGATGTGATGATCCAGACTGTCTCGAATCAGCACAAACGTGATGACTGAAACAGCGCTGATTAAAATCTGCTGAGGAGCCAACATTAAGATCATGCCCTGTCACAACTCTCCCATCAATATGTGTCACACAAGATCTATCTTTTTAGAGTTTCAGGTACCTCATCCATAAACAAGCCAAGGCCCCAGCCTCACCTGTTTACACAAGGTCTAGCAAAATCATAAATTTTGTCTCTATATCTCCCTCTCCTCTCTTCCAATGCCTAGTGGCGCAGGAGATAGTTGAAACACAGCTTATATCTGTTTATGTATTTTATTCCTGGAACATGTCCCTAGCCTGATGCCGGAGGGACACAACTCCACATCAAACAGGGCTGACCAGAAGTCTCTTCAGCTCTTACCACCTGTCATTGGAAGGAATTGCAGGTAATCAACCTATTTGCCCTATCATGAATGCACCTTCCATGGCCATCAAGTCCTGAAGTGGGACTTGAACCCAGAGCTTCTGACTCAGAGGCAGGGACACTACCCACTGCACCACAAGAACCAATCTTTATATATGTACTTACAATTTTATTCTAGGTTTTCAACTCTGTTTTGTATGTGTTCCTGGAGGTGTTACCACACGATCATGCAACATGCACCATCCCATTAGTCTTTTTCTCTCCTCCAGTTCTCGTATTTTTGGAGTTAACAAATTAAAGTGTTCAAAGCAAATACAAAATTGTTTATTGATTTTTCTCCTGGGTTTGATTGCAGCAACATCCAGGAGAATAACCTTCTGTTCCTGGAGACTCCAGGCCAATCTTGGAGGGATGGCAACCCAAATTTTGCTACATCCCCTGATACACACATATATTAAGGATAGTATTTCTTTCATGTATTTAACTCCTGATCACATAAGAACATAAGAAATAGTAGCAGGAGTAGGCTATTCGGCCCCTCAAGCCTGCCCCACCATTCAATAAGCTCATGGCTGACCTGCCCCAGGCCTCGACTCCTCTTTCGTACCAGCTCCTCATAGCCCTCAACTCCCCAATATTTCAAAAATCTATCTACCTACTCTTTAAATACTTTCAGTGATCTAGCCTCCACAACTCTCTGGGGTAGAGAACTCCAGGCATTCACTATCCTCTGAAAGAAGGAATTCCTTTGTATCTCAGCCCCCTTATTCTGTAACTATTTCCCCTAGTTTGAGATTCCCCCACTAGTGGAAACATCTTCTCAACATCTACCCTGTCATGCCTCTCAGAATCTTGTACATTTCAATAAGATCACCCCTCCTTCTTCTAAACTCTAATGGATAAAGGCCTAACTTGTTTAGCTGTTCAGCCTAGTGAATCTCTTTTGAGCTGCCTCCAATGCCAGTACATACTTTCTTAAGTACGGGGACCAAAGCTGTACACAATACTCCAGGTGCGGCCTCATATTTGTTACAAGACTTCCCAATTGTTTAAATCCAACCCCCTAGCAATACAGGCCAAAATTCCATTTGCCTTTTTAATTACTTGCTCCACCTGCATGCTAACTTTTTGTGTTTCATGCACAAGAACACCCAGATCCCTCTGTGCTGCACTTTTTTGGAGTCTCTCTCCATTTAAATAATGTCTGCCTTTTGATTCTTCCTTTCAAAGTGGATGACATCACAATCTCTTACATTAAACCCCATCTGCCAAGTTTTTACCCACTCCCTCAACCTGTATCCCCTTGCAGATTCCTTATGTCCTCATCACAACATGCCTTCCCACCTATTTTTGTATCAAATTTGGATACGTTATACTCTGCCCCCTCCTCCATGTCATTAATATACATAGTAAATAATTGAGGCCCTAGGATTGATCCTTGTGGCACTCCATTAATTATGTCTTTCCAACCTGAAAAAGACCCATTAATCCTGACTTTCTGTCTTTTGTGTGTTAACCAATCCTCAATCTATGCTAATACATTACCCACAATTCCGTGAGCTCCTATCTTGTGCAATAACCTTTTATGTGGCACCTCACTGAATGCCTTCTGAAAATCCAAATGCGCTACATCTACCGGTTCCCCTTTATCAACTCTGTTTGTTATATCCTCAAAGACCTCTAGCAAATTTGTCAAACATGATTTCCCTTTCACAAAACCATGTTGACTCTGTTTGATTGCGTTGAGCTTTTCTAAATGTCCTGCTATTTCTTCCTTAATAATGGACTCTAGCATTTTCCAAATGACAGATGTAAGGCTGACTGGCCTATAGTTTCCTGCTTTTTGTCTTCTTCCCTTCTTGAACAGGGGTGGCACATTTGGAGTTTTCCAATCTGCTGGCACCCTCCCAGAATCCAGTGAGTTCTGGAATATTTCAACCAATGCCGCCACCATATCTGCAGCTACTTCCTTTAAAACCTTTGGATGCAGGCCATCAGGTCCTGGTGACTTGTCTGCCTTTAGGCCCATTAGTTTGTCAAATACTTTGTTCCTCTTGATAGACTGTTACAAGATCTTTCCTCCTATTAGCTCCTTGCTTACCTGATATTTTGGATGTTTATAGTGTCCTCCACTGTGAAGACCAATACAAAATATTGATTTAAATTATCTGCCATTTCCCTGTTCCCTGTTATCAATTCTCCAGGTGCAGCCTCCAAGGCTCCCGGGTTCACTTTAGGTACTCTCTTTTTATATACCTGTAGAAGCTCTTGCTATTTTTATATTTCTTGCCAATTTACTTTCATAATCAATTTTCTTCCTCTTTATTAGCTTTTTAGTCATCCGCTGCTGGTTCCTAAAAAAAAATCCGTATCTGAACGGCCTCCCACTAGTTTTCACCACTTTGTATGCCATAGTTTTTGATTGGATACTCTCTTTGACCACTTTTGTTAACCATGGGTGGTTCATCCTTCTTATCGAGTCCTTCATTTTGACTGGGGTATACTTTTGCTGAGCATTATGAAATATCTGCTTAAATATCTGCCACTGCTCATCCACTGACCTTCCCCTTAGCCTATTTTCCCAGCCGGCTTTAGACAACTCTTCCTTCATACTTCTGTAATTGCCCTTATTTAAATTGAGGACACTGGTTTGAGACCTGAGTTGCTCGCCCTCAAACTGAATTTGAAATTCTACCATGTTGTGATCGCTACCCCCTGGAGGATCCTTAACAATGAAATCTCTTATTAATCCCACCTCATTACATTACTTGATCTAAAATAGCCTGTTCCCAGGTAGGTTCTGCAACGTATTGCTCTAAGAGACAATCCCTGATGCACTCTACAAATTCTCTTCCATGTTACCCCTGCCAATCTGATTTGTCCAGTCAATATGCAGATTAAAATCACCCATGACAATTGTAGCACCCTTCTTCTATGCCTCCATAATTTCCTGAGTTATACTTCGTCCTACAGTGAACCAACTCTTCGGGGGTCTATACATGGCTCCCACCCATGACTTCTTTCCCTTGCTACTTCTTATTTCCACCCAAACTGATACCACATCATGATCTATTGCATCTATATCGCTACTCACCACCGCACTAATACCTTCCTTTATTAACAAAGCTACCCCACCTTCTTTTCCTTTTTGCCTATTTTCCAGAACATCAGTGAAATATTAAACCAGTGAATATTGAGTTCCCCCAGTCTTGGTCACTCTGCAACCACATGTCTGTAATAGATATCCAATCATATCCATTTATTTCTATTTGTGCCGTCAACTCATCTATCTTGTTACAAATGCTGTGCGCATTCAGATAAAGAGCCTTAAGCTTTGACATTTTACCATTATTACTCATTCTAGTTCTAATTTCTGCTGCACTCTCTACTTATATTTTCTGCCCCTCCCTATCACACTTTGATTACCATTTGCCTCTTCACCATCCTGCACCTCTGGTCTCTCATTTCTTTTTGATTATTTAAACTTCCTTTCAATTGAACCCTCCCCCCGCAACCTCCGACTAATTAGTTTAAAGTCCTATCTACAACCTTAGTTATACGATGCACCAGGACACTGGACCCAGCATGTTTCAAATGAAGCCCGTCCCAATGGAACAGTTCTCTCCTTCCGCAGTACTGGTGCCAGTGCCCCATGAATCAGAACCCATTTCTCCCACATCAATCTTTGAGCAATGCATTTACCTCTCTAATCATATTTACCCGACGACAATTTGCATGTGGCTCAGGTAGTAATCCGGAGATGATTACCTTTGTGATTCTGCTTTTTAATGTAGCCCTGAGATGCTCGTAGTCCTTCAGCAGAACCTCTCTCCTAGTCCTACCTATGTCATTGATACCTACTTGGACCATGACAACTGGATCCTTCCCCTCACACTCCAAGGACCTCTCCAGCCCAGAGGAGATGTCCTTAACCTTGGCACCAGGTAGGCAACACAGCCTTCGGGACTCTCTGTCTTTGCTGTGGAGAACAATATCTATTCCCCTAACTATGCCAAACCCCTTTATTACTACATTTCTCTTTTCTCCCCCCACTTGAATGGTGTTCTGTATGATGGTGCTGTGGTCAGTTCTCTCACCCTCCCTGCAGTCTGTGCCCTCGTCCATAACGGGAGCAAGAATCATTGGATAAGAGCACTGGCTGAGGCCCCTCCAAGGTTAAATTCTGGATCCCCATACCTGCCTCACTCACAGTCACACTCTCCTGTCCCTGACCACGGTCCAAAGTTGATGTAATTAATCTAAGGGGTGTAACTGTCTCCCGAAACACAGTGTCCAGGTAACTATCCCCCTCCCTGATGTATCAGAGTCTGCAACTCAGACTCCAGCTCATCAACTCTGAGCCGAAGTTCCTTGAGCAGCCAACACTTGCTACAGATGTGGTCACCATGGATTGCGCTGATGTCCACCAGCTCCCACATACTACAGCTGCAACACACCGCCTTCCCAGCCATCTCTATTCTATTTAATTAATTAATTTGGGTGTCAAATATTTTAAACATGAATTTCTTAACTGTACTCTTCAGCTGTAATTTTAGACCACTTGGCCAATCAAAAGAGACATGGAAGAGATACCCACCAATCACCTACCTGCTTTCCTGTGACACACTTTAGCTCTGACAGGTAGAAGCAGGTTGAAGGGGCTCTCTGCTGATGGTTTTTATCTCCCACTACCGCAGGCCTTCTCACAAATTGACCAGTTGATCTGCTTGTTGATGATGTTGACTTAGAGAGGAATATTTGGAAGGTTATTTTCAAACAAGAGACCCGAGCTCAATATAGATCAGAGCTCAACAGTGTTTGTCCTTTCTCTAAGCCATGAGTGCTGCAAGAAGGAAAGACTTACGTTTATTTAGATTGGGTTTTGATGGAGTAAATAGGGAGAAACTGTTTATACTGACAGGACAGCAACCAAAGGATACAAATTTAGGATAATTGGCAAAAAGACCAAGGTGGAGATGAACATTTTAACACAGTGGCCTGGATTTCCAGCCCCGTCTGCCACTGGGATCTTCTATCCCACCAAAGGTCAATGGACATTTGGCTGGCCTGCTACATCAGCTGCAGTGGGTCCCACCACAACAGGGCCTGAAGATCCCAGTCAGTGGGTTGTTGTGATCTGGATTGCAATCCCTGGAATGATGGTAGAAGCAGATTAAATAGTAACTTCCAAAAGAGAATTGGATAAACATTTTCTGAGGAATAATGAAAGGGAGTAGCCCTAATTGGCAGCTCCTGCAAAGAAAGGAATGGCCTTCAGTGTCGGATACTCTATGCTATAGCACCTTCAAATATTCAGGACATCCCAAATCGCCTCACAGTCAATGATTTATTTTTGAGTAGGTGAATATGGCTTCCAATTTTTGCATAGCCAGGTCCCACAAACAGCAATAAGATAAATGATCAGATAATTTGCTTAATTGATGTTGGTTAAGGGATAAATATTGGCCAGGACACTTGGGAGAACTCCCCTGTTCCTCTTCAAAATAGTACCATGGAATATTTTACATCCATCAGAGAGGGCAGTCTGGATTTAATGTGTCATCTGAAAGACAGCCCTCTGACAATACAGCACTCTCTCAGTACTGCACTGAAGTGTCAAGCCTAAATTTTGTGCTCAAATCTCTGGAGTTGGACTTAAGCCCACAACCTTCAGACTCAGGTCCTGGGATTTTCCAGCTCCTCCATGGCAGGACACACCGTGGGATATTCAGTGGCTGAGGCAAAAATCCATTGACTTTCGGTGGGACTGGATGATCCCTGCAGTGGGCAGAGCTGGAAAATCCCACCCGGGGTGAGATTGCTACCCACTGAGTCAAGGCTCGCAAACTGTCAGATAAGGGAGGGGAGGATGACAGAACATGAATTAAGACTAAGAATCATATTTAACATTTCAGTAGTGCCTGTAAAAATTCAGTCTCAAAAGCTGAATACAAGAATGACTCAAAGCAGAGGAATGATAATTCTGCATAAAGCAGTCTTTATGAGTGAAATACAATATGTGGGCCCAGAACTTTGTGTGGGCTCGGGAAAACCCGCCCTGTGTACTATTGCACCTTCCAAAACGCACACCCGGTCCATTGTGTGACTTTGGGATATTTTTCTTTACACACAGAAATCGGGTTCAGAGTGCATTTTGCAAGCCATGGTGGAGTGCGTGAGGCGTGCGGGTGAGAAACGGACAGGTTAGAAGGCTTGCCTCTGTTCTCTAACACAGCTCCCAACATTGTTAAAGGATCCCTAAACTTAACCCCTCACCCCCTCACCCATGCCACCCCATGCTCCTTAACCCCCACACACACCCTCATGAAACCCAATGCCCCCTCAGATCCCCGTGTCACCTCCATGCCACCTTTAAAAGGAAAAGAGTGACTACAGTGAGCATTGGTCCTTTAAAGTGAGAATGGGGAATTAATAATGGGAAATAAGGAAATTACAGAAACATCGAACAGATATTTTGTATCTGTCTTCTCTGTTGTGGACACAAATAACATCCCAGAAATAATTGTAAATCAAGAGATGAAAGGGAGTAAGGAACTTAAAACCATTACAATCACCAGAGAAAGGGTACTGAGAAAACTACTAAGACTAAAGACTGCCAAGTCCCCAGGACTTGATGGCTTACATCCTACTAGATGTGGCTGCTGGGATAATAGATGCATTGGTTGCATAATTTTCCAAAATTCCCTAGATTCTGGAAAGTTCCCATCAAGTTGGAAAATAGCAAATGTAACACTTCTATTCAAGAAAGGATGGAGACAGAAAGCAGGAAACTACAGACCTATTAACCTAACATCTATCATAGAGAAAATGCTAGAACCTATTAATAGGAGGTTATCGCAGAGCACTTCAAAAATTTTAATGCAATCAGGTGGAGCCAACGTGGTTAAAGGGCAACATGGATTAAGGGGGACCTGTAGATATAGTGCACTTGGATTTCCAAAAGGCATTTGATAAGGTACCACATCAAAGATTACTGTACAAAATAAGAGCTCATGGTGTAGGCGGTAACATATTATCATGGATTAAGAATTGGTTAGCTAACAGGAAACAGACAGTGGGGAGAAATGAGTCTTTTTCGGGTTGGCAAACTGTAATAAGTTGAGTGCCACAGAGATCAGTGCTGGGGCTTCAAAAATTTACAATCAATATCACTGACTTGGATTAAGGGACTGAATGTCTGGTTGCTAAATTTGCTGATGACATAAGGATAGGTAGGAAAGTAAGTTGTGTAGAGGATATAAGGAATCTTAAAAGGGATATGGATAGGTTAAGTGAGTGGGCAAAAAATTGGCAGATGGAGTATAATGTGGGAAAATATGAACTTGTCCACTTTAGCAAGATGATCAAAAAAGCAGTATATTACTTAAATGGAGACAGATTGCAGAATTCTGAAGTACAGAGGGACCTGGGTGTCCTAATAACAAGAAGTTAGCATGTAGGTACAGCAAATGATTAGGAAGGAAAATTGAATGTTGTCATTTATTGCAAGGGGAATGGAACATAAAAGCAGGGAAGTTTTCTACAGTTGAACAGGGTACTGGTGAGACTGCATCTGGACTATTATGTACAGTTTTTATCACCTCACTCAAGAAAGGATATAATTACATTAGAAACAGTTCAGAGAAGGTTCAGTCAACCTGTTCCTGGGATAAAGGGTTTGTACAATGAGAAGAGTTGAACAGGTGGCCTGTGTCCATTGCAGTTTAGAAGAACGAGAGGCGATCCTACTGCAACATGTAAGATCCTGAGGGGACTTGAAAGGGTGGATGCCAAAAATATGTTTCCCCTTGTGGGAGAGAATAAAACTAGGGGATACAATTTAAAAATAAGGGTCTCCCATTTAATATGGGGATGATGAGAATTTTTTATATCAGAGGGTGAAGTGGTCTGTAGAATTCTCCTCCTCGTAGAGCAGTGGAGGTAGCGTCATTGAATATTTTTAAGTCTGGGTTACATAGATTCTTGATTGACAAAGGAGTCACGAAGGAAAGTAGAGTTGAGGCCATAAGCAGACAAGACATGACCTTATCAAACGGCGGAGCAGACACAAGGGGCTGAATGACCCATCCCTGATCCTAATTTTTATGTTCTTTGTATGTACCTCCATGCCCCCCACATGTATTATTCATAGCCACTCACCAAATATTCACTGGTACAGTCCTCAGAAGCCATGCAATAGCATTGGGATTATTTTTAAATCACTGGAAAAAAATTAAATTTCTAACAATCGAATAAAATCCTGAATTCAAACACACTATCATTGGTACTGGAAAGAAAAAGGAAAAACCACTGCAGTGCCTATTAGCTTTGTAAACAGACAAGAAACCACATCAAAGGCATATTCTGTTATTACAGCCTCAATCTTTCTTGGATCAATAGACCATCTGTTGAGCTGAAATCATTATTAGATTTTGAAACCCAGCCAAACATTCATAATGACTACAGTTATCATAACAAAAACTTCCAGTAAGATTGCCTGAAGCTGATAGAACAGATTGTTGTCCCATTTCTGTTTCAAAGCAGAGTACATATTGATGAATGGAGGGGAGCAGGTGCAGAGATTTTTTTCTCAACTTTCAAAAGCATGGTTTTATATAATAGCCAGAGCTGTCAGCCAATTTAAACAATGGCACAAAATATGACAGCAGGCAGCAATGAAGTTTTCATATTACCTACATGTAACAGCCAGCACAGATAAATCACGCACCACGTCTCCATGTCCGCTTTCAGGTCTTATCAAATTCATCCCCCCCACCACAATAATATTTAATAGTGGTGCGATTTTTAAGAAGCAGTATGCTTTTAAGAAGTATTTAAAATACATAAATTTTAAAAATGCTGTCAGAATTCCTCTGACATAATCAGAAAGGGATGTCTAAAAGGCTTCCATTCCAAAGAAGAGCCATATTGGACTTGAAACTCTCTCTCCGCAGATACTGCCAGACCTGATGAGTTTTTCCAGCACTTTCTGTTTATATTTCTAAAAGGCTGTCTCTGTACCAGTGCCATGTATTGGTTACAAGAATCTGTGAAATATTCACCTCATGTTGACTTGTTGGAGCTTGTCTCTGCTGCACTGATCCTGGCTGGAGACCAAACTGCTTCCAAAATTCAATTACTCTCTTTCCAAGTGATTATTTATGGTCGTGGTGGAACGGTGAACCAAGGCCAATGGAAGGAGATCAGGTAATAAAATAAAAACAGAAAATGCTGGAAAAACTCACCGGGACTGGCAGCATCAGTGGGGAGAGAAAAAAACAGGTTCTTTGTTGGAACTGGAAAATGTTAGAAATGCAACAGATTTAAAGCATGTACAGAGGTAGGGAAAACACCTGGGGAGGAGAAACAAAAGGGAAAATCTGTGATAGGGTGGAAGGAGAGATTAAATGACAAATGAGATGATGGTGCACGGAAAAAGGAAATGGTAATGGGACAAGTAAAGAAACAAAGGATGGAGCTATAGGAGGTGTAAGTAATTAGTAGAATCATTACCAGCATCTGCTGTCTGCACAAATGTCTGCAGTGATCAGGAAATAGAGTAATCTTCACTCTGGGCATCATGATTCCTGTATGGGGGCATGTACTTTCCTTGGGCTATAACTCATTCACTGCTGAGTGACAGACCATCACTCCAATCCTTCCTCATGTGGCTCAGTTGGTAGTGTTAGGAAGTAGCTCAAATAAGTTATATTTGTATTAGTGGGTGTTAGGAGTGGGTTTCAGCTTTAATGTTTGTTTGATTTGTATTTCTGTATCTGTGTGTTAAGAAAAGGTCAAATTGAGTTTTAGTTTCACTTTAAAAGGTGCCTGCGTTTCTAATGAGAGTTTTATGATTCTTGCAGCTAAGTTCAACAAAGAAGAGTAGAGAAACTGGTCCAAAATCAGAACAGAAAATGCTGGAAAAATAGAGCCCTGAAGAAGGGTCATACAGACTCGAAACGTTAACACTGTTTCTCTCTCCACTAATGCTGCTAGACCTGCTGGGTTTTTCCAGCATTTTCTGCTTTTGTTTCAGATTTCCAGCATCTGCAGTATTTTGCTTTTATCTTAGTGAGAAACTGGACTGTTGCCTAGCAACAGGGGTCCAGAGAGGCAGGTCCCTCCCACAGACGCACAGAAGAAACTAGAAACAGCCATTTGATTTGGAAGCTGTTTGAGTTCAGTTGGTTTTCAAAGTAGCTTCCAGGAGAAACTGAAGCAAATGGAACAGAAAGCCAGTCCCAAGCTAAAGGAAATACCCCAAATTCCAGGGGAGTGGAACAGGAGAAAGTCCCAAGAAGGCCTTCTAGGTGAAGAGAAGGACAGGAACCTGGAAAAGGTCCTGTTAAGTGAAGTTAAGAGTGAGGCTTAATTGCTCTGCCAACGTGAAATCGCTGCCCCCACCCACCCCCACTGAGCCTGCCTGATGAGGGCAAAATTCTGCCCCTGGTGTCCGATGCAGGATTCTTCAATTATTACATTGCTGTTTGTGGGATCTTGCTGTGCGCAATTTGCCTGCCACATTTCCTACATGATAACAGTGACTACACTTCAAAAGCACTTCATTGGCTGCAAAGCTCTTGGATGTAATGAGATTGTGAACGATTAATGCAGATTCTTTCTTTAATTTAGCTTATCCATTCTTAAATTACTTCTTCCTGGACTATTTGTCTTTAAAAATATATTTTTTGCATAACGTTCTTTTTTTTACCTTGACCAAGATGTTAGTGTTGGGAACGGATATGATTCCATATTAGTTACATCAACTCCCAGGGAGGTACATCAAGGGTTAGATACTGAGTAAATCTCCCTCAACACTGTCTCGCAATATGGTGGAATTGGATAGCTTGAATTATGTTCTTACAGCTCAGGGAGGAAGATCATGTAGTTCTCACTGAATGATATATCAGTCACCCCTTGTGGGGACTGCAAGTTGGCTGATGTCACTAATGCCCACCACTCTAACCTGGAAGGAGCCAGAGGAATAGAAGTTGTGAACTGTGGGCAGCCTCATTGCCAGCAGCAACACAGTCACTATCAATGCCAGGATGCACCAGTATCCAGTGTGGCAAAAAAGGCAAACGGTGGGAAACTATGTTGAAAGAGGAATCACAGGGCATGAGTGTGGTTTTGCTCTCTGTAAGTAGTGATCCCCTCCCTCCTGACCCAGATCCGGCAAAAGATCAGAAAGGCTGGGCAGGGAGCCCCATTTCTAACCTCTGACCTTAGTTGGGTTCACAGAGCCATGCCTTCTGTCCTAACGCCTCACACTCTGGTATCCCACAGCTTTAGATTAATAGTTACTGAAGAGCGGCTGTGTCTCTGGTTTCTATTCTTATAGCAGGTGCAGACAGCACAACATTTCAATCAGTGGCGAGGTCTATTATGCAGTAATATGTGGCTTGCTGTGCTGATGTGCTATGTGTGACATCGAGTGTCGGTGTACCTGCTGTGTGTTTTACAGTTACATAGTGTATGTGCAGCTCAATGATGGGGTGACAAGGTGTATTAATGTACAAAGGCTATTATGCTAGATTAGGAAAATGAATGTCTAGAAGTGGTGTTTTATTGTATTTATGTATACCACTGTTGTGTTATGAATGCTTCCTATGTGTGTCTAAGCAGATCTCTACCGGCTCTGTCCCTTGAGAGAACAATAGCCTATTGAGTGTGAGGTTTTCTTCTGTGGATGCTAAAGACTTTGAGCCCCGACCCAGCAAGACTTCCCTGAGATGTTACTGTATGAATGTTCAAGGGTGCTAGATGTTGGCACCTGACTGTCATCAACAAGAGCGCCAATTGGAGAACCTTGGCTGCAATCACACTCTGCTAGAGGGCAAGCGTTTACAGTTGGGCTGGTCTCTAGTGGGCACAGAAGAATGTCGCTGTGTGAGATCCCAAAATCTCCCTGTAAAGAGGTGGTTGAAGAGTGTAAACAAAATGTCATGCAGTTTATCTCCATCAATCCCGTGGCTTTAACAAGAGCTAGCATGAAAAATGTTTTGTTCTTACAATCTCATTCACTGAGGTTGCTATGATAGTATCTGATACCCCTTGCGGTAGATACTATAGCTCAGACCTCAAGACTACAGATACAACTTTCAGGTGAGACTTTAAACCAAGGCTCCGACTGCCTGCTCAGGTGGGTGTAGAAAAACCCATGATTCTATTTGAAGAAGAGCATCGGAGTTCTCCCCAGTGCCCTGGCAATATTTATCCTTCCAATCAACATTACCAAAAACATTATCTGGTCATTATCACAATGCTGATTGTGAGAGCTTGCTGTGTGCAAATTGGCTGCCACATATTCTACAACAGCGACTGCACTTCAAAAATACTTAATTGGTTGTAAAGTACTTTGCAATGTTTGGTGATGGTGAAAAGCACTATATAAATGCAAGCTTTTTTTCTCTCTGCTTAATATCAGCATATCGCTGACTGAGTTCCTCAAGGCTGTGCCTTGGGCTAAACTATCTTAAGCTACTTCATCACTTTCTGTGTAGGAGAAGGTCAGAGTGGGTTTATTTGCTGATGATTGCACAATGTTCAGTACCATTCATGACTCCTCAGTGCCAATATGCAGCAAGACCTGGACATCATCCAGTCTTGAGCTGATAAGTGGCAAGTAAAATTCATGCTACAGATGTATCAATCAATAACCATCTCCAACAAGAGAGAATCT
Source organism: Carcharodon carcharias (assembly GCF_017639515.1). NCBI lineage: Eukaryota > Metazoa > Chordata > Chondrichthyes > Lamniformes > Lamnidae > Carcharodon > Carcharodon carcharias. Next base: position 21,774,589 of record NC_054488.1, read on the forward strand.
AACATTTAGCTTTGACATTCAACGGCATTACCATTACTGAATCCCGCCATCAACATCCTGGGGGGTCAGCATTGACCAGAAACTTAACTGAACCAGCCACATACATACAATGGCTACAAAAACAGGTCAAATGCTAGGGATTCTGTAGCTTCTGACTCTCAAAAGCCTTTTCACCACCAAGACTCAATAAGACTCAAAAAGAGTGTGATGGATACTTCTCCACTTGCCTGGATGAGTACATCTCCAACAACACTCAAGCAGCTCGTCAGCATCCAGGTGTCCCCTTGATTGGTAGATCTTCCAGAAGCTTAAACATTCATTCTCTCCAGTGTCAGCAATGTGTACCATCTACAAGATGCACTGCAACTACTCGCCAAGGCTTTCAACAACACCTTTGAAAACCATGACCTCTACCACCTAGATGAACAAGTGCAGCAAATGCATAGGAACACCATCACCTGCAAGTGCCCCTCCAAGCCACACACCATTCTGACTTGGAAATATATCGCCATTCCTTCACTATCGCTGGGTGAAAAATCCCCCCTTCCTAACAGCACATTGGGTATATCTACATCACATGGACTGCAGTGGTTCAAGAACAAAGTTCACCACCACTTTTTTGTAGGCAACTAGAGATAGGAAATAAATACTGGTCTTGCCATTGACAGTTACATCCCAAGAATGAATTAAAACAATACAATATCCCTTTTTCTAAGACTGCTTAAGACTTGGAATGTGGGATTTTTCAGAGTGCCCATACTTTCTGCATGTTGCTTATTAGAGAGATATATCCTCGCACACCAAGGCTGTTCAAAGAGGTTTAACATAAAGTTTCCATACTCAGGTGAATTAATTTTTGCTCAATGGTAGCACTAACACTTCAGACTCAGAAATTTGTAAATTTAACTCTGTCTCCAAGTCTTAAAAATATGATCTAGGCTGACATTCTAGCGCAATACTGAGGGTGTGCTGCACAGCCAGAAATGCCATCTTTTGAATGAGGCATCCCTCTCAGGTCAATGTAAAAGATCCCATGGCAATAGAGGAAAAGGAAATCTCTGTGTCCTGGCAAAACATTTATCCTTCAATTAATATCATTAAAACAGATCACCTGATCATTTACTCAAATACCGCTTTTGGAATCTTGCTGTGCACAAATTACTACAGTGAATACACTTCAAAAGTAACTTATTGCTGTAAAGCACTTTAAGACATCCTGAGATCATGAAAGGTGCTCTATAAATACAAGCTTATTTTTTCTTTATTTCTACCTAACCCTCTACCTCACTTCAGGTGCTGCCCCCAGTGACCCCGTCCTCTACCGCTTCAACCAGTCATGTGTGTGTAAAGTTGTGTAGTAATGGGGAAGGAGACAGCTCCTCAGTGCTACATCATCTTCACTAGTGGAGACGGACTTGGGATAATGTGCATATTGGATCCATGGGCACAGCACCTCAGAGAAAATTTACTCCCAGAAGGGTCTTAACTGACTTTTATAAAAGGCACACTCTGAATATTATGGTCTTTTTCCATAAATTTCTACCAGCTGTTTCTGTTGCTGTGCAACTTAGAGTTATTCAAAGTGCTGCTGATAATGAAAGTACATTGGTACGGCTTGTTTACATAGATGGGTGAGTCACAGGCAGTAGTTTGGAATCACAAGACAATGCATGGTATTGCTGCCTTGCTGTGCCAGTTGATAAACAGGGCCTACCCATTCATTCACAACATTCCAAACACAGGGTGGGAAAGATGTAAAAAGCTTACATTTCCCAATTACCTTCATTACAAGGCAATGTGTGATCTAAAAAAAATCTACAAGTATGTAATGTCTTTCATGACTTCATGATGTTTCAAATCACTTTACAGCCAATGAATTACGTTTGTAGTGTAGTTACTGTTGTATTGTAGGAAACGCAGTAACCAATTTGCACACAGCAAGGTCCCACAAATAGCAATGTGAAAAATGAGCAGATCATCTATTTTAGGGTTTGACTGAGGATAAATGCCGGAGAATCTCTTCATGGTAAGGGAGGTACTGTATGTGTATACCATCACAAACAGTAAAGCACCAGGTCATTTTGAGGAATGCTTGAGATTGTGGGCATCTCAGTGTTGCTTCTCATCAACTTTTGAATGACAAACTCTACCATCAGTATTTTTCGCAATTTTCTCTCACTCCTACGACAAATACTGTTCAGGCTTATAAAGACTCACTTATTCTGGTTTTGAGAACAATCACAGTTCCAGTACACCACCAAAACATCACTTTAAACAGGTTCATGTTCGATGTAACTTATGGGGCAAACCTTTGGCTTGGATTCAAACTTGAAGACCCCACTGGAGCACACATCAATGTGATCAATCATGCTGACTATACACAACATGATCCTTAATTAATATATATATATATATATGTATAAATAAAAACAAAAGATAAAAACAAAAAACTGCGGATGCTGGAAATCCAAAACAAAACAAAAACAGAATTACCTGGAAAAACTCAGCAGGTCTGGCAGCATCGGCGGAGAAGAAAAGAGTTGATGTTTCGAGTCCTCATGACCCTTCAACAGAACTGATTTTTCTTTACAAGGAGAGGGGTGAAATATAAGCTGGTTTAAGGTGGGGGGGGCGGGGGTGGGGTGGGGGGAGAGAAGTGGAGGGGGGTGTGGTTGTAGGGACAAGCAAGCAGTGATAGGAGCAGATAATCAAAAGATGTCACAGACAAAAGAACAAAAGAACACAGAGGTGCTGAAGTTGGTGATATTATATAAACTAATGTGCTAATTAAGAATGGATGGTAGGGCACTCAAGGTACAGCTCTAGTGGGGGTGGGGGGGCATAAAAGATTTAAAAATAATGGAAATAGGTGGGAAAAGAAAAATCTATATAAATTATTGGAAAAAACAAAAAGAAGGGAGAAGAAACAGAAAGGGGGTGGGGATGGAGGAGGGAGCTCAAGACCTAAAGTTGTTGAATTCAATATTCAGTCCGGATGGCTGTAAATTGCCTAGTCGGAAGATGAGGTGTTGTTCCTCCAGTTTGCGTTGGGCTTCACTGGAACAATGCAGCAAGCCAAGGACAGACATGTGGGCAAGAGAGCAGGGTGGAGTGTTAAAATGGCAAGAGAAAGGGAGGTTTGGGTCATTCTTGCGGACAGACCGCAGGTGTTCTGCAAAGCGGTCGCCCAGTTTACGTTTGGTCTCTCCAATGTAGAGGAGACCGCATTGGGAGCAACGAATGCAGTAGACTAAATTGGGGGAAATGCAAGTGAAATGCTGCTTCACTTGAAAGGAGTGTTTGGGCCCTTGGACGGTGAGGAGAGAGGAAGTGAAGGGGCAGGTGTTACACTTTTTGCGTGGGCATGGAGAGGTGCCATAGGTGGGGGTTGATGAGTAGGGGGTGATGGAGAAGTGGACGAGGGTGTCCCGGAGGGAACAATCCCTACGGAATGCCGCCGGAGGGGAGGTGAAGAGAATATGTGTTTGGTGGTGGCATCATGCTGGAGTTGGCGGAAATGGCGGAGGATGATCCTTTGAATGCGGAGGCTGGTGGGGTGATAAGTGAGGACAAGGGGGACCCTATCATGTTTCTGGGAGGGAGGAGAAGGCGTGAGGGCGGATGCGCGGGAGATGGGTCGGACACAGTTGAGGGCCCTGTCAACAACTGTGGGTGGAAAACCTCAGTTAAGGAAGAAGGAGGACATTAATTATTTGCCAGAATTGAGGAGAGGGGGACTGTCATGCTCCTCATGTCGACACATCAGTTCAACCAATTTCGCAAAATTTGAGATTGTTGCCATTTTCAACCTGTGACACTGTGTTACGGGAAACAACTAGCAGCAGAAGGTATCATTCAATGAATTGACTCATCACTGTGAATATCAAATCTAGTCATTGCACGACACAAAAATGGCAAACTAGACTGTGTCAAGCAATCTTTCTAGACAAGTGTCCACTTCCTACAATCCAAGAACCGTCAGCATCATTCCATGACTCCACAGTCTTCACAAAGCTCGCTACACAGTGGAACTATCTTCAGATACCAATAACGGAACAAAACCAATACCATACAGCTTCTGTTACCCATGAAGATGAGTTTCAGTACCACATAATGCCCTACGGACTAAGTTCAGCACATAGCACTTTCCGGTCTTCAGTCTCGTCAGACATTGAAGGGATGCTGAACCTACTCGATGATATTGTTGTCCATGGTAGGAATAAAGCAGAACACGATCATCACTTAGCAGTATAATAAAAGCAAAATACTGCAGATGCTGGAAATCTGAAACAAAAACAGAAAATGCTGGAAAAACTCAGCAGGTCTGGCAGCATCTATGGAGAGAAAGGCAGAGTTAATGTTTCAAGTCCATATGACTCTTCTTCAGAGCTAGCAGTGGTGTTCACTCAACTCACACAACTAAATTTGACACTTAACAAGGACAAATGCACATTTGTGGCACCTGAGGTTGACTTTGTAGGGTAGAGCTGCAGTAAAGCTACACAAACAATGTCAATGCCATTCACGCACTTCCAATGCCGTCTAATGTGAAAGAATTGGCATCATTCTCCAGTATGACCAACTTTTATCAGAAAATTGTCCCTGAGTACGAACAGATTGCAAGCCTCTTCAGAACCTCCTGTGCAAAGATGCATAATGGAAACGGACAATTGCATTGCAAATAGCATTTGATAAAGGTGAAGTTAGTATCTCAGTCAATCCTTGCGTACTTCAACTCACATTCAGTAATGTATTTCACAACAGATGTGTCAGGAAATGTAATTGGAGCTATACTCTCACAGTATATTGCAGGAAATGAACGACCAATCACTTTGCATCACACCTGTTGTCAGGTTATGTAAATACTCTACTGAAGAACAGGAAGCATTAGCCTGCATCTTCGCTTGTGAACATTAGCACATGTCTCTATGATAGAAAGTTCACTCTGCGCCAATCACCAAGCACTGACTACATTGTTAGCCACATCAGGACTTGTCACCGACCTCTATGCATCCACAGAAGGTCAGATTGCCTTCATCAGTACAATTTTGAGGTTGAGAATCTCGCAGGTTCACGTAATTGAGTAACTGACACACTTAGCTGTACTACTATCGTAGACAGTGTTAGCAATAGCAAAGCAACTTGCAATGTCAAAGCTAGCAGTCATTTAGCATGTGACTATGACACTTGTGTGAGTAGAGTTGAAGGCAGAACGGTGACAGGCTATTGCAGAAAGTAAATCAATAGCTAAAAAACCAAGTGGCATCGTGAAATAGGGGAAGAACCGTTACCACAGAATACTCAATGAACTCAGATTGTTTGATGACAATTGTATTGCATGTGGAACTTGAACAGTTACCCTGAAAGAGCTACAACAACACGTATAGCATCTTACTCATGAAGGACATCCAGAGTGTGGTTAAGATGAAACAGCAATCCTGTGAAGCAGTCTGGTGTCCAGCAATAGATCGCTGCATAGAAGAATTCATTAGAAACTATGTAACCTGTACACTTGGTGAAAAATGTGTTAAATCGTGCCCCGTACGTCTATAACTGACCCCATGGCCAACAAAACCATGGAAACAACTGCAAGTTGATATTTTTAAAGAAGTGCAAGCAGCCCCTAGAATCAATGTTTTTCACTTGTTGCTCATGATCTACATAGTGAATGGCCAGAAATCGCTACAACAAATTCCATAACCAACACTTTGACCATTAACGTTCTCCACAATTAGTTATTAAATGGGGTTTTCAGGAGACTATCACTATGGACAATGGAGTACAGTTTGTTTCCAGTTGGTTCATGGAGTTCCCAGCAAGCTACGGAACTCATCACCATTTGACATCACAGTACAACCCTCAATCGAATGGTGGCATCGAACAATTCAACAATTTAAAGGACTGTCTGAAGGTTAGTATGTTGGAAGGGAAAACATTTGAACAATTCATTCATATCCCGCTTCGCACATATCCATCCACCCCACACATTTTGACCAGAAAGACACCAGCTGAACATACGACTGGTCATAATGTTCACATGCCACTGACCATTTTTCAGTCATCATTTTTAAGTCATCACCAGTAACCACTGAGAATGTCAGACCAAAAGCAGAAAAATCTCAAAGCAACAAGGTACAGCAAAAACATGACAATGAGAGAACCGGCCATCCTTGACTGGGTATTGTGTAATGAGAAAGGAATAATTGGCAATCTAGTTGTGCGAGGTCCCTTGGGGATGAGCGACCATAATATGATGGAATTCTTCATCAAGATGGAGAGTGACGTAGTTGATTCTGAGACTTGGGTCCTGAATCTTAATAAATGAAATTACGATGGCATGAGGCGCGAGGTGGTTATATTGGATTGGGAAACGTTGTTTAAAGGGATGATGGTGAATAGGCAATGGCAAACATTCAAAGAGCGCATGGGTGAACTACAACAATTGTTTATTCCTGTCTGGTGCAAAAATAAAACAGGAAAGGTGGCCAAACCATGGTTTACAAGGGAAATTAGAGATAGTATTAGATCCAAGGAAGAGGCATATAAATTGGCCAGAAAAAACAACAGACCTGAGGATTGGGAGCAGTTTAGAATTCAGCAAAGGAGGGCCAAGGGATTGATTAAGAAGGGGAAAATAGAATATGAGAGTAACTTTGCAGGGAACATAAAAACTGACTGTAAAAGTTTCTTTAGGTATGTGAAGAGAAAAAGATTGGTGAAGAAAAAGGTAGGTCCCTTACAGTCAGAAACAGGGGAATTTATAATGGGGAACAAAGAAATGGCTGACCAACTAAATACATACTTTGGTTCTGTCTTCACAAAGGAGGATACTAATAACATACCAGAAATGTTGGGAAACACAGGGTTTAGTGAGAGGGAGGAACTGATAGAAATCAGTATTAGTAGGGAAATGGTGTTGGGGAAATTGGTGGGATTGAAGGCTGATAAATCCCAGGGCCTGATAATCTACATCCCAGTTTACTTAAGGAAGTGGCCCTAGAAATAGTGGGTGCATTGGTGGTCATCTTCCAAGATTCTATAGACTCTGGAACAGTTCCTACAAGTTGTAACCCCACTATTTAAAAAGGGAGGCAGAGAGAAAACAGGGAATTATAGACCAGTCAGCCTGACGTCGGTAGTGGGGAAAATTCTAGAGTCCATTATAAAAGATTTAATAGGTGAGCATGTGGAAAACAGTGGTAGAATCAGACAGAGTCAGCATGGATTTATGAAAGGGAAATCATGCTTGACAAATCTACTGGAATTTTTTGAGGATGTAACTAGTAGAGTTGATGAGGGGGAACCAGTGTTTTATTTGGACTTTCAGAAGGTTTTCGACAAAGTCTGACATAAGAGATTGGCGTGTAAAATTAAAACGCATGGGATTGGGGATAGTGTATTGAGATGGATAGAAAACTGGTTGGCAGACAGGAAACAAAGAGTAGGAATAAACGGGTCTTTTTCCGAATGGCAGGCAGTGACTAGTGGGGTACTGCAGGGATCAGTGCTAGGATCCCAGCTATTCACAATATATATTAATGATGTACATGAGGGAATTAAATGTAATATCTCCAAATTTACAGATGACACAAAGCTGGCTGGGAGGGTGAGCTGATGGGAGGATGCAGAGATTCTTCAGTGTGATTTGGACAAGCTGAGTGAGTGGGCAAATGCAGATGCAGTATAATATGGATAAATGTGAGGTTATCCAGGCGGTAAAGAAGGCATATGGTATGTTGGCCTTCATAGCCAGAGGATTCGAGTACAGGAACAGGGATATCTTGCTGCAATTGTACAGGGCCTTGGTGAGACCACACCTGGAATATTGTGTGCAGTTTTGGTCTTCTTATCTGAGGAAGGATGTACTTGCTATAGAGGGAGTGCAGCGAAGATTTACCCAACTGATTCCTGGGATGACGGCACTGACATATGAGGAGAGATTGAGTTGATTAGGATTATATTCGCTGGAGTTCAGAAGAATGAGGGGGGATCTCATAGAAACCTATAAAATTCTAACAGGACTAGACAGGGTAGATGCAGGAAGGATGATCCCAATGGTGGGGGAGTCCAGAACCAGGGGTCATAATCTGAGGATACGGGGTGGACCATTTAGGACTGAGATGAGGAGAAATTTCTTCACCCAGAGTGGTGAGCCTGTGGAATTCGTTACCACAGAAAGTAGTTCAGGCCAAAACATTGTATGTTTTCAAGAAGGAGTTAGATATAGCTCTTGGGGCGAAAGGGATCAAAGAGTATAGGGAGAAAGCAGGAGCAGGCTTTTGAGTTGGCTGATCAGCCATGATCATAATAAATGGCGGAGCAGGCTCGAAGGGCTGAATGGCCTACTCCTGCTCCTAGTTTCTATGCATGTAGTGGGGAAAATGCTAGAGTCTGTTATAAAATACGTGGTAACAGAACACTTGGAAAGCAGTAATGGGATTAGACAAGTCAGCATGGGTTTATGAAAGGGAACTTATGCTCAACTAGTCTACTGGAGTTTTTTGAGGATGTAACCAGCAGAATAGATAAGGGAGAACCAGTAGATGGGTTGTATTTGGATTTCAAGAAGGCTTTTGATAAGGTCCCACATAAAGAGACAAGTGGGCAAAATTAATGCACATGGGATCAGGGGTAATATACTGGCATAGATTGAGAATTGGTTGACAGACTGGAAACAGAGAGTGGGAATAAATGGGTCTTTTTCCCGATGACAGGCGGTGATGCAGGGATCAGTGCTTGGGTCCTAGTTATTCACAATACATATAAACAACTTGGATGAGGAAACCAAATGCAATATTTCCTAATTTGCTGATGACACAAAAATGGGCGGGGTTGTGAGTTGTGAGGAGGATGCAAGGAGGCTTCAGGGCAATTTAAACAAGTTGTGTGGGCAAATACATGGCAGATGCAGTATAAAGTGGAAAAATGTGAAGTTATACACATCGATGTGAAAAACGGGCAGAGTATTATTTAAATGGTGATATATTAGGAAATGTGCATGTACAAAGGGATCTGGGTGTCCTTGTACATCAGTCAGTGAAAGTAAACAGGCAGGTGCAGCAAGTAACTAAGAAGGCAAATGATATGTTGGTCTTAATTCAAGAGGATTTGAGTTCAGAAGTAGGGATATCTTACTGCAGTTATACAAGGCCTTGATGAGACCACACCTGGAGTATTGCATGCAGTTTACCTACCTAAGAAAGGATATATTTGCCTTAGGGGGAGTGCAGCAAAGGTTCACTAGGCTGATAGCGGTGATGGCAGGACTGTCGTACGAGGAGAGATTGGTTTGACTGGGCCTGTGTTCACAAGTGTTTAGAAGAATGAGAGGGGATCTGATTGAAATTTATAAAATTCTAACAAGACTAGATGGGCTGGATGCAGGGAGGATGTTTCCCCTGGTTGGAGAGTCTAGAACCAGGGGCCACAGTCTCAGGATATGGGGCAGGCCATTTGAGATGAGGAAAAATTTCTTCACTCAGAGGATGGTCAACCTGTGGAATTCTCTACCACAGGAGCCTGTGGAGGCCAAGTCACTGAGTATACTCAAGAAAGAAATTGATAATTTTTTGGATATTTTTGGCATCAAGTGGTATGGAGAGAAAGCGGGAATATGGCGTTGAGATAGAGGATTAGCCATAATCATATTGAATGGTAGAACAGGCTCGAAGGGCTGAATGGTCTACTCCTGCCCCTAGTTTCTATGTTTCTAAAAAGCAAACAGGTGCAAGGAACCACAATTTGAAGCTGGAAATTAAGTTTGCATCAAATGGCCATATCACAACCACAAACTTGCATCATCTCTATCAGAACCAAAGCAGATCAAGCGATTGCTTGCTCTTAATATTTACCTGTTGGATGACAACACAAAGTGGAACATGAGATGCTTGATAGCGAGCAGACCAGGCGATTTCGAGGTCAGTGATTATGAGGATACACTTCCTTTTCTGATGAGTGACTGTGATGTTGATCATCTATCTCATCGAGCTGAGCGTGCAGAACCACAACCTCCAATTTGTGGATCTCAGTGTGGTCATCAGAGACCTTCGTATCTCAAAGACTATTCCTGTACTTAAAGAATACAGACAAGCTGAATCCTAAGAAATAACTCAATGTTTGTTGTTTAGGACAATTTAATTTAATATAAGGTCTTTAGTTTTACAATGGGGAGAAGATGTAGTGTTCAATTGCTCTGTCTTTGATTATGTCAGTCTGTTTACTATTGATGCTCACTGTGCTCGAATGGTTAAGCTTGGATGTGGACTCAGAGGAAAACAAAGAATCTGTATAAATTGCTGGAAGCATGGAACAGACATTTTGAAAACAAACTCCTATAAATAAAGCTCCTACACACATTCCTACAGCTGGTGTGTCATCTCTGCAGATATAAAATGTACAAAGACTCTTTCTCCAAAGCATATGTTTAAATGGACCTTTCACTAAACACATGGAAAACTAAGGCCCTCTTCCAACCAGCTCCCACAGCACAACATCTCCCGCCATCGGTTAAGATTAAAGGTGAGATCCTGGAAACTGTGGATCATTTTTCGTATCTTGGGAGCCTCCTCTTGATGAAGGCAGACATAGGCAACAAAATTCGTCATCGCCTCCCATGGACCAGCTCAGCTTTCAGCTAACTAAAGAAAAGTGTACTTGAGGACGAGGATCTCAAACCCAAGATTAAGGTCATGGCTTACCAAGCAGCAGTAATCCCTGTGCTTCTATATGCTTCGAAGACTTGAACAACCTCAAAGGGCTGGAGAGGTACCAAAGTTGCCTCTGCAATATCCTCTAAATTCAGTGACAAGAGAGATGGTCCAACAGTAGTGTCCTCTCGCAAGCCCAGAATTGAGGTGTTAATCACTTCAAAGCAATTCCGCTGGGTGGGACATGTCTTTCATATTACTGACACCTGAGTCCTGAAGTAACTGTTGTACTCAGAATTGTGGCAAGAAACTCCCAGGAGTGCAAAGCATCCCTGGAGAGGTCAAAAATCCCTGCTGATTCATGGAAGTCCCTGGCTTGTGACCACCCAAAATGGAGAAGGGTCACCAAGGAAGGCACCGAACACATCGAGAAACTTGTTGGGAATGTGTAGAGGTGAAAGTGAGGCATCAGACGGAGCACACAAACCTCCAAACAAACCCATCTACACAACCCAGCAAGCGCCACCTGCCCTGCATGTGGCAGAATCTGCAAACCTCACTTTGGACTTATCAGCCATCTTAGAACTCATTGAATAGCAGCATAGGCAAGTCATCCTCAATCCTGAGGGGCTGCCTAAGTAGAAGGAGAAGGCAGGGAAAACAGGGGCTTCAGATGAACTGAATTGGGCTGAACCACAAGGCCTCCCAGAATTGAATGAGATTCTACGCTGTTGAAGTTTGTGGATCCAAGCCCAACTTCAAAGATTTGAGCATAAAGTCTGCGCTGACACTCCAGTGTTTAACTGAGGGAGTGCTATGCTATCAGAGGTGCCATCTTTCACATGAGATTATAATGAGGCCCTGTCTGCCCCTTCAGCTGCATGTAACGGATCCCATGACACTATTTCAAAGAATAGGCAGGGAGTTTCTCCTTTAGTGTGATTTTCTGGTGATTTATCACATTGTTGTTTGTGGAAGCTTACCGTGTTCAGATTGGCTGCTGCATTTCCTACATTCCAACAAAGATTGCACTTCAAAAGCAATGCTCCATTGGCTGTAAAATGCTTTGGAACATACTGAGGTTGTGACAGCACGATAGAAATGCAAGTCTTTCCTTTTGCTGAATGGCTGCTGAAGTTAGAGTGAGGGGGCAGCAAAAGCCTGCAAGGAGGTTCCACCAGCTCTCTGTAAGAGTAACATTTCACCACAATGTGACCTGCTGAGTCTACCTTGCAACAGTTGCTGGAGTAGCCTCTCACATGTAGGCCCTGTTTCCTACCATGACCATTGCATTGATTAGCATAATATATGACAGCTGAATTGGACTATACCATGTAACTAATATAAATAATGGATCACATCCATTACTGTCTGTACATGTAGCACGGATGGTAAAACTGTAACGACAGAATGCACTTTACAATGTGTCAGTGCTTAACAATACACGGAAGAGTAATTGGTTTGTATCTTGAATTATTTAGAATGGTGAGGTTGGGAGGGAATAGCATGGTAAAATTAAGTACATTACAGATTTATAGTGAATTTTCAACACTATCTTTCTAGGTGGATTTATTTGAGCTTTCTTGTTGCAACTAGCTGCAGTCTGTGGTAAACCAGTAAATCGCACTATGTCCCTGTTTGCCTCTCTACGCCCCGTTAATAAGCTGTGAAATTGCTGGATTTAGACATGCTGTGTGGAAATCATTTTCCACCCAATCAAACAAAAATGGACAGGTCTGGCCAGAGGAGACCAGCCAAGTGAGAGATGAAGCATTTCCCAACAACACCCCCAATTTTCTGCCTGGTAGAAAGTAGATGGAAGACTGGTGGGCACCTGAAAAAAATGCCCCCCAAGAATCTGTACTTAAATGTGAAGGGGAGTTAGTGGAACTGCCAGCTACTTGTATACAGGACACATGTCTGTTTCCTTTTTTTATTCTTTCACAGGACGTGGGCATCGCTGACAAGACCTTGGGCTTTTATTGCCCATCTCTAATTGCCCTTGAGGAGGTGGTGGTGAGCTATCTTCTTGAAATGTTGCAGTCCCTGTGGTGTAGGTACACCCACCGTGCTGTTAGGAAGAGAGTTCCAGCATTTTGATCCAGTGACAGTGAAGGAACGGTGATATAGTTCCAAATCAGACTGGAGGGGAACTTGCAAGTGGTGGTGTTCCCATGCACCTGCTGCCCTTGTCCTTCTAGGCATAGAAGTCGCGGATTTGGAAGGTGCTATTGAAGGAGCTTTTCAAGTTGCTGCAGAGCATCTTGATGTGAAACAATCCAAATTACTCTGGCAGAGGAACAGGAAAATGAGCTCAAAGGGTCCCTGGGGATGATGCTCGATTTTTATTTACCTTACTCTCCTCACCGACACTTCAATTCAGTTTATCATGAAATTTTTAAGCTCTGAGGCTGGATTTATCCTTTAGGTGCATAGACCCTTTGGGAACTGAATAGAATGGCTTATGTATGATTATGTGTTGCCGTGGCAACCTGAGGTTTGATCCATGAGACAAGGAGTGCAGCCAAGCTGTGCAATTGTGAATCATATTCTTGCTATTTGCGATGACTTGTTGCTGGGCTGATGGAAGAGATTGCTGGGTAGTGGATTGTAAACATGAACAATGTCTTGTTTTTGTTTTTCTCTTTTACCTCCCCCACTTTCCCCACTTGTTTACAAACTGTTAAATCTCTAACTTCTCCCAGTTCTAATGAAAGGTATTAAGCCTAAAACATTAACCCAGTTTCTCTCTCCACAGATGCCACTAGATCTGCTGAGTGCTTCTTACATTTTCTGTTTTTATTTCAGGAGAGTCTTTAATTGATTAATGTCAGTTCAATGGATCTAGCAGCTTGCAAGTGCCCCATAATATAGAACACACAGATGCATACCTACATGTACACACACACATACAAAATGATATCAAGCATTAAATGAAATTTATAGAATGTAATTGCTAATCTGACCATACTTCCAGGCCCTTTGGTCTGTCTGTCAGGATGTACTTTATGAGATGAGCAGTGTGAGAAACAATCTGTGCTCAGCAGCAGCTGTTCCCAAACTAATCAAAATGTCTCATTACTTATAAAGCATTATAAATAGCAAAGCTTACAACATTTGGGGAAGCAGTGAAGTGGAACTGATTGGAGTGTAGGCAGTTCCTCACCCAGTGCAGGCTGAGGAGCTGGGAGATGGAATACTGAGGTACCACAGTGTCACCACTGGTGGGAGGTTGTAATTACAGTGTGACGAGTGTACATAAGTCATGCCCATTATAAATGTGGATAGGGGAGTTAATGGGGGAAAAGAAATTGGCACAAAAATGTGGCAGCAGGAAGTAAGGTTTTTATAGGCAGGAAGTACTCACAAATTTAAGAAGTTTAATAGAGATTGTAGAGCTCCGTTAAGGTATGAGTGCAGCCCAAGTTTCATGAGTTGGGGGAGAGGTATGATTTTAGACATAGACCCAAAACATAGTGGACAGAATTGAATCCAGGCAACAGGGATCTCAGCTACCACGAGAGAGCAGATGAGAGACCCGCTTCAGTTCAAGGACCCCGGGGGTGGAAATCCTGCCCCCTTAAAGCAGCCAGCACTTAAGGGCCTCAATTGGCAGCAGACGGGAAGGCTGTTCACGAGCCTTCCTGCTCTGGACTTAATCAGGGCAGTGGTGGGAAAGCAGCAAAGCCCTCACCCACCACCCTCCCATCCAGTTAAATGCCTCCCCACCACCAAACTCACCTTGGAAGAGGCATTAAATTCTGCCCTGTGAACGTGCTGCAGGAACATGTACCTCTCGGGCTTAGACCTCGTTGGAACACAGTTGGTGAGCTGCCCAATGCTCAGTGAGCTCACTGATCTGAGGAGAGCGAAATCTGCTGGCACCATGGGCTGGAGTATTTTGCAGAGGCAGGAGGAGTATTCCAGAAAAATCTTCCCAGTCATTCTGAAGCATCCCCTTAAGGATTTCTACTTAGGCCCCCTCACCACCTAACAGAAATGGGCAGAGTGTGCACCTTGAATATTGCCAAAGTGGGTCCTACAACTGGCATGGGACTCTGGTTTACAATGCAGGACTCTTTCAGGCTGGACTGTTGAGCGCTCATTTAGAGGTCATTTTGGAAATTCTTCAGGGAGGGCCTTTGGACCTTCAAATGTCTTCAAGTTGTTTCTTCGCCATCTTCGACCACAAGATTCCAGAATGGGGCAGGCAGTAGTCATGAGTGGCCCCCACAATTCTGATTTTCCTGTCCAAATGGAATGAGAGGCTTACCCTTTCTCCCTCTCCATCAGAGCAAGGAGATAGTCCTGCTTCAATTGAGTGGGGGGGACGTCGGGGGGGAGGAAGGAGGGAGTAATAGAATGTCTTCTTGGACGAACCACTCCTCCCCTCTCCCAAATTTTGCTGGAAAGGCCTGGGATGGTCTCGGGAACCCTGTGCCTTGCTGGGAAAACTGTTCTCACTTGAGGGCTTCTCTGTATAATCGTCGGTGGAACTGAAGCATTTCAACCGCAGGTCTTGGAGGATAAGGGTATCTGGCATAGCAAGGGTGGGACTGGGAAATAGTACCAGCACAATGTGGTGTAAAGAAACACATTATCAATAAACACTTAATGTTCAAACATAAAAGACTCAGGACCTCTTTGTGGGACCTACTGAATATACAACATGGTGACAGCTAATGGAAAAATCCAGAACCTCAGAGAAGCTGGAGCAGAAATTCAAATGCTGGAAAACTAAATGAGCAGCATTCTGACCTGATTAAAAGCATCTGAAAAAAGCTCCTTTGCAGAATTGGAAACAGGAAGGCAGAGAAAACACTCCACTACGCAGCTGAGGACTCCACAAGATTCCGTGGAGGTCCATTGTGAATGCCCACAGAGTGCAGAGTCAAAGGACCGAGCAGGGGCAAGCAAAAAATTCAGGTCTAAACCAGGAAGGGTTTAAAAAGATTCAATGCTGTAAAAAAAAGTCAGAGCAGCCCGTTTCCGAAATCAGTCTAAGGGCCGGGTTAATCTGATGAAAGTATAATAATTTTCACAATATTTTTCTGGTTTATTGTAAAGTAAGTTTATGGGCATAAGTATCAATGATTCTGTCTGTGTGATTTAATTACATTTGGAGTCAGGTTAATTGCAAGCTTGGAATTATCAAAAGAAGCTAGGTGTAGAAATGTGCTTGAAATGCTAATGAGTGAACATGGATACTGGCTTAGCATGTAAGGTGGGAGGAGGATTTGTATTTTTAGATAAATGAAGGGATTGTTTGCGTTTGAAATAGATCTTAGTCTGTTTACAACAGATAAGCAAGGCTAAGGAGTGTGTTATTTTTCCCAAAGGTTACTGACAATATTAACATGAAGGTATTCATAGTATGAGAAAGGTACAGTTTCAAAGACATATGGAACAATAGAATTTACATATTAAAGAGAGAGAAACGTATATAAAGGAGAAAGAGACTATATGAGGAGAGACTAACAGGAGTGTGTAAAACAGCCTTCAAGAAGCCTCCAGCCAATTATGCATAAGTCTACTATGTAAAGTAACTGAAGTTGGGGAAGCCATTTGGAGTTCCACTGTCAAGTGGGTGCTGTGTTAGCTTGCTGGTTTTGTTTTAAAACTAAACTCTTTTTTGGACTGTTGCCTTAAAGGGGTTGTGTAACTGGGAGTCAGGTTAATTAGGAATTTATAGTATTAAGTAATTATAGTCTTGTGCATATGCTTGAAATCTTTTATTTTATTAATAAATATTTTAGTTTAACGTTTAAGATCTCTAAAGGTGTTGGTGGACTCATTACTTCTGAATTCAGTGCACACATCTTCTCATAATAAATACAAATTGCAAAACCAGTGTGATAGCATGACTAAGTTTCCCATGTGGATTTGGTCTATCTAGCACACATCATCTTTCATTGCCATATTAAAACCATATGGATTTTGATAAATATGTCCACACATCATCATAATAAGCATGAACCTAGAACCGCTATGATATGGCAGCAAACAGATATTTGAATCATGTACATCATCCAAAACCAATTTTTCTTCGTCTTGAGCAGAGATGCTTGCGTTGCTCTTAAGCTTCTTAAAATGGCAGAAGACATCAAAACAATGTCTGTCATCAGACTGCAAGTTCCTAAGGGGCCCACCAATAAAGAGACTCATGACTGGGATTTCAACTCAGAATTGTCTTCACTCTTCACAGAATTGGTTGGTCCAATTTCTTTTCAGGCAGCAGAAGTTCCTCTTTGGTCAGACCAGCCAAACCTTCAGACAATTACCACTGTACCTTGAGTGGAGTACATACAGGAAAATGATCAGCAACAGAAGAATGAGCCCTAGCCCCAGACTCCAATGGTTACTGTCACATTACTGATAAAAACCATGCTATAGACACTGCAACCTCCAGTCAATGCGCAAAACTGCAAGACGATGCTGGAGCAAGGAACTAGTGACCATCAACTCGCTAGAGCACACCTCAGTGAGGCACAGAGGCACACAGGAGGACACAGTGTGGTGATAAAAGCCAAATTGCAAGGTGAGTCCACTGATGAGGAACATCCAAAGGACAGGGAGAGACATCTTCAGCTCCCACAAAGATTACAGTGGACTATACAGAAAACAAAAAACCAAGTTCGTACCACAAATGAACAGAGTCTCTCCAGAAAAAATGAGACAAGCAGGTGGTCACCAAGCAGAGCAGATGGGGAGTTGACAAAGAGAAATTCAACTCCAAGGAATGGAAAAGACATATCAGAAGAAGACAACCAAGTGCCAGAAACACAGACTGCAACCAAACTCCGAGTCAAAAAAAAGGTGGCCCAATTAACAGAGTCTCCGAATGCCAGAACAAGATCCGGAAGAATTGTTAAGCCTCCAGGCCATCTGAATTTATAAAGTCAGACACCTGAGGGGGAGAAGGGGGTAGCATAAATATGTTGGGTTAAGACATGGGGTTGGTGTATTATAAGGGTATTTGGCATAGCAAGGCTTAATGTGGGACTGGAAAACAGTACCTCCTACAGTGTGATGTAAGAGAGACACATAACCTGAGACTAGAGAGAGCTGTGGACTGGACAGAAACCTGTGCAGAAGCAAGCATGAAGTTAGTTCATAACTTGGGCTATACCCTGTATAAATGTACATAGTTATGTGTTATCAATAAACAATTAACGTTCAACCAAACATAATTCAGAACCTGTTTGTGAGACCTACTGATTATACAACATACCACAGGTCTGATCTCTCTCTGGGACCTTACTCACCCATCTTGAAATTCTGCCAATCCTATCTCTGGAGAGCTAGGTCATGTTTAATTGATAACACCCTTGAGCTAGTGAAAATTATTGTTCAATTATTCACTGTTACTTGCAAGCCTAAACATAATTCAGATAATTTGAATAAGGATAAGCTGTTGATTATCTCTGTAATGCTTCAGATATGAAGTGACATGAAACCCACCATAAAATAATAAAGGCCTCCTTACAATTCAGACGCTGAGAGACTTGCATTTATATATAGTACCTTTCATGAGTTCAGAACACCCTGAAGTGCTCTAAGGGTCATCACACACATTATGTAATGTAGTTGCTGTTGTAATATAGGAAACGCATCATCTAATTTGTGCACAGGAAGCTCCCACAATGTGAAAATGACAGGATAATCTGTTATTTTTGTGATTTAAGTTGAAGGAAAAACCTCTGTTCTTCTTCCAATAGTGCCATAGGGATATTTTACAGCTACCAGGGAGGGAAAACCGGACATTGATTTAACATCTCATCTGAAAGATGACATCTATGACAGTGCAGCACTCCCTCAATTCAGCGCTGGAGTGTCAGAGACTAAAAGCCAGCCCAATCCTGAGCTGAGCTGCCTGGGTAAGTATTTGTAAGCTGTTGTGCATGGTGATTTTTGGCCCTTTTGCACTCGACTGATTCACGAGTTCCAGACCTCTCAACCTGAGGATCATTGTACAAGGGCAAGGAGACAAAACGAGTATCGAAGGCATGAAGTGGAGTTAAACATACCAATCAGGATTAAGGTCAGGAAGCCATTTTATGCACAAAGGTAATAGAAATTGGAACTCTCTCCCTGAAAAGTGAGTCATTCACCTTAATCCTATTTTCCAGCCCTTGCTCCATAGCCCCAAAGGCTCTTGCACTTCAAGTGCAAAGCCAAGTACTTTTTAAATGCAATGAGAATTTCTGCCTCTACCACTCTTTCAGGCAGTGAGTTCTCGACCTCCACCATCCCCTGTGTGAAAAAATACTTCTCAACTCCCCGCTAATCCTTCTACCAATTTCTCTAAATCTAGGACCCCATAGTTATTGCCCTCTCTATTAAGGAAAATAGTCCTTCCTATCCATTCTATCCAGCCCCCTCATAATTCTATAACCTCAACTAAATCACCCCTCAGTCTACTCTGTTCCAAGCAAACAACTCAACCCATCCAATCTCTCCTCATAACTAAAATTCTTTATTCCTATCAGTATACTCATAAATCAAGATGGCAGATGTAGTATAATATGAGGAAGTGTGAGGTCATTCACTTTGGTCATAAGAATAGAAAAGCAGAATACTTTTTAAAAGGTGTGAATCTTGTAATGATGATGTTCAGAGAGACTTGGATGTACTCATATAAGGGGAACAAAAACAAAACTTTAGCATGCAGGAATAGTGAGCAATTCAGAAAGTAAGTAGTATGTTGGCCTTTATTACAAGGGGATTGGAGTACAAGAATAAATAAGTCTTGCTACAAAGGTACAGGGCTTTGAAGAGACCACACCTGGAGTACCGTGTGCAATTTTGGTCTCCATATTTAAGGAAGGATGTACTTGCATGTGAGGCAGCACAGTGAATGTTCACTAGATTTGTTCCTGGGGTGAAAGGGTTGCCCTATGATGAAAGGCTGACTAAACTGTTCTCCGGAATTTAGCAGAATGAGAGGTGATCTCATTGAGCAAACAAGATTCTGAAGGGGCTTGACAGGTTACATACTGAGAGGTTGTTTCCCCTAGCAGGGGAATCTAGAATCAGAATCACAGAATCACAGAATCACAGTGCAGAAGAGGCCCTTCGGCCCATCGAGTCAGCACCGCCACGTGAGAAACTCCTGACCTACCTACCTAACCCCATTTACCAGCACTTGGCCCATAACCTTGAATGTTATGACATGCCAAGTGCTCATCCAGGTACTTTTTAAAGGATGTGTGGCAATCTGCCTCCACCACCCTCCCAGGCAGTGCATTCCAGACCGTCACCACCCTCTGGGTAAAAAGGTTTTTCCTCACATCCCCCCTAAACCTCCTTCCTCTCACCTTGAATTTATGCCCCCTTTTGACTGACCCTTCAACTAAGGGGAACAGCTGCTCCCTATCCATCTTGTCCATGCCCCTCATAATCTTGTACACCTCGATCAGGTCGCCCCTCAATCCTCTCTGCTCCAATGAAAACAACCCAAGTCTATCCAATCTCTCTTCATAAATTAAATGTTTCATCCCAGGCAACATCCTGGTGAATCTCCTCTGCACTCCCTCCAGTGCAATCATATCCTTCCTATAATGTGGTAACCAGAACTGCACACAGTACCCCGGCTGTGGCCTCACTAAACTTCTACACAACTCCAACATGACCTCCCTACTTTTGTAATCTATGCCTCGATTGATAAAGGCAAGTGATCCATATGCCTTTTTCACCACCCCATTAACATGCCCCTCTGCCTTCAGAGATCTATGGACACACACGCCAAGGTCCCTTTGTTCCTCAGAACTTCCTAGTGTCATGCCATTCATTGAATACTTCCTTGCCAAATTACTCCTTCCGAATGGTATCACTTCACACTTTTCAGGGTTAAATTCCTCCCCCCCCCCACATAGTCATCTATGTCGTTTATATAAATGACAAATAATAGGGGACCCAGCACAGATCCCTGTGGTACGCCACTGGACACTGGTTTCCAGTCACTAAAGCATCCTTCTGTCCATAACCCTCTGTCTCCTACAACTAAGCCAATTTTGAATCCACCTTATCAAATTACCCTCTATCCCATGTGCATTTGCCTTCTTTATAAGTCTCCCATGTGGGACCTTGTCAAAGGCTTTGCTGAAATCCATATAAACTACATCAACTGCACTACCCTCATCTACACACCTGGTCACCTCCTCAAAATATTCAATCAAATTTGTTAGGCATGACCTCCCTCTGACAAAGCCATGCTGACTATCCCTGATCAAACCTTGCCCCTCCAAGTGGAGATAGATACTCTCCTTCAGAACTTTCTCCAATAGTTTCCCTACCATTGACGTGAGACTCACTGGCCTGTAGTTCCCTGGCTTATCCCTAAAGCCTTCTAAAATAGCGGAACCACATCAGCTGTTCTCCAGTCCTCTGGCACCTCCCCTGTGGCCAGAGAGGAATTAAAAATTTGGGTCAGAGCCTCTGCGATCTTCTCCCTTGCCTCCCTCAGCAGTCTGGGACACATATCATTTGGACCTGGAGATTTGTCCACTTTTAAGCCTGCCAACACCTCCTATACTTTGTCACTCCCTATATCAATTTGCTTAAGAACCTCACAGTCTCTCTCCCTGAGTTCGATACCGTCATCCTCATTCTCTTGGGTGAAGATGGATGTGAAGTATTCATTCAACACTCTAGCGATGTCCTTTGGCTCCACCCATAGATTACCCCCTTGGTCCCTTATGGGCCCTACTCTTTCCTTGGTTGTCCTCTTCCATTAACATACTTATAGAATATCTTGGGATTTTCCCTACTTTTACCAGCCAGAGCTTTCTCATATCCCCTCTTTGCTCTCCTAATTGCTTTCTTAAGCTCCACCCTGCACTTTCTGTACTCCACTAATGCCTCCGCTGATTTGCTTCCCTTGTACCTGTTAAAAGCCTCTCTTTTCCTTCTCATCATATCCTGAATGTGTCTGGTCATCCATGGTTCTCTGGGCATTTTACTCCTTCCTATCACCTTAGAAGGAACTTGTTGAGCCTGTACCCTCCCCATTTCCTTTTTGAATACCCCCACTGTTCCTCTGTAGATTTCCCCACAAGTAACTGTTCCCAGTCTACCTTGGCCAGATCCTGCCTTATTTTACTAAAATCCACTCTCCCCCAATCCAAAACATTTTTTTGCAACTTTTTGATTTCTTTTTCTGTAACAAACTTAATCTGTACCATGTTGTGGTCGCTATCGCTAAAATGCTCACCCACCACCACCTCAGCCACCTGAACAGAATCATTCCCCAGAATTAGGTCCAGCAATTCACCATCCCTTGTTGGACCCTCTACATATTGACCTAAAAAGTTCTCCCATACACATTTCAAGCAATCCACTCCATCCAAGCCCTTAACACTATGTCTATCCCAATTAATGTTGGGAAAGTTGAAATCACCTAATATAATTACCCTATTGTTATTGTTTTTACACACCTCCACAAATTGTGCACATATTTGCTCCTCGATTTCCCGCTGACTATCTAGGGGTCTATAATAAACACCTAACAATGTGGCTGCCCCTTTTTTATTCCTAAGCTCTACCCACAAAGCTTCATTTGATGCCCCCTCCAAGACATCATCTCTCCTTAATGCAGTAACTGACTCCTTAACTAATAATGCAACATCTTCTCCTCTTTTACCCCCTCCCCTGTCTCGCCTGAAGATTCTATATCCTGGAACATTGAGCTGTCAATCTTGCCCTTCCCTCAACCATGTCTCACTCATAACTCATCCATTTTACCTGTAATACTCCTGGCATTAAAGGAGGCCATTCAGCCTTGCCTTACTCCCCTGAAGCTTAATGAAGCTGTACTCCCTCTGACTTGATTGCTTTACTGTATTATGATGTGTCCCTATTCTGCTAACATTCTGGGTCCCCTCCCCCTGCTGAATTAGTTTAAACTCCTCCCAATAGCACGAACAAACCTGCCCACAAGGATGTTAGTCCTGCTCTGGTTCAGATGTAGAACAAGGGAATAGTTTCAGGATAAAGCACCAATCATTCAGGACTGAGATGAGGAGAAATTTCTTTACTCAGGGGGTTGTGAATCTTTGGAATTCTCTATCACAGAGGGTGTGGATGCTCCATCATTGAATATACTGAAGGCTAAGACAGGCAGATCTTAGGGTTCTCAGGGAATCACAGAATATGGACAGTGGGTGGGAAAATGGAGTTGAAGCCCAAGATCAGCCATGATCATATTGAATAGTGGCACAGGCATCCCCTGCTCCTATTTCTTATATGCTTATGTTCTTACATTTAATTACATTTCTAACTTTTTCCTGGTCCGATGAAAGATCATCATTCTCTTTCTCTCCACAGATGCTGCCAGAGCTGCTGAATGTTTCCATGTTTTTCAGTTTTTATTTCAGAATTCCCAGCCTCAACAGCATTTTACTGTTGTCCCTTTTTTTGCCTGACATCTATAATCATTCACTTACCAGCAGGCGTCAATGGATTGTGATCAAGACAGGAATATTACAGTCCCTTTGTGATAATTATGGTTTTATTGAGTGTGTAATATACCTTTAAGAATAATGCGTGTTTAGGAAGATCACATGATCTTTCGTACCCAATAGGAGAGTAGTGCAGTCTACCTCTGTAGTTAGTAGTTAGTAGTGTAGAGATAGAGTTTGAAGTGAAAGCACACATGTAGTTGCTGCTGAGTACCTTTGTAAATAAACTAAAAGTTTCCACCCAAGAAGTGTCTGTTGATCAACTCTATCAATAGTACCAACTCGGCCACCTCACAACAAACTGGCGATGAGGATAAAATAAGTTTAACAGAAGAAATCAAGTGAAATCAGCACTGTGCCTCTCCCAGTAATTGTAAGTAGGAGTTCCATTCGAATTGAAGAAATAATTCCTTCTCAAACTGCCGCAGTTCGGAAGAATAGATCCTTTAGATCCTGCCACAGGCAATTGGTCTCATTACATTGAACACCGCACATTCTTTTTCTGAGCAAATGGTATTATGGAGGAGGAGAAGAGGCAAGCAATCCTCTTAAGTACATGTGGGAATAAAGCCTACGGCTTGATTTGAAGTTTGATGGCACCCAATGCCCCAGGTTCGAAAAATTTTGATGAATTGGTGGATCTCGTGAAGAGTCATTTTCAACCAAAACCCTTGGTAATGATACTAAGGTTCAAGTTTAACTTGAGAAATAGACGCCCACGGGAGACAGTTACATGCTATGTGGCAAGTTTGAAGCAGTAAATGGAACATTGTGAGTTTGGTACAACTCTAAACAACATGTGCAGAGATTGTTTAGTGTGTGGTGTGAATGAGGACATGATCCAGAAGAGATTATTGTGCAAAGTGAATTTGGATTTCAAGAAGGTGCTAGAGGTAGCATTGGCCAAGGAAAGCACAGTAAGAGATTCAAAAGCCATACAGGGCATGCAAAATGGTGCCATCCTCAACATTGGGCAGGACACTCCAGCCAAAAAGGGTGCGAAAATGCAAGACTCTGCCGAGAATTGGGAAACAGCCCCCTCTAGTCAAAGAATAAAGAAAAATAACTTATCACGAAATCAAAGAATAATTTCAAAAGAGGTGGAAACAAGCAGTCATTTAATGATTGGCAGTTCAAAAAAATCAAATTTTATTATTGTCACAGAAATGGACATATAATGACACAGTGCAAGGAAAGATTCAAGCAGGTTTTTAAACAAAAGAAAAAACCCTCTGAGATCTATAACGTAGAAGATCCTAAAACAACAAGTTCAGATATTTACTTGTTGTTTAATCTGAAAGTTGGAAAGACAGGACCAATATTTGTAACAGTGAAAGTAAATGGCAGACCTGTTCGAATGGAAGTGGACACAGGAGTTTCTATTACAGTAATCGGAAATATTCAGATATCTGAATAGTGGAGAACATCAATTAAATTTAGAAGAAACAAATGCCCAATTAAAAACATACATGGGTGAAGGCATTTAAGTCAGAGGCATAAGTAGAGTAACTGTCCATTATGGAAGCCAATCGGCAAAGCTACCCTTGATGAAGGTAGCAGATAAGGGGCCAAGCCTACTGGGGCGAAACTGGCTAAAAGAGATTACATTTGAGGCCTGAACTTTTCCAGTTGATAGCAAGTGGGTTACCAGAGCTTCTTCGGAAGTATGCCACAGTCTTCAAGGATGAACTTGGAAAGATCCAAGGGCTCCCGGCAAAAATTCATGTGGATCCGCAGGCAACCCTCTGATTCATGAACGCACTGTGAGATAAAGTTGACACCAAACTAGACAGTCTAGAAAAACTGGGCGTTATACAATCTGTGCAGTTCTCAGAATGGGCAGCGTCCATAGTCAGCATCCTTAAGCCCGACCAAAGCGTCTGAGTCTGTTGGGACTACAGATTGACGGTTAATAAAGTAGATAAGCTAGACAGACACCCCATATCAAAAATCGAAGACCTGTATGCCAAGCTGGCAGGTGGAACCACCTACATGAATCATGATATGAGTCATGCTTATCAACAACTAGAGTTAGATAATGCATCCTGGAAATTTGTCACAATTAATACCCACAAAGGGTTGCACCAATATCCACGAGTGCCTTTCGGTGTCTCCTCCGCTTGCGCCACCTTCCAGAGAACAATGGAAAGTTTAATGCAGGGGCTGCCCCAGGTTGTAGTCTATTTAGACAATGTTTTGGTGACAGGATTCTCTGAAGAAGAGCATTTGGAAAACTTAGAATTCTTAAAATGTTTCTTGCAAGCTGGAGTGAGTTTAGAAAAAGAAAAGTGCACATTCCAAGTGATGGAGGTAATCTGTTTGGGTCACCAGGTAGATTGACAGGGCCTCCATCCACTTGAGGAGAAAGTGAGAGCCATGAGAGAGGCACCTGAGCCAAAGAACGCCTCAGAGCTCAAATCATTCCTAGGAATGATCAACTATTATGGGTGGATCTTACCCAATTTGTCTACAGTGCTGGCCCCCCTACATTCTCTACTCAAAAAGAAAAACACTGGTCTTGGGAGGCACCCCAGAAAGAAGCTTTCATAAAGGTGAAACAATTGTTGCACTTTTCTAACCTATTAGTACATTATGACTAGAAGATAGAAATGGTGTTGACATGTGATCCATCCTCCTACGGAGTGGGAGCTGTGCTCTCCCATTGGATGGACGATGGCACAGAATGGCCTGTAGGTTACGTATCAAGAACGCTCACCACAGCAGAAAAGAGATACTCGCAGATAGAAATTGGTGTCAAGAAATTTCACCAGTATGTACATGGCTGCCATTTTACAATTGTTTCAGCCCACAAGCCATTGCTAGGATTGTTCAGTGAGGACAAGGCTATGCTGCCCATACCCTTGGCAAGAATACAACGGTTGGCTTTAATCCTGGCAGCAGACGAATACACTTTTGTACATAGAACTAGCAATCAAATCGCAAACACCAATGTACTTAGTTGTTTACCTTTACAAGAAAATGATGAGGAAGTCCCAGTTCCACGGGAACTTGATTTATTGGTAAATTTCTTAGATTCCTCGCTGGTATGCTCTTGACAGATCAGAGACTGGCCAAATAGGGACCCAGTCCTATCTCAAGTACGAGATCAAGTGTTTCATGGTTGGTCACAAGAGCTCATATCTGATTAAATGAAACTGTACTTCAACAGGAGATATAAAATAACCAGCCAGGATGGCATCTTATTGTGGGGACCGCAAGTGATAGTTCCTCCAAAGGGTAAGGAGCCACTTTTAATTTAACTGCAAAGTGCACATCCAGGAATATCCCAAATGAAGCCCATAGTATGCAGCTACCTATGGTGATCTGGGATGGATGGTGAAATAGAGAGCTTAGTGAAGAATTGCGTGCAATGTCAGCAACTGCAAAAGTTGCCTTCAACAGCTCTGTTACACCCTTGGGAGTGGTCAGGAAGGCCACGGGTATGAATATACATTGACTATGTAGGACCTTTCATTGGAACAATGTTTCTGCTCATTGTCGATGCCCATTCAAAATGGATGGAAATATATGAGATGAAGTCTCCAACATCGACTCCTACAATTGAGAAGCTATGTCAAAGTTTTGCCATTAACCGACTACCAGAAGTGGTCGTATCTGATAATGGCACGGCATTTACAAGTGCTGAGTTTCAACGGTTTATCAGCCTCAATGGTATCACTCATGTAAAAACTGCACCGTACCACCCTTCCTTAAATGGACTGGCTGAAAAGGCAGTTCAAATGTTCAAGGTAGGCATGAAGAAGCTAACTGGCGATTCCGCAGCAGCCAACCTAGCACACTTTCTTTTCCATTATAGGACCACTGCTCACACAACAACAGGTGCCACACCTGTGGAGTTATTGATGAAACACCATCTCAGGACAAGATTGACCTTAACAATGCAATATTTAGAGGGGAAGATGGAAAGGAGTCAGGGAAGCCAGAAAACTCAACACGACTGGCATAGTTGTGAGAGGAAATTTACCATGAGGGAGACAGTATACATGAAAAACTTTGGAGAAGGACCAAAATGGTTACCGGGTCAAAAAAGTACAGTGACTGGACCTCTATCTTAGCACGTGAAGGTGGAAGGCCGAGACATATGGAGATATGTGGATCATTTAAGGAAGAGAGAAACAAATCACCAATAATTGATTCCACCTGTGTTCATGACCGGGTCAGTGTTTCCTGTTGAGAGAACTCAACCTAGTACAGACATGCCTGATGTTCCTGTAAGAGTTGAGGATACAGATCTGCAGATGTCCACCAAAGCACCTGATGTTCAGGCAACTCCGGAAAAGTAGGTTCCTGACAAAGAATCTGAAGTTGTAGAGCTGAGACGTTCTACATGCATAAGGAAACCCCAGAAAGACTATACTTGTAAATATAAAATGTATATCTGAGTAAAGGGGGAGGGGTGTGATAATTATGGTTTTATTTAGTGTATAATGTACCTTTAAGAATGATGCTCGTTAAGTAAGATCACTTGATCTTTAGTACCCAATAGGAGAGCATTGATTACCTCTGTAGCTAGTAGTGTAGAGATAGCGTTTGAAGTGAAAGTACACGTGTAATTGCTGCTGAGTACCTTTGTAAATAAACTAAAAATGTCCAATAGTACCAACTCGGCCACCTCTCACAACATCTTTCCTTTCCATAGCTCAGAGACACTTAGGCCAATTGTAGCATCTAATTTGTCACCACTGCTTACATGAGCCGACTCAATCCTGACCAAGTATTACCTAGCCTGTCCTTCTGTCTCAGATGCACGTTGGGTAGACCAGTTACCAATCAAATTATTGTGGTAGTTTGGGAGCCACTTTGTCAAGCATTGGAGCCCATGCCCAGACCTGGAGTCCAAACCTGTCACAGAAAAGAGGATAGTAACCCACTGGGCTATGTGTGGCATCATGTAAGGAGGAAAATGGCCTCTAAAAGTCATGTTATTAATCATAGATTTCTATGGCACAGAAGGAAGCCTTTCAGCCCATTGTACCAATGCTGACTGAAAGAGCTGACCAATCAGTCCCACTCCCCTGCTCTTTCCCCATCACTCTGCTAATATTCCTTTTCCAAGAATTTCACAGAATCACAGAAATGTTAGAGCACAGAAGGAGGCCATCCTGCCCATCGTGTTTGCACCAAATCTCCAATTCTCTTAGTGTCATTCTTCTGCCTTCTCCCCATAACCCTGAACGTTATTCCTTTTCAGATAACAGTCCTTTTTGAATGCTTCTATTGAACCTGCCTCCACCACACTCTCATGTAGTGCATTCCACACCTTAACCAATCACTGGGTTTAAAAAGTTTTTTCTCATATCGCTCTTGCATTTGAATTTATCCAGTTCCTTTCTGAAAGTTATTATTGAATCTGCTTCCACCAGGCAGTATATTCCAGATCATAGCAATTAAAGGACTGCGTAAAAATATTGCTCCTTATCTCTCCTTGGCTTCTTTTGTCAACCACATATAATGTGCTGCTTCCCAGGGACACCATCTGAACCCAAAAAAAGTGTTCAGCTCAATATGTGAGCAACTGCTGACAAGACCTGTACATTTTACCCCGTGACATGCTTACGCACTGTAAACTCAGCATAGAAAATATATCAAAGGAAGAAAGACCTGCATTTATTTAGAGCCTTTCATGGCCACTGAATGTTTCAAACCACTTTACAATAAATTAGATGCTTTTTTATAAACTGCAGTCAATGTTGTAATGAAGAAAATGCAGCAGCCAAGTTGTGAACTCCAGCTCCCACAAACAACAATGTGATAATGATCAGAGAATCTGTTTTTGTAATGTTGATTTAGGGGTAAATATTGGCCAGGACGTCACAGATAACTTCCCTGCTCCCCAGCTGTGGGATCTTTTATGTCCACCTGAGCAGTCAGACAGGGCAGTGGTTTAATGTTGTTATAATTCCTGCAGAGACCAGCAACATTTTAAAAAAGAGACATGAATTTTCCAGTGGCCTACTCAACGGATCACATGGCAAGATTTCACATTTTAAGACTTATACTGTAAAAGGCGAACTAAAATCAAAATCAACTAAGCATTACTTAGTAGGCAACTAATATACTAAGCTACAGAAAAGACATCTCTTCTTAACTGTACAAACTGTAGATTTAAGGAAAGTAGTGACTGTAGCTTAATGGCTTATTGTACTGTGTAGTATCATGTGACCGTGTGAACAAATCAGCCCTAAGCATGGGGAATATTGGGGGTGAAGTTTTGTGTCAAGTTGTGGTTCTTGATGGAGGTATGTAACTGATGAAGAAGCCCTATAAATAAAATTCACTGTTTCTTATGAGAAACCTGTCTGGAAAATCAAGTCCATAATATTAGCATCACTGAAAAGTCTACACCACACTCAGCAGAAATGTAGGGCAGAATCATTCCAGATTTGCACTAAGTGCAGTAGCAGGTGGGAAAAGAGTACAATAAAAAAGGGTGTGTGGCTTTTTTCTCTTCGACAGAACTGCCCTTCGATGCTAGGACCCGGGGAAGCACTGCATTACCCAGATCTCACCCGGCCTGAGTCAGAAGGTCGGGTGAGACAGAATGGAAAAAAAATTAAGATAAAAAACTAGGAGTGGAGTGGCAATCTGATGCTGATTACCACTCCG
Source organism: Carcharodon carcharias (assembly GCF_017639515.1). Taxonomy (NCBI): domain Eukaryota; kingdom Metazoa; phylum Chordata; class Chondrichthyes; order Lamniformes; family Lamnidae; genus Carcharodon; species Carcharodon carcharias. Next base: position 21,804,320 of record NC_054488.1, read on the forward strand.
AGGAAGTTCAGGCCTAATATCTTCTTCACTGACATGGACAGCCATGAATGAGAACTGAAATCCCTGTTTCCTCCTTGTCCGTAATTAGTGTATTTTTGAAAGAAAAGAGGTGAGTGTTTCTTAACCCCTGAGTGTGTGGACAATTTGAAAACCAGCTGGAAGTTTTCTGTGGGTTTAAATAAAAAGGATTATTTATTCACATGTTCACCCCGAAAATCTAATGCTTTGTCACTCGCTCACACACACACACACACTCGAGGAAAGTACAGTTAAAGAGAATAGTGCTCTTTTACAAGTTATAAACAAAAGAATAGTTCATAATTCACATGATTGGCTCATCTTGGAAAACACATGGTGTAGGCCTGATGAAGAGGAGGCTTCTCATTCCTAATTTGTAGTTAGGTGAATTCAATAGCCAAATCGAATACCGGACTCATTGCACAATTCTCTCAAAGAGATGGACTTTCTGCAGACTTAGTTACTTGTAGTCTTGTTACCAGAAGGTTGGTTTTCTGTATTGGTGGACTTGAAAAGGAATAGGCTTGAAGTCCTTACAATGTTGCAGTCTCCAGGTCTTAAGGCATTGATGTTGCTGTGCTCTCTGCTACCGCCATGTCTCTTGGACAGTGCTCAAAATTGAAGAAAAGGGAGGCCTGGCCGACAAGGCGGCCTTACCATGTGGTTTCTCAGAGTTCCCTTTTCCAAATATGGTGCTAGGCTTCAGGTGATTAGCCACAACCTTAGATATTGCCAGATTCTCATTTGCTCGCCCAATCTAAAAATTATTATCCGTTTGTTTCTGTTTTATTCAACCCCTTTATGAAACTAAATCAAGTATGAAATCAAACTTTCCATACATAGTATCTTTGAGATCAATTGTTCTTAATAGTATTTGTTATCCTGATATAATGGTCCCTTTAATTTTTTTATGCAGCATTTTATCATTTGTCCACTTTCTTTTATCTCAATTCGTCTTGGTTCCAAATTGAACTTTGTAAAATCATAGACCATTTCCCTTTGCAGTGCAAAATTAAATGTTAAGTGTATTAAATTTCATAAATCAGAAGACAAATATATTTAAAAATTAACACAGCAGGAAAATCGCTAAAATTACAAATTGCCATTAGTCCATTATTTGATCCTTCACTGTTCCACCTTGAATAAAATTTCCACAGGGCATCTTGCAAACAAGGTTACTATTGAATTCCTAAGAATGTCTCTTTCTCATCATTGTCGAGACTATCATGGTTGGATATCCTGTGATAGAGCAGTATATTACAGTAAACCATCCCTTTCAGATATTTAACTCAATCAACATGCTCCTCTCAATTGGATGAAGTATATTGATATTCACATTGAATGAATGATCTGACCATCACTGATTAAGTGCTATGACAGTCCAAACAAACATTCACACAGTTGAAAAAAATGATGGTAGTAACTGTTATTTGTTAATTGTTGACCCTTTCTTTTTAACTCAGTCTGTAAGTTAAACAATTGCCATAATTAATGAAAAATGAAAGTTTTAAAATTTTGCGAGGTAAATGTGAAATCACATTGCACTGCCAATTGTCTCCATTATCAGCATTGGTCATTTCCCAATTAAAAAGAATTTGTAACACAAGAACTTTCTCCATAATGATGACCACCACAAACTTGTGCACAAAGAAATCCTAATATAGTATTTCTTGACATTCAGCAATGCAATGTGACAAAGTGAAAGAAAAGGTTAATTACTCCACAGCTCTGAAAAAAAACCTTGAAGCTTGGGAAAGAGTCAGCCAATAGCATCACACCAATAGTCAAAGGAATGCAGTTGGTTACTGTCAAGTTGCTGTCACCATTCCATGACCTGAGCATCAGTAGCTTTCTGAGAGCATAGGTCAAAGATGACAATAGCGACACCTAATTGTGGTAACATCAGCAATAAGTTCATTCCGAGGAGTTCCCAAGGAATGCTTGTTTCGTTTGCTCCATCTGATTCATCATTCAATGCTTAGTGGGGCCTGACACGAGGAAAATCTAAGAGGAGGGAAGACACTCTGTGGTGAAGTAGATCTCTCTGAACACAGCTGCATATTTGTTGGAATTACCATTGCTGCTGCACCAATCGTTTTCCTGGCAGTATGGGAGGTAATCAGTCAAATCGAGACAGAATGGAGCAAATAACAGGAATGACTTGACCAAAAGCAGGATTTATAGGGCAGCAGCCCTCCTATGCACCCTGAAGGGAAAGTGCAATGAGATCTTTTGCATCCACTTGGGAAGGAAGGTGGTTTCTCGGTTCTGTGTCTCAGCTGAGAAAAGGGTATCGCTGAATGCAACAAGTCTTGTTTACCATCACCTCTATTCTTACTGACCAACACTGGACCCCGATCTGGCAACACCTTGATTTAAAATTCTCATCCTTGTTCTCAAATCCATCTATAGCTTCACCCTTTCTTATCTCTGTAACTTCCTCAGCAATCCAACCCTCTGAGATCTGGCTTCTTGAGCATCCACGATTTGCATCACCCCATTATTGGTGGCTTTTTCTCCAGCTGTCTAGGTCTAGGCTCTAGAATACCTTCCCTAAACCTTTCTGCTTCTCTATCTTTTCTCTCCTTTAAGGCTCTCCAATCGCTTGACCAAGCTTTTTTCACCTGTCCTAGTATCCCTTTGTGGCTTAGTGTGAAAATTTATCTGACAATTGCTCCTGTGAGGTGCCCGAATATACAAAATGTAAGGGGCATGAGAGCCCATTGTGGAGTCTCACTTAGGTTCCGAGCCTTACCCTGGACGCAACAGGAACAAGTGACAATACCAAGCAATGTGTTAAAACAACAATTTTATTGAGTATTGAATAATGATAAATAAAATTCATAACAATAGTGATGTAACAATTATAATTGATAATATATAAAATTAAAAAGAAAAAAGATAACTTTATTGAAAAGAGAAAGCACTTTATATATTTCGGAAGCAAAGAAGAAAGACAGATTTTTTAAGAGCACAAACAATAACTCTGTCGAAGGGTCATGAGGACTCGAAACGTCAACTCTTTTCTTCTCCGTCGATGCTGCCAGACCTGCTGAGTTTTTCCAGGTAATTCTGTTTTTGTTTTGGATTTCCAGCATCCGCAGTTTTTTTGTTTTTAACTCCAAATTGGTCTGTTCCATGACAGTTCCCCAAAATGGAAAACCCCAACTTGGTCTATTCCACAACAGAACCCTAAATTGGTAAAATTCCACCTTGGTACATGTTTTGAGTAACTTTAGATGTGGACTGCTCAGCCAGTCTCTCCAATGTCCCTTCTTCTGTAGTCTTCAGTGGTTGACTCATCCACTCTGGTTGCAGCCCCGAATCCTGGAAGCAGTGTCCCTTTAAGCCAAATTCCAGGTTCTATTCCAGCCTTTCAAGAGTCAATTCAGATGCTCCCAAAACAATAAGTCTGGAAAAACATGAGTCCTTATGAATTCCCCTCACAGGCACTGCAAGACTTTGCAGATTCCGCAACATTCAAGTTGTTTACGCATCTTTACATGGAGTCTCCTGTCTGCCATCGATCAGGGTGTATGTCCATCAATCAAATTCCATCTCCTGATTCCACACCATAGATCACCAGCCTGCATGTGAGGCTATTCACTGGGCGGAGTCCCCCCAGATTTGCACTAAATGTGGTAATGGGTGGGTAAAACGACATTTTATCCGCTTGCCGCAATGGCGGCTTCTTACACCGTATCATCCCAAACCTGCCGCATTAATTATGCATTCCCAGGAAACATGCCATTTCAATGGTGGACAGCCTCCAATTCGCCAGCCACGCTGTCACCTCGCCACTACATCACGCCAGGTGCCAAATTTAAAGTACAGCCGCACGCACACCTCTCAGTGTTTCCTGCCCAGGACTGTTGCAAGTTAGACATGGCCCCGAAAGGCAAGAAAACTGCAGCCCCCAGGTTTAATGACCCGTCCCTTGAGCACCTTTTGGACGCTGTGGAGGCCCACCATGATTTCTTCTTCCCCCGCTCTGGTTGCAGGATGAGCAGCAACATTACCACTCCAGCTTGGTAGGCGATGGCAGTGGTGATCAGTGCCCATGCTGCACAGAAGGGGTTGGCCATCCATTGTAGATAGAGGATGAGTGATCTCATCACTGTAGCCAGGTTATGGCAGCCGTCTCATCACTCTAAACTCATACATTCAAGCCTATCACACAATCCCTTGCATCTCCCTCACTGCCAGCTCAAGGGGCATCACCACTGACCCTTTCACACACACCCTCACATCTCCATCTGGCCTCCTCAACCCTCACCATCTTAAGGCCACTTGCACAGATCAACTTGTGCCCCCACACAATCCCTGGGATACCCCTTTTCCCCAGCCCTCACCCTGCAGCCTCTTCCCTTGCCTGAGGTCACTTCTGCCCCTTCCTCAAGCAAGTCTCAGCCCTGCAGCCATACAAAGCCACCCCCACCTTATGGCTGGTCTGGTAGGTAGAGACCTGCCCGTGAGTTCCCCTAAAAGTGATGTGGCGCTGTCCGCAAATCCTGGCGCTGATAACAGTGAGTGCTGCCTGAAGCAAGGTAGGCAAACAAACTTCAAAGTCTGACGTCGGCAGACAATGTAGCGTGGGGGGATTAGTCTGTCGGGCTGGCCTTACAATGATATGCTGATGTATTACAATGAGGTTCTCAAAGTCTGATGTTGGGAAACGCACCCCGCCATCGACTGGCGGAGCGGACAATTGCAAAATGGTTTCATGATGTTGTGAAACCAATTTTTGGCCTTCTCCCCATATTGCCACTCAGGCCACCGAGCATGCCGGACACCAGCGGGCATGGAAAATTTGGCCCATTATTCTGGCTTGTAGTTCAAGGGTCATCAAATGCAGTAAGGAAAAGGACTTCTGATAAATAAAAGATAACTCTTATTTTAGTAGTCTAGCTGGAAAAGGGAAAACAAAGGTGTAGACCAAATATCAGCTGTGAATTGCCAGTAATGAAAACAGTCTTGGGAAAATACATAATAATATCACTGCTGATTACTATTAATTAATCAAAGCACAATCACCTATGTTTAAATCAAAGTCTACAAAATAAGATTCAATAAAGGTTCATTTAAAAACCAAAAATGAAACAGAAATAAAATTACAAAAATTAGTGATTGCCAGCTGCAGGCCTACAATACCAACATATGAATTAAGAGGAGTAGGCCATTTAGCCCTTCAAGCCTGCTCCATCGTTCAATAAGATCATTGCTGATCTGATTGTGGTCTCAATGCCACTATCCTGCCTACCCCCGATACCCTTGCTAGTCAAGAATCTATTTACCTCCACCTTAAAAATATTCAATGACCCTGCCTCTATTACTTTCTGGAGAAGAGAGTTCCACAGACTCACGACTCTCGAAGAGGAAAAATTCTCCGAATCTGTTTTAAATGGAAGACCCCTTATTTTTAAACGTGCCGCCTCTGTACCCTGAGGTATTTCACGACATTAAAAGAATGGTATAAATGTCAGTAGTTATTCGCATTAGGTTTTTCCTGTGGCCTCCTGCTCTGGGCAAATTATTGTCTTGGAATCTAAGCATTACCTCCAAGGAAGACAGTTTCTAGGTTAATCCCAAAGAACAGTCCTTTCTGGACTGCAAATTATCCATCAGTAAGGATTAAAAGTTTAACGAAGATTTCTAATTTACTTCACCAACCTGAATTGTGAGTCACTGTGCCCCTTTAACAGGCTGTGGTGTGAATCAATCTTTAAGATCAATTCCGTTATGTGCTTTGAGGAACGCATCATTCAAATCGCAGGCAGTCAGTTGGATGGATGAGTCACCACAAGAATGTGTTGCTTGTCAGATGACAACACTGAGAATAAAATGGCTTTGCTTTGATAGAAACGTGGGTACTATCAGTCACACATCTGCTGGTTATATCATCATGTCAGCCTTGAAGCTGAAAGAAATGGCTGGGGGAGAGCTCAGGGTTTTTGAATTCAGGCATTTTGAACACCAAACAAATCAACTATCCTGAAGCACTATGCACAATATGAACTATATTAAATTTATTCGATAGGAGAGCCTCTAGTCCAGCCATTTGCTCCTCTTCTTCTTCCTCCTATCATATATAATATATATATAAATGGATCCCCATTGGGAATCCCATATTGCAGCTTTCACAGATTTTATGTTGAATTTGCTGGGTAGACTAACCTCACCAAAGTCTTGGATTTGAAGATGAAAGCTTCAGATAAAGAAGCCACAAAGAAGCAGCTGAATCAAAGTTACAGGCAAAAATGTTTTCTGAATTGAAACCATGCGACACTTGTATTTCTGCCTTTATGGGACAATGCTCCTACTGGAAATGGCCACTTATTGTACCTGTGACATTCAGGGCAGAAATTATGAACTATAGGGTGAATGACATCACTCTATCCTAAATCCATAATTTGCAAGTCTACATTCTTGCCCTTTTTTCCAGAACATGGGAATCTTTCAAACAGGCCAAAACATGCAAAATCCTGGTTCTGCCAAAACTTCCTGCATCCTCGCTGACTTGAGGGGCAATATTTTCAATTGCAGGAGGCAGGCCAAACAGGGGATGTGGATGCTCATTGAGGTTCTCATTTCTGGATGCCTCCAGAATGTGACACAATTTTCAAAGGGAGGACGGGGGTGGGGGAGGGGGAGTGGGGAATCTGCTCGCCTCCAATTAATGACCTCATTAAGCTCCTTCAGGTACTTGTTAATGGGGCTTGACCTAAATAGCCAAGCGGTTATGGTACTGGGCTTGTAACCCCAAGATCAAGAGTTCAAATCTCACCATGGCAAACTATGAAACAATGTAACTTCATCTGAATAGGAACAGATGGAAACGTGTTTGTACTCAAAAGAGTTACTTGTTAATGGGCTGGTGAGATTTCAAAGCACAGATCGCTAAACCCGAACAGTCTGACACACGTTAATATACAACTGTCAGACTCAAAACCAGAAAAATCTTTGCCACTATGGGTTTTGCTGTGAGATCAAGCGCAGTATTGTTTGGCTGGCCAATTCTCTTAGAATCGAGACTCTGACCTTCCGAACTCCTGCCTCCTCTCCTATGCAAGGCAGTGGCAGGCCCCATCATGGCTCCCATCTGCCATCAGGCTCCTGCACCAACAAGCATCTCCCCAATCCTTGCAGATCTCAGTGCCACTAACTGGGCACTGAGTTCGCCTCCAGCCCAATTAGGGCATTAGCATTTGAAGATTGCATTGTGTGTTCCTAGAGGCAACACAGGGTCAGGACCCAGAAATTATCAGTTTCCCAATCCCAACTTGAAAATAAAACCCAAGGAATTTCAGACCCATTGAGTTTGAGATACAGGGACATAAGTTCAAGTTGTTCTCAAACCGGTGACCTTCACTTACAATGGAAGTGAATCAGCCATTGGCCAGCAAAAACCATTCAAGTACTCTAACCATTCATGATCCATTTTCTTCCAAGTTTAATTCTATCTCTTTTCTGTTGGTTTATATAAAAACATAGAAAATTTACAGCACAGTGGAGGCCATTCGGTCCATTCTGTCTGTGCCAACTGAAAAAGTTATACTGGCTAATGCCATCTTCCAGCTCTTGGTCCATAGACCTGTAGTTTTCAAGTGCTTGTCAAATACAATGAAGATTGGCATCTCTACCACCCTTTCAGGCAGCGTGTTCATACTCTGAGTGAAATAATTTCTTAACTCCCCTCTTATCCTTCTACCAGTTACTTTAAAATCTATGCCCCTGATTGTTGACCTCTCTGCTAAAGGAAATCAGCCCTTCCTATCCACTCTATCTGCCCTCCACTTAATATTATACACTCAATTAAATCTCTCCTCAGCCTCCTCTGTTCCAAGGAAAGTAACACCAGTCTCTGTCCTTTGTGTATTGCAGTGACATGAACTGTATGCACTAATGTATGGACTAACAGGTGTTTTATGCATTCCTAACATAAGCTTTTTGGTCTTATTTTGTACAATCAGTGTGCAACCTCAACAGGTTCTCCTGAATATCACCCCAACAAGGTTCTTATCTGAGTCCTCTGTCCTTGTTTCCACACTGACCCCCCCAACTCCCCTGCTGGTTCTGCTTTGCTCCCTTCAAATGTGTTCCACTTTTACATTGAAGAGAGAGGGAAGAATGTCAATGATCGTATAGCGCTGGCTTAATTTATTGGCTGTGGCAGTGGTCTGGTCCACCAGCCGAAAAGCTGGTGGCAATCCCACTGTGGCCATTTCAAGGAATTAGATGCCCATCAGGCAGTCTGCTGCCTGTCATTGAGGTTCATCGGTCTTTAAAGATGAAGGGTCCACCGCCAAGGGTTGCTGGCCAATCAGGGTTGGCAACTGTTCAGTCTCAGCAGCTCCACTGGGAGGGTGGAATCGGTGTGGAGGGTACAGGGGCTCATCCAGCAGGAGATGTCCTTGCTGTTGGTGAACTTCATGGGGCTCATTAAGAATGTCTCCCACCCGCTGAGCCCACAGGCAGGCTGCCAGGCTATACCTCAACTGGCCTAGGAGCAGGAAGTCCAACCTTGACATTCCCTGCCCTGTTGTATTCTTCTGTTTAGTGCAAAAGTACCAATCATACAACAAGGATTGGTAGAACAATAATATGATTCATTAATTGAAGATAAGACCATACACATACAATGGTAACTAGGAGGCTATGTAGAACACATCTGACCAATAGGAATGCTGATCTGTTCTGTTGACAGAGTACCTGGGTTTATGCATCATATTATGTTTCATGGTGGATAGTCATGGACAGCAGTTTTAGCCATTTTTAACCTTTAGGTTAAAGGTACATCACAGCACATCCCTGACTTAATTGGAGGAGTTGGGAAGGCAATGGATGCTCCAACCCGCACCTTGCTGCTCAATTATACAAGTGCCTAATAAAGAGGGCTCCCCTCTCCCATGCCCAGAGACTGGTTGCTGGGGTATACCTCAATTGGCCTGGGGGCAGGAAGGCTGACCTTAATGTTTCCTGCCTCTGACTTAATTAGAGGAAGTTGGGAAGGTGACAGCTCTCCACCTTGCACCAGCCCACACGATTATCCAGGACCCCTACCTCCCAGTCTGCATTCAGGGGTGCGGCATTAAATTCTGCCCATGGTGTTTGGATGATGTCCTTGCCATTGCTGAATGGATGGCTGTATCTCTGGCAGCAACGATAGATGCTGGTGAGGCTGGACCATTGACAGGTGTGTGAGGGCAAGGTGGAGTATCTGGATTAAAATAAAAACAAAAAATTGCTGGAAATACTCAGCAGGTCAGGAAATACTCAGGCTGTATCTGTGGAGGAAAAATAGAGTTACCATTTCAGATCTATGGCCTTTCATTACAATTGAGAAAAGTTAGAAATGTAATAGGTTTTGAGCAAGTGAAGGGGCGGGGGGTGGGGGGGAAGAAAAACAAAAGAGAAGCTCTGTAATTGGGTGGAGTGCAGGACAGGTTAAATGACAATTAAATGGATGTTAATTAGAAGTTAGGTGTGACTCCTGAGTGCCAGGGGGTGCTGCTGGGTGAATGATGGTTGTAGTACATGAGCAGCACGAGAGGTTGGTGATGCAGTGGGTAGGAGATGTCATGTAAACATTCATTCAGTAACTTTGACAACCTGTGCGAGGTCATTAGGCTTCTTGTGTCACTGCTGCCAGGTTCCGGGGAGATTCCTGGCCGCCTGCTCCCATTGCTTTCTCAGGATGGTCATTGAGAACCTCCTAGCCCACCACAGAACCAGTCTCTCCTTCTGTCTATCTCCATGTCTAAGGCCCCCATGACCCTAGAGTCTCTCTCTTCCCCGATGTTCAATTTTCCTTGTTTAGGACTGCAGCAATAGCACTTGACAGCATCATGTCATTCAGCGTAGCTTCTCGTCAAGAGGAGCAGACTGGCTTTAAAAACAGAAGGCCGACTGCACCACAAGCTATTAGTAGAATGCTGCTGGGGCTCACTGCTGAGTGCAGAAGCAGCCAGTCGTTCGGGAGATGCTCAGCCCCATGCTACAACAATATTGGTAATGAGGGGGGAAGCACCAAATGTGTGTGTTGCCCATGTCTGCTGGAAGGAGTGTAGGCAAGTTGCAAATTGCAACCACCACCCCCAATTATTGAACAGACAAACCTTTAGTCCTTAAATTCAAAGCCTGAAACTCTGCTGTAGGGTAATAGTGTATGCATATTTAATATATATATCTGAAATTCCTCTGTATGATGATGGCGTGTGTACATTTAATGGATATGCCTGAAAATTGCATATGCACATTGTTATCAGAAATTCTCACCCTGCTAACCTAGGATAGAGATTTTCTAATTTAAAATAAACGTTTTAACCACTGACCTATTCTAGCAGAGAGTGCAATTACAGATGATTTGTTCAGCAATTCTATTTGTTATCTCACCAAGCAATTTCAATGCTTTTGAGACATGTTTAAGAGGCATAATAAAGATTATAAATAGAAGCTTTATCACTGGATTTTCATTCTTACTTCATCTAAGATTGCCACCAATTATGCAAAATACTAATTTGAGAATTGACTTTATTTTTGGTTTGCTATTGCCAGTTTGAAGATGCACTGACATTAACGTGCTTAAAATTACATCAATAGCTGCTCAAATTATATATTTCTAATTACAGCCTAATTATTCTAATATATTTACAATTAAGTAACGTTTAATTCTAATTGAACACAATACTACCTAATTAATGTGTAATGAAGATGGAATGTTGGCGGATATTGAAGAGTGCCATGCAACAAATTCACACAATTACTTTCTGAATCATTGGTGTAATAACACAATGAGAGAAGTGTACTGGATTTTTACTCACATTTTTACTCACTTTACTATTAGCTGCACAGTACCCTTTCACTGACAGATCCTTCAATATATAGACTAAATTTTGCGTTCAAAACCTTAGTCACTTGCATAAGTAGGTCTTATGCCTCATTAAATCTGAAGCTTACTTTTACTGACCAATATCTAGTTACATGATACTTTGACCCAGGGGCTGTAACAATAGGCCCTTTGTTCTGGGTGTTGGGTAAGTAACTTTCAAACTTGCATAGAAGCAAAATACCGTGGATGCTGGAAATCTGAAACAAAAACAAAAATTGCTGGAAAAAGTCAGCAGGTCCGACAGCATCTGTGGAGAGGAAGACAGAGTTAACGTTTCGAGTCCGTATGACTCTTCATCAGAACTAAAGAGAAATAGAAATGTGGTGAAATATAAGCTGTTTGAGGGGGGTGGGATAGGTGGAGCTGGATAGAGGGCCAGTGATAGGTGGAGGCAAAGGAGAGATTGCCAAAGATGTCATAAACAAAAGGTCAAAGGGGTGTTGAAGGTGGTGATATTAGCTAAAGGATGTGCTAATGGGGACATTAAGGGTAGAAAGGAGGATGAGCAAGTGACGGATAGCCCTAGTGGGGGTGGGGTGGGGGGAAGGGATCGAAATAAGCTAAAAGGTGGAGAGAAAACAATGGATGGAAATAAATTTTAAAAATAATAATAGAAATAGGTGGGAAAAGAAAATATATATATAAAAAGATATATAATAATTATTAGAAAAAAGGGGATCAAAAAAGGGTTGAGGATGGAGGAGAGAGTTCATGATCTGAAGTTGTTGAACTCAATGTTAAGCCCGGAAGGCTGTAAAGTGCCTCTAATCAGAAAATGAGGTGCTGTTCCTCCAGTTTGCGTTGAGCTTCACTGGAACAATGCAGCAGGCCAAAGACAGACATGTGGGCATGAGAGCAGGGTGATGTGTTGAAATGGCAAGCAACAGGAAGGTCTGGGTCATGCTTGCGGACAGACCGAAGGTGTTCCACAAAACGGTCACCCTGTCTGCGTTTGGTCACTCTAATGTAGAGGAGACCGCATTGGGAGCAGCAAATAGACTAAATTGAGGGAAGTGCAAGTAAAATGCTGCATCACTTGAAAGGAGTGTTTGGGCCCTTGGACTGTGAGGAGGGGGGAAGTAAAGGGGCAGGTGTTGCACCTTCTGCGGTTGCATGGGAAGGTGCCGTGGGAGAGGGTTGAGGTGTAGGGGGTGATGAAGGAGTGGACCAGGGTGTCCCGGAGGTAGCAGTCCATACTGAATGCCGATAAGGGGGGTGAAGGGAAGATGTGTTTGGTGGTGGCATCATGCTGGAGTTGGCGGAAATGGCAGAGGATGATCTTTTGAATGCGGAGGCTGGTGGGGTGATAAGTGAGGACAAGGGAGAGCCTATCATGGTTCTGGGAGGGAGAGGAAAGTGTGACGGCTGATGTGCGGGAGATGGGCCAGACACGGTTGAGGGCCCTGTCAACCACCGTGGGTGGAAAACCTTGGTTAAGGAAGAAGGAAGACAAGTCAGAAGAACTATTTTCCTGGGCTGTAACCTAGTGGAATGGATTACTCACCCATTGTAGAAGCCCCAAGGGGTTTTGTTCCATTGATTTTGATGAAGTTTGAAAATTACCACGCTGTAACTTTGCATTTTGCCTCACATGTCTACAGAGTCATATGATTATGTCACAGAGGGAGGCCGTTCAGCCCTTGGGCCAGTCCCCACTCCATCTCCTTAGCTTGTAAGTTTAGTTCCCTCAAGTGCACATCAAATGTTCTTTTGAAGTCGATGATCATCTTCACTTCCACAACCCTCATAGTCAGTGAGTTCCAGGTCTTAAACACTCGCTGCATAAACAAGTTCTTCCTCACACCATACTACCAAACCACACCAGCCACCCACCGCCCCCCAACTCCCCCCCCACCATCCCATTCACAAAAAATGACCCCGTTCAAGCACTACCTGTGTCTCTTGCTCAAAACATTAAATCTATGCCCCCAGGTCTTTGTACCATCAACTAATGGGAACAGCTATTCTTTGTTTACCTTATATAAACTGTCATAACCTTGTACACTCCTATCAGATCTTTCCTCCACTTTGCTCCAAGGAAAACAACCCTAGCTTCTCCAATCTAACCTTATAGTTAAATTCCATCATGCCTGGAACCATTCTGGTAAATCTGCTCTGTACCCGTCAAGGACCCTCTTCCAGAAAACAACCTGAAAAGCATTTGAGCGATACTAGGCTAATTTCAACCAATAAATCAATTTATTTTGCATGCAATACATGAACAAACAAAATACTGTTCTCACAACAAAATTTATCTATTACCTTTCTCTCCTTGTGTCACCAAAATAATAAATTGTGCATGTTTTTCCCTTTACTATGGTCTTCCTCAACCTTATTTTCACAATTCAGCTTTGAACTAACTGATATGAATTTTAGAAAGCACAAACCCTTTTGCTCCTTTCCAAACTCAAAATTGATGCAGACTCAAGACTACGAGAGAGAGAGGAAAGCAAAAGATTGACCATTGACCTCTTTCTCAGCTCTCTGTATCAAGGATTGGCTTACCGAGTTGCCAATAAAACCTTCACTGGGGTGGGCACCATAGTAACTGCATTGCCTGCATAGCTAAGATCTCTGTCAGTGCCTTTGCATGAAAATCAATCCAACATTACAGGTGTGAACCTATCTGGAATGTGCTAATGAACTCCCTATTGTCTCAGAACTGATATGGTAAACAGTCTTACGACTAAAGCATTTCTCTTTCAGAGAGTCCATTAAATTTCTTTCATCCTTCACTTCAGTGAGTCCAGATCAGGGGGTCTAACCTAGTTGCGGCTCCCAGCCCGCATGTGACTCTTTAACATCTCATTTGCAGCCCCCAACCTTTTCTAGTTGGATCACATTGTCATGAAAAAATCTAAAACAGTTTTAAGTGAAGAAAAGTAACAGCCTTATTTTTATTGAAGAGATAAAAGGCTAATCATTATTCTGCACTTTACTGTTATGAATAATTATTTTTACACAAAATATCATTGTGTTCTAAATAAACTTGTCCACGTGGTATAGCTATACCATGGTTGGAGATAATGCTTTAGTTCGAGGAACAGGTACTTTGGTTGTGACCATCATTGTTTCTAATATAGCTGAGATGATGAATTATTCTGAGTGTGCTATTAGAAGCTTTCTTCAATCCCAAGAAACAGTAGCCAAAAAAAGTCTTAATTCTACACGTTATGTTAAAGTTTGTTTTAAAGATAACTTTACTATAACTTTGTCAGTAAAAAGAAGTTGAAAAAACACGATAATGCAGAGTTGGGTCTATTCTAATTTAGACTTTTTTCTATCGATTCATAAATTCAATACATGTATTTTCTTTATTGCCTTTGCAAATTATGCATTCTCTGAGAGACAATTGATAATTTGCCAAATATTTGCTTTATAAATGCCAAATTTTTGTCCTGCAGCTCCTGTTAGTTTATATTGTTGCCAACCCCTGGTCTAGGCTTCCTGTTAGCAAGCCAGAAAAGCACACTGGAACCTTGGGAATTAACCCATAACCTGCATCTAAAGGGGAGATAGTGGTGCAGTGGTAATATCGCTAGCCTAATAATCTAGCAGCCCAGGCTAATGCTTGGGGCACATGGGTGCAAATCCCACCATAGCAGATGGTGGAATTTAAATTCAGTTAACAAATTCAGAAGCTAATTTCTAGAATGAGTTAAGAAGATGATACACAGGAAATTTAGACAGGCTCAGTGAGTGGGCAACAACATGGCAGATAGAATATAATGTGGAAAAATATTAAGCTATCCACTATGGAAGGAAATGCAGTGCATTTCTTAAATGGTGAAAGATTGGAAAGCATTGAAGCCCAAAAGGACCTGGGTGTCCTTGTTCATAAGTCATGGAAAGTTAACATGCAGGTGCAGCAAGCAATTAGATAATGTTGGGGGACTAAGACCCCACACTATCTATTTTTAAAGAACACATATGGATGGCTAATTTCTAAAATTTTAAAAGCTGGACAAGGACCTTTTAAAATGGCTGAAGCTATGCCTGTCCATGGCCTTCAAACAAAAGGAACTATCATGGCAGTATTGCAGAAACTTGTACCTCGTTATCTCCGGAGAGACACTAACACTGCCTGTGGGCTGCAGGGACTAAATTCAAAGAGAATATACAAAGGCCAACTTCATTTCATAAGGCAGGTCTGGCCAACTGGAGCTTATTCATCTGCTATGACAAAGGATCCCACAACCTCCCTTTGAGGTCTTAATGGTTGGAACATTTAACAATTCCAGGGGCCCAGTCAAAGGGATACACATCCTTTGTCAAAGCCAAAGTGGAGAGGTGGAGTCATGTGACATGAACCTCTAGCTGGTGGAACCAGTTATATTGCCTTCCTGTATTGCAAAGCTTAGTCTGCCATTTTACCAGCTACAAGCAACAGCACAGAAAACTCTCCACTGGTTGCGTATCCAACGCAAAGGAAGATGGTTGTGGTTGTTGGAGGTCAGTCATTTGCGTTCCAGGACATCCCTGCAGGAATTCCTCAGGCTAGTGTCCACGGCAAAACGATCTTCAACTGCTTCATCAATGACCTTCCTTCCATCATAAGGTCAAAAATGGGGATGTTCGCTGATGATTGCATAATGTTCAGCACATTCGCAACTCCTCAGATACTGAAACAGTTCATGTCCAAATGAAGCAAGACCTGGGCAACATCCAGGCTTGGGCTGATAAGTGGCAAGTAACATTCATGCCACACAAGTGCCAGGCAATGACCATCTCCAACAAGAGAGAATCTAACCATTGGGCCTTGACATCCAGTGGTATTACCATCACTGAATTTCCCGCTATCAACATCCTGGAGGTTACCATTGACAAGAAACTGAACTGGACTAGTCACATAAATACTGTGGCTACAAGAGCAGGTCAGAGGCTAGGAATCTTGCAGCGAGGAACTCACTTCCTGACTCCCCAAAACCTGTCCACTATTTACAAGGCACAAGTCAGGAGTGTGATGGAATAGTCTCCCCTTTCCTGGATGAGTGCAGCTCCAACAACACTCAAGAAGCTTGACACTGTCTAGGACAAAGCAGCCCACTTGATTGGCATCCCACCAACAAACATTCACTCCCTCCACCACTGACGCACAGTAGCAGCAGTGTGTATGATCTACAAGATGCACTGCAGAAACTCACCAAGACTCCTTAGACAGCACCTTCCAAACCCAGAACCACTATCATCTAAAAGGGCAAGGACAGCAGATACATGGGAATACCACCACTTGGAAGTATCCCTCCAAATGTCTCACCATCCTCACTTGGAAATATATCGCAGTTCCTTCACTGTCACTGGGCCAAAATCCTGGAACTCCCACTCTAACAACACTGTAGGTATATCTACATCACGTGGACTGCAGCAGTTCATGAAGGCAGCTTACCACCACCTTCTCAAGGGGAACTAGGGATGGGCAATAAATAATGGCCTAGCCAGCGAGACCCACATCCCTTGAATGAATAAAAAAAAAACATTCACAACTCTTCAGATACTGAAGCAGTCCACATTCAAATGCAGCAAGACCTGGACAATATTCAGGCTTGGGCTGATAATTCGCTAGTAACATTCTTGCCACACATGTGCCAGGCCACAACCATCTCCAACAAGAGAGAATCTAAACATCTCCCCTTGACATTCAACAGCATTACCATCACTGAACCCCCCACAATCATCACCCTGGGGATTACCATCGGCCAAAAACGAACCTGGGCCAGCCATATAAATACTGTAGCTACAAGAGCAGATCAGAGGCTGGGAATCCTGCGGCAAGCAACTCACCTCCTGACTCCCCAAAGCATCTACATGGCAGGTGCGTGATGGAATACTCCCCACTTGCCGGGATGAATGCAACTCCAACAATACTTAAGAAGCTGGACACCATCCAGGGCAAAGCAGCCCGCTTGACTGGCACCCCATCCACCACCTTCAATATTCACTCCATCCACCACTGATGCACTGTGGCAGCAGTGTGCACTATCTACAAGATGTACTGCAGCAACTCATCAAGGCTCCTTCAACAGCACCTTCCAAACCCGTGACCTTTACCACCTAGAAGGACAAAAGCAGCAGACATATGGGAACACCACCACCTGCAAGTTTCCTTCCAAGCCATTCACCATCCTGACTTGGAATTATTATCGCCGTTCCTTCGCTACTTTATGGCCTGGATTTAGCAGAAAGCAGTGAAGCAACAGCACCTTGAGGAAAGCTGCTCACAAAGTTTGAGTGATCTCTGCGGTCTGCATCTTTTGCCATTTCCTGATTGGAAAAAAATGTCTTAGCATGCAGCAAGTGATGGCAGCAAGCAGGTAAGTAGCCAATCGCAGTGAAGTATTCACACAGAGCAAACCAGGAAGTTAAAAGCACTTCATATTCTTCACTTCCGAATTAAATTTTCAAATAGTGGAATAAATGTTCATTCGGATTAAGAGCGAAGTGGAAATTAAGATAAACAAACTTTTTTAAAAATAAAAAAAATGTTTTTAAAATAATTTAGGAGAAATTAGGCATTTCACAAATATAAAATTAACATTTTTGGGCCAATGAGGGAGCTTAGCAATGATCATGAAGTTAGTACACTATGAAAAACCCAGTTAAACCTCATTCAACAGGGTGAAACTTATCTTCAGGTTTTTACAGTCAGGAAAAGTCAAAGTTCTGGTCAATTCAATTGATCTGCATTGTTTGCAGCCTGCTGGTGCCTTAACTACACACCATCTGGAGGAACGTAGAATGACGGACAACAACCTCCACATTAGTATGCACATTTGCAGGCTCCAGGAGTTGCTGTTAGTTTCAGTGGAGTAATCATGGTGAATGCTAACACTTCGGTTCTCATTATCACAGCAAAATCTGGGCCATTATCGTCGGAGTAATTGTAACCTAATCCCCTTGGTGGAGACTGCTTTATGTCCAGCCAGATTGGATTTCCCACAAACAGTAGCAGTCGATCAGATGCCATTGATATTCATTAGGTTAAAATTACCCTCACAGTGTAACATAAACTAAAAATCTCTTACAGGCCTAGCAAGCACAAGTTGTGATCATTACAGCATTATTAACAAATACAGAGGGTAAATAAGGAGAATCCTTTTGCACAGTGAGCTGTTCAGATCTGGAATACATTGCCTAAAAGGTGGTGGAAGCAGCTTCAGTAGTGACTTGGGAAAGGAAATCAGACATATCGTTGGAAAAGAAATAAACCCAGAGCTATGGGGAGAAAGCATGGGAGATAGACTAATTGGGTAGCTCTTTCAAAGAGCCAGCATGGGCACAATGGGCTGAATGGCCTTCTCATGGGCTGTATGGTCTATGATACTCTTCTCAATTATGAACCTTAACAGCAACATGGACCAATGACCAAGAGGCAAATGGTTCTAATCCTAATGAAACGTTTTGAAAGGAAATTCAATAAATCCGTTAATTTGTGGGCTGTTGTCAAGAAAGAAGACCAAGAAATGTGATGGCTTTTTGCAAAAACTCAATGGCTTCCTTGAAGGAAAACAATTTGCTGCCCTTACCTAAGTCTGGTCCATGTGTAGTCCCAGTTTAACATTCTGACATGCCCATTCAGTTGTTAATGAATCCAGCTAAATGTGGGGACTAAATGAGTCCTTCTCAGCATTGCTCACATTCCATGAAGGAACATGTGGAAGCATTGGGTCTTAATCCACCACATTCATTGCTTGCACCAGCAATGAACAGATTGGGTAATGATCTTGACTTCTTTCACCCTGGCATTAATCACCTCAAAATAGGGATCAGAAGCCTAACCTCCACCTCCACCATCGTCACCACCACTCTCCCACTACTGGCCAATGCCATTATGGAAGTGGCCAACCGCTGGGCCGTCCAAACCACCCATCTATATCAGACAATAGGCCCACTTTAATAAGACAATCAGGGTCCTGTGCCGTAAATAAGGCCCTGATTGTTACTTTAAGTTGGAACTAGTTAGAGCCTGCACAGTGCACACAGTTTCAAATTCGATAAGACCAAAGAGGCTCTTTGAAGGTATGTTTTGCATTGTGGGCCTTGGGAGAGCAGAATTGCATCTCTTTGGTTCACAAAAATAATCTGTGCCATGACCACTGCAGGACTCTAACCCTTTGTGATCCCAACTAACTTTCCCCAGCCAATGAGTGACAACATTGGCCCTCTGCTCAGGCTTCAATCTGGTGGGCTGTGCTCAGATACCTGTTTTGAATTCCACACTTCACCTGGTGAATTTAATTGAGGCTGGGTCCTCAAAACCATGAGGTGGGGTCAATTTAGCTCCCGACTATGCGACCAACCAACAATTACTCTGTCATATGGTCACCTAAAAGTTAAAATAGACCCCATGGTGTGCTGGTTCATGGTGTCATCTTGTGCATAAAACCAGAGGTGAAAGGACTGTGTCTATGACCAGACACGGCCTATTTCAATGTTGTTAGTTGAGGGATAAATATTGGTCAGGTCACTGGGCAGCTCCTGTCATCATCTACAAATAATAACTTGGGACCTTTTGCATCTACCTGAGAGGGCAGTTAAAAGATGGCATTCTCTGACAATGCAGCACTCCCCCATCACTGCCACACTCGCGTGTCGGCTTAGATTTTCTGCTTTAAGGTCAGGATTTTCCCCGCAGAGTTTGGGACCACAATGTCAATGTCAAATGGGAGTCAGAAATAGTTGGGGAAATAGTTATCCAGCAGTGACTTTCCCTGAACTGGCCAATTAGAGGTCAGAGGGCAGGCTCGCCATCCAATTAAGGACAGTGGGCATGCTCTTGAAATTAGAAGGCCAATTGGAGGCTGTCTTTTTAGGTGAGTAGCAGCACCTCAAGACGGAGGTGACCGCTTCCAACATTTTAACCTTTAAAATATAAAATGGTCTTTTTTTAAATTCATTCATGGGATGTGGGCTTCACTGGCTGGGCCAGCATTTATTGCCCATCCTTAATTGCCCTTGAGAAGGTGGTGGTGAGCTGCCTTCTTGAACCGCTGCAGTCCATCTGGTGTAGGTACAGCCAGAGTGCTTTTAGGGAGGGAGTTTGTAGTTGAACCACCATTATGGAGGGTGAGCTCCTCCGTCAAGGGCCTGAGGCTGCAGCTGAAGCCAGGCAGGCAGGGAGGGCCTTAAAGGTTGCCTGGAGCACTTTACCTCCCAGTCTGCCGCTAGGAAGTTGCCTCCAGGGGCTGGGCTGTCCCCTGGCGCCTCGGGGGGCACAGAGGCTTCTAACAAAAGGCTTTAACTGGCTTTTAAAGAGCCTCAATTGACTACCTGCTACTTGCTGGCAAGTAGCCCAGACACCCACCACTACCCCCATATCAGCCTATTCCCCCCAACCCCCACCATCCCAATACCAGAAAAATGGCCCGGGCAGGTTTAATGCCAGCAAACTGGCACTCCAACCAGAGACAGGGAATTTTATGCCTGCCTGCCTCCATCCAAACTCCCATCGGGGCCTGAAAATTCAGTCCTCGCCCTGGAGGCGACCTGAAACCATAACCTTATGACTCAGAGACAAAGAGGGTGACCAAATGTCTGGTTTTGTATTGGGCAGTCAGGTTTCTAGCCAGCCTGGCCACTGTCCAGTACCAGGTGCCTTCACATCCAGCATTTTGACCCTTAGTCCACTTATCTTGGTAGAGCATCAGCAAGGGTCTGCACTCATTCCTTAACCTGTCTGCAGCAGTTCGATACAATGGGGTTGCAAAAACAGGTTTGTTTTCATGCATTTTCCTACCTTTACAACCCCCCCTCACCTTCATCTCTCCAATGTCACAGGATCCTTGAACGTGATGTCGTGACCATGTACTTGTTGACATTACTCTTGAATGTGATCACCTGACATGCGCGTCTGGTTTGGCCTCAGGTGCTGGCCACTCTGGAGGCAAGGCACTGATCTCCAACTGACATTATTGTTTGAGTAACTCCTGCATCGTCAAGATAAAAGGGAACAAACATGAAGGGTGAATTGATTCCTGATTACAGTGCTCAACAAGGATCTAATTTTCAGATTGAGTGTATCTCAGAGCTGCAGCTGTTCTTTAATATCTCGTCTGCCTTGAAATGACCGTATATGAAGAGGGCACAGATATCAATTTGATACAAATGACTAGATGAGCTGCTTTTCTTAATGAACTAAAGGTGATGGATGTTTAGATGTTGAGTAGCATCTAGGAAAGGAACTATTCCTTTGAAGTGCCAATCATTCATGGATTATCTCGTTACAAAAGCTTCATCGGCTCGACAAGCAGTAAATGCGCCGTCAGAGTGAATTTTAATATCGAACTGTGCACTCCATCTGTAGCTCTGGGACCAGCATCATGGCAGACCAGTTTAATAGGTTATGCATAAAAAATAAGCTGTTTTATTCTCCTGGAGAAGATACTGGAGAAATTGCAAAAGAGAAAATGTCAACTGGGAACTCAAATCAATAAAGAGGTCACAAGAGGCCAAGTAACCTTTATTCCTTCTCCAGAATTGGTAATGACTCCTAGAGGAACAGATGTTGAAGGAAGATCTGACAAGGTTATATAGAATAATTAGTTCCCGAGATTAACCAGGGAGGCTTATAACCAGAATGAACCCCTAACCTGGGGTATCTTCTTCTTAAGTTCTCTACCCAAAGGCAGGCCCTTGGTGATTAGCAAAGAGGAGGCAGAACCTGAGTCCGCCTCAGCTCAGCCAGAATGGAGGCATCGAATGGCAGCAGAATAGCTAACTGGCCCCCAATCTAGAGTATCAGGTTAAAAATGAACTATAACCTAAAGTTAGTTTAAAGGTTGGGCAAAACATTCTTCCCCTACAGCCTGGTGAATGTGTACCATAAAATCCAATCACAAATAGTTGAGTTCAATTAATTAACCGCTTCAAAAGGGAATATCCATTTTGACCAATGTTGACAGCCTTATGGATATGTGCAGACTGAGACTATCAGATACTCCCCTGGTCAGGATGGTCACTGAAAGGTGAAGTCAGTAGGCCAGAAATGGAAATGAAGCTGTGAGGATATGTATATATTCTGCATTGGTGGTCGTGCCTTCAGCTGTCTCAGACCCAAACTCTGGAACTCTTTAAACCTCTCCGTCTGTCTTGTTTTTCTCTCTCTCTCCCCTGCTTTAAGATGCTTCTTAAAACTTACTTCTTTGACCAAACTTTTGGTAACTCATATCTCTTAGGCTAGAATTTTTCACTCGGCGTGCGGGCATGTGCCCGATACGCTCAAGCATAAAATGACGCTTGATATTTCAGTCAGCAGGCAAGCGCAGGAGTTGGCAGCGCATCCACCGACAATTAAGCGGCCTATTAAGCCCTTAATCAACTAATTGTTTGGAATTTTTTGCTGCCCGTCCAACCATTTGGTTAGCGGGCGGGCAAAAAGGCCAAGCGACTTTTGGATTTTTGGCGAAACCTCATCCACGGGAGGAATGATGTTTCAACCAGTGATTAAGAAGAAAAACATTTAACATTTATTTTTAACATGTCTCTGATCATGTGACAGAGTCACATGTGGGGACCTGTTTTCATTACCTTAAAATTCTTTATTTATGTTGATAAAAATCTTCAGCTCCCTAAGGCAGCTTTGTGCATCGGGGAGCTTTTACTGCGCACACATGAGCTAACTTCAGCGCTCGCACTCCTCCTGCCCCCACCCTGGCAACGTTGAGCATTGCAGAGTGCGTTTCCTGCTGGTTGGCCAGACCTGACAAGGTTATCAGATCAGATCGTGGGTGCTGATTGGTCCCTCGGTTGCTCCTGGACCCACCAGCTGCCGGCAAAATTCTGCCTTAATGTGGAGCAGTGCCAAATTTTGTCTAATTTTGTCCAGGCTCCTCGAATGTTTTACTAATTCAAAGGTGCAATATAAATACCAGTTGTTATTGTTGTTTGTTTTTTTTTTAAATAAGATCTATATTTTTAATTAGCATTTGGTCAGTTTTGCAGACACAGTCTTTCAAATGGTTTCGCAATTCCATCATTGTTATTGTCGCATTTACACATCATTTTCTCCCAGGAGATTAAATGGGTGTCAGATTGTTCATAGTCAATGAAAAGATTGGGTTGGGGGTACAGAATGGCCTTGTTTTCCTCTATTCTTTCTTATGATCAGTGCTTCAAAGGATCAAATCCTTTTTTGAGACCCAAATAAAAATATAATGGACAGAGAGCAATGATGTAAAGACAACCTGCCTCTCATGTCCTCAGAACATCCCAAAGTGCTGCGTAGGCAGTGAACTACTTTTAAAGTGTGGTCACTGTTATAATGTAGAAAGCAAGATAGCTGTTTTATGCACAGTAAGCTCCCACGAACAGCAATGCAATAATGACTGGATAGCCCGTTTTAGTGATATTGGTTGAGGGATGTGCATTGACCAGGACACTGGGAAGACTTCTTTGAAATAATGCCATGTGTTATTTTAGATCCACCTTGAGAGAGCAGATGGGGCTTTGGTTTAACATTTCATCTAAAAGAACTTGTCCAAGAATGCAGCACTCCATCAGTACCTCACTGGAATGGCAGCTTGGATTATGTGCTTAAGTCTCTGGAGAACGCACTGACACAAAGCTGACACCTTAAGCACAGTGATGAGTTTCTGTGTTAGTATTGGACAGCTTATTCATCAAAAAAATGTGTTTAAATGTTGTCATCTCAATGGATGGTTAGTGTATGAGTAAGGGTCAGTGTATGAGTAAGGAACTTGAAGTGGGATCAGATGCTTAATGACTTGACTGGTAAAAGCTCTGTCGGTTGTTTGATTGCATTAAAAGAAAAGCTGGAGATGAGGTTCTTATGATATTGTGAAAAGCCTGGAAGTAAATATAAAGGTAAATGAAAAGCTAACCAGGGCAGATGAGAGATAATTTATGAATCCATCAATCTCAATTGGAATGTCAGCACTGTAAGCCATTGACTGTAGGTTACAGGACTGAAGACTCTGAATTTTCATCTGCTGCTGGAGGAAGGAACGAGAACTGGAAATTGAGCTAAAACCTTTGAAATGTTTGCTGCAATTTCAAGGTTCCAGTCCCCTCCTGACCTCACATTATTTCTGTGTGGCCTTTCTGTGGTCTTTTGCCCTTTTCTGGAAGGCCTCAGGTCACGATCACACACACAAAGACTGATATCAAGGTCACCCTAGTGCAGCAATTTTCTATTTCCTCTCACCTGCTACTTTTGTATGCTCCAGCGCGTTTAGCGAACCTTAACAAAACACACCTCCGCCATTGAGTCGTGACCACTTTTGCCAGGTTGGGAAGAGGTCAGGAAAGGTGCGCAGCAACTTTTTATTCCATCTTTTAAAAGTCAGCACTTCCCTGCCAGCAAAGAGATTCTCTGCCAGGGAGGGGCAAGTACACAATGGAAGCCACACAAGCCACACTCAGCCCACTACAGAGCCTTACAGGACTCCACTGCAGCCTCAAAGCCTGCAACTGTCAGCTACCCTCTTTGAAATTACCCCCTACATCATGGGTGCAGGTGAGGCCACCTCCAGTACATAGATGCACAGGTGCAGCAGCAGCAGCAGCAGCGGCATGAAGTGCTTCACCTACCTCCACCTGAATGGGTTGATGGGCAGGAGAAAACAAAGTGCCCGCAAGAAGGAAGCTTCGGAGATTGAGGCAGTACCCACCCGAAAAGGTCTACAACAACAGGGTCACTTACTTAGACATTGAGTGAGAGACAGTGCAGGCAGAGACTGCATCTATCCTAAGAGGTTGTGGCTGGTTTTTGTGTCCTTCAAGAAGATGTGTAGCCAAGCGGACACCAGAGGCACACACTGCCAGTGGCCTTGAAGATCACCAAGGCCCTTCATTTGCTGTTTGTTCCAAACAGCTGACTTGTGTGGCATCTCACAGCCAGCAGTACACAGCTGCATCCATGCTGTGACCGATGCCCTTTTCGCCAGATGGCCCAGTTCAACTCTTTCAAAACTAACGCAGCATCTCAGCTACAGAGGCCAATGAGGTTTGCCTTCATAGCTGGCTTTCCCCAGGTGCAGGACATAATCGGCTGCATGCACATAGAACCATAGAACCATAGGAAAGTTACAGCACAGAAGGAGGCCATTTACATTGTGATAAGGGCTCCCATGCAGAATGCAGATTGTTACGTTACACGAAAGGACTGCCACTCTTTAAATATGCAACTACTGTGTGAACACCACAAGAGGTTCCTGCGTGTCTGCGTCTATTACCCTGACAGTTGCCAGGACTCATTTATTTTACAGGAATCAGGGTTATCCCCTGAGAAGGTGGCTGTTCACATCCATACTGCAATCACATACAGATGCTCAGAGAAGGGACAACGGAAGCCGCCTTCATTCAAGGACTCCAATTGAACAGGCCATTGGGCTGCTCAAAATGCAGGTCAGATGCCTCAACTGCTCAGAGGAGCTTTACAGTGCGTACCTTCCAGGGAGGAACCACAGGGACGAGATGCACATCCCTGCCATTGAGGGGATGAGGAGCCCATACAAGACCTATTGTCCTGTTATTATAGTGATATAATACATTGAGCCTATTTACTGTACAAGACACAAAGCACTGATCACTCTTAAGGGATTGGGTAAACACATTGTGCCTAGTCTTAATAACTGAACCCGCATGAGAACAGTTATACATAGGTATGATGCTTGAAGGCATCAGAGCTGTGTGTGTGTGCTCTGCTCAAAGCAAAAGTAAAGCTGAGACTGAATCACATGACACATTTCCCTTCTAGTGATGTAATGCTGATATCCCTTAAAGGCATATTACAACACCCACCATGGCCAGAAACCTTTTTATCCAATTTCATTTTACATATGGTTACCTCGCAAGAGTGTGAAACAAGACCTGGAAGGCAGAAGGATGAGTTGCAGACATCAAGGACTGGGCATTGGAAGCATCATGTATTCTTATGAGACTTGGGGAACAGCAACTGGATGCTGCACTCAGATGGCTGGTGAGGAAGTAAAGACATTTCATGCATGTAAACTGCAACATTTTCTAAATACATTGGAAATAGTTCAAAATTTTCACATACAAAGGTTTTTTTTTCAATATATACATATATACATGAATCTGAATGACTACACTTATCTAAACCCCACAGTGACCCACTTAATGCTCTAACTTATGCCCTCTGCTCTCAGACACTCCTGTGTGCTGTTCCCCTTGTTACCTCAGAGGAGGTGGAGACAGGTTATATGGCTGTAAGGATCATTGTGGTCAGCCTCGTCACACAGGGACTCATTGGGGCCCATCCTGCGATGGCATTATCTGCATCTCTGCAAGGGTAGCCACGCCCTTGGACTTGGTTCACAGATGGTACATCTGGCTGAGGGGCTGAGGGGTCTGAGGAGGGTGAGATTCCCTCAAAATTCATGGATCCCTCAGCCTCTTGTTCAAATTACTCAGCCCTTGATGTGTTGTCACAATGGCTGGAAGGCGTGGCTTCTGTGGCGAACCTAGCCATCGTTTTGCCACCCCTGAGATAGTCCTGCTCAGGGATACTACCTCCTCTCTAACAACTGCTTTGGAGCTAGCGCTACTATGCAGAAGATCTTGCACATCTTGCATGCATTCCATGTGCTGCTGCATGGAGATCACCCTGAGGTTAGCCACTCTTTCAGGGCTGCTCTTCATGCACTGTGCAACCTGAGACATAGCCAAGGTGATGACAACCACAGCCTCCTCCATTCATAGTGTATGAGCACACTGATGCCTGTAACTTTGGAAGGTGGTGATGATGCAACCTCAGACATGTGTGCCTCTTTCTCCGGTCTGAAGCTTGACACCTCTCCAGGGGTTGAGACCACAGCTACAAGACCTGTGAGAGGAAGACAAGGCAGTCACAAGATGAAGCCTGGCACAGCATCACCATCCGCAGTGACCTCACAGAATCACAGGATGTTTACAGGACACAAGGCCCATCGTATCTGGCCCATCGTGAAGGAGCAATTTACCCAGTGTCAGTCCTGGCCTTCTCCCTGTAGCCCTTCACATTCTACCTCTTTCCAAACCTCTTCCCTTTCTTATTCTGCAGCCATTCAATGACTCCATGGCTAAACACAATCCTAACCTGGAGTAACACAATACCATTAGAGCTCCAGATGCCATCCCCAAAACTCAGACCTCAATCCTCCCCAATCATCCCTCAATCTTCCCCCATCAGCCCTCACCAGCACCTCCACAATTCCAGCAACATCACAGCCATGTGCACCTGAGAGGGGCAACTCACTGTCACCTGCACATTCCGTTCATGACATTCACGCCCCAACATGGCCCTCTCCTCCACAGGTCTGACCTCTCGCAGCTTGGGATCCCTCACCTGGTCTTGCACAGGTCACCGACATTGTAGGCTCCATTCTGAAAGGACAAGAGGGGAAGGGTGGTGTAGTTGCTCGTTGAGGCATGGTGCTTAGAGATACCTCCAAGAGGTCTCCAATTTATCTTCTTCAATTTCATCCTTTACCATTGACATTATTTGCTGCACCTTGGTCATGGGCACATGCTCCTGCAACACTGCTGAGCATCACGCACCCTATGTTCACCCGAGGCCAGCCATATTGCATGCAGCAATGCCAGACTGTACCCCTAATAGAGACACCTCACTCAGCAGATCACTGAAGCGCTTATGGCACTGGATTCAGGTCTGATGATGATGCCTCCCCTGAGCACTCACCATCTCCATTATCTTCACCTAAGCTACATTGGTCATGTTGCGAGGCAGATTGAGCCCTTGGGGAACAGGATGTCTTTGTGGGCATGCACCTTTTGCAGCAGGATCTCCAGCTCATGCTCACTAAACATGGGCACAGCTCATTCTTGGGGCTCCAGGATATTAGAGGTTTCTGCCTTTCTGGGATAAGTGTAGAGAAGGTACATGAGTCAGGATGGGTGGTTAACTTGGCTTTCTTTGGCATTAACTTAATGTGATGTCCTGCTAGAGAGGGAAAGGCGCTGCTTTGTCTCTGGCATTGGATTGAAGGATTTGCCTAGCATAGACTTGGTGGCCTGAGCATTGCATGACAATTGACATGGTGGCATGCCCCATGTTGATGAGGACCAGAGTGTTTGAAGAATATTCTTGGCTAGTTTGGCAGTGCTTCTGAAGGTAAGCGTGCGATTGCTCAGTGTGCAGCATCCACTGCAGGAATGCATTGAGATGGGTATTGTGAGTTTGAGAGGGTGTGAGTTGGGGTGAGATGTGCAGCAGGTGAACTGTGCTGCTTTGGCAATTTTGCAGAGCTCCCGCTCAATTTTATTTTTAGAAGTCAGTGACTTTCAGATGTGTGCAGCAAAAGCCTGCGGTGCAGCAGGGTACTCAGGACAGCATGGTAATATTGGCTTTGAATAGTGGACATAGGACTAGCAGTTGGTTACACATCTGGAATGCAGTTGTTGGGCCAGCTCTAACAGGGCAACAAGGTTTCAACCATCAGTTACATCATCAGTACCTACAGTGCAGAGCTCAGACTTCTCCTCCAGTGCTCACTCCAGCTTGTATCCAGGGACACCACTGTGAAGGCTTCATTTAACCTCTTCCACCATGACATCCAGTGCATTATTGGAAAATTTTAATGTTCGTTCTCGTTTGTTCAGCCATCCTTTAATCTTTCACAGCACAAGATTCAGTTCACAAATGGCTCCCACCACTTTTTCCAGCCCCAATGCACCTATGCAGTCTGCCTTTAAGTAATGCTAGCCACCTTCGATACCAATCTCCCCTGCTGATGTTTGCAGCGAATGAACAGCATGGGGATTGCTGACTGCTGTCTTTTTCAATGGTTTAATTGATCTGTGTTTGATTATATCAGTCTGTTGACTGATCTATGTTCACTGTGCTGGACTGATTTAGCCTGGGCAGGGCCTTAGAGAGCTAAACTAAACAGGCTGCTAGGGAAAGGTCTGAGAGCTCTGAATGTAAGGAGAAATCTTGTAATTGAAGGGATATTTTAAAGCACTGTAAATAAACCTGTTGTAGACTTACAACTAATGTCATCTCTGCATTGTTCTGAGGTGAATCAGATATATAAAATAAACAAAGAGATAAAAACAAAAAACTGCAGATGCTGGAAATCCAAAACAAAAACAGAATTACCTGGAAAAACTCAGCAGGTCTGGCAGCATCAGCGGAGAAGAAAAGATTTGACGTTTCGAGTCCTCATGACCCTTCGACAGAACATGTCGAAGGGTCATGAGGACTCGAAACGTCAACTCTTTTCTTCTCCGCCGATGCTGCCAGACCTGCTGAGTTTTTCCAGGTAATTCTGTTTTTGTATAAAATAAACAAACTGCTGAATATGCAACTGTATGTTATAATTGTTTAAAGTGTTGTTAAAATGTTCAATGTTGCAATTGTTTAAAACATGCTGCCCACAATGCAATGAATGGTCTTGGGTTAATTGTGTACCATGATTTCCAGGTGTTATCTGATTTAACCCCGTCTTGTCTAGTCCAGGTTATGAATGTAAAGACTTGCATTTATATAACACTTTTCATGGCCACTGGATGTCTCAAAGCAGCTTATAGCCAATGAAATGCTTTTTGAAGTATAATCACTGTTGTAATGTAGGAAACACAGCAGCCAAATTGCGCACAGAAAGCTCCCATAAATAACAATGTGATAGTGACTAGATAATCTGTTCTTGTGGTGGTTGAGGGATCAATATTGGCCGGGATACCGGGATAACTCCATTGCTTTTCTTCATCACAGTGCCATGGGATCCTTTACATAACTCATGCAGGCAGATGGGGGCTATGTTTAGCATCATATAGAACAATAAAAAAGTAACGGCATAGAAA
Organism: Carcharodon carcharias; assembly: GCF_017639515.1. NCBI lineage: Eukaryota > Metazoa > Chordata > Chondrichthyes > Lamniformes > Lamnidae > Carcharodon > Carcharodon carcharias. The sequence goes on from NC_054488.1 coordinate 21,834,006, forward strand.
GAGGCCATTCAGCCCATCCTTTCTGTGCTGGCTGAAAAGAAAAAAATAAAAAAAGTAGTCACCCTTTCTAATCCCACCTTCCAGCACCTGGTCCATAGCCTTGCAGTTTACAGCACTTTAGGTGCAGATCCAGGTACCTTTTAAATGAGTTGAGGGTTGCTGCCTCCACCACCAAACCGGGCAGCAAATTCCAGATACCCACCACCCTCTGGGTGAAGAAGTTTTTCCTCATACCCTCTAATGGTCCTACCAATCATCTTAAATCTGTGCCCCCTGATAACTGACCTCTCTGCTAGGGGAAGTAGGTCTTTCCTGTCTGTCCTATCTAGGCCTCTCATAATCTTGTACACTCAACTAAGTCACATCTGAAGAACGCACCTTCAACACTGCCACACTCCTTCAGGGCTGCACTGGAGAATCAGCCTAGATTTTTGTGCTCAAGTCCTTTAGTGGGACTTGAACCCAGAGTTTCATGACTCAGGCAAGTATATTACTAGTTGAGCCACAACTGATAACAGTAAAAGTTGTGGTCTTAATACAAACCCCTGACAAACATATATTCTGTGTACATTGGGCAATTCATAGAGATATTGGATTTCTTTTAGAACCTGCTCCTCAGTCCTTTTCATTCAATTCAAAACCCCCAGACCATTATGGCTCAGGATATTGTATGGCCCAGTCAACTGAGTTTGAACACTCCTGACCCACACATGTTCTTGAATGGACAGCTCATGTTCCCGGGTCTTTTAGAGCCTAGTTTTATAGTATTATTCCTTTCCAGGGTGTGAGCGTCATTGGCAAGTTGTCCACCAATAGGCTCAAGATTAGTAATGCCCAGAAAACAAAACGCACTCAGATTGAAATACACTCCAAATAAGGTAACAAAAAATAAATCTGCTTGCGAAAATTGAGTGAGGGGGTGTGAAATGGTAGCTTTAGGAGATGAGGAGTTCCATCATCCTTTCAAGGTCATCCCCTGGCGATGGGATAGTCGCTCCTCCAATGATGATTACTTACTGTGAATTGAGTGAGTTCTGAGACTGAGTTGCAGTCAATTGTTTCATAATGAAAGGCACTTCAGGGTTTTTGTGCGTCATTCTGCTCCCAGGGGATGGTTAAAGAGCAGTGTTAGGCTGATGCATGTCGGGAAGGGATAAATATTGTAAGTAAGCCTTTTAGCAGCAACCTTACAGAAAGCTGCTCCAGAGTGTGGATTAAGTCTGTGCTATTTACATATAATTAAATTGAGTATACAGCATAGAAATAGGCCAAATGGCCCAATTGGTCCATGTTGGTGTTTATGCTCCACAAGAGTCTCCTCCCACCCTCCTTTATCAAACTTTTTTGCATATCTTTCTATTCCTGTTTCCGTCATGCATTTATCTAACTTCCCCTTAAATGTATTTATGCCATCAGCCTCAATTACTCTTTGTGGTAGCATGTTTCATATTCCAACTACTCTTTTGCTAAAGAAGTTTCTCCTAATTTCCTTACTGGATTTATCAATGAATATCCTTTTTCTCGTTTGTTTTTGGCTGGCTAGGCCAGCATTTATTGTCCGCCCCTGGCCTGGATTTTCTGTGTCCGCTGGAGTTCATCGTGTTTGGTGACGTGGGCGGAAAATATGGTGCAATCAGTTTTACAGCAGTGTGAAACCAGTTTGTAATCATCCGCTCAGCCCACCATTGGCATTTCCCACCATCAGACGTCAGGAACCTCATAGTAATACATCTGCGTATCACTATAAGCCCAGCCTGCTGGACTCATTCCCTGCACCACACCCCCCCCCCCACCACCCCCCCCCCCCAACCGGATCATCTTCCCATGTCGCCGATGTGTTTCACAACAGCACATAAACGATGGGTACCTGGCGGGCTGCACTTTGCTTGGGACTTCAAGGTTTGTTTGCCTACCCTGCTTCGGTCAGCGCTCACATCGGTGCCAGGCTTCACAGACAGCACTACATCACTTTTAGGGGGGCTCATGGGCAGGTCTCTTCTTATGAGACCAGTCTTAAGCAGGGTTGCCTTTTCAACGGTTGCAGGGCAAGGTCTTGCTTGGGAAAAGGGGAGAAGTGACTTCAGGCAAGGGAAGAGGCTACAGGACGAGGGCTGTACTGGGGAAGGACAGTAACCCAGGATGTGTGTGGGGGCACATGTTGGTCTGTGCAAATGGGCTCAAGATGGTGAGGGCGGAGGAAGCAGTCTTGGGAGGAGATGAGGCCACATGGACACATGAGGGTTTGCGTGTGTGCGAATGGGTGGTGATGTCCCTTGAGCTGGCAGTGAGTGAGATGCCAGTGAAAATGTGATGGGCTTGAGTGTGAGTTTAGAGTGATGAGATGGTTGCCATACCCCGGCTGCACGGATGAGATCATTCACCCTCTATCTGCATTGGATGACCAACCTCTTCTATGCACACTGCCACTGCCTGCCATGCTGGATTGGTGATGCCACTGGCCATCCTGTGGTCACAGCAGGGATAGAGGACATCATGGTGTCCAACTGGCATTCCAGTGATGCATCATTAAACCTGGGGGCTGCAGTCTTTTTGCTTTTTGTGGACATCTTCCCTACAATGGACATGGGCTGGAAGCACTGAGAGGTGTGCGCCTGCGGCTGGACTTTAAACATGACGTCTGGCATGATGAAGCGGTGAGGTGATGGCATGGCGGGTGAATAAGAGCCACCCACCATGGAAACAGAGTGTTTCCTGGGAATGTATAAGTAATGCGGAGGTTTTGGGATGATATGGCGTGAAAATCCGCTATCACGGCCGGCATGTAAGACGTCTTTTTACCCATCCGCTACCACACTTAGTGCAAATCAGGGATGATTCCACCGCTAATTGCTGTTGAGAAAGTGGTGGTGTGCTGCCTTCTTGAACCGCTGCAGTCCATGTGGTGTAGATGGATCCACAGTGCTGTTCGGAACAGAGTTCCAGGATTATGGCCAAGCGACAGTGAAGGAATGAATTATGTTTATGGCCCCTAGTTTTGGACTCTCCACAAGTGCAAGCACCTTCTGTTTTTCTACCTTGACAAACCCCTTCATAATTTTAAAGATCTTTATTCAATCACCCCTCAGTCTTCTTATTTCTGAGGGTTAACTTGTCCAGTTTTCACTGATTGTTGGATGGCAATGAGTGCCACAATTCCCTCTCTGAACTGTCCTGCATTTTTTCATGGGAAGTGTGCAACGAGTGTTTCACGTAACCGGGAAATGCAATTCCTTAGCACGTGTGCATGACGTTATCAGGGTCAGGCTGGCTCCCTGTGAGATAGTTCTGTATACATATACTATTAGTCCTGTGAGTGTAAATAATGAAATGGCTAAAGTTACTCATTCGTGGGTTGCTTTAGTGTTTACAGTGTCAGGGCAAAATTTAGTTCGCTGCGCTGTTTAACGTCTGCTGAGCTGGAGGATGTGGGTTACCACATTGTGAAATGAGATAGCCAATATAGTCTGAAGAAAGAAAGTGGGACAATGAAGTTCAGGATGGTTAGGTGCAACTGAGATGATAAACAGATTGGCATTGGTGTTTTCTAGGAAAATGCTTCATTTCTGGGGGGTATCTTGTTCACAATAACACTTGTCATGCCATAATGAACCAGCAAGAGCAGTGTGCATGACTAGGGAGTGATAAAGATTTTGAGCTTTCCTTAAAAATTCATAGTCAGGATTGAAAGGTTCAATGACGTTTATGCCTCTACCTTGCCAAAAGAAATTTATTTCTCTATATGTCTAGTATTTAGAGACATCAAGAAGATTTTGCCAAAAACAGGCAGAAACGCCAAGTTGATGATCCAGCTCAACTTCCTCCCGAGATCCGCACCATCATAGACACCAGATTCAGTCTGTTCATTTCATTAACATGATATCATGAAAATACTGAATGCATTGGATACAACAAAGGCTATGGGTCCAGACGACATTTGGCTGTATTGCTGAAGGCTTGCACAGCTGAAATAACTGTGATTCTAGGCAAGTTCCAATACAACTAAAATACTGACATCTTCCTGACAAAGTAGAAAATTGCCCAGGTATGTCATGCCAATAAAAACCAGGACAAAGCCAGTCACCACCCATCAGCCCACTTTCAATCATCAGCAAAATGATGGAAGATGTCTTTGATGGTGCTATCAAGTGACATTTACTTACTGATAATTGATGCAAAATCTGGATTCTGCCAGGGCCAGTTGGCTTCTTGGCCTTCTAGGTGGTAGATGTTGTGGATTTATAAGGTGTTGCCTTGATGAGTTGCTGCAGTACATTTTGTACACAGTACACACTGCTACTGTGTGTCGGTGGTGGAGAGATTGAATGCTGAAGGTGGTGGATGGAGTTCCAATCAAGTGGGCAACTTTGTCCTGGATGTTGCCATGCTTCTTGAGCATTGTTGGAGCTGCACTTATCCAGGCAAGTGGAGGGTATTCAGTCACACTCTTGATAATGCCTTGTAGATGGTGAACAGGATTTGGGGAACCAGGAGGTGAGTTACCCTCCACAGAATTCCCAGCCTCTGACCTGCTCTTGTAGCCACAGGATTTATATGGCTGGTCCAGTTCAGTTTCTGGTCAATGGTAATCCTCAGGATGTTGATAGTGGAGGATTTAGTGATGATAATGGCATTAAATGTCAAGGGCCGATGGTTGGATTCTCTCTTGTTGGAGGTGGTCATTGCCTGGCACTTGTATGCCGCTAATGTTACTTGCCACTTATCAGCCCAAGCCTGGATATTGTCCAGGCCTTGCTGCATAAGGACATGGACTGCTTCAGTATTTGTGAAGTCACATATGGTGCTGAATATTGTGCAATCATCAGCGAACATGCCCACTTCTGACCTTATGATGGAGCGAAAGTCATTGATGAAGCAGCTGAAGATTTTTGGGCCTCGGACACTACCCTGAGGAACTCCTGCAGTGATGTCCTGGAGCTGAGATGATTGACCTCCAACAACCACAACCATCTTCCTTTGTGCTAAGTGTGACTCCAACCAGTGGAGAGTTTTCCCCCTGATTCCCATAGACTTCAGTTTTGCTAGGGCTCCTTGATGCCACACTTGGTCAAATGCGGCGTTGGTGTCAAGGGCAGTCACTCTCACCTCTTTTCAACTCTTTTTGTCAATGTTAGTGAGGTCAGAATCTGAGTGGCCCATGCAAAACCCAAACTGAATATTAGCGAGTAGGTTACTGCTGTGTAAGTGCTGTTTGATAGCACTTTCAATGACACTTTGCTGATGATCAAAAGTAGTCCTGCTTTTTATGAACAAGAAATATCTGGGCAATTTTCTACATTGTTGGTAAATCCCAATGATGTAGCTGGATCATGGAACTCCCCCTCCTAACAGCACTGTAGGTGTTGTTACAGACAAAGGAGAGATGGTAGGGATGGCTCCCCTTTTTCATCCCCTCTCAACTGATCAATGACAGCGTGTTTTAAATAAGCTGTTTTAACCCCTGAAAGTGGTAATTGTCAGGAACAGACAAATGGCAGGTTTCCTCATAAGTTTTAAAAGAAACATAAATGTTTTTTGTTCAACACCTGCACATACATTATACACCCACTCACACAGATACACACACACACACACACACACACTCACACACAAATATACACACACACTCAAGAAAGGATTGCGATTATATAAGTAATATGTATTTAAATCTTATGATTCCAAGAGCTCTCTGCTAGATTCGCTTTTCCCCGGGGTGAAGCTTTAAGATGATGCAGGTCTGGAATCCTTTTTTTGTGCATTGAAGAGAAAAGCCCTGGTAGTTTTAGAAGGATGAATTTGCTGTTGATTTACATTCACAGCAAAAGATTTCTCTTCTACCACTCCATTCACGGTTCAATAGTGAAGCCCTGTAGTGAAGCCTTGGGACAATTCCTCAGGTAGAGAGTTCAAGGCCAACTCGAGTCTCTTGGCATTTCTTATCAGGGTCTTTTTTCTTTGCTACTCTGCCTTGCATACTCAGAATATGCCTTATTAAATCTTCTTATCATAAACCTGATTTCTGTCTTGCAACCAGAGCATCTCTTTCCATTGTCCTCATGAATAGCCTCTGATGATCAGGCCATTGTCAGACAATGGAGTTTGGATATCACTCAAACACATACCATCTCAATAAAATAGAGATTTTCGCACCCATTTTCTGGATTTCAAGTTTGGAGTCAAAGCACCTGCAACAGAAGATTCTTCATGGCAGGATTTACTACCATTTGGAAGCAAATGGGCATATTAGTGAGAGGCAGCATAGTTTTGTGAATGGGAGGTCGTGTCTCACTAACTTGATCGAGTTTTTCGAGGAAGTGACAACCATGATCGACGATGGAAGGGCAGTGGATGTTATCTACATGGATTTCAGTAAGGTCTTTGACAAGGTCCCTCATGGCACACTGGTACAGAAGGTAAAGTCGCACGGGATCAGAGGTGAGCTGGCAAGATGGATACAGAATTGGCTTGGTCATAGAAGACAGAGGGTAGATGTGGAAGGGTGCTTTTCTGAACGGAGAGCTGTGACCAGTGGTTCTGCAGAGATCAGTGCTGGAACCTTTGCTGTTTGTAGTATACATAAATGATTTGGAGGAAAATGTAACTGGGCTAATTAGTAAGTTTGCAGACAACACTAAGGTTGGAGGAGTTGCAGATAGTGAAGAGGATTGTCAAAGGATACAATGGGATATAGATCGGTTGGAGGCTTGGACAGAGAAATGGCAGGTGGAGTTTAATCTGGACAGATGCAAGGTAATGCATTTTGGAAGGTCTAATACAGGTAGGAATTATACAGTAAATAGCAGAACCCTTAAGTGCATGGACAGGCAGAGGGATCTGGGTGTACAGGTCCACAGGTCACTGAAAGTGGCAACACAGGTGGATAAGGCAGTCAGGAAGGCATATGGCATGCTTGCCTTCATCAGCAGGGGTATTGAGTATAAAAGCTGGGAAGTCATGCTGTAGCTGTATAGAACCTTGGTTAGGCCACACTTGGAATATTGCGTGCAATTCTGGTCGCCACATTACCAGAAGGATATAGAGGCATTGGAGAGGGTGCAGAGGAGGTTTACCAGGATGCTGCCTGGTCTGGAGGTTATTAGCTATAAGGAGAGGTTGGAGAAACTCAGATTGTTGTCACTAGAGCGACGGAGATTGAGGGGCGACTTGATAGAAGTTTATAAAATTATGAGGGGCATGAACAGAGTAGATAGTCAGAAGCTTTTTCCCAGGGTGGAAGAGTCAGTTACCAGGGGAAATAGATTTAAGGTGAGAGGAGAAAACTTTAGAGGAGATGTGCGGGGCAAGTTTTTTACGGAGAGGGTAGTGAGTGTCTGGAATTCGCTGCCAGAGAAGGTGGTGGAAGCAGGTACGATAGTGGTGTTTAAGAGGCAGCTTGACAAATACATGAATAGGATGGGAATAGAGGGATACGGATCCCGGAATTGCAAAATGTTTTAGTTTGACAGGCAATATGATCGGCGCAGGCTTGGAGAGCCGAAGGGTCTGTTCCTGTGCTGTACTTTTCTTTGTTCTTTGTTCTTAACAGTTTTGTGAAACCAGTCTGAATTAGTTGGAGAAGTGCAGCCATTAACCACAGGAAGTGTCGTTTGCATTTTAATGGCTTCGTCAAGACTTGTCCAGCCATGAAGATTAGCTCAGGGTTCTTGCAGTTCCATGTGTTTTAGCAGGAAAGTAAAGACCATCTGAGCTCTCACCTCCTTTTTGTTTTACAGGAAAATGTCCATTTCAGGTTTATACTTCATAAGTTCATATTTATAACTCATAATTTCCTACTGCATGAACGTGACAGTGAACCTACACCATATGAACTCCAGTGGTTCAAGAGGTAGCTCATCACCACTTCCTCAAGGGTAATTAGACATGGGTAATAAATAGTGGCCATGCCATCAATACCCACATTCTGTGAATGAATGAAAAATATTAACATGTTACATTGCAAACACTTGATTTGTCAGTTTTTAACTTACTTACAATCATGAGCCAGTTTTGATCACCTAAAGAAGTCAAGGAATAATTCTCGAGAATTTTTTTCCTCAAATGGTTTGGATTTGTAGTGGTATTTTTGCCACTCCCCGGAGGAGTTTTGAGTGGGGTGTGAAGTCTGCATATTGTGATGCAGAGGCATGGCTGCTGTGTGTGACAGTCTGGATGGACCAGAGAGTTTTTCACTGTCCATCACTACTTTTACGTGATGCTGACACATGCTACACTTTTTCAGATATGCACTTCTGTCAAACTGTTCAACCAAAGCATGCTTGACAATTGGACAAATGTTCTGGTCAGTGTAATGTCTTTATTTGTTACAGAATGAGTGTGTGCTTGGGGCTGGAAATCAGGAGAAGTGGGGCTAGTCTAATTTGCTGAATTCTATTACAATCACACTGCAAGACCATTATTATACTCCTGAGATGAATTAAAATACAAAGAAAAAACTGACATTTATTTGGCACTTTCCATGATCTTGCGGCATTCCCAGTTCTCAGCACTCAAGTACTTTTGTAATCACTGTTGTAAGAAGAAAAAAAAGAAAGATTTGCATTTATCTGGCACTTTTTGTGAGCACCGGACATTGCAAAGCATTTTGCAACCAATGAAGTACTTTTTAAATCATAGCCAATGTTGCAATGTAGGAAAGCCAGCAGCCAATCTGTAATTGAACAGGAAAATCAGGGCCTGAAGAGGCTCTTCGAAGATAGACTTTCAGTATCGACATAAAAGCAATGGGGTCTGTGCCAATTTTTTAAAAATTCATTCCCTGGGAGCGGGCATTGTTGGCAATGTTCATAATTTATCACTTATCGGCGTTACAACTGAGGCCGGAACTTTCCGCTCCTGTTGGCGGAGGGCGTTTTGCAGGATGAGTGGACAATATGGTAAAAAGACCAAAAATCAGTTTTATGCCATCTTGAAACCAATTTGTGATCATTCAGCCTGCCCAGCATCAGGAAATTAATTTTAATGCATCATTGTGCCTGCAAGCCAGAATCATTCCCCCATGTCAAATGTACCTCCCACATCAGCACGACTGCAGAATGGTGTGCTTCACCACTGCCTTTAAAAGGCGTGCACCTGATGAACTGAACTCCGAGGAAGACTTGGAGGTGAATGCACACAACCTTGTGCAGCGCTCGCTGGCGTCAACCATAGGACCTCAAGGAAGAGGCGCTGTACATTCAGGTGGGGTCACAGGCAAGTCGCTTTTTCCTGGCTGGCTTTCAGTGCGGTGCCGGGGCAGGGTCTCCAGTGTGGATGGGGCCGGTGGGGGGTTGGGGGGGGGGTGGTTGGGGGGTGGGGGGGAGGGGCGCGGGGGAGGTGGCCAGGGCAGCTCAGACTGATGGAAGTACACACGCACACGTCAGCATGGGGCATGGGCGGAGGGTGAAGGATGCACTTGGAAAGCTTGTCAAAAGTTAGCATTCTTCCGCAGCTGAAACCGTTCAGCAGCAGCTCCATTGACATGCTTGGAGTCAGGCCCTGAAGCTTTCCTGTCCAATCAAGCAATGCAAAAGCATAAATCTGCTAGCAAATGCTCCAGAACTTTTCACCCCTTGGGCGCAGACTGCAAATTAATGTGCGTTTTAGGGGACAGCAGAACAATTGGACAACTAGGCAAGTTGTAGAATTCCTTTGCGAAAGGTGACCATTGGTGTAAGCCATTGGTGCTCATGGCGCCTTGCAATGTCTTTATTCAGGTTTGCACCAGTATCTCTCATGGTTCAAGCTAACAGTGCAGCCTTGCAGTGTGGGTTAGGAGAATGCCTGTGCCTGAGCTGAAAGCACAGCATGCGGTCCAATGGGCAAAGCTGCGCCAATCAGTCAGGTGGAGTGGGGCTGTAGTGGGTGGGGTTTCAGACAGCCATGAAGAGGACTACACACTGGTCATCCAAGTGGTGGCCAGCAGTCTCTGGCATGCATGAAGGAGCCTTCAGAATTAATCAAGAGAGGTACTTAGGACACATATGTCTCTCTTTGATCCTGCAGGAGGAAAACATCAGGATCATGGAGACTGTGATCGAGCGATATGCCTCATTGCTTACAGGAAGCCAAGAACAAGTGGAAGAGAGCGATGAAAGCGCCTGGCTCGCCAATGGGAGGACCTTTGCCCTCAAGATGAAGGCGCGACAGTGCCTCCTCTGCATGCAGCTGAAGATCCACAGTGAGTCGTCACTCATAGGTGCCTCGCTAGACCCAGGGTCTATTGATGGCGTTTGTCATTCCTGCAGATGACTGAGAACCAGTGTCACTGGAGACTGCATCTGTCTAGGGAACTGCTCTGTCACATATGCCAACTGCTACAGGAATTGGAGGCCACAGAGGGTATCCACTGCCAGTGGCCAGGAAAGTGACCGTGGCGTTCAATTTTTATGCCAGAGGCTCCTTCCAGGGCTCCACAGGTGACCTGTGTGGGACCTCACAAGCCTCCACCCATAGGTACATCCAAGAGGTCATGGATGCCATCTTTGCAGGAGCACAGAACTTTGTGCATTTCGACTGGGATCAGGAAAGAGAGGAAGCAAGTGCACTGGGATTTATGATGATCTCTGGTTTTCCACAGGTGTAGGGTGCCATCGACTGCACTCACGTTTTTCTTAGATCACCATGGCAGCAAGCAGTCCAGTATACCAACTGCAAGGGCAACCACTCACTGAATGGTTAGTTGGTCTGTGACCATCACAACCCATCCAAAAGTCTGCACACAATTCCCAGGGACAGTCCAGGACTCCTATGTCCTTAGCAGATCTCAGATCCCTGACATCTTCCAGGGTCCACAGAAACTGCAGGATTGGCTCCTTGGGGACAAGGCTACCCACAAATGACATGGCTGATGACACCCATGCAGCATCCAAGGGTATAACGAGGACTTTGGTGGAGTAAACGATTGGCATATTGAAAATGAGGTTCCAGGTCAAGTGCAGCACTACAATACAGTCCCCAAAGGGTGTTGTGCATCATAGTTGCTTGCTACGTGCTACACAACTTGGTGCTGCAATGGGGGGAGGACCTGGCTGAGGAGGAGATGGAAGAGCTGCACGATGGAGTCGAAGGGGGTGAGGGTGATGAGGTCCTTGAAGGCGAGGGTGCAGGTGATGAGGCCACAGATGCTGAAGAGATTGGGGGGGCCAGCCCCACCTTAAAGGCACTGAGAGCACACAGAGAGAATAACTGAACTCTGTGGCGCCTACCTACAACATTCTGGCAGCAATGACAAGCACCATCGAGGTGCAGGCATCACTGATGTTTCCAGTCAGTGTGAGGCTGGAGCATCGCTTTGCTCTGAAGGTTACACACTGCACAAGGAAGAGGCCCTGGACTAAGATATTTGCCTTTATCTTGTGCATGAGCCAGGCTTTCACATCTGAATGACACAAACACCGCTCGTCATAACAAGGAGCCATCAACAGGAGACATCCCTGGGAGTTATTTGCAATAGTGAACATTATGTACAAGTGATTAACACCTGTGCCCAAGCAGCGTAATTACATCTTCTTAACCTTCCTAACCATACCGCTACGTCTTGGTGTTCCCCTGGCATCCACAGTGGAGGTGAAAGCAGCCTGCTGACTGCCACCTGGCTGTGATGACCTTGTTGGGTGCCTTTGGAGGGCTGAAACCTGGAGGTCCCCAGTCTGCTCTGGATATCCTGCTGTGGGCCAGATGCACCCTCCTTCGCTTGTGGAGCTGGAGGTGATGGGGACAAAGGAAGAAGAGATTTGGATTGGCTGGACATTCCTGGAGTCACCTGGGTGGATGGCCCTGGGGTGTTGAGATGCTGATCCTCCTCCCTATGGGTGCCCGATGGCTTCTGGCTGACTCCTAGGGGAAGCGGAAGTGTGATTGAGCTGCCCTTCACCCGTCTCACGTGGACACTATTGTAGGCTAACTATGGCATCAACGATGGAGTTCAGCCCGAGCAGCAGTGAAGGATCAATGTCCTGGACCAAGCTGTCCATGACGGCTGCCATCCTACTCGTGCTGACTTCAGTACATTGGCATGATGGCGCAAACACTTCGGACTGAAAGCGGACAGACTCCTCCATCGTCCCTTGCTATCTGAGGAGTGCACCCGACATCACTTCCTGATGTCTCTGCAGCTCCAACAACTGATTGAGGACCGAGTCAAGAGGCTGATCATCTGACTTGGACTCAGCAGATTCCTTGCCTCCAGCAGTCCTCCGAGTGCCGGCGACCTCAGATGACCTTACCTCTGCCTGCTTTGGAACAGATTGTGTGCTGTGCTCACCAGATTGTGATCCCAAGGCTGCTCTACATTGAGGTCCCAGTGAGGTGTGTGTCCCTGTGCTGGTGGAGGGTATCGGTGAGCGACATGACGGGTCTTCAATGGTGCTGCTCTCAGGGTCCTCATCCGATCTTGTCCCGCATAAAGATAGAGAGAGTGTGAGCAAGGTGCATGCCAGGCCAAATGAAAAGGATGTCAAGCGGTGTGTGTTCTGAGTGGAGCATGGACGAGGAGGCCAGGTGGAGATGTGAGGGTGTGTGTGAAAGAGTGAGTGGCAATGCCCCTTGAGCTGGCAGTGAGTGAGATGCCAGTGAATGTATGATGGGCTTGTGAGAGTGTGTGAGTTGACAGTGATGAAATGGTTAACTTACCCTGACAGCACAGATGAGATCATTCATCCTCTTTCTGCACTGGATGGCCGACCTCTTGTGTGCAGCATTGGCACTGACCACCTATTCCACCGCCTCCCAAGCTGGAGTGTTGAGACTGATGGGCTTCTTGCGGGCAGAGTGGGGGGTAGAAAACATCATGGTGGGCCTCCACGGTGTCCAAAATGATGCGTCACTGAATTGGGGCTGCACTCTTTAGTTAAGACTTTTGGGGCCATGTCTTCACTGGAACAGTCCAGCCTTGCAAGCATCGAGAACTGTGCACATGGCTGCAGTTTAAATATGATGCCCGGAGTGAGGAAGCAGCAAGGTAACAGCATGTCGAGCAAATTTGAGGCCAGCCACCAGCGAGACGGCGTGTTTCGCGTGACTGCATAGTTTATTAGACGGGAAGGGCACGAAAATCTGCTATTGTGGCTGGCGGGTAAAATGTTGTTTTTCACGCCTGCTACCATACTTTGTGCAAATCTGGAGTGATTCTGTCCTGAGTGTCATATCAGGCCAAGTCAGCACGCAGTTCAGAGTCAACCATAATGGTGTGGGACTGGAGTCACATTTCGGCCCATACTGGGTAAGAACAGCAGATTAATTTTCCTGAAGGACATGAATGACCATTTTGCTTTGTTTCACCCCAATCTGACAGATTCCTGGTTACCTAGCGAAACCAGCTTTTTATTTCCAGATGTTTTCAGAATTTCAAAGTGATTTCAGCAAATTTTTCTCTGGATTACCATTCTGGTAACATAACAATCACATTGCAGTCTGCCCATCATAACACAGCAAAATAAAACTAATGGTGCAATTTGCTTTTAAAGCAGCTCAAAAACAATGTCCCTTAACTGATATTGCACGTGACTAAAGCAGGAACATCCAGGAGATGAGCTGGCCCCAGAAGTATTTGCATAATTTCTCTGGGGTGTGCATTGCTCTTTCACGAACAGAGCGTACAAGCATGAGAGCATCTGCTGAAACCTGAATCTCTCTCTCCCAAATAGTTGGTGAGGCTAGGGGCATTGCTGGGGTGAGGTCAATTGAAAATGTCAAAACTGAGATGGATAGAGATTTGTTGGGTAAGGGTATTAAAGACTATGGGCAAAATTTTATATAAGACGTGTGGGTGGCAGACCCCGCGCACTAGCGCTTAAAATATCACGCGCTGATGTTGGGCGAGCATCCCGATGTCAGCGCGCGCCATCGCGATATTTAGCTGGGCAGGCAGGCGATGAAGAGCGATGCGCGCCTGCCATTAATTAAAGGTCTTGTTAAGGCCCTTAACTCAGCAATCGATGGCGATTTTGAGGCGCCCGTGCGATCTTCAGCTCGGCGCACGGACGCAACGGGCAGGCAGGTAAGTGACTTTTTAACAAAGCTCATCCACAGGCAGGATATGTGGGCTCAGAGGGATTGCTAATGTTTTATGTGAAGTATTTATTGCAGAAAGTGTTTTAAACTTGCCTGTGTGATCGTTAGCAGTTCAGTTCGATTTCCAATAGCTTTCTCTGTACTTTGAAGCTTCAGCTCACCAGTCTGCAGACAGGAATCTTTCTCGGGCCTGCAGCTTTCCGAAGGCCTCCATTTAGCCTGGGTATGGGTTCTGACATCTCCACTGGAGGCAGGTCCTCTGAGGAGGAAGGGAGAGCTAAAATAAGGAGGAGGCCAGGAGTGGACAATCAGCTTCCGGGGGAGCCACCTTTGGGAGACCAGGCGCAGGCACAAGGGGCACAGGGCCAAGAGGTTGTCCAAGGTAGAAGGGGCCGCAGAAGACACCAATATCCTGCTGCCAGGGTATACAGGCGGCGAAGCAGCTACCTCAATATGTCTGAGGTGCAGTGCCGAAGGAGGGTCCGACTGGCAAGGGGGACAGTGAACTATATCTGTCAGATTGGTCCTGAGATCTCTCCTAACTGTGTGGGTGGACACCCCATGCCAGCAGCTCTGAAGGTCACAGTTGCCCTCCACTTCTATGCCTCTGGCTCCTTCCAGGGCTCGGTGGGTAATCTATGCGGAGTCTCCCAATCAGCTGTCCACACTTGTGTCAAGCAGGTTATAGATGCTCTGATCAGATGTGCATTGATCTTCATCCAATTCCGTTGCAACCAGACAAGTCAGGCACAGCGAGCCAGAGGCTTCGCGGCCATTGCTGGCTTCCCCCGCGTCCAGGGTGCTATAGACTGTACACATGTGGCCATCAAGGCGCCAGCAGGTGAGCCCGGTGCCTTCGTCAACAGGAAGGGCTTCCACTCCATGAATGTGCAGATAGTGTGTGAGCACAGGATGCTGATTCTACAAGTCTGTGCAAGGTACCCAGGCAGCTCCCAGGATGCCCATATCCTCAGACACTCCCAGGTGCCAGGGCTCTTCAGTGCTCCAGCTCGGCTTGATGGATGGCTGCTGGGTGACAAGGGCTAAACCCTCAGAAGGTGGCTGATGATGCCTCTCTGCCATCCAAGAACAGAAGCTGAGGAGTGCTACAATAGGAGCCACGGCACCACTAACGCTGTGGTGGAGAGAGCCATAAGTCTTCTCAAGATGCGCTTCTAATGCCCGGACCGCTCAGGGTGCACACTCCAGTAACCTCCAGATTACATCTCTGTGATAGTGGTAGCATACTGCACTCTGCACAAACTTGCACTGGAAAGGGGTGATGCAGTTGACGATGAAGACCTTGACACAGTGGATAAGGCTGCACATGATGAATCTGGCAGTGGCTCAGAGGATGAGGAAGCACAGGGCGATGATGAGGGGCAGCACGCCGCAAATACACGAAGGAGGCAGGGACATCCGAGACACATTAATCCAATGAACCTTCAGCTAGCTTCACACACATATATATAAACGATTTAGACTTGAATGTAGGAGGTTGATCAGTAAGTTCGTGGATGAGACGAAAATTGGTGGAGTGGTTAATAGTGAGGAGGTTAGCCTTAGATTACAGGAAGATATAGAAGGGCTGGTCAGATGGGCTGATCAGTGGTAAATGGAATTCAATCCGGATAAGCGTGAGGTGATGCACTTGGGCAGGACAAACGGGACACGGGAATACACAATGAATGGTAGGACCCTGGGAAGTAACAAGGATCAGAGAGGCCTTGGTGTGCATATCCACAGGTCCCTTGAGGTGGCGGGACAGGTAGATAAGGTAGTTAAGAAGGCATATGGGGTACTTGCCTTTCTTAGCCAAGGCATAGAATGTAAGAGCAGGGAGGTTATGCTGGAACTGTATAAAATGCTGGTTAGGCCACAGAGTATTATGTGCAGTTCTGGAATCCGTATTATAGGAAGGACGTGATTGCACTAGAGAGAGTGCAGAGGAGATTTACCAGGGTGTTGCCTGGGCTGGAGGTTTTAGTTATGAGGAGAGATTGGATAGACTGGGGTTATTTTCCCTGGAGCAGAGGAGATTGAGGGGCGATGTCATTGAGGTGTATAAAATTGAGGGGCATAGATAGGGTAGACAGGAAGGAACTTTTCCCCTTGGTAGAGGGATCAATAACCAAGGGGCATAGATTTAAGATAAGGGGCAGGAGGTTTAGAGGGGATGTGAGGAAGAATTTTTTCACCCAAAGGGTGGTGGGAATCTGGAACTCACTACCTGAAAGGGTGGTAGAGGCAGAAAACCTCATAACATTTAGTAAGTATTTGGATGTGCACTTGCGATGCCATGGCATACAAGGCGATGGGCCTAGTGCTGGAAAATGGGATTAGAATAGTTAGTTACTTGTTTGACCGGTGCAGACTTGATGGGCCGAAGGGCCTTTTTCTGTGTTGTAGACCTCTATGACTCTGTGACCTGCAGGAACCACATTGCCTGGCGCTTCCACACATGGCACTTAGGTGCTACATCTTCCACCTCGTCAGCTGCAACTAAGGGCTTCGTACATAAACATCAATGTCCACTCAAACACTCATGATATGTCTGTGAAACAGACAAATGCAGCACAAAGGAAACACCCTCAGCCCTGGTCACAAGTGTGGACTTTATTGCCACCAAAAAAATGAACAAACGTTGCTCTGATGTTGAGAATCAAGCATTCCCTAATCTAGGGCCAACACAAAATCACTAGTAACAAACCTGTGGAGTGCCTAACGTGCCTTATGCTTACGTTTGCGGGTGCTACATCTTGGTTCCACCCCATCGCTTGGAGTGGCTTGTGAGACAGCCTGCTGACTCTGCTGTTCAGTTGGCCTTGATGACCTTGGTGGGCGTCCTCTGACTCGTGGAGCCTGTGATGGCCCTGCCTGGGAGGGAGTGGCCAGTTCCAGAACTGGCACCTCCCCAGTTGTCGCAGCCTCAACGGATGCAACAGTCACTGGCAGACGGGCGGAGGAGCTGCTGCCCTCATCCAGAGTGCCCTGAGAGGAGCTTGCGGTGACGACAGGCAGTTGCTGTGCTGACATGAGGTCACATTGGACCTCCCTGCTCACCGCAGATGGATGGGTATCAAGCGGCAACACTTGGTGCCCAGAACATATCCTACATTGCCAATGACCACCCGTGGCCATTAGCACTGTGAGGGCTTGCAGGTCAGAGCATAACCCAATTAGATGATTCTCAATCTGTTGGAAGCCCCTCTCCATGAGTTGCCAATCTCTCAGTGGAGGAAGCCTGAAGCTCTGTCCTGAGGTTCATGCCATCACTGACTCTCCACCACACAGACCAAGTGAAGCACACCCTCATGCAACCCTGCCAGATGCTCCCGCACATCCTGCCGCTTGTCCTGCAGCTGCTGCATGGCGGACATCTCCAGAGGCACATCATCACTGCCCAACTCAGCATGTGCCTGGTCCCCTGCAGTCCTCTGGCTGCTGGTGCCATCAGCACTCTCTGTTCATGCCATCTCCTCCAGCGATTATGAAGTGCCCTCTCCACTGTGCCCCGGGACACTAGCCAATGTTATAATCCCCACTGATGTGGTAGTCACTGCGCTGGTGCCTGGCTCACTGAAATGATGTGACGCAAGTTATAAGTGATGCCCCTCAGGTGTGGAGGGGGCGCCCTGGGCATCATGCTGGTGGCCATATGGTGATGATGCTGAAATTCACAACAAGGACAGTGCATCAGTTAGCGTTCAGTCAGTAACACCATTCATCCCTTTCCTCCCCCAGGCTCATAATGCGCTCAACCTTCAAGAACCTAAGGAGACCAACATTAATGGGGTGGTAAATAGTCAAGAGGAGGCCCAAATATTACACGCACATACAGACAGACTGGTCAGATGGCCTAAGGTGTTTAACAAGGTCGAAGCCAGACTTGCCTTTATTAGCCAAGGAATAGAATATAGGAAAAGGGAGGTCATGTTGCAAGTGCAGAAAACGCTGTCAAGGCCACATCTACACTTCTGCGTTCAGTTGTGCCCTGTGCTTCATGGGAGGGATGGCATTGGAGTGGAGAGAGTGCAGAGGTTCCTGACCAGGATGCATGCTGGCCTGGAGAGTTGGAGTTATGAGGAAACATTGCAAACACTTGCGACATTTGCCATGGAGCACAGGAGATTAACAGGTCACATTATTGACCATCCTACCATTATGAGGGTCATAGACCGGGTGGACACAAGGCAAAATTTCCCCTTGACACAGGGATGACTAATGTTGTGGCATTTATTTAAGTTGACTGCCATGAGGTTGACAGGTGAGGTGCTGAGGACCTTTTGGACAGAGTAATGTGGGGAGTACTGGCTGAAAGGGTGGTGGAAGTACAAACCCTCCTAAGATGCAATAAGTAGCATCCAATGTGACCTCATGTCAGCACAGCAACTGCCTGTCGTCACCGCAAGCTCCTCTGCAGCAGCAATGCCATGGCATGTTAGGCCATGGGGATAGTGGTCACAAATGGGGTAAGGCAACTTTGGAAGGTGCTAGAGACGCGCATCCTCACGGGGCTGAGGGACCTGTGTGTATGACCCACACGTCTGACTGTATCAGTCTGTGAATGAGCAGTATTGCTAAATTAACGATTGCAGCAACCATCAGTGCTTTGGATGGTGGGGAGACAGAGTGGATGGGATTGTGGGCATCAAATACCTGGCCCCTGGATCCCAGACTCACCGACACCTGCGACCTGGCCGCCTGCCTCCTCCCCAGCTCCATGGCCTGTTTCTCAAGGTTGGTGATATGCTGCAGCACAGCGTGGCCACCACCAGTCTGCAAACACTCCCGGCTGTTGTGTTCTGTTTTTACCTGCAGAACAGAGAAGAGGATTTGTTGGGGCTGATCACTCATGTACTCTGCACGCGCAGGCTGCACCCCAACTACAGTGGCCCATCTGAGGCCTCCAGCGGCTCCTGTCCACACTACTGGTGATCAGTCCCCGGAAGATAGTACGGCTGCTCCCAACCCCCTCCCCCAACAGACACCTTGGACACATTCCGCGTCCATCACTTTGAATAACACACGGGTCCTAGTGACCATGGCAAGGAGGCGCAACTACGTGCGGCGCCGAGGCCAGCAGATGACTCTTGGCCACAACACCTTGAGGCTCCCCTTCCACCATCTCATCACCATCAATAAGACATGTGTTGAAGTTCTGAATATGTGTCTAGCTGCCTCCCCTGCAGGTTTCCCCCAGTCTACTCAAATGCAACAAACACTAACATATGCTGCAGGGAGAACCCATCTTCTCCTCAACCACTAAGGCTGATGTAAGCATGGTCACTATCTGTTTGCCCACCCAGCATGCTTCAAATGCCCAATGCCGTAATGACACTAAGATTTGTGGTGAGGGGGGGGCCTCAAAGGCTAAGGCTACCTGCTGGGTAAAATGGCCAAGGCTGACATGGTACTCACCCTTCCAGAGCGCAACAAGTCTTTGAAGCGTTTGTGACACTGGTTCCCTGTGCGCCGTACAGCTCATGACCTCCGCCGCCTCCTGCCAGGCCTGCATGGTAACATGGGGGGCCCTCCTCCTCCCGTCCTCAGGAAACAAGACCTCCAGACATTCTGCAACCTCTTCAAGAAGGGCACCAAGGAAGAGAACTGAGGGGCACATTGGCCCCCCACTGGCCTACCCTGCAGCCTGCCCCCCCCTCCTCCTCTGCCTTGACCTCCTCTAGAGCCCGCTGTGCAGACTGGTCGCTGGTCATGATGAACAGCCTAAAGGAGGCTGCCTGGCCTTTCTTTATTCAGACTGCCAGTTCCCCATTGGAACCGGTGGTCTGTAGATGTCTGCCACACATTTGAAATTCCCGCTGTACACGGGAGTCTGCAACGCGCTGGACCAGCCTTAATTGGCCCGCACACGCAAAATGCCGGCATGGCCCATTTCGCCGGCGGAGATCGGCTACGCGCCTGCCACCGATTGGGTCGGGCCCGCCCGCCTGACAAACATAAAATTCTGCCCTATGAAATCAAGGCTGATAGTTGAAACTAGGATGCAAATCAGCCATGCTCTATTTGAATGGCAAAACAGGCCTGTTTCTACGAGTTCACTTATTTGGAATTCGGTCTGTGTGCCATAGAATCATAGAATGGTTGCAGGGCATTCAGCCCATTGTATCCATACTGGCTTTCTGCAAAAACAACTCAGCTAGTCTCGCTCCCCCGACTTTTCTCGTAGCCCTGCAATTTCTTTTTTCTTCAGGTGCTTATCCAATTTCCTTTTGAAAGCCCAGATTGTATCTGCTCCCACCACACTCTCAGGCAGTGCATTCTAAATCTCAACCACTTTCTATATAAAAAATTTATTTCCTCATGTCTCCTTTGTTTTTTTTTGCCATTCACCTTAAATTGGTCTCCACAGGTTCTTTACTTTTTCCCTATGTGCTCTGTCTTGATTCCCTCATGGTTTTGAACACCTCTATCAAATCTCCTTCTCTTCTCAAATAATCCCAACTCCTCTAATCTGTCACTGGGCTGGTAATCCAGAGGCCCAGCCTAATGCCCTGGGAGTTCAAATACCACCTTTGCAGCTGGGAGAATTTTAATTTAATTAACAAATCTGGAATACAAAGCTAGTCATCTGTGATGGTGACCATGACAACTATCATTGATTGTTGTAAAAACCCATCTTGTTCACTGATGTCCTTTAGGGAACGAAATCTGCCATCATTACATGGTCTGACCTACATGTGGTTCTAGATCCACAGCAACGTGGTTGACTCTTAGCTGCCCTCTTAAAAAGGCCTGGCTAGCCACTCAGTTCAAGGGCAATTAAGAATTGGCAACAAACACTGGCAATGACAGCGACATCTACATCCCATCAAAGAATTAAAAAAATTCTATCCTAGTTAGTGAAGTCCTTCATCCCCTGTTCCATTTTTGTAAATCTTTTCTCCACCCTCTCTAAGGCTTTCATAATCCCTCCTAAAGTGTGGTGCCCAGAACTGGACACGTTACAGGCTGAACCAATGTTTTATAAATGTTCATCATAACTTCCTTGCTTATGTACCCTATGCCTCTGTTTATAAAGCCCATGCTCCTGGAAGCCTTTTTAATCACTTTCTCAAATCACCCTGCCACCCTTCAATGATTTGTATACATAAAACCTGAGGTCTCTCTGTTCCTGCACCCTTTTAGAATTCTATCCATTATTTTCTATTGCCTCCCCTTGTTCTCCCTACCAAAATGAAACACTTCATCCTCCTCCACCCAGTCCACCAGCCTGTCTATATCCTCTTGAAGCCTATCACTGTCCACTTTACAGTTCTTCCATGTTTTGTGTCATCTGCAAATTTTGAAATTGTGCCCTGCAGTCTAGGTCATTAATATATATAAAGAAAAGCAACAGTCCTAATATTGACCCCTGGGGAACTCCAACTGTAAACCCTCCTCCAGTCCAAAAAATACCATTACTCTCTGTTTCCTGTCACTCAGCCAACTTTGTATCCATGCTTCAAGGTACAAGTGCCTAAATGTGAGTCAGTAAGGAACACGACATAATTAAATTGTACTAAACCCAAGCTTCAGGCAGGTGTGTACCTGCAGCTTTCTATTCCTTTTCAATGTTCTTATGCACAAGGCAGTCAGGGCTCCCTTCTCAAAGTGCCCTCCCCAGGTCTAGCCTTTATTTTCAAGACATGTTGAGGTATTTAACATGCTAGAAGGATTTGATAGGGCCATTTGGAGAAACAGTATCCTCTAATAGGGGGACAAAATGAGGGAATATAAAATAGAAGTAGGCCATTCAGAAGTCAAATCACACAAAGGCAGTGGAAATCTGGAACTCTGTCTCTCAAAAGGCTGTGGATGCTGGTAACTCACAGGATGCTGTGTGGTAATGAGAAAATACAAATACAGGAGACTTGCAAAACTAAATCGTTTTTTCATGAGAACAACACAGTTCATGGGCTTATACAACAGGTTTTTTTAAAATTCTCTAAAGGTTAGGACAGGATAGAGCAAAGAAAACTGTTTCCAATAATCGAGGAGTCAAGAATGAAGAGTCATTGATTCATTGATACAGGATTAAAAGAAAGAGATTTGGATCGGAGGGCAAGAACTTCAAGATTTGTGATTCTTAACAAGTAGTTGGATAGGTGGGTGAACAAAATGGGGTTGAAAGGATATGGGAACCAGGTGATTAAATATGACTAGAATTATTTGTTCGTATACAGGATAACCACAGATTGATTGGGCTAAATGGCCTATTTCCTAATGGAACCTCTACGATCCAGATCTTACAATCAGTGGAGGAGTGGAAGCGCCCATAGGATCTTTCACTCCCAGCTCTAGTTTGAATCCAGTGACAAACAGAATTGGGAGGCCTAGTGGCAAGCGTGACAGTGCAGCCACACCTTATTCTTCATCATGAACCGAAGGCACAATGCTTAAGGATTGTTTTCAGTTCATTGACGTACAGTGTTTTTAAATAGACTCACAACACTTCACAACCTCCAACCTGACAACTCACCCCCTTTCACCCCAACAGTTCTCAGCCTCTTAACCCCTGACAATGCTGATCTCTGACTTTCTGACAATGTTCACTCCCTCACCCCTTCAACCCGACTGTTGTATGATGCTGTGTGTGCCTGCATGCAACTGTAATGTAAAGTTGCTCAGCAGGGTAAAGGTTTATATGGGACCAGAGAATAGCACCGCACACGGCATGGTGTAAAAAGTCATGTGGTAATAGGCTGAGAGAACAGTCTAGAGTAAATACTCTGGAACCAGCCTGCATGGAGGTAACAGCACCATGCATAGCAGTAACCTGGAATCTGTAAATAGTTAAAAGTTAACAATAAATGGTTTGTGTTTAAATATACAAGTCTCAAGATCTCATCGTGAGACATCTAAAGAATCCATGTTACAACACTGACAATGCTGATCTCTGACTCTCTGACAATGCTCACCACCCCACCCCCTTTCCCCAAACAATGCTGGCTCTCTGACATTGGCCAGACAGGAGTCAGGGATTTTGGAAAGTGAATTGAGAGAGGGGGTGGAGGCGTGCGGGGGGTGGTGTGGTAGGTGAGCATTGTTGAAGGGGAGGGTGAATATTTTCCAGAGAAGGGTGGGGGGGGGGTGAACACTGTCTGTGCTTGAGGGGAGTGTGAAAATGCTCAGGAGTGGGATTGAATATCGTTGGGCAGTGAATGTTGTTGGGAGGGGCATGAGCATCGTCACTAGGCGTTTGAACATTGTTGACAAGGGTTGAGATGTATTGGGGGGCAGTTGCTGAGTTATATGGGGGGAATGAATATTGTTGGGGCTGCTGTGGGTGCTGGAGTGATTGGATTCTCCAGCTGATTTACTCTGCACTGCACTCCTGAGCAGGCTGTACACCTGCTAGG
The DNA here is from genome assembly GCF_017639515.1 of Carcharodon carcharias. Lineage (NCBI taxonomy): Eukaryota > Metazoa > Chordata > Chondrichthyes > Lamniformes > Lamnidae > Carcharodon > Carcharodon carcharias. The sequence goes on from NC_054488.1 coordinate 21,857,375, forward strand.
AAAAGCTCTAAGTTAATTTGTTTTAAAAAAAAAGGGCAACTATAAGGTAAACAGTCCATGACTGCCTGGTTCTGGCTATGATCCTATTATCATAGGAAGTCATGCAGCAGTCCGGACAGTGTTGATGTTCAAAGAGACTTGAGTGTGCTTGTACAGGGAATGCAGAATGTTATCATGCAGGTGCAGCAAGCAATTAGGAAGGTAAAGAGGATTGCAAGAGGATTGGAGTGTGAGAATAAAGAAATCTTGCTACAGTTGTACAGGATTTTGGTGAGACCACGTCAAGGAGCACTGTGTGCAGTTTTGGTCCTCACATTTAAGAAAGGATATACTTGCATTGGAGGCAGTTCAGCAGACGTTCACTAAATACAGTTGAATAAAGGCAACTACAGAGGCATGAGGGAGGAGCTGGCCAGAATTGACTGGGAGATGAGCCTAGCAGGAAAGACAGTGGAACAGCAATGGCAGGAGTTTCTGGGAGTAATTTGGGAGACACAGCAAAAATTCATCCCTAGTAAGAAGAAGCATACTAAAGGGAGGACGAGGCAACCATGGCTGACAAGGGAAGTCAGGGACAGCATAAAAGCTAAAAAGAACGCATACAATGCGGTGAAGAGCAGTGGGAAACCAGTGGATTGGGAAGCCTACAAAGACTAACAGAGGACAACTAAAAAAGAAATAAGGAGGGAGAAGATTAAATATGAGGGTAAACTAGCCAGTAATATAAAAGAAGATCGCAAGAGTTTTTTTAGATATATAAAGGGTAAGAGAGAGGCAAAAGTAGACATTGGGCCACTGAAAAATGACGCTGGAGAAGTAGTAGTGGGGAACAAAGAAATGGCGGAGGAACTGAATAGGTACTTTGCATCAGTCTTCACAGTGGAAGACACGAGTGACATCCCCAAAGTTCAAGAGAGTCGAAGGGCAGAGTTGAGTATGGTGGCCATTACCAAGGAGAAGCTGCTAGGAAAACTGAAAGCTCTGAAGGTGGATAAATCACCTGGACCAGATGGATTACACCCCAGAGTTCTGAAGGAGATAGCTGAAGAAATAGTGGAGGCGTTAGTGGTGATCTTTCAGGAATCACTCGAGTCAAGGAGGGTCCCAGGGGACTGGAAAATCGCTAATGTAACCCCCCTGTTTAAGAAGGGAGTGAGGCAAAAGACAGGAAATTACAGGCCAATTAGCCTGACCTCGGTCGTTGGTAAGATTTTAGAGTCGATTATTAAGGATGAGATTTCAGAATACTTGGAAGTGCATGGTAAAATAGGGCAAAGTCAGCATGGTTTCATCAAGGGGAGGTCATGCCTGACAAATCTGTTAGAATTCTTTGAGGAGGTAACAAGTCGGTTAGACAACGGAGAGCCAATGCATGATATCTACTTGGACTTCCAGAAGGCCTTTGACAAGGTGCTGCACAGGAGGCTGCTCAGTAAGATAAGAGCCCATAGCGTTAGAGGCAAGATATTAGCATGGAAAGAAGATTGGCTGTCTGGCAGGAGGCAGAGAGTGGGGATAAGGGGGTCCTTCTCAGGATGGCAGCCGGTGACTAGTGGAGTTCCGCAGGGGTGAGTGTTGGGACCACAACTTTTCACTTTATACATTAATGATCTAGAAGAAGGAACTGAGGGCATTCTGGCTAACTTTGCAGATGATACAAAGATAGGTGGAGGGACAGGTAGTATTGAGGAGGCGGGGAAGCTGCAGAAGTATTTGGACAGGTTAGGAAAATGGGCAAAGAAGTGGCAGATGGAATACAACCCGGGGAAGTGTGAGGTCATGCACTTTGGTAGGAAGAATAGAGGCATAGACTATTTTCTAATTAGGGAGAGAATTCAGAAATCTGGAGTGCAAATGGACTTGGGAGTCCTAGTCCAGGATTCTCTTAACGTTAACTTGCAGGTTGGGTCGGTAGGTAGGAAGGCAAATGCAATGTTGGCATTTATTTCGAGAGGAGTAGAATATAAAAGCAGGGATGTGCTGCTGAGGCTTTATAAGGCTCTGGTCAGACCACATTTAGAATATTGTGAGCAATTTTGGGTCTCGTATCTCAGGAAGGATGTGCTGGCCCTGGAGAGGGTCCAGAGGAGGTTCATGAGAATGATCCCAGGAATGAAAGGCTTAACATATGAGTAACGTTTGAGGACGCTGAGTCTATACTCGATGGAGTTTAGAAGGATGAGGGGGGGAATCTGATTGAAACTTATAGAATACTGCAAGGCCTGGATAGAATGGACGTGGGGAAGATGTTTCCATTAGTAGGAGAGACTAGGACCCGAGGGCACAGCCTTAGAGTAAAGGGAAGACTTTTTAGAACAGAGATGAGGGCAAACTTCTTTAGCCAGAGAGTGGTGAATCTATGGAATTCACTGCCACAGAAGGCTGTGGAGACCAGGTCATTGAGTGTATTTAAGACCGAGATAGATAGGTTCTTGATTGTTAAGGGGATCAAAGGTTACGGGGAGAAGGCGGAAGAATGGGGTTGAGAAACTTATCAGCCATGATTGAATGGCGGAGCAGACTCGATGGGCCGATTGGCCTCATTTCTGCTCCTATGTTTTATGATCTAAATTACTCCCTAGGATGATGGGGTTGTCCTATGGTGACAGACTGAGTAAATTCGGCTTATTTCTCTGGAATTTAGAAGAATGACAAAATTCTGAAGGGGCTTGATAGGGTGGATGCTGAGAGATTGTTTCTGCTGATCGGGGAATCTACAACATGGGGGCACAGTCTCATATTAAGGGGCTGATCATTTAGGACTTAGATGAGAAGAAATTTCTTTACTCAAATTTGGAATTCTCTAACCCAGACGGTTGTGGATGCTCCATTGTTGAATATATTTAAGGCTGGAGTAGACATATTTTTGGTCTCTCAGGGAATTAAGGGATATGGGGAGCAGGCAATAAAATGAAGTTGAAACCCAAGGTCAGCCATGGTCGTATTGAATGGCAGAGCAGGTTCAATGGGCCGTGCAGTCTACTCCTGCTCCTATTTCTTGTGTCCTTATGATCTTGACAGGGTAAAACTGACTCTCGAAAGTTTAAATTTCCCGTGTGAGCACACACGCTCGTCTGCATTTCCTCAGGGTCTTGAGGCACAATGTGGACTTAAGTTAGAGTTAGTCACTGCTCCCCATATTGAAAGGTTCAGGTCTTTTTATGTAATGAGAGTCCAGATCTAAACAAATAATGCGAGACACCTGAAACTCTCACAATAGACAGACATTGAGAAATGCTCTGGTTTCAGTGTGTAGATGGGTGATTCGATTAGTCTGATTTAATAACATGTAGCTGAACCTGGAACCTGGGACATCAAAGGCCATGGCTCTACGAAAGGTCACAGTGCCATGACCTTTCTCACCTCTGCTTCCTCTTTCTTTTCTTTTTACATTGGCCTTACTTTAGGTGCCATGAGGGACGAGCAGAAAAATTTGAGAGGGTAGTGATCGTAAAGTCGATTCTTTCTAAATAGGATGCTGAGTGACTGTCCTTGGATCAGTCAAGTGTACATATTTTGGGGTCAATTTTAACCCTAACCACCTAACATCATTGAGGTTCCAATCATGATATTAACTTTGACCTGAACAAGGGGGAAGCACAGTGGTGTTCCCACCAGGCAATATCAAGGGAGAATAGGATTGGAGATCAGGGATGCAGATAAGAGTCCATTCAAGGTAAGATTATTTTTATTTCCCTTTTGTTCTCAGGAGAAGAAAGAGTGATAATCTGGGCAATTTTCAAGTGTCTTCTGATGACGAACTTCCCTTTCCAGAAGTCTGTAGATGGAATGATAATCAGGATGATGGTTAAAATTACCCTGACCTTGTGGAAATATACAGAGTCGCTGTTTAAATATGGTAAGGGTCACTCACTGTGTAACTGTACTGAGTCACTGTTTATTCAGGTTAAGGACTACTCAATGTGTAAAAGTACAGAGTCACTGTTTATTCAGGGTATGTGTCACTCACTGTGGAACTGTACAGAGTCACTGCTTGTTCAGAGTAAGGGTCACGCACTGTGTAACTTTATAGAGTCACTGTTTATTCTGCATATAGGTTTTGTGACTTCATTTTTACTCTGGATTATGTCGTGACTCTTGAATGGTTGAGTATGTGTGCATCCAATTCTCCTCTACCTAATACATTCATAGGGAAATATAACAAATTAAGAAAATATTCATAAAGGTGAGAATGGGTTATTGTTGGGCAGTGCCTGGAGCCAGTCCACACCACCTAAAACACAAATAACACTGACCTTGGTTGGTAAATACCAAGAAGGACCTTGCAGCCATCAGTCTTCCATTTCGAATGTTATCATTCATTTTGCTTCATGTGTATTTTTTTTTCTTTCATGGGATGTGGGCGTTGCTGACTGGGCCAACATTTATTGCCCTTGAGAAGGTGGTGGTGAGCTTCTTGAACCGCTGCAGTTCCCATGATATAGATACACCCACAGTGCTGTTAGGGAGCGAGTTCCAGGATTTTGACCCAGCAACAGTGAAGGAACGGCGGTATAGTCTCAAGTTAAAATTGTTAGGAAATAGAGATAGTTTAAGTAAGTTTTATGTGTATTTGGGTGTGTTAAGAATAAAGTAGATCTTTAAGTTTAAGTTTAATTTATATTTCTGTGTTTGTGTGTTAAGAAAATGAGAAGTTGAGTTTTAGTTCTGTTTAAAAAGATGCCTGCATTTTAATGAAGCTTTTATGACTCTTGAAGGGAAGTTAAAATACAAGCTTAAAAAAAATGTGCTGTTGCCTAGCAACATGGGTCCAGAGAGAGGGACCCACAGATAGGGAAAACTAGAAAAGCAGTTTCAGTTCAGTTGAAATCAGGATTCCAGAAAGGCTAGACAGCAGAGGGACAGGTAGCAAATCCCAAACTAAAGCTGAAGCCAGCTGTCAGGAGAAGCTGGGCACAGAAGAAGGAACTGCAGAAGCAGGTTCCAGAGACTAAAGAAGAAAGTCCCAAAATCCAGGGGAGTGGAACAGGGAAGAATCAAGAGGACATTCTAGTCAAAAGACAAGGACAGGAATCTGGAAAAGGTCCTGTTCTGCAGAAATGAAAGTAAGGAGCAGAGAAGAAAGCTCCAAGCCTTAAACTTAAAGAGAAGAAAGCTGCAGGATGCATATTTAAAGCAAGATAAGCATGTGAGAAGCCAGAAGGTCTAAGGATGCAGCTGAAGGTCTGTAACTCTTTGCTTTGAGCATTGAAGCAGTGGTGTTCTGTTGGCACAGCTGAGTCATTGAGAGAGAGTGTGTGGAAGAAAGCACGTGGCGATCCAGGGGAGAGTTCAAAACCCTGGATGTAGACCCTTGAGGAAGGCATCTGAGAGAAAGTGTCATTTGGGAGAAGATTCCAGAGCCAGTTCTTCGAGAGTGGAGATTGGAAATCCTCACGTGAAAGAGTTCAGTGAGACTGGTTGGCTCATGGTGGGTCAAGCGTCCGGGCAGAGTTGATGAGAGATCCATAGCATCTGTTTGGGGCAGCATCTGCCACTTCGTTTCAGGGTGTGGTGTACCTGACAGTCACCCATTGGTTTACGTGGACTGTATAGTTACTGTGTGCATTACAGTATAAGATAGCTTTTGTGTTATCCATACAAATCTGTATATATCAATTAAAGTATAATCATGGGGGAAGGAGTATTATAATATAGTTCATTTTTTCTTATTTAATAAATGTTTTATTCTTTTGTTAAAGTTCATCAGCTGACTCCTGTGACTCTGTTCAGTAGCCACTCTGCTGTGTCTAAACAAAAAATAAAAGTTAGGATCTATCAAGCTGGATTCCAGCTTGAATTCTGGCTTGTCTAGGGGTAACATCAGCTGGGATCATAACAAGATGTTGTGTGACGTGGAGGGGAACTTGTGGTGGTATTGCCATGCAGCTGCTGCCCTTGTCCTTCTAGGTGGTAGAGGCCACAGGTTTGGAAGGTGCTGTCGAAGGAGCCTTTGTGAGTTGCTGTAGTGCATCTTGCAGATGGTACACATTAGTGCCATTGTGCGTCAGTGGTGGAGGGAGTGAATGTTGAAGGTGGTGGCTGGAGTGCCAATCAAGTGGGTTGCTTTGTCTTGGATGGTGTCAAGCTTCCTGTGTGTTGTTGGAGCTGTACTCATCCAGGCAAGTGAAGAGTATTCCATCCCACTCCTGACTTTAGAGATGGTGGATAGGCTTTGGGGAGTCAGGAGGTGAGTTACTCTCTGCAGAATTCATAGCCACAGTATTTATATGGCTGAACCAGTTCAGTTTCTGGTCAATGGTAACCCCCGGAATGTTGATAGTTGGGGATTCAGAGGTGGTAATGCCATTGAATGTCAAGGGGTTAGATTCACTCTTGTTGGTGATGGTCATTGCCTGCCTCTTGTGTGGCACAAATGTTACTTGTCATTTATCAGCCCAAGCCTGAATATTGTCCAAGTCTTGTTGCATATGGCATAGACTGCTTCAGTACCTGAGGAATCATGAATGGTACTGAATATTGTGCATTCATCAGTGAACTACCCCACTTCTGGCCTTAGATAGAGAAAATATCATTGATGAAGCAGCTGAAGATTGTTGGACCTAGGACACTCGCCTGAGGAACTCCTACAGTGATGTCCTGAAGCTGAGATGATTGACCTCCAAAAACTACAACCATCTACCTTTGTGCTATGTATGAATTCAACTAGTGGAGAGTTTTCCCTCTGATTCCCATTGACTCCAGTTTTGCTAGGGCTCCTTGATGCCACACTCGGTCAAATGCTACCTTGGTGTCAAGGGCAGGAACCCAAACCAAGCATCAGTGAGCAGGTTATTGCTGAGTAAGTGCCACTTGATAGCATTGTTTATGACCCCTTCCATCACTTTACTGATGATCGAGAGTAGACTAATGGGGCTTTAATTGGCTGGGTTGGATTTGTCCTGCTATTTGTGGACAGGACATACCTGGATAATTTTCCACATAGCCAGGTAGATGCCAGTGTTGTAGCTGAACTGGAACAATTTGGCTAGGGGTGCAGCTAGTTCTGGAGCACAAGTCTTCAGTACTATTGCCGGAATATTGTCAGGGCCCATAGCCTTTACAGTATCCAGTGCCTTCAGCCATTTCTTGATATCACTTCGAGTGAATCGAATTGGCTGAAGACTGGCATCTGTGATGCTGGGGACCTCAAGAGGAGGCAAAGATGCATCATCCACTTGGCACCTCTGGCTGGAGGTGGTTGCAAATGTTTCAGCCTTGTCATTTGCAGTGATGTGCTGGGCTCCCCCACCATTAATGCTGGGGATATTTGTCAAGCCTTCCCCTCCTGCTAGTTGTTAAATTGTCCACCACCATTCACGATTGGATGTGGAAGGACTGCAGAGCTTGGATCTGATCCATTGATCGTGGGATCGCTTAGGTCTGTCTATCATTTACTTCTTTCACTGTTCGGCATATGTTCTGTGTTGTAGCTCCACCAGATTGACGTCTCATTTTTAGGTACGCCTAGTGCTGCTCCTGGCATGCCTTCCTGCACTCTTCATTGAACCAGGCTTGATTGGAACTAAGAACAGAGCACTAGCACCATGTGTGCTTCTTCAATCACCTCCAGCTCTAGACTTCCTGTTCCCCAAGAAGCCCATGCTGTGTAGCGATTGGTCAATACAGTCACATGGTCAACTAACTACATTCTCTTGAAGGTACATAGCATTCCACTTTACCACAGATATCAAGAGAGGTCACTTCTGGAGTTGCTTAGATTGTGAAGGATAGAGTATAACAAAGTGAGGATAGGCTCTTTGGACAATGGAGACAATGGAGACAATGGAGGAGAGGCTAATGGAATTATAAAATGATTGGTGTGGAAATCTTGGCAGAAATCATTTTAAGAGAATTATGGGAATCTAGTTACCAGATTATGTAGTCAGAGTGACATGTTCACGTGAGATTGTTCCATTGGAAATAAAGTCATAGGAACTTATAGGAATAAATGGAAAAAGCTGGGACAAAAATTGTGATATAAACATGATTACAGGAACTAATTTGAACAGACCAAAAGTCCAGCCAAGGGGTAAGATTTTCAATATATCATAGATAGATTGGCGTTTTTGGTATTCCTGTACACATGTAAGGATGCCAATATAGTAACTGTCTGGAAGCAGAAAGGATTCAAAAATGTGTGTGGCAAACATCAAGGAATAAGCCTCTCAATTGCATGAAAGATCCATCTACTACACTGCCTCGTAGATGATGTCCTCCCAGAATCACAGTCAGGCTTTAGAGCTAACTGTGGAACAACAATATGGTGATTGCAATAAGACAACTACAAGATAAGTGCAGAGAGCACATCAGGAATTAAAAAAGTGGTTCATAGTCCTAACTAAACATCTGACAGTGCGAGTTGACCTGCTCTATGCCACTAGGCCTCCAAGCTAGGATGTCCGAAAAGTTTGTCAAAATCCTGCACCTACTGCCTGATGGCATGGTTGGAAATGTTTGTGCTTGGTGTGAGATCTCTGATGCCCTTGTGATAACCAGCAGCGTAAAGCAAGCATACGTCATGACTTCCCAACTCTTCAATCTCTTCTTTTGTGCAATGTTTAAGGAAACTGCCAGTGAAATGCTTGCAAGCATTAACATTAGGCTCCATTCAGGAAAGCTCTTCAATCTCTCTAGGCTGTGTGCCTCCATCAAAGTCACAGAGGCAGTAATCAGAAAAGCTTTATATGCAGATGGCTGCACCATAAATGTCCAAAACAAAGAAGACATCGAGACTATGGCATACAAATTCTTGAGTGCTGCCCAAAATATTGGTCTCTGAATCAGCATCTCCAAGATTGAAGTTATGTTTCATCCAGTATCAGACACAGGACATGAGGCACCAGACATAACTGTTGATGGCATCAGTCTCAAGGTTTTAGAAAAATTCTCCTACCTTGGCAGTGTGCTATCTAGGGATGCCACTATTGATGAAGATATCAGTGTATGCATCCAAAAAGCAAGTTCTTCCTATGGTCAATTCCATGATCATGGCTGGAAGCAGCATGAGATCAAGCTGAAGACTAAAATCAAACTCTCCAGGACATTGTCCTTACCATCCTGCTGTGAGCAGCAGAATCCGGGGTCTGTGAAAGGCACACATCAAAGCTCTGGGACGCTTCCATCAAAGATACCTGAGGTCCATCATGAGAATTCGATGGCAGGATAAAATCACAAACAACGAGGTCCTTCATCATGCTGTGAGACACGAAGACCACCCTCCAGGAAATTCAATTTAAATAGGCAGGCCATATCTCCTGCATGGATGACTGCAGAATCCCCAAGCAAATCTCCAATGGGGAATTATCTCATGGAAAACAACATCAAGGTGGTCAGCACAAAGGATACGAGGACACACTTAAAAAGAACCTTACAAATTTCTGCATTGCAGACCTTCTCTCTTGGGGGAAACACTGCAGCTGACTAGCCCATGTGGGGGCAAGCACTGAGATTTGATTTGGGATCATCTATGCCAAACCTGCAACATCCGATGTACTTAGGGAAAGGCCAGAAGTGGCGCCGCTGCAAAAGTTCCCCCAAGCAGCAACAATGACAACATATCACAAAATCGTTATAGCACAGGAAGAGGCCATTCAGCCCATCATATCTGCACCAGCTGTCAGTAGGAGCAATTTACTTAGTGCCTGTCCCCTGCTTTCTCCCGTAGCCCTGCACATTCTTCCTTTTTAGTTAATAATCCAATTCCCTCTTGAATGCCTTGATTGAATCTGCCTCCACCACACTGTCTGGCAGTGCATTCCAGATCCTAACTACTCACTGCATCAACAAATTTTCCCTCATGTCCCCATTGCTTATTTTGCCAATTATCTTAAATCTGTGCCTACTGGTTCTCAATCCTTCCACCAATGGGAACAGTTTCTCCCTATCAATTCTGTCCAGTCCCCTCATGATTTTGAACATCTCTATCAAATGTCTTCTCAACCTTCTCTTCTCCAAGGAAAACAGTCCCAACTTCTGCTATCTATCTACATTACTGAAGTTCCTCATACCTGGAGCCATTCTCGTGAACCTTTTCTGCACACTCTCTAATGCCTTCACAATGCCTTTCCTAAACTGTGATACCTAATACTCCAGTTCAGACTATCCAAGTTCAACATAACTTCCTTGCTTTTATTCTCTATGCCCCTATTAATAAAGCCAAGGACACTGTGTGCTTTATGAACCACTCTCTCAACCTGTCCTGCCGCCTTCAATAATTTATGCACATGTACATCCTGGTCCCTCTGCTCCTATGCCCCCTTTAGAGCTGTACCCTTTATTTTATATTGTTTCTGGTTTTCTCTACCAAATTGAATTTCTTCACGCTTTTCTGCACTAAATTTCATCTGCCACTTTTTTGCCCCTTCCACCAACTTGTGTATGTCCTTTTGAAGTTCTACACTATCCTCCTCACAGTTCACAATGCTTTCAAATTTTGTATCATCTGCAAATTTTGAAATTGTGCCCTATACAGTAAGCTTAGGTTGTTAACACATATCAGGAAGAGCAAAGGTTCCAACATTGATCTCTGCAGAACTCCACTACAAACCTTCCTCCAGTCCATAAGACATCCATAATCTGCTAGTTCCTGCCAATTTTGTGGAAGCCCACGCAAATTCCGCATTTGAGTCTTCAGTCATGAGATGGCCCACAAAGATGATGAAGTGATTAACAGTTTGGGCATACATGAATAATGAGGAATCTACCACTACATGTACGTGTATATCTATATATGTGTACATGCACGTACTGTGTTTTTTTAATTTACTCATTTACGAGATGTGGGCATCACTGACAAGGCCAACATTTAATGCCCTCTTGAATTGTCCTTGAGAAGGTGGTGGTGAGCTGCCTTCTGAATTGCTGCAGTCCATGTGTTGTCAGTACACCCACAGTGCTGTTAGGGAGGGAGTTCCAGGATTTTGACCCAACGACAGTGACGGAATGGTGATATAGTTCCAATTCAGGATGGTGTGTGACATGGAGGGGAACTTGCAAGTGGTGGTGTTCCCATGCATCTACTGCTCTTATCCTTCTAGGTAATAGAGGTCACTGATTTGTCGAAGGACCCTTGGTGAGTTGCTGCAGTGCATCTTGTAGATGGTACACACTGCTGCCGTGTGCTTTGGTCATGGAGGGAGTGATTGTTTAAGGTGATGTTTAAAGCCAATCAAGTGGGCTGCTTTGTCCTAGATGGTATCAAGCTTCCTGAGCGTTGTGGGAGCTGCACTCATCCAGGCAAGTAAGGAATATCCATCACACTTCTGACATGTGCCTTGAAGATGGCGGAAAGGTTGTAGGGAGTCAGTGGGTGAGTTACTCACTGCAGAATTCCCAGTCTCTGACCTGTTCTTGTAGCAACATTATTTATTTGCTGGCCCAGTTAAGTTTCTGGTCAATAGTGATCCCAGGATGCTGCTGGTTGGGATTTGACAATGACGATGCTATTGAATGCTATGGGGAGGTGGTTAAGGTCTCACATTTTGGAAGTTATGTTGCTTTGCTTTGGTTTTTCTAACATTTTGTACAACTATAAATTTGTGTGTTAGTGTGTCCAATCCAGCAATGCCTCAATTTTAAAATTCTGATTCTTCTTTTTAAATTTTTCCATGGTCTCTCCCCTCCCTATTTCTTTAATATCCTCCAGTCCTACAACCTCTGAGATCTCTGTTCTCCTCTTATCTTGGGATCTCAATTTCAATCACTCTACTGGCTGCGCCTTCAGTGGCTCTAGGCTTTGGAATTTGCTCCATCAATTCCATCCCTAACATCTCTCTTTGTCTCCTCAGCTAAGTTTTAGGTCACCTGTGCCAATATCTCTCTATGTGGCTCGTTGTCAAATTTTGTTTGACGTTACTCCTATTAATGACCTCGTGACATTTTGCTATGTTAGGTGCATGATATCAATGTACAGTGCACGTGTGTGTGTGTGCATGCATGTGTGTGTGCTTGTGCGTGCGAGTGTGCGTATTTATGTGTGTATGTGTGTGTTTGTATCAATATATGTGTGCATATGTATAATATGTAAAATATGTGTGTTTTTTAAACTCAATTCAATTGAAACTACCATGGTTTTCACCCAGTGGGACCCATGTAGCCTCAGCTGGTTCCTGGCAATTACTCAGGACACACGTTCTGATGGTGTCTTAACCTGTATAATTATCCAGCATGGATTAGCTGATCCCCATATCAATACTCTGCATTAACACTGAGTCACATCGATTCCAGCATAGACACCGAGACAACTGCATCACTGCACAACCACTAAATCAATCAGCACAGCATAGTGGCAGCACAGAGCTACTGATTAAAAAGTGCACTGGTTAAATGGAGCTTTATGATTAACAATCCCCTCAGTAACTACAGTAATGGTTGCCTGTTAATCACAGTGGGCATTTAACTTTGTTTCTTCATGCATATGGTCGTTTTGTTTTCAATCTCATTCAGAAAAACATACCCATACATCTTGAGAAAGTCTTTGAAGGAGAGGACAATGACGTGTCATGTTTGTTAGCAGTGTTGTGTGCAGACTACGGTCATTTTGAAAAAGGCAACTTGCTGATAGTCTCCTGGGTTTGGGAGCATTAGGGATTCTGTAAGCGTGGAACAGTGAATGTGTTGGGCTTTTATTGCCAATAACTAGGAATGGCGGACAAGAAATGATTCACAGTCAGTCTGTTTTAAACAAATTCCCTCTATGTATTCCCAGCTCAGCAGTTCACTTGATACCATAACAAGAACAAAATTGCTCATTAGTATTATGGAACAGGTATCAGGGATGCCCGATCGATCACATGATATCCCCAGCATTGCTGCAATTTATATGATGGAGCTAAATGTCACAAAAAGCTTTATGGAAGTGACACTGGTGGAAGAGTTAGGGAAGATGACTTAAATCCTCTTAGAAGGGAAGAGATGGAAGAATGCTGGCCCAGCATGGCTGAAAACTGTCACCAAGCTAGAGTGAAGGAAATGATTGACTGGCAGAGACCAGAGCCAGAGGGAGGGTGGGTGCAAGCTGAAATGTAATTAATGACTTTCAGAGGCAGACTGGAGTGAGGCCATGAAGCAGCTTGCAAATGAAGGCAAGGGTTTTGAATTCAATGTGTCAGGGAGTGGAAGTTAGTAGAGATCGGTGATAGGGTTGCAGGGATCAGTATTAAGTTACAGAATAAATTATAGACCATAACCCTCAATCCACATGGCTTCTGGCCTTGATGGTATAGTTGCTTAATTTAGAAACATAGAAAATAGGAGCATGAGTAGGCCATTTGGCCCTTTGAGCCTGATCTGCCATGCATTATGATCATGGCTGATCATCCAACTCTATAGCCTGCTCCCGCTTTCTCCCCATAGCTTTTGATCCCTTTTGCCCCAAGAGCAATATCTAACTCCTTCTTGAAAACATACAATGTTTTGGCCTCAACTAGTTTCTGTGGTAGCAAATTTCACAGGCACACCACTCTCTGGATGAAGAAATTTCTCCTCATCTCAGTCTTAAATGGTCTACCCCGTATCCTCAGACTGTGACCCCGGGTTCTGTACTCTCCCGCCATCGGGAACATCCTTCCTGCATCTACCCTGTCTAGTCCTGTTAGAATTTTATAGGTTTCTATGAGATCCCCCCTCATTCTTCTGAACTCCAGCGAATATAATCCCAACCGACACAATCTCTCCTCATATGTCAGCCCCACCATCCCAGGAATCAGTCTGGTAAACCTTCACTGCACTCCATCTATAGTAAGTATATCCTTCCTCAGATAAGGAGACCAAAACTGCACACAATATTCCAAGTGTGGTCTCACAAGGTCCTGTACTCGAACCCTCTCGCTATGAAGGCCAACAGACCATTTGCTTTCTTTACCGCCTGCTGCACCTACATACTTACCTTCAGTGACTGGTGTATGAGGACACCCAGGTCTTGTTGTACATTCCCCTCTCTCAATTTATAGCCATTCAGATAATAACCTGCCTTTCTGTTTTTGCTCCAAAGTGGATAACCTCACATTTATCCATATTATACTGCATCTGCCATGTATTTGCCCACTCACTCAGCTTGTCCAAATCACACTGAAGCATCTCTGCATCCTCCTCACAGCTCACCCTCCCACCCAGCTTTGTGTCATCTGCAAATTTAGAGACCTTACATTTAGTTCCCTCATCTAAATCATTAATATATATTGTGAATAGCTGGGGTCCCAGCACCGATCCCTGCGGTACCTCTCGAGTCACTGCCTGCCATTCAAAAAAAGACCCGTTTATTCCTATTCTTTGTTTCCTGTCTGCCAACCAGTTTTCTATCCATCTCAATACACTACCCCCAATCCCATGTGCTTTACTTTTACACGCTAATCTCTTATGTGGGACTTTGTCGAAAGCCTTCTAAAAGTCCAAATAAACCACATCCACTGGCTCCCCGTCATCAACTCTATCCTCGGAAAATTCCTGTAGATTTGTCAAGCATGATTTCCCTTTTGTAAATCCATGCTGACTCTGTCTGATTCTGCCACTGTTTTCCAAGTGCTCAGCTATTAAATCTTTTATAATGGACTCTAGAATTTTCCCCACTACCGACGTCAGGCTGACTAGTCTAAAATTCCCTGTTTTCTCACTACCTCCCTTTTTAAATAGTAGGGTTACATTAGCTACCCTCCAATCTGTAGGAACTGTTTCAAAGTCTATAGAATCTTGGAAGATGACCACCAATGCATCCACTATTTCTAGGGCCACTTCCTTAAGTACTCTGGGTTGTAAATTATCAGGCCCTGAGGATTTATTGGCCTTCAATCCCATCAATTTCCCCAACACAATTTCCCTACTAATACTGATTTCTTTCAGTTCCTCCCTCTCACTAAACTGTGTTCCCAACATTTCTGGTATGTTATTTGTGTCCTCCTTTGTGAAGACAGAACAAAACTATGTATTTAGTTGGTCAGCTATTTCCTTGTTCCCCATTATAAATTCCCCTGTTTCTGACTGTAAGGGACCTACATTTGTCTTCACCAATCTTATTCTCTTCACATACCTATAGAAACTTTTACAGTCAATTTTTATGTTCCCCGCAAGCTTACTCTCGTACTCTATTTTCCCCTTCTTAATCCATCCCTTGGTCCTCCTTTGCTGCTCTAAAGTGCTCCTAATCCTCAGGTCTGTTGTTTTTTCTGGCCACTTTGTATGCCTCTTCCTTGCATCTAATACTATCTCTAATTTTCCTTGTAAGCCATGGTTTGGCCACCTTTCCTGTTTTACTTTTGCACCAGACAGAAATAAACAATTGTTGCAGCTCACCCAAGTACTCTTTGAACGTTTGCCATTGCCTTTCCACTGTCATCCAACACAACGTTTCCCAATCCATCATAGCCAACTCGTGCCACATACCATCATAGTTTCCTTTATTAAGATTCAGGACCCTAGTCTCAGAATCAGCTACGTCACTGTCCATCTTAATGATGAATTTTATCATATTACGGTTGCTCATTCCCAAGCACAACTAGATTGCCAATTATTCCTTTCTCATTACACAATACTCAGTCTAGGATGGCCTGTTCTCTAGTTGGTTCCTCAACGTATTGGTCCAGAAAACCATCCCGTATACACTCCAGGAATTCCTCCTCCACAGTATTGTTACTAATTTGATTTGCCCAATCTATATGCAGATTAAAGTCACCCATAATTACAGATGTTCCTTTATTGCATGCGTCTCTAATTTCCTGTTTAATACCATTCCCAACATCACCACTACAGTTTGGGGGTCTATATACAACCCCCACTAACGTTTTTTGCCCCTTAGTGTTTCTCAGCTCTACCAATACCGATTCCACATCATCAGAGCTAATATCTTTCCTCACTATTGTGATAATTTCCTCTTTAACCAGCAATGCAACTCCACCACCTTTTCCTTTTAGTCTGTCCTTCCTAAATACTGAATACCCCTGGATGTTCAGTTCCCATCCCTGGTCACCCTGCAGCCATGTCTCCGTAATCCCAACTATGTCGTACCTGTTTACATCTACTTGTGTGGTTAATTTATTCATTTTATTGTGAATGCTCCTCGTGTTATGGCACAAAGACTTAAGGCTTGTCTTTTTAACATTACTTGTCCCATTCCCACTATTTTTCACTGAGGCCCTGTTTGATTCTTGCCCCTGATTTCTCTGCCTATCACTTCTTATTCCCCTTTCTGTCTTTTGTTCTTGTCCTTGATTCCCCCTCCTCTGACTCCTTGCATAGGTTCCTATTCCCCTGCCATTTTAGTTTAAACCCTCCCCAACCACTGTAGCAAATAATCCCCCTAGGACATCAGTCCCACTCCTGCCCAGGCTTGATGGATTTCAGATGCCAATAGGAAGATCTAACTGATCCCCTGGTTCAAAACTCTCCTTCAGTTGAGGCCCTGTGGTAAATGTGTGAAGGCATAATGTGCTTTTCTGACCCTTAGGAGCTATCCTGAATTGCCTTTGCCCATCCACAGGCTAGGCAGCAGTGCCCTGAATGACATAATGATATGTGTGAGTGGCGTTGGTGTGTGCCTGTGTGTATTTCTGCACTCGTGTCCATATGTCTCATTTGGTTTCTGCATGCCTGCGTTTATGTAGGTGACTTTCTTTCACACTCTCTCTGATGTGTATTCCTCTCACTCTGTTTCTGTGCACGTATCTTACTGTGTTTCTGCACGTGGATGTTTCACTGTCTTTATTTATGTCTGTCTGTCTCTCTGTGAAAGTGTGTGTGCCTGTATATCTATGTCATTCTCTGCTCCCGTTCCCGCTGTGCTTTTAACGTTACCACTGAAGCCTAGACTAATCTGTCTGTGGTTGTGAATCCATTCACAGCTAATCACGATGCTTAATCTCCCTGAACCCTGCTCACTGCAGCCTGAATACAAACAAGCCAATGACGCAAATGCAAGGAGCAGAGCTGGAATGGGAAGATTAATGGAAATCTGATTGCACTCTGTGATCTACTCAGAGTCTCAAATTAAACTTGAAAGTGCTGCTCATAGCCTAAGGCAATGTTGGAACATGACTGGCTCATCTGTTAGGTCTGCTTGATGTAGAAAGGTACATTCGCAAACACCCAGACACAGCCAGAAGAATTGGTCTTGGAAAACCTCAGTCTCATAATTACTAGTTCAGGTATTAACCATTTCATTGATAAAAACAAAAGAACTGCGGATGCTAGAAATCCAAAACAAAAACAGAATTACATGGAAAAACTCAGCAGGTCTGGCAGCATCAGCGGGGAAGAAAAGAGTTGACGTTTCGAGTCCTCATGACCCTTCAACAGAACCGAGTGAATCCAAGGAAGGGGTGAAATATAAGCTGGTTTAAGGTGTGTTGGGGGTGGGGAGGGCGGGGGGGGTTTGGGTGGGGGGAGAGAAGTGGAGGGGGTTGGTGTGGTTGTAGGGACAAACAAGCAGTGATAGAAGCAGATCATCAAAAGATGTCACAGACAACTGACACTTCCCTTCCCTTCCTTGACCTCTCTGTCTCAACCTCTGGTGATAGACTGTCCACCAATATCCATTACAAACCTACCGACTCCCACAGCTACCTCGACTACAGCTCCTCACACCCCGCTTCCTGTAAGGACTCCATCCTATTCTCTCAGTTCCTTTGCCTCCATCACATCTGTTCCGATGATGCTACCTTCAAAAACAGTTCCTCTGACATGTCCTCCTTCTTCCTTAACCGAGGTTTTCCACCCACGGTCGTTGACAGGGCCCTCAACTGTGTCCGGCCCATCTCCCGCGCATCCGCCCTCACGCCTTCTCCTCCCTCCCAGAAACATGATAGGGTCCCCCTTGTCCTCACTTATCACCCCACCAGCCTCCGCATTCAAAGGATCATCCTCCGCCATTTCCACCAACTCCAGCATGATGCCACCACCAAACATATCTTCCCTTCACCCCCCCCCCATCGGCATTCCATAGGGATCGTTCCCTCCGGGACACCCTGGTCCACTCCTCCATCACCCCCTACTCCTCAACCCCCTCCTATGGCACCACCCCATGCCCACACAAAAGATGTAACACCTGCCCCTTCACTTCCTCTCTCCTCACCGTCCAAGGGCCCAAACATTCCTTTCAAGTGAAGCTGCATTTCACTTGCAGTTCCCCCAACTTAGTCTACTGCATTCGTTGCTCCCAATGCGGTCTCCTCTACATTGGAGAGACCAAACGTAAACTGGGCGACCGCTTTGCAGAACACCTGCAGTCTGTCCGCAAGAATGACCCAAACCTCCCTGTCGCTTGCCATTTTAACACTCCACCCTGCTCCCTTGCCCACATGTCTGTCCTTGGCTTGCTGCATTGTTCCAGTGAAGCCCAACACAAACTGGAGGAACAACACCTCATCTTCCGACTAGGCACTTTACAACCTTCCGGACTGAATATTGAGTTCAACAACTTTAGGTCTTGAGCTCCCTCCTCCATCCCCACCCCCTTTCTGTTTCTTCCCCCTTCCTTTTGTTTTTTCCAATAATTTATATAGATTTTTCTTTTCCCACCTATTTCCATTATTTTTAAATATTTTTAAATCTTTTATGCTCCCCCCACCCCCACTAGAGCTATACCTTGAGTGCCCTACCATCCATTCTTAATTAGCACATTCGTTTAGATAATATCACCAACTTTAACACCTATGTGTTCTTTTGTTCTGTTGTCTGTGACATCTTTTGATGATCTGCTTCTATCACTGCTTGTTTGTCCCTACAACCACACCAACCCCCTCCACTTCTATCCCCCCACCCAAACCCGTACCCCCTCCCCCCACCCCCCCACCCCCACACATCTTAAACCAGCTTATATTTCACCCCTTCCTTGGATTCACTCAGTTCTGTTGAAGGGTCATGAGGACTCGAAACGTCAACTATTTTCTTCTCCGCTGATGCTGCCAGACCTGCTGAATTTTTCCAGGTAATTCTGTTTTTGTTTTGTTAACCATTTCAGTGTTCACTACTATTTACAATTCATAAAATATTGTGCAAGGTCTCTGAGGTATTGGCTTGAGAGTATATTTTCACTGCTGTTCTCAAGAAAGTTTCCATTAGAAGAGGTTGCTAGAGGATGGTCTCTTACTTATAATTAATTTTGCAAATCAATAAGGTTCTTAAACATTGAATATAAAGTATCACTAATTTATTAAGTGCACAGTTAAAAGGCAGTACTTAAAACTGAACTTGTAGGTTAGCTGGGAGACTGAATTGTGTTACAGTTCTCAACTCAGTTATCTTAAGCCTTTACAAATCCGGATACCCATTATAAACTGGTTGTTTTTATATTTTTCTCTCACTCCCACTCCCTCCGTGTGTCAATCCACAAATTCTCCATGACATAATTATATACTAGTTAAAATGCAACTCCCTAAAAGGAAATTTTAGTTGGTTTATCCTTTTCCAAGGCCAGGATTTCACAGCCCCGCCACAGTGTGTCTTCCCCTGGTGGATGCAGCAAGCCATTTAAATCTCCATTCAGTTCAGTGGGACTGTAATATCCCGCCCAGTGGGAAGGGCTGTAAAATCCTGGCCCAAGAACTTCAATTTTCCTTACTTAAGAAGCTCTTTTTCTCTTTACCGCTACAGTTGCTTTGATACCTTATCGATAGTTTCTTGTCACAAATACACTGTTATTACTATTCTGCCAAGTGAAACCTTCAATCATAAGTTTGTCTTTGATTCATTACCATCCCTTAACAGTCAATTACCTGCTTCAATAGCCAATTAAAAAGGATGATGTTACCCAGATGTTTACTTTGCAGAGCAACTGTTGTCAAATGATTCAAAGCCAATCTTTAATGAAGCCTTTTAGTTACTTCTTTTTTAATGCAGTGGGTTGTTATGATCTGGAATGCACCACCTTATAGGGTGGTGGAAGCAGATTCTATGATAAATTTCTAAAGAGAATTGGATACAAAGATTGAAGGGAAAAAATTATTGCAGGGCTATGGGGAGAGAAGCAGAGAAGTGGGATTGATTGGATAGCTCCTTCAAAGAGCCGGCACAGGATGGATGGGCCGAATTTCTTCCTTCTGTGCTGTATTATTTGTTGATTCTCTGATTACTTCCATCTAGCAACTGATCATTGGTAAAGGGTCAGTCCTGGTCAGCCAACAAATCCCAGAAACATGATAGGGTCCCCCTTGTCCTCACTTATCACCCCACCAGCCTCCACATTCAAAGGATCATCCTCCGCCATTTCCGCCAACTCCAGCATGATGCCACCACCAAACACATCTTCCCTTCACCTCTCCCCCGGCGGCATTCCGTAGGGACCATTCCCTCCGGTACACCCTGGTCCACTCCTCCATCACCCCCTACTCCTCAACCCCCAGCTACGGCACCTCCCCATGCCCACGCAAAAGATGTAACACCTGCCCCTTCACTTCCTCTCTCCTCACCGTCCAAGGGCCCAAACACTCCTTTCAAGTGAAGTAGCATTTCACTTGCATTTCCCCCAACTTAGTCTACTGCATTCGTTGCTCCCAATGCGGTCTCCTCTACACTGGAGAGACCAAACGTAAACTGGGCGACCGCTTTGCAGAACACCTGCGGTCTGTCCGCAAGAATGACCCAAACCTCCCTGTCACTTGCCATTTTAACACTCCACCCTGCTCTCTTGCCCACATGTCTGTCCTTGGCTTGCTCCATTGTTCCAGTGAAGCCCAACGCAAACTGGAGGAACAGCAGCTCATCTTCCGACTAGGCACTTTACAGCCTTCTGGACTGAATATTGAATTCAACAACTTTAGGTCTTGAGCTCCCTCCTCCATCCCCACCCCCTTTCTGTTTCTTCCCCCTTCCTTTTGTTTTTTCTAATAATTTATATAGATTTTTCTTTTCCCACCTATTTCCATTATTTTTAAATATTTTTAAATCTTTTATGCCCCCCCACCCCCACTAGAGCTATACCTTGAGTGCCCTACCATCCATTCTTAATTAGCACATTCGTTTAGATAATATCACCAACTTCAACACCTCTGTGTTCTTTTATTCTTTTGTCTGTGACATCTTTTGATTATCTGCTCCTATCACTGCTTGTTTGTCCCTACAACCACACCCCCCCTTCACTTCTCTCCCCCCACCCCACCCCCGCCCCCCCCCCACCTTAAACCAGCTTATATTTCACCCCTCTCCTTGGATTCACCTAGTCTGTTGAACGGTCATGAGGACTCGAAACGTCAACTCTTTTCTTCTCCGCCGACGCTGCCAGACCTGCTGAGTTTTTCCAGGTAATTCTGTTTTTGTTTTTAATATCTCACTTTGACCTACTTCACTGCTTAATAGGTAAAGGCTGATGAATAACATTACTACAAAAACTATGGTCGTGTGACATTAGTAAACTTCAGAACAGTCTGATTAAACCTTTCCTTACAAAGGGAAAATTGGGAAATCAGTGCTGGTGCTGTCAGATGGTTTACCATTACTTTGTTTTCTGCCATTATTTCAAGGCGACTTCATGGCTCTCATCAGCAGAATTTGTTGCCATCAGTTTGGTCCAAAGGTCCTACTACCAACAAAAATAATTAAAGCCCTGCAGTCCCATCACATCTAGTCATGAATGCTGGTGGACAATTTTAAAAACTATTGGGAGTAGGAGGCTCCATAAACATTCACATCCTCAATGGCAGAGCCCAGCAAATGAGTGCAAAAGACAAGGCGGAAGCATTTTACAACTGTCTTCAGACAGAAGTACCAAGTGGATGATGCATATCAGCCTTCTCCTGAGGCCCCTAGCATCACAGGTGGCAATCTTCAGCCAATTCGATTCACTCCATGTGTTATCAAGAAATGACTGGTCACACCGAAGGTAATGAGCCCCAACAACATCACAGCTGCTGTACTGTCATACTCCAGAACTTGCCACACCTCTACTCAAGATGCTCCAGTACAGTTACAACACTGGTATCTATCCAATAAAGAAGAACATTTTTCCCACAAAAACCAGGACAACCATTGATTAAAAACTTAATTGGAGCCACATTGTGCTGTTGTCACTGCAACAGCAGGTCAAAGATTGGGTATTCTGTAGTGAGTGACTTCCCAAAGCATTTCCACTACATACAAGGTACAAGTCAGGAGTGTGATGAAATACTCTTCACTTGCCTGGATGAATGCAGCTCCAACAACACTCAAGGAGAAAGCAGCCTCCTTGATTGCCATCCCATCCAGCACCTTAAACAATCACTCCATCAACCACTAGCCCACTATTGATGCAGTGTGTGCCATCTACAACATGCACTGCAGCAACTCACCAAGACTCCTTTTACAGCACTTCCCAAATCTGTGACCTTCACCTAGAAAGACAAGGGCAACAGGCACATGGGAATGCCACCACCTCCAAGCTTCCCTCCAAGTCTCACACCAACCTGACTTTGAAATATATCACTGTTCCTTTATCGTTGCTGGGTCAAAATCCTAGAACTCCCTTCCGAACAGCACTGTGGGTGTCATGAACTGCAGTGGTTCAAGAAGGCAGCTCACCATCACCTTCTCAAGGGCAATCAGGGATGAACGATGAATTTGGCCTTGCCAGCAATGTCCCCATCATGTGAATGAATGAATAAAAAAAAAACATAACTTGCTGATTCAGAGTGGAGAATGTTACCACTGAGACTGCCCTGATAACTGGAGAAGAGATGAGTGAAACTTGTTCTTCTTTTACAGAGAGGTATGAATACCTTGCCAGAGACCATGGGACCAGCAGAATCCATGAATACATTTAAAGGGAAATGGATAAAGGTTTGAAAAAGAAAATTTAAAATGATATGCAGAGAGGGCAGTAAGTGTGACCCAGGGGTTAGATCTTTCAGAGAGCTGCCACAGGCAGAAAAGGCCCTCTGTGTAGGGAAATTGTCAAGCAATGATGACCTTCGCTATATTGTTGGTTTAGGACACAGGACGGGTGGAATTCATCTTGGGTGGCAGTGAATCGGCAGCAAGTTTAACACCTCAGTGTCTTTCAAGACATCCAGATGTAGGGTTTTTCTCTTGTGTGTACAAATAGTCAAAGGTCAACTGAGACTGAAACACCTTGAATAATTTTATTATTTCAATTTAAATGATCCATTGCTGAGTTGACTGTCAATCCCAAATTAACCTGCCTGTAATATTGTTATACTTTGTGCTTCATGCTTCAGCTAAATCCTATTATAACAAGATCTATGGGCAGAATTTTCCATTTGGTGTGCGGGCGCGCAGCAGACACGCTCGAGCGTGAAATAGCGTGTGACGACATCTTCGTGCCCTTGCATGATATTTCAGTTGGCGGGCACACCAAGAGTTGGCAGTGCACCCGCCGACAATTGAGAAGCCTATTAAGGCCATTAAAGCATCAATCAACAGGGATTTTTTTGCTGGCAGTCCAACCTTATGGTTGGCAGGCAGGCGAATTGGCCAGGCGGCCTTTGCATTTCTCAGGAAACCTCATCCAAGGGCAGGATGAAATTTCCGTAATTAAATGTAAAAATAAATTTATGCACAGAATTTTTATAACGTCCACGCACAGGTGACTCACTCTGATGCGTGGACATTTATTCCAGATTTTAAATTTTGTTTATTGATTTTAAATTCGTCAGCTCCCTGAGGCAGCGCTCTGCCTTTAAGAGGCTTTCCTTCTGCACTCTCCTGTGCTGACTTCAGCGCTTACCCTGCTCCCACCCCCGCCCCAGCAGCGCTGAGCTTTTCAGCATGCGCTTCACGTTGGCTGGCCGTTAATTGGCCAGTCAGTGCAAAACCGCAGTTGGGGCCGATTGCGGGTGCCAGCCCATTCCCCGACCACTTCCGGGCTGTGCCAGCCCATTCTCCAGCCACTCCCAGGCCTGCCAGCCCATTCCCCGACCACTCCCGTGCCTGCCAGCCCTATCTCCCAGCCACTCCCAGGCTGTGCCAGCCCATTCCCCGACCACTCCCGGGCTGTGCCAGCCCATTCCCCAGCCACTCCCGGGCCTGCCAGCCCATTCCCCGACCACTCCCGGGCTGTGCCAGCCCATTCCCCAGCCACTCCCAGGCTGTGCCAGCCCATTCCCCAGCCACTCCCGGGCCTGCCAGCCCATTCCCCAGCCACTCCCGGGCCTGCCAGCCCATTCCCCGACCACTCCCGGGCTGTGCTAGCCCATTCCCCAGCCACTCCCGGGCTGTGCCAGCCCATTCCCCAGCCACTCCTGGGCTGTGCCAGCCCATTCCCCAGCCACTCCCAGGCTGTGCCAGCCCATTCCCCAGCCACTCCCGGGCCTGCCAGCCCATTCCCCGACCACTCCCGGGCTGTGCCAGCCCATTCCCCAGCCACTCCTGGGCTGTGCCAGCCCATTCCCCAGCCACTCCCAGGCTGTGCCAGCCCATTCCCCAGCCACTCCCAGGCTGTGCCAGCCCATTCCCCAGCCACTCCCGGGCTGTGCCAGCCCATTCCCCAGCCACTCCTGGGCTGTGCCAGCCCATTCCCCAGCCACTCCTGGGCTGTGCCAGCCCATTCCCCAGCCACTCCTGGGCTGTGCCAGCCCATTCCCCAGCCACTCCTGGGCTGTGCCAGCCCATTCCCCAGCCACTCCTGGGCTGTGCCAGCCCATTCCCCGACCACCCCCGGGCCTGCCAGCGCTATCTCCCAGCCACTCCCGGGCCTGCCAGCCCTATCTCCCAGCCACTCCCGGGCTGTGCCAGCCCATTCCCCAGCCACTTCCGTGCCTGCCAGCCCATTCCCCAGCCACTTCCGTGCCTGCCAGCCCATTCCCCAGCCACTTCCGTGCCTGCCAGCCCATTCCCCAGCCACTCCCAGGCTGTGCCAGCCCATTCCCCGGCCACTCCTGGGCTGTGCCAGCCCATTCCCCCGCCACTCCTGGGCTGTGCCAGCCCTATCTCCCAGCCACTCCCGGGCTGTGCCAGCCCATTCCCCAGCCACTCCCAGGCTGTGCCAGCCTATTCCCCAGCCACTCCTGGGCTGTGCCAGCCCATTCCCCAGCCACTTCCGTGCCTGCCAGCCCATTCCCCAGCCACTCCCAGGCTGTGCCAGCCCATTCCCCAGCCACTCCCAGGCTGTGCCAGCCCATTCCCCGACCACTCCCGTGCCTGCCAGCCCATTCCCCAGCCACTTCCGTGCCTGCCAGCCCATTCCCCAGCCACTTCCGTGCCTGCCAGCCCATTCCCCAGCCACTTCCGTGCCTGCCAGCCCATTCCCCAGCCACTCCCAGGCTGTGCCAGCCCATTCCCCAGCCACTTCCGTGCCTGCCAGTCCATTCCCCAGCCACTTCCGTGCCTGCCAGCCCATTCCCCAGCCACTTCCGTGCCTGCCAGCCCATTCCCCAGCCACTCCCAGGCTGTGCCAGCCCATTCCCCGGCCACTTCCCTGCCTGCCAGCCATTCCCCAGCCACTCCCGGGCTGTGCCAGCCCATTCCCCAGCCACTCCCGGGCTGTGCCAGCCCATTCCCCAGCCACTCCCGGGCTGTGCCAGCCCATTCCCCAGCCACTCCCGGGCTGTGCCAGCCCATTCCCCAGCCACTCCCGGGCTGTGCCAGCCCATTCCCCAGCCACTCCCGGGCTGTGCCAGCCCATTCCCCAGCCACTCCCGGGCTGTGCCAGCCCATTCCCCAGCCACTCCCGGGCTGTGCCAGCCCATTCCCCAGCCATTCCCGGGCTGTGCCAGCCTATTCCCCAGCCACTCCCAGGCCTGCCAGTTGCGGCCACCTGCCAACCCGAAAATTCTACCCCATGATAACTTTTGAACTTGGTCAAGTTTAAAAATAGCCCAATAGCTTTCTGATTTATGTCCATTTCCCTTCGTCATTTACTCCAGTATTGTTTTGATGGCAGTACTTTCTTTCTAATGTAGGCGATGGATCCCAAATTAGTCTGCTTGTAATTTGATATTGATTATTTTGACTGTGCATGAATCAGTCTTCATTTATGGCTCATGTTTAACCAAACTGTGCTTTTTTGCCATGTATTCAGCCTGCTAATTAAGGGTTTCATGTCAATTCCTTTGTCCATCTCATGGTTCCCAGGCATTTGCTCCCCTGGCAGTTCTTGTGAACAAGCTTCACCCTGCATGTCTCCTCCATTGAGGAGCAAGTTGAAGGGGAAGGGGGTTATGAGGTCCTGGAAGGCAAAGGTACAGGCAATGAGGCCATTGCACTGGCCAAACGAGGCAGGCGTACTCATGAGGCCCTCATTGCCACAAGATTACAGGAGGATGATGACGAGATGCAGTGAGGACACTCCTGAAATCTTCACATTGCATCTGAGAATGTCTGACACCGGCCTGGCTGAGGGCAGCACACAGATGCTCTGTGAAGAGGCTCATATCATGAAGACGTTGCTGAGATACAGCGGCCACATGGACTTTAAGAAAACTTTGATCCTTTGGCAGGCTTCATCACCTATTTCCATCAGCACCACACCTTCATGTGTCAGGAATGGTGTTGAGATGGGGGTTGGGGGGTGCAGGGGCAACCCAGCCTCAAAGGTGCTGAGTTCACACAGAGAACATTGCGGAACCCAGTGTCGTTTGGGTTCAAGATTCTTGCAGCAAACAAAAGCCACATGGAGGTTCATGTGCCATTAATCTGAACAATGACTTTGAAGCTGGACAATCCACTAATCTGAACAATGACTTTGAAGCTGGACAATCACTGTGCTCAAAGGGTTACACACTGCACAGGGGAGAGGCCCTGGACTACAACAGTAGCCTTCAAGTTGAGCAGGAAGCATGGTTTCATATTTGATTGGCACAAACAGTGCCCAACAGAAAAAGGAGCCATAGACCAGGAGGTATTCATGGGAGTGTATTTACAATGATCAACATTAATTATAAGTGATTAACACCCATGTCTACATTGTGCAACTACATCTTCTTGACTTTTCTAATCCTGCTGCTATATCTTGGTGTTCCCCCAACATCCACAGTGGAGGTGGAGAAGGCCTACTGACTGCTATACCCTATTGTCTGTAAAGACCTTGGCAAGCATCATCTGGAGAGCTGAGGCCTGGAGGGCCCTGGCCTGCTTTCAGGGACCTGCTGTGTGGCAATGGCACTCCCCTCGGCCTGTGAAACTGGAGTTGCTGGGGTCACAGGAAGGGGGGATCCAGATGGGCTAAACACACCTGGAGTCACCCAGTTGGATGGCCCAGGGGCGTGCACCATCTGATCCTTCTCCCTCTGGGTGCCTAATGGCCCCTGGCTGACCCCTTGAGAGGAAGGGGCAGCTGGAGCTAGCTCGAAATGCCGCTACCGCCCCCCCCACACCCCCCCCCCGCCCCCCAATCCTCTTGTGTTGACACTGATGGATGCCAGCCAGTGCCTCAGCAATGGAATGCAGCTCCTGCAGCGGTGCACGACTGATGTCCTGGACCAAGGTCTCCATGGCGACCACCATCTTACCAGTGTTGACCTCAGTGCGTTGGCATGCCGACGTTATCACCTCAGACTGAAGGTGGATGGACTCCTACATCGTGCCTTGCAATCTGAGGAGAGCAGCGGACATCCCTTCCTGATGTTCCCGAGCTTGTCTTTGCAGCTCCAACAACTGTGACATGACCAAGTCCAGAGGCTCCTTGTCTGACTTGAACTCAGCAGATTTATGGCCTTCAGCAGTCTCCCAGGTGCCTGCAACCTGTGAAGTCT
The DNA here is from genome assembly GCF_017639515.1 of Carcharodon carcharias. Taxonomy (NCBI): domain Eukaryota; kingdom Metazoa; phylum Chordata; class Chondrichthyes; order Lamniformes; family Lamnidae; genus Carcharodon; species Carcharodon carcharias. Next base: position 21,884,983 of record NC_054488.1, read on the forward strand.
TTGCCTCTGCCTGCTGTGGATCAGAGAGTGTGATGTGCTTACCAGATTGTGACCCCAAGACTACTCTAGAACTAGGTCCTACTGAGGTGTGTGCCTCTGCACTGCTGGAGGGTATGAATAAGCGCTGTGACGGGTCTTCAGTTTCAGTGTCTGAGGATTCCTCTTCCATGTGCCAGCTTGTCCTGCATGAATACAGATGGAGAGAGTGTAAGCAGGACACCTGCCAGGCCAGATGAGAAGGATGCCTGGCATGTATGGGTGCTGAGTGGTGCCATCGACGGGATGAGGACACAATCAGCAGGGCAAATAATGATGTGTGTGAGAGAGTGAGTGGTGATGTCCCTTGAGCTGGCAGTGAGTGAGACCCCTGTGGATGGTGATGGGTTTGTGAGTGTGTGAGTTGTGTGAAAGAGAAGAGTGACTTACCTTGGCGGAACTGAAGAGATCATTCATCCTCTTTCAGCCCTGGGTGGCTGTCTTCTTTTGGATGGTGTTGGTGCTAATCACCGCTGCCACCGCCTGCCATGCTGGATTTATTACCTTGGATGAAGTTCTTTGCTCAGATCGAGAGTAAAGGACATCGTGGTGGGCCTCCACTGCATCCAGCAGGAGCTCGAGGGATACGTCTCTAAATTTGGGGGCAGCATGTTTCCTCCCTTTGGCAGCCATCAGTTCCCAGCAGCTTCCTACCCCTTGAAGACTGCTAACTTTGTGCAGGGACAGCCTTTAAATATGGCGCCCAGACCACTAAAGGCCTGATGTCATGGAGGGGCTGAGGAATCAGAGGCTTCCCCCGCCAGTGACCCAACATAAAACCCGTGCCTCTCAATTTTTAAAACAAAGTGGCACACAATACCGTGGAAAAAGCCACCATTGCCATCGATAGGTCACACGCCAATTTTCCTGCTCAATATCGGACTTTGACAATTTTTGGGATAATGCTGCCCACAGTAAATATAATCTGATCAGGGTAGCAATTGTCAAGCAGGATAGCTTTGTTACACTCTATTTCCATGTCAAGCTTGCAAACTGAACAAATCTGGTGTTGGATCTCCTCATCACTGGTGGCCTTTTGAGAGAGGTGGCTGCCAAAGTATAGGAAGTGCTCAACATATCACAGAGTCTCTACTTCAACATGTATTGGAGGTGAAATATTTGGCTGACCAGATGTGGTTTGATATTTGAGGGGTTTTTTTTGGAAACTTTCAAGGGCAGGTTGACTCTCTTCTGTGTAGAATTGAAGAGATTGAGAATGGCTTGCAATTCTGGGGTAGAGGTGAACAACGGCACTGCACTCATTCGCAAACTGTAGATCATATATGTCTATGGTGATTAGTTAAATTTTGTCATGGAGGCGACTGAGATTAAGGCACTTTCAAGCTAGATGGTATTTAGTGCTGAAACCAGGGGACAATTGATCTTTGATGAGGTGAATAGCCACTCTCAGGTAAATTGTGTATAGTATGGGGCGCTATCACAGACTTGGTTGACATCAGTCTGGATTTTGAAGGCGTCTGCTTCAGGTATCTCACTTGCTGTCACATCATCATGATGCAATTGCAGGATTGTGATGAAGTTTCTTGGAATTCCAAATAAAGGGAACACAATCTACAGAGCCTCACGATTTACTGAGTCAAACGCTTTGGTCAGGTTGATGAATGCAATGAAGAGTTCCTGGTGTTGTTCTCGACATTTTTCTTGCATTTGTTTGGCCACAAAAACCATGTCAGAGGTTCCTCTGGAAAGTGTAAAGCTACACTATATCACTGGGAGGATTTCCTCAGCCACAGGAAGTAAGTGATTCAGGAGAATGCATGTCAGGATTTTCAATGCTATGGACAAGAGGGAAATACCTCGACAGTTTTCACACCACAGTGTTTTTTCCTTCTTGAAGATAGTTACAATTGTTGCGCTCCAGAAGTCGGGGGCAGAGTTCGTTTTCCTCCCAAATCTGCAGGATGGGTGTATGGAGTCGTGATGTCAGCATAAACTGACCAGCTTTGAAGACATCAGCTGGAATACCATCAGAGCCACAGGCTTTGCTGTTTTTCATCTGTTTAATTGTTTGTTGCAGCTCCCCCATTGATGGTGATTCACCCATGGATTCTACCACAGGATACCGGGTGATAGCCTGGAGGGTATCTGCAGCCACTGTGGATTCATGGTTGAGGAGTTGTCAAAAATGTTTTTTTACAATGCTGACAGATGGCATTGCCATCCCTTTCACATTGAGTCATTCAGGTAAGTCTCCTCTGGACCCTCTCAAGGACCCTCACATTCTTCCTATAGTGTGGTGACCCACAACTAGACACAATACTCTAGTTGTGGCCTAACCAGAGCTTTATAGAGGTTCAGCATAACTTCCCTGCTTTTGTGCTCAATACCTCTATTTATGAAGCCCACAATCCCTTGTGCTTTGCTAACTGTTCTTTCAATATGTCCTGCCACCTTCAAAGATCAATTCACATGAACCCCTAGGACCCTCTGTCCTTGCACACTTGTAAGAACTGTGCCATTTAATCTATATTGCCTCTCCCCATTGCTTCTTCCAAAATGTATCTCCTCACATCTCTCAGCACTAAATTCCACCTGCCACTTGCCTGTCCATTCTACTAAGCTATCTATGTCCTGTTGCAGTCGATTTGTGTCATCCTTATTGCCTGCCATACCTCCAAGTTTGGTATCAGCAGCAATGTTGTTAGGTGACTAATGGTGAGAGAATGTGTATGTGGCTGAAGATGGCAGCCATGTGATGATGCATCCAACCAGAGTTGACAACCTAAATGGGAACTGGGCCCAGAGGAAACAAAACATTGTGCGGTATAAAGTGCCACTCATAACGGATGGTGCACAGATGCTGCTGATTTACATATGTGAGTGAGTCAGGGATAGCATTTGAGATTCATAGGACATTGTGTGCTATTCATTTCCTGCCCTTAAAGGATAAAAAGGACCTACCCATTGGTTCACAACATTCCAAACACTGGGCGTGAATGACATAACCACACATAGTGAGAGGAAGCCACTCTCTGCATAATTCAAGAGACAATCAGAGGGGAGAGTGGAGTTTCATATGGGTGTGACATCTGGGGGAATTCAAAGGCATTTGGTCTATTGAGTCCATTCTATCCCAAGTCCATGTGTGACGGTCCTATCAACACTTGCCCATCCTCTATTGCAAGGGACAAGCTGGGGTACACGTTCATCTTGATTGGCAGCACAAACCAGGCAAACCTGAATCAAAAGCTTCCTTTGCACACTGCCTGATATTAGTTTCCACTGTGTGGTGGTGGTGGATCAGTAACCCAGAGTGTGCTGCAAAAAATCTAGAAATAGAGAGTTCAGATCTCAGTGTGGGCAGCTTGAGAATCTGAATTCAGTTTAAAAATCTGGAAAGAAAAATCAAGAGAAATAACTAAAGCTGTCGGATTGTCAGCCTTACCTAGTCTGGCCTACATGTGTCCTCAGTCCCACATCATCGCAGTTGACCTTTAACTCCTCTCTGAAGTTGTATCACCACCTACACAGGATAACTAGGGATAGGCAACAAATGTTAGGTTCACCAGTGCTCCACATCCTGAGAATACATTTTTTAAGAACAGATTACTGATTTGCAATCATCCATCCAGCCCCTTGCTGATTTTTGCTCCTATGAGACACAATACATTGACAGAGGAAATGGTGTCATCATCTGTGGGCCAGCATATGCCAGTCACCATGGTGATCAGTGGTTACGACAAATGGTAACAGGTGCCAACACCAGAAACAATAACCCACAATGACACCTGATCACCACTTCATCTGCGGCACTTGTGGCAGAACCTACCTCTCGTGGATTGATCTCTTCAGCTATCAGCAATAAGTCTACCATATGAGGCTACCCCATCTACAACAGATGTGATTTGCTGCCTGTCCATCATCTAAGGTGGATGGATGTCAATGGCAATGATGATTCATGCAGGTTACTGTTGTCTTCCTGTCTTGATGAGTTCCTAGTCAAGATGTTCAGTCTCATAGGGCTGTAAAGCTTGAGCCCCCTAACCTTTCCCTGTAGTTCAACCCCTTCACACTGTAAATTCTCAGCTCAGTAACACATGTTTAATAACATGAAAGGAAAAGTCAATTATTAAAACCTCAAATGAGACTGAAGATTAAAGGAAATTGCAGGAAGTTGCAAGCTCTCTCATATTGCTCAATATGATAATATTGCTGCTTTACACCAGTGAGTGCTAGAGGCTAGTTTTCAGTATGCTGCCTGTGAATCTCTGATAGGCACTGACAGGGAACAAGATTCCTCGCTGCCAGGAGCAATCAATAACTAGGACAAAGCATGTTAACTATAGATTCCAATGGATGAATAAGCATTCAAACAGCACCATTTTGAGTTCTGCTCCAGCACAATGGTGGGATAGGGTGGTGGGAGAATGATGGGAATCACTGATGCTCTTGTACAATTCACTCCAATTTAGAATGAAGATGCATGTTGGGGTCTCCCTTTCTTTCTCGCTCTGTCTGGCACTCAGCAGAAATACAGTGCGAGGAAATGGTTGACTGTGCAACTGCTGTGTCTTCACAACCATTGTTGGAAATGTGACTAAGTAACCTTTGGTTTGTGTCTTAATTCTTTTAAAATTTATTCTCAGGGGGTGGGAAGCATCGGCATAGCCATGATTAATCTCCCATCTCTGATTGCCCTGGGAAAGTTGTGGGCCTTCATAATTTCATACAACTGAGTGGCTTGTTAGGCCACTTAAGAATCAACCACATTTCTGTGGGACTGACACATAGGTAAAGACAGAAGGTTTCCATTCCTAAGGGCGTTAGTGAAAGTGAACCAGCTGGGCTTTTCTAACAATTCAACAGTTCCATGGTTACTTTTACTGATCTTTTTATTATTGTAAACTGAATTAATATTCTCAAACTGCCATGGTGAGACTTGAATTCAACGTTAACCAGGTCATTAGTCCAGTAACTAAGCCACTACACCACCATACTGCCACCATTTGCAATTGTTCTTGTATTATTGACATACTGGTGTTTGTTGTTTTTGGGATCTTGCTGTGTGCAAACTAGCTGCCCTGTTTGCCTATATAGGAACAAAGGAACAGGAATAGGCCATTCCTCCCTTCAAGCTTGCTCCAACTTTCCTCTAGATCATGGCTGATCTTCTATCTCAATACCATCTTCTCGCACTATCCCTGTATCCCTTGATGTCATTGGTATCTAGAAATCTATCAATCTCTGCTTTGAGCATGCTCAATAATTGAGCTTCCACAGCCCTTTGAGGTAGAGAATTCCAAAGGTTCACCATCCTTTGGCTGAAGAAATTCCTCCTCATCTCAGTCCTAAATGGCCTGCCTCTTATTCTGATACTCTGTCCCTTGGTTCTAGAGCCCCCAACCAGGGGAAACATCCTTCCTATAACTACCTTGTCACGCCCTGTAAGAATTTTGTACACTTCATTGAGGCCACCTGTCATTCTTCTAAACTTTAGAGAATAAAGGCCCAGTCTCTTCAATCTCTCCTTGTAGGATAATCCTGCCATCCCAGAGATTAGTCTGGTAAACCTAAATTTCACAATAGTGACTATGCTTCAATTTTTCTGAACTGCTTTGGAAAGCCTTTCACATGTGAAAGGTGTTACATAAATGCATGCTCCTTTTTCCAAACCCAGGCTGACACTTCAGTGCAGTACAGTACTGAAAGTCTAGCAATGTTAGTGGTGATGTCTTCGGTTAAGATGTTAGACTGAGACCCAATCTGCCTGTTTCTTTCTTTGTTTTGGCTTAGGTGGATGTTAGATCCCAACACATTATTTAAGAAAGAATGACTTGCCTTTCACAGCTTTAGGATGTACCAAAGTGTGTTCCAACCAATGAAGTCTTTTTGAAGTGTAGTCACAATTATAATTTTCTTTTAAGTCATTTGTGGGATGAGGGCATTGCTGGCTATGCCACCATTTACTGCCCATCCCTAATTGCCCTTGTTCAGAGGGCATTTTAAGAGTCAACCACATTGCTGTGGATCTGGAGTCACATGTAGGCCAGACCAGGTAAGGATGGCAGATTCCCTTCCCTAGGAATTTAGTGAACCAGATGGGTTCTAATGGCAATCAACAATGGCTTCATGGTCATCATTAGACTTTTAATTTTAGATATTTATTGAATTCAAATTCCACCATCTGTCATGGTGGGATTTGAACCCATGTCCCCAGAGCATTATTCTGGATCTCCAGTCCAGTGACAAAGCCACTATGCCACCACCTCCACCATATGTAATGTAAGACTTGTTCAAATGGTGTCATGGGGCAGAAGCTTTCGCTCGTTGTGCAGGTATGCGACCAACCCGAATGAGCGCAAAATGACGTGTGATGATGTCGGGCAAGCGACCCGATGTCATCGTGCACTCGAGCAATTTTTCAGTCGATGGGTGTGCACGGGAGTTGGCAGCGTGCCCACTGACAATTAAAAGACATATTAAGGCCATTGACAATCCAATTGATTTGAATTTTTCACTTGGTGAGCAAGCAAAAAGGCCAGGTGGCCTTTGCATTTTTTACAAAACCTCATCCACACACAGGATGAAGTTTCGATCTGTCATTAAAAAAATTTTAAAATTTCATACTAATTTCTAACATGTCCCTGCTCATGTGACAGTGTCACATCTGGGGACATGATTTTTAACATCCTACGATGCTTTATTTTTCATTTTCAAAACCGTTCATTTCCCTCAGGCAGCTCTGTGCCTCAGGGAGTTTTTCTAATGCGCACCCACGCGCATGCGCAAACTTGTGGACTCGCCCTCCTCCCCCCAGCACAGGCAGCGCTGCCGCGTGCATTTCACGGTGGGTGGGCCTTACTTGGCGGTTCGGACCTTACTGCAGGCAGTGGTCAGCTTCCCGACCACTCCCACCTGCCCTGCCAAGCCCGCCCAAAGTGGATAAAACTCTGCCCGTGGGATCTTTTACATTCACCTGACCAGAAAATAAAACCTCAGTTTAACATTCCATCCAAACAATGGCACTTCCAATAATACATTTTTTAAATCATTTGTTCAGTACTGCACTGAAATATCAGCCAAGGGGAAGTCCTGGAGTGCACCTTGAATCCACACCCCTGAGGCTCAAGGAACAAAAGCAATAGTTGCCAGTAACTCAGGCAGGACATGCTGTTGTCATTTGAATATCAACTGGACAGTTAGTGAATGCAATCCTCTCCTGTTGAAGCAGAACAAGGAGTTGGCGTGTTCACCCTCAGTCAAAAACAGATTAAACTCCCCATCCATCCTATTGCTGTGATTGCTGAGCGTAAAATGGCTGCTGTATGTACCTAGCTGACAAGTCACTGTACTCCTTGCATGTGAAGCACTTTGGAACATTTCTGAGAGATGTGACTGGATGGTTTGGAGTGCTGAAGGAAGGAAAGCTTCAGTACAAAACTGGAATAAATGATTCTCTATTGCCTGTTATGAGTGCACTCCATCATGGCTGAAAATGACTGATTTGGTAGCCAAAAACTTCCCCAAAAATGTAATCTATTATTACACTAATGTGATTTGCAACATATTCCGAGTGCAGTAACTCATAACTATCACTGTGCCCCCAGGCTGAGGAGTGGCTATTAACTTTACCACTGTTGTATTTCTTACCAGATTTTAATTATCTATAAACACTTTGGTCCCAGTTTTTCGATTGGCAGAATGTTAACCATTGATGGTGTTGAAATAATCCTGAATCTAGAATCTTATGTTTGCTTGGGTGATTTTTACCTTTGAAATGCATAGAAGTAGCAAGACAGAAACATGCCATTTGGCTCAATTAGTCCACATTAACGGTTTTCCTCAATGAGCAACTAGTCATAACCCACTTCCCAAATCCTATCAAACATTTCTCCTTCATCCACATATCTGCATCATCACTAAGACCGTCTACTTTCACCCCATTCCTGTCTCAGCTCATCTGCTGCTGAAGCCCTCACTACATCTTTATTACCTCAAGAAAGTAAATGTAAGCTTTTGGTGTTGTTGTAGCTTCAGCCTCAAGAGAGAGATTTACATTTTTATCACACCTTTCTTGACCTCAGGATGTCCCAATACAATGAAGTACTTTTGAAGTATCGTCACCATTGTAACGTAGGAAACGGCAGCCAATTCACACATGGCAAGCTCCCCTCACACAGCAATACGATAATGATCAAATTGCCCTTGCACTTCCTGTTGTTGAGTTCTGCTTATTTCTCTGTGTGGTGAAGTGAGATGAATCTGGAGTTTGCCAGATCCAATGGGGGAAGGAAGACCCTGAGAGAAACAAGCTATGGCATGGTGGTGTGGTGCCTCTGGGTGTGAGGGGCAGCCCCCCTTTGTGAGCTGCAGTCGGGGCTCCTTGGAAAAAAGATGGCCAATGAAGTGCTGTCTGCTGTAAATAGAACATTATCCCTTATAAGGGACAAATTCAACACCCGGAAGAGGTTGCTGTCATAAATGCCTGCTGTAGATATCAGTATTACACACATACAACATATATATGCTCAGACACCCATACATGCACGCACGCACACAAACACATACACAAACACACACAGGCACACACTTTCCCTCAAGCTGCACACTCACCTAGATGCAAACTTTGATGAAATGCTGCCTGTTTCCTAAGGCATGTCCATGCTCTGTAACTGGACACAGAGCTATCCTGAACAAGAGATCAGAGACATGCTGCTGGTAATTGAGCTGGTTAGCTAGTGTGCTGTAGCTCCATCCTATAAGAGTGATGGCAGGGAGAGGTTTACATTCAAGATGAAACATGTGTCATGCCCAAGCCTCATTTACCTTAGTCTGAGCATTGGAAAGAGCAGAGCTACATGGATTAGGAGTCTACACCAGGGAGTGCATGGCAGCATCAAGGGGAATTGATATGGCACCTTTAACATAGTAAAACATCCCAATGCACTTCACAGGAGAGTAATGAGACGGATCCTAAACACAGTTGTTGATATATCACAGTACTTCCATAACTGATGGTTTTTGACCACAACAGGCTCTAATCTCCAATACTCCATCCTCCATTGTGCCGAATTGGTCAGAGTGGAATTTGACATCGGAGTTTCTGATAGCTCATGGCTGATGCTGGTCCGAACTGGTCTTCTTGTATACCTTAAAATGGAACTCCAGTTCGGACCAGTACCAGCCATTTCCAAGTTTTACTCTCTTTTCCTTCTGGGAGCAGCATAGCCTGCCCTGGCACAGCGGTGGAGCATGGAGGCACACAGTGATGACATTGGAATAAAGAAAGTCTGGAGAAGGTAATGCCCCCCACCACCCCCCCCAGAGGGCAATACAGCACACCCTCATTACATAAAATTAAATTCCCTAATGAGGCTCACACCATAGAACAGATGACTCTCCTATTCCCCTCTGCTTCACGTACCCCCTCGCAGCTTCCCCCAGCACCAGTCCAGCAGAAAACCTGAAGAAAGTGCAGATCTGATTCAACGCTTCCACCCTCAGTTTTCTTGTCCTTTTGTGCTAGAATCACAGATGGACGGGAGCAGACACTCAATCCCATAGAATTGTGTCATGATCTAGAAATCATACTCCAAAATATTACAGAGCAAAACAATACTGGAAACAAAAGAACCCAAAGGTACTAATTCCGAACTGAGATCTTCCAATCTGGAACCAGAAATTTACAGGAGGTGAGTCAAAGGAAAATATAGCCCAGAGGCCTGTAGAAGGTTGATCACTCGCTCTTGTACCCTGAGGCATGACTAGGGTTGCCAACCCTCCAGGATTGGCCTGGAGTCTCCAAGAATTGAAGATCAATCTCCAGGACACTGCTGTATGAACCTGGAAAAAAAAATCATTGGGACTATAAAAGAGATTTTTTTTTGTCATTTTCTTTCAGCATTTCTTTTTACAAGATATAGAAATATTGAAAATGGGAGAAAAAGGCTGTTCAGCTGATAGTCAAGCATCATCCAACTGGGTGATGAGTCCTTTTGCTTTCCAGTTGGTGTAGGAAGGCCGTACATCACAAGGATGAATGTGTTGGGGGACTAATGGTGGGAGCATGGGGGCAAGTCATGTGATGAAACCTCTAGGAATACATTTAATCACAGTTGACAACTCGAGGCACAACAGGTCATAAAGAAAGGAAACATAGGACTCTAAAACAACACAAACAGAAACGGTGCTTTATTTGTTAGCTGTTTTGGTTTATCACTTAGAAGCCATTGGAATGCAGTTGAAATGGATGTTAAAGATGGTCCTTTAAGAGGCAGTGTACAGATCATCAGGGTGAGTCCTGAGATGTGGCCTAGATGTTCCAGTCAGTGATGGTACTGGAATGCAAACCACTGACCCCGTTTAAAGCTGTGGCCTTACTTTTTTACACTGGAGTCTTAGGACCATCCTCCCTGAGCTCAAGGTTGGATCCAAAGGTGGGGTAAGTCAGGAGGCCTTGTTGCGGTGCAATTGTAGTGGAGGCACGTTCCCCCCTGTCATCATGAACTGAAGACATGCCCCTTGAGGTCTGTCTTCAGTTCATTGAATTTTAATGTTGCATCTGCACCCATTCCCGACTCCGCTGGTGATTGAAAAACTGTCCCTTCATTGTCTAGCCTATTAAAATGTTACAAATTTTAATGCTACTGGTTAGGTAACCCCTCAGCTTTTTCTTTTCAAGAGAAAAGACACCCAGCCTGTTTATTCTTCCCTAACAGATATACCCACATAGTTCTAGTACCATTCTTGTAAATTGTTTCTGCATCTCCTCCAGTGCCTCTATATAGAAATCATAAAACCATAGAATGTTACAGCGCAGAAGGAAGCCATTTGGCCCATCGTGTAACCAGCTCCTCGAGAGAGAGAGACCCACCAACCCCTACTCTTTCCCCACTGACCAGCAAAATCTTTTCCTTTAAATATTTATCCAATTCTTCACACCTGCTGCAAACAAGGAAGCAAAGCAACACCAGGCCCACACAAGAGGGGAAATTAATTCACAGAGGTGTTTCCTTTCTTCCCCATTCAGCCGTAAAACTAGACCAATACAGTGTAGATCTACACTATCTAATCTTTTTGATCATTTTCAAACAGTGTGGGTATACCATCTTTCTGATATGAGTAGCATCCTGCTTTCGGACTCTTGTACGAGACAAGCCAATTTCTAGTATAGGACACCTTTTTTATAATATGGCAACAACAGTATCATAGAAGTTTTACATTGCAGAAGGAGACCATTCAGCCCATCATATCCACGCAGGGTCTCTGCAAGAGCAACCTAGCTAGTCTCACACCCCACCTTTCCCCCTAGCCCCGCAAATCTTTTTCTTCAGATGCTTAACCAATTCTTTTTTGAATCACACTCTCAGGAAGTGCATTCCAGATCATAACCGCTAGCTGGGTTATAAAGTCTTCCTCACCTTGTCGTTGGTTCTTTAGACAATCCTTAAATTGGTATTCCCTGATTCTGGACCCTTCCGCCACTGGGAACAGTTTTTCTCTATCTACTTATGACCAAAACTGTGCACTTTAATCCAAGTGTTGCCTAACCAATTATAGCATAACTTCTCTCATTTTCAATTCTATTCCGATAGAAATAAATCCCAGTACTAGTTTTGCTTTTGTTATGGCCTTTTTGACCTCAGTTGCTTTAGTGAATTATGTATTTGTGCTTCTAATCCCTTTGCTCCTCTATCCCATCTAGATTCTTATTTTCCAAGTTATATGTGACCTCATTATCTCTCTCACCAAAATGTAATACCTCACACTTATCTATGTTACCAATTATTTGCCCATCCTACATGTTTGTTAATGTCTTTAATTTGCTGCAGTCCTCTCAGTATTGACTATTCCATCACCAATTTGCTATTGTCCGCCAATTTAGAAATTGTGTTTTTGATTCCAAAGTCCAAATCATTAACATAAATTGAAAACAACAGTGGTCTCAGCACTGATCCTTTTGGGACCCCACTAATCACCTCCTGTCACTCTGAATGACTACCCTTGCCATCCATTCTCTGCTCCCTGTGGTTCTGTGATCAGTGTCTTACACTTCCTTGTACATATCACACTCTGGCAGATTGAAAATGTGGTGGACCATAATGGTCTGAGACCAATGCTCCTGTACCTCTACTAAGTGCTCTTCAGTATTTACGAGGGTACCAAGTTATCATTAAATGTTGTGCCAATACTGATGGGCTATGTCTCTCCCAGATGCCAAGGCAATACTGGATGTTAACTAGGGAGGCTTCTGACAAAGGCAGGGTCATGAGTGCTTGTTAATGATCACACGATGGTTCTATTGAAACTCTCTCTGTGCTGACGAAGGTAACCTAACTCGCAGATTCACTTCCATGCTGTAGAGTAACAGATCACAGCCCCCTGAAGAGCAATGTCATCCTGGAGCTCAGTATCAAGATGTGGCCTCACCATTAATAAGAGCAGGCATTTGGAGAGATGCTGCTGTCTGGATTTAGATTTATCTTCTGGCAGTCAAGAGATAACCAGTGACTGAAAAGTTTCCTTCTTGAGCTGCCTTGCTAAGCTCCTGTCAGACTGCCATGAGTACAATGATATTTGCTGTAGTGTTTCTGCCTCTTGAAGGCTGCCATGGCCAGTGAAATGTTGGCACCATGTTTGAAAGAAGTGCACAATGTGTACTTGCTTCAGATTGAGTGCTGGTGGAGTGCTTATCCCATTACAGAATGGCCACATGCTCCCTAAGATGCTTAGCCTTCCAAGGATGAGGCCATCATTATGCATAAATGTGACTATTCGTTCTGAGATTAATACCCTTCATTGAGATGTTGAAGAAGACAAAGAAGGTCTTGATGTCTACCCTGCATCGAAGGGACAGGAGAACAGCGTTCTTATCATCTTATCCTCACCTTGTCGCTATGAAGGTCTCACAGGCACGTCTTCCACATCATGTCCATGCAATGGCCTCTTCCTGTTGCATGTCAGAATCCTCATCCTCTTCAAAGTCATTCCATTCCACATCCTCCTCATCTGAGGAGACATGTACCTCTTTCATATCTTCATGTGGCAACTCATCCCCCCTTTGCAGTGCTACATCGTGGAAGGTGCAGCAAACAATCATGATGTGGGACATCCTCAGGAGAGTACTGGAGAGCCTTACTTGATCAGTCCAAACATCTGAAATGCATCTTCAACATGCCATTGGTCTGCTCTATTAATGATCTTGTTGCAGAAAGTGCCGTATTGTATCTCTTCTCAGATGCTCTATGTGGATGATGAACGAGCGTCATTAGCTTTGTCTTTTGGGGTTACCCCTTATTACCGAGGAACCAACCTGAAGGCTTTCAAAGATCTGTAGCACCTGCAAGTCACTCGAGATATAAGAATCATGCGAGCTCCTAGGGTACCTCACAAAAACATGCATTATCTACTTTTGGTGATCACACATCAGCCGTACTTTTAGAGAGTGGAATCCTTTTCAAATGCTACATCTTATTGGTTGCTGCCAGGGAGCTCTTAAGGCCACATGTGTGCATTTGATGGTGCCCTGCACTTGTGTGGGAAAACAGAGATCACTGCAAATTCCACAGCTCTGGCAGTCTGGCTTGCTTCATCCATGGTGAACTGCATGTAATTGTGTGCTTTACTGAAAAGGGCATCGGCCACCTCCCTTATGCATTTATGAGTGGACGACTGTGAGATTCCCCAGAGGTCCCTAATGTAGCCCTGGAACAATCCGCTGGCAAAGAAAATGAGTGTGGCAGTCCTTCCAGTCTGTCTGGAGTGAGATCCTCATGGAGAATGTGGTAGATATGAGTCATCACATCCCTAGACATGTGAAGGCATCTGTGGCGCTGTCTTTTTCCCATCGTCATGTATGAGAGGCTTTTTCTGTAGAATCTCGATTGTGCCAAAGGCCTCCATGGGTTTCATCCCTTCTCATCAGCATCTGGATCTTCCTGGGGCCCCATTGGCTCTTGTTCCTCAGGGTGACACTCTTCCCTGAGCTGTGCCAAATGGCAACGGGCTCTTCTTCTCCTCACTCATATCACACCTATCAAGGAGGCAGGGTTGCCTCCCACACTCCTCCAGGAAGCCAGTGTGAGGCCCTAGGCCTGCCCCCATTCCAAACATGGCATCCCCAGGCCACTCTTTGCAGCTGAAGCACATCCTGAACGTTCACAGGTGGCTGAGTATCCCCCTCCGACATGACCGCACATTAACAAAGGAGCATCGATCAGAATGACTACAGCCATGTCCTCTTACCCTCAGTCAGGTTACTGTCAGCTTGCCTCCTTTAGATTGGACACTAACCCATCCTTGCATTAATTTCATGACTGTAAGCATTATGGCCTGTAAGCCATAACCAATCAAACGATAATGTAAAGCCTTTTCTTGAGCATGTTGCTTATGTCTAGCAGCCATGGCCCCTTAATTGTTTGATCTTCCTGCCCTCTCACATGCTGCTGGATATGTGGGCAATCAGACCAAATCAAATGCTACCCAAGCCTTAACGGTTTCTCACATGAATGCACTCCATGAGTTAAGGTATCAAACTCCTTCAACTGGCATTTGACACATGTTAACTTTGATCTGCATGTTTTCAGCCAAATGTTATTAGGGCTCCCCTTCAATTGGCCTAAAATTGCAGTTGTCAATAACTCCCACACACCCTCAGAGCCCTCCCCATTTGAGTTTTTAGAAATGTTATTTTCAAGCGTCATTCCTAGCTCTTGATCACCATGCTGGTGCTGCAATTTGTCTGGGCGACCAGCTATCAATCTCCCCGTCTTACCCTCCAAGTCCTTCCTATCCTCCTCCATCCTCATTGCATCTACATTCCCCTTCCTCTGCTCACTCTCCTGCCTCCCCCATTACCCAAAAGCCAATCTTTATAAACGTTGATATTCCTGTCCTCCCCTCTGAACCATTTAATGTAGATGTCCCCATGCCTTTTTTCAACCTGACCCTTCCCCTTCTTGAGGCCACATGCACTGTGGCTTTCAGCGGCCTCCCCCCACCATGAAACCACCCAATACCACCACCCCCATGACTTACCAACTCCCAATTTACAGAATGCAGATGCCTCCCCTGACCATGGTTGTGCCATTTGCCACCCAGTACGAATCCTCCAACCCCCAGGGCAAAAATCTGTAACCAACTGTAACCAAACCCTGCACAGCATGCTGTGCCCAACCGTTACTGCCCAGAGAGGCCGCCCCTCCCAGGAAGGGGACCAGGACATGCATTCCATGCAGAGCTCTCTAGCATGGCCTGCTCAACCCCAGGTCTGTCATCTGAATCTGTCCCCAACAATGTGGCCTCAGCCCCAAGACTGTCTCATACTACAACCCTCTGTATCTCTGACAATATCCCACCAACCTCAACAGTCAGCTAGTTGCTGAGTGGATACCTGGGAGTTTGGTGAGTGGGGGAGTTTTTTTTTCATTCACGGGATGTGGGCATTGCTGGCTGGGCCAGCTTTTATTGCCCATCCCTAATTGCCCCTTGAGATGGTGGTGGTGAGCTGCTTCTTGAACCACTGCAGTCCATGTGGTGTACGTACACCCACTGTGCTGTTAAGGAGGGAGTTCCAGGATTTTGACCCAGTGACAGTGAAGGAATGGTAATATATTTCCAAGTCAGGATGGTGAGTGGTTTGGAGGGGAATTTCCAGGTAGTGGTGTTCCCATGTGTTTGCTGTCCTTGTCCTTCTAGATGGTAGTGGTCATGGGTTTGGAAGGTGCTGTCGAAGGAGCCTTGGTGAGTTCCTACGGTGGTGGAGGGAGTGAATGTTTGTAGATGGGGGTGCCAATCAAGTGGACTGCTTTGTCCTGGATGGTGTCGAGCTTCTTGAGTATTGTTGGAGCTGCACTCATCCAGGCAAGTGGGGAGCATTCCATCACATACCTGACTTGTACCTTGTAAATGATGGACAGACTTTGGGGAGTCAGGAGGTGAGTTACCCGCTGCAGGATTCCTAGCCTCTGACCTGCTCTTGTAGGAGGAGCTGAGGAGGGGAAGGGGGTGCTCCTTTGCTTTTGCTTTTTCCAACTTTGTCACCCCGTAGGAATTGGTTCTTAGTCTGCTATGGAGAAAGAAGCTAGCTGTTTGGTGAGTATCTGGTAAGTAGTTAAGGAGAGTTTGCAGAGCTCTGAGATGCAGAGTGATCTGGGTGTCCTAGTGCATGAACTACAAAATGCTAGTATGCAGGTGGAGCAAGCAATTAGGAAAGCTAATAGAATGTAATTGTTTATTGCAAGGAGAATAGTGTACAAAAGTAGAGAGGTTATGCTTCAGTTACATAGGGTGTTGGTGAGGGTCTGTCACATGAGCGGGGACATGTTAGAAATTAAGATGAAATTTTTTTTAAAGACGGATCAAAACCTCATCCCACCAACCGTAAGGTTGGACATGCAGCGAAAAATTTAAATCAATTGGATTGTTAATAGTCTTAACAGGCCTTTTAATTGTTGGCGGGCACATTGCCAACTCCCGCGTTTGCCGGCCAACTGAAATATCGCATGAGTACTGACGTCATCGTGCATCATTTTACGCTCAAACATGGGTGCACGACCATCCGCTCAGGGAAAAATTCTGGCCATAAGATCCTGAAGGGTCTTGGCAGGGTGGATGTGGAGATGATGTTTCCTCATGTGCGAGAATCTAGTGTTAGAGGTCACTGTTTAAAAATAAGGATTCACCCATTTAAGACAGAGATGAGGAGAAATATTTTCTCTCAGCGTGTCATGGGTCTTCAGAACTCTCTTCTTCCAAAGGCACTGGAGGCAGAATCTACTGAATATTTTTAAGGCAGAGGTAGATAGTTTCTTGATTAGCAAAGGGGTGAAAGATTATGGGGAGTAGACAGGAATGTGGAGTTGAGGTTACAATCAGATCAGCCATGATCTTATGGAATGGCAAAGCAGGCTCGAGGGCCTACTCCTGCTCCTAATTCGTATGTTTGTATGTTCATATGTCATGTACCTATGTTCCCCCTTCCCTCCCATGCTTCAGTCAATCCTCCCACCGGTCATGCATCTGTGTTCTACTCTTCTCTCCTGTGCTTCAGTCAACACCTCCCCGCCCCAGTCATGCCTCTGTCTTCCCCCTCCCTGCCTCCCATGCACCAGCATCGGGTCAGCTTCTGACAAGCACCGAAATCTCACAGCATCGCTGTTAAATGTAGGTGAAACAGCATCTATGTGTCTCGAAGTTGCTGGTGAAGTGAAGGTCACCAGCTGCATGCCACTTCTATATGGTAGTGAAATAGACCTTTCTAATTATCTGCTGGCGGGGCACTTAAATTTGAAAGGAGAGCGTGATTCCGGCAAGTTATATTTTTGATAAGCATTCATGAGATGCGAATGGATGCAAGTGTGGTTCCCGGCATCGATCAGCAGGAAAGTTGACCCACCTTTAGCCTGCCATGAAAGTCGGGAGAACAAAATTCTAAACCAATTTTGTGCTGGCAGGAAACTGACTTTTGCCATCACTTTAAATTCTGTGCCCCCACCTGCCACAATTCTCACCGTTGGTGGAAGTGGAAAACTCTGCCAATTAGCCCTATTTCAATCTCCATAGATGCTGCCCAACCTGCTAAGTATTTTCTGCATTTCCTGTTTTTATTTCAGATTTCCAGCATCCAAAGTGTTTTGTTTTTGCATGGTATATGTCCACCCTCTCTGCAAAAGTAGGTGGGTTGGTACTGGCAGATGGGCACAGACAATTCATTCGCTGTCATCACTTATGCAAAGGGAAACCTTCACAAACACTGAAACAATAGTTGAACACACAACCATTCTGTCAACTCAGATAGTCTTCTGCAAGCATCCCTGTTAGTCTCCGAGGAACAAGCTGCCTGTGCCTCTCACCATCAAGAGATGCACATTCTGATCCCGAGGAAAATAATTCTTTGAGCCATTTCCCTTAATAATAGCTTCTCTCCCAACAAAGATGTTCAACCACTTGACAAAGGATTGCAATTGGTTGAGAACCACCTGTACTGAAAACCTGAGTCCACCTGAACAGAAATCTTGTTAATTAAGGAGAGGGAGGTGATGAGATTAGAGATGACAAGACAGCAGGAGGTTAGTAAAGAGTAGGTTAAGCTCCTCAATAACTTTGTCACCTCCATGGGCATTCTCAGACCACTGCATGTCTTTGCACTCAAATGCTATTTCTTCAAGGATGCTGGGGTTTATTTTGACTTCTGAGAGACTGATTGGTGAAATGCACTGGTGGACCGTCCTTTCCTGTGATGGAGAGATCCCATTAATTTTCAGGGCTCGGCCTTACTTAAATCTGGCAGGTGAGCTGCGAGGAGTCAAACAGGTAACCCACCAGACTGAGGTCTCAAAGTCGGACTGATATGGCTGCTAGGTCGGTAATTTGTGGGGAGGCAGAGGGCATGTCTCTGGCTGCCAGAAGCCAAGACTATTTTTTATGGGTCTGGAGGTCCATTCCTGCTCCTTCAAGGCCTGCAAAAGTAATTGAACACTTACCTTTGCTGGGTCTCTGCTCTTGCATTGCTTGTGGATCTGGTCATAATGCACAGTGCGCAGCCTCTAGCCAGTTCCTACTTAAAGTAGCAATCAGGGTCCTACCTACTTCATAGAACCTCAATTTCCACATTAGAAGGAGACTATCTCCCGAAAGAGGTGGGCCCTTGGACCCCAATAGTAAGACTCTTACAAAATGGTGCTGGCTGCTGAAGCTTCAGTAATCATAGGGATGGAAAGGAGGCCTGGGAAGACTGACTCCAACTTCCTAACTATTCCCTAGAACAGTCCTACTGTGGAATCTGAAATACTGCAGTGAAGTTGGGAAGGAAGATCATGAGAAATGGGAGTAGGCCATTCAGCCCATTGTGCCTGTTCCACCATTCAATATGATCATGGCTGATCTGACTGTGGCCTTAACTCCACTTTCCTGCCTGCCCCCCGTAACGCTCGACTCCCTTGTCAATCAAAAATCTGTCTAACTCAGCCCTGAATATATTCAATGGCCCACCCTCCATTTGTGTTGGAGATTAACGTTCTTCCTTACCTCCATCCTAAATGGGAAACCCCTTATTTTTAAACTGTGCCCCAAGTTCTAGATTCCCTCACAAAGGGAAACATCCTCTCAGCATCTAACCTGGCAAGCCCCCTCAGAATCTCAGTTAGCATAGGCCCAACTTGATCGACCATTCCTCATAAGACAACCCCTTCATCCCAGGAATCAGTCTAGTGAACCTTCTCTGAATTGCATCCAATGCAAGTATCCCTCCTTAAATAAGGAGACCAAAAGTTACACTGTATTCCAGATCCAGTCTCACCAATATCCTGTACAGCTGTAGCAAGACTTCCCCACTTTTATACTTCATTTTTCTAAATTGGCTCCTATGATGAGAGGCTGAGTAAATTGTGTCTATTTTCTCTGAAATTTATAAGGATGAGAGGTGATCGTATTGAAACATTCAAGTTTACAAAGGGACTTCACAGGGTAAATACTGGGAGGTTTATCCTCTGGCTGGGGAATCTAGAACAGTTTCAACATAAGGGAGAAATTATTTAGTACTGAACTGAGGAGAAATTTCTTCACCCAAAGGGTTATGAATCTTTGGCATTCTCAATCCCAGAGGCTTGTGGATGCGCCATCTATTTACAGCTGAGATAGACAGATTTTTGGTGTCTCAGGAAATAAAGCAATGTGGGGAGAGGTCAGGAAAGTGAAGTTGAAGCGGAGATCAGCCATGATCTTATTGAATCGATGGGCTGTGTGGTCTTCTCCTGCTCCTATTTCTTGGGTAGAAATTTTCGATTGGTAGTCGGGTGCGTGCCCAACCCGCTCGAACGTGAAATGACATGAGTTCATAGCGGCCGAGCATGTATGATAGTTCAGTTGGCGGGTGTGCGCCAGAGTTGGCAGTGCACCCGCTGACAATTAAAAGGCCTGTTAAGACCATTAAATAATAAATTAAGTTAAATTTTCCGCTGCCTATCCAACCTAACAGTTGGCAGGCAGGTGAAAAGGCCGAGCAGCCTTTGCATTTTTTGGAAACCTCATCCACGGCGGGATGAGGTTTCCAAAAGCAAAGAAGAATAAAATAAAATGTTTAAATTTGAATTAATAACATGTCCCTGCTCATGTGACAGAGTCACATGGGGGGGACATGTTTTATTACATTTTCATTTTCTTTATTTTCTTTTTAAAAAATGCTTCAACTCCCTGAGGCAGCTCTGTACCTCAGGGAGATTATGAAGCGTTCACTCGCGCGCATGTGTGAAGTTCACCCTCGGCCCACTCACCCTCCTCCCCCCTCCCCCTGCATAGGCACCACTCAACAGTGCCGCTCGCGTTCCACGCTGGGCAGGCCTTAATTGGACCACCAGCATGAAATCACGGTCCAGTGCCGATCGTGAGCAGTAGTCAGCTTCCTGACTGCCCCCGCCCAACCCCACCAAGCCCACCCACCAAGGGCAAAATTCTGCCCCTTATGCTTCTATCCAATAAGTGGCAACATTCCATTTTCCTTCCTAATTATTTGCTGTACCTGCATGATGACATTTTGTAATTCACATATAAGGACAGCCAGATCCTTCTGTACTGCAGCATTCTGCACTCTCTCTATTTAAATTATATAGTAGAAAATATATTATCTTGTATAACAATATAAATAACAATAAATAACATTGTTTAAAAAAAAGACATGCTGTCGCAGAATCACAGAATTACACAGTGCAGAAGAGGCCCTTCAGCCCATCGAGTCTGCAACAACACATGAGAATTACTGTCGAATCTTTTCGTCTTGCACTTTTCAGGACAGGCGCAAGAATGCCAAATTTAAAAGGGACCAGCAATTTATACTGCATGAGAAAATAGTGCTGATTGGTTGGCAAGTCAAGTGTGATTGGCTGAGGTGTTGCCATGGAGAATGCATCAGGGAACTATTGTCCCCCACGCTTTTGTTTAATTCAAAAAAGGCACAATGCCTGGACATGTTCCTTTTGTCTGCATATTAATACATGTAGCTTTGAGCAAGTGTAAGTGAGCTACATGGCACAATCTTAAATGGGTTGTTAGTGCAATTCTTAGCACACTCCAGATTATTCAGCAAGTGCTGCCCAAATGCAGAATCACATCTGATGTTCTACATTATGTTCTGAGTTTTGCAAGCACAAGCTGGTTGAGTACAATCAATACTCTGCCTATGGTGAACAGCTGAAGGGACATGCTGTTTGATACGATCCACAATTTATTGGGGCATATAGCCTATATAACTGGCATCGCACTGGCAATGAAACTCACAATATTATTCACTTATGTGGTAGGTGGAATGTCTTTTTGGCTTGAAGGCAATATCCTGCTAGTGGAAAATACCACTTGTGTTGCTATTGCATAGTAGCAACGTGAAATGGCTAGCTTCACCTATAGCTCAAATTTTTGAAGCACCTTACCCTTCCAGGGAAATTTGAAGTAAACTAGGCACTCTTCAGGTCTGAACGTGGTGGCCTCAGGCCCATTTGTGAGTATTTGCGATACAGATCCAAATAGTTTCTACCCACATTTCTCACTCTCAAACTGAAGGCGAAATTCTAAGATGTTATGATCACTCTTACCCAGAGGATCCTTTATTATGAGGTCAATAATTAATCCTGTCTTGACCATGACAACTGGATCCTTCCCCTCCCACTCTAATTTGTTCTCCAGTCCTGAAGAGATGCCATTAACCTGGGGACTGGGCAGGTAACACAGCCTTTGGGACTCATGCTCTCAGCTACAGAGAACAGTATCTATCCCCTAACTATACTGTCCCCTACTAAGGCTACATCGATTTTTACCCCCTCCACCTGAATGGCCCCCTGTGCCATGGTGTCCTGGTCAGTTTTCTCATCAACCCTGCAGTCCCTGCTGTCGTCCACACAAGCTGCAAGAATATGGAATTTGTTGGACAATTTCAAGGGCTGAGGCTCTTCCGTTATTACCTTATGGAATCCCCATAAATGCCTCTCATGCAGTCCCACACTCCTGTCCTTGACCATGGACTAAATGTGAAGACCCTAGCCCAAGGGGTGTGACTGCTTCCTTGAACAAAGTGTAATTTTCCCTCTCCCTGATGCATTGCTGTGTCCAAAGCTCAAATTCTAGTTCATCAACTCTGAGGCTAAGTTCCTTGAACTACAGCCACATATTGCAGATTTGGTTTCCATGGTTCACACTGGTGTCCACCAGCACCCACATGCTACAGCTGCAACACATCATTGGCCCTGGCACCTTTATTGTATTTTATTTAAGCAATTAGGTTTCAAGTTTAGAAATATCACTCAATGATTACCTGCATTATGGAGTTTATCTTGTGAAGCTATAAATATAAGACAATACTTATATCTTCCCAACTCCAGCCTAAACTACTGCCCTGTTTAAAGAGATGAAAAACTTAAAACTCACCAACCAATCATTCTTCCTGCACACCTAGTTAATGCCTCCGTGCTTCAGCTCTCAGCTCTCGTTGTCTTCAGCTTCCACTCTGGGACCAAGTTTTTTTGGAAAAGACCAGAACAACACCTCTTCCCTCACTGCACCAAATTTATAAATTCCCAGAGTTAAGTACTCAGTCTCGCTGTACTCAGTCTCCAGCTACCAGCTTTATGCGACTTGCTCTGTGTGTCTGCTAAACCTAGCTACCGTATTAACTGACTGCAGTTACCTCTAGCAATGAATTTGTTCATCACTGACTAAGACTGAAAGAAATTACAATTTACTGTTACAGTTAAGTTAAATGCTAAATGTGAATTTGACTAGATTTTAGAAACAGCTCGACCCTTAAAGTTCCCTCACTTGCTGAATTCCCAGAGTTAAGCGCTCGGTCTTGCTGCACTCAAATCTCCAGCTGCTAGCTTCCAGTGACTTAATTCTCAAACTAAGCAGGTGTGGAATGTAATGGAAGATGAAAGGAGCAGCAAGAATGTGGTCTCTCACACCTGGATTCAAAAATTTAATTACCTGATGCGGTTAGGAAAGATGAGTGGTGCCAACCTCAACACTGAATTTCCTAGCATTCTCCTGCACAGCGCTCCTCAGACCAACAAACTTTGCAGCTCCACACATTTCTCTCTCCAGGCATCTCCATGCAGCCCCATATGAACAACTAATACTTACCCTCACCCTCAGCTTATTGTCATCTCATATCCATGCCTCACAGTAACCCTCCACAAATACTGTCATTGCACCCCCTCCACACAGTCCATTTCTCACACTCACAATACTCTGCTTTCTCTTGTTGCAGGAGAAGAGAGCACAGTTGGTTGGTTGTCATCTTCCAAAATTCAATAGGTCCTGGAACAGTCCCAGCAGATTGGACGGTGGCAAATGTAACCTACTATTTAAAAAAGGAGTGAGGGGGAAAACCGGGAATTACACCCCAGTTGGCCTAACATCAGTACTGGAGGGCAGAATTGTCCCAAATTTGTACTAAGTGCAGCAACAGGCCTGAAAAAAGACTTCTTACCCGCCAGCTACAATGGCAGATTTTTGCCCTTCCTGCCTCATAAATTATGCAGTCACAGGAAACACGCCAAATCACTGACAGGAGGGCTCTAATTTGCTCGTCATGCTGTTACCTCGCTGCTTCCTCATGCCAGGTGCCATGGTTAAAATGCAGCAATGTACACTTCTCAATGCTTGCAGCCCAGGACTGCTCCAGTGAAGGCATTACCCAAAAGCCAGGAAGAGTGCAGCCTCCCAATTCAGTGACGCATCCCTGGGATGCTTTCTGGACGCTGTGGAGGCCCACCACAAAATCCTCTACCCTCGTTCTGGCCGCACTCCGGCTTGGGAGTCAGTGGCACAGGTGGTTAGTGCCAATGCTGCACACAAGAGGTTGGCCATCCAGTGCAGAAAATGGATGAATGATCTCATCATAGGTAAGTCAACCAATTCATCAATCTCAATTCACCCACTGGCAAGCCCATCACACATTCGCTGGTATCTCACTCACTGCCAGCTCAAGGGACATCACTACTCACTCTTTCATACACACCCTCACATCTCCATCTGGCCTCATCTCCTCTGGAGATAACCTCCCCATCCCATCTATTGCTCCACTTAGCACGCCTTCTCATTTGGCCTGGCTTGCTCCTTGCTCACACTCTCTCCATCTGTCTTTTTGCAAGATATGATCACACACAATCATCGGAAGAGGCTGAGACTGGGGATGGAGTGCCGGACATCAAGGTCCTCATTCTGTTCGAGTCACGTGTTGGAGCTGGTCAACTGTTCATGCAATGACAGTGAGGTCAGTGGTGAACACCAACAAGAGGATCCTACGCCACATCATCCCTGTCAACGCTACTCTGAGTCCACTGCTCTGTGTTCAACACTGCTGCCAGACACTAATTATCTCCACTTTCTCTCTTAGGCACATCTGACAAATCACCCTCAGGCAACCTTGAGCCCGACATCAGAGCCAAGAGTTCCACGAATCAAGACACTGAGGGCAGCACCGTTGAAGACCTGTCATGGCACTCACTCACATCCTCCACCAGTGCAGCAACACACACCTCAGTGGGACCTTGATGTAGAATAGCCTTGGAATCACAAACTGGTAAGCGCAGCACACAATCTGTTCCTCAATAGACGGAAGCAAGGACAACCTTGGCCGCCAGCACTCGGAGAACCGCTGAAGGCTGGGAATCTGCTGAGCCCAAGTCAGATGATGAGCCTCTGGACTTGATCCTCAATTAGCTGATGGAGATGCAAAGGCAATTACGGAAACATCAGGAAGGGATGTTTGTGCACTCCTTAGATTGCAAGGGATGATGGAGCACTCTGCCTGCCTTCAGTTTAAGCTGGTAGCACCAGAATGTGAATGCATTGAGGTCAACACTGGCAGGGTGGCGGTCGCCATGGAGACCTTGGTTCACGGGCCACAGTCCTGCACTGTCACATGGGCTGAACTCAATCGCTGATGCCATAGTTGGCCTCCAACAGTGTCAATGCTAGAGGGCACGAAGCAGTTCGATCTCACTACAGCTTTCCCTTCCCCTCAAGAAGTCAGCCGGGGGTCTTCAGGCACCCAGAAGGAGGAGGACCAGCAGTTCAACACCCCAGGGCCATCCACTCAGGTGACTCCAGGAATGTGCAGCTGATTCAAACTCCCTCTTCCTGCCAGCCCACCATCTCCAGCTCCACAGGCTGAGAAGGGTGCAACTGACCCACAGCAAGACACCCAAAGCAGGCTGGGGTCCTCCAGGTCTCAGACCTCCAGAGGACACCCACCACAGTCATCACAGATAGGGCACAGCAGTCAGTAAGCTGCCTCCACCTCTACTGTGGATGTCAGGGGAGCACCAAGGTGTAGCGGCAGTGTTAGGAAGGTTAAGAAGATGTAATTGCACAGCATGGGCACGGGTGTTTATGCGCAAGTGATTAACATCCAAGTGATTATGTTCACGATTGTAAATAAACTCCCAAGAACTTCTCCTTGTCTATGGTTCCTTGTTATGATGAGCAGTGTTTGTGTCACTCAGATGTGATACCTTGGTTCCTACACAAGATAAAGACAGGTGTCTCAGTCCAGAGCCTCTTCCCTGTGCACTGTGTAACCTTCAGAACAAATTGATGGTCCGGCTTCACACTCATTGGACACATTAGTAATGCCTGCACCTCGATGGTGATGTCATTGCTGCCAGAATGTCATGGGCAGGGGTCACAGAGTTCTGTCATTCTCTCTGTGTGCTCTCAGCCATTGAGGCGGGGCTGGCCCCCATCTCTTCAGTATCTGTGACCAGTAATGCTATGCTCCTGAAGGGTACATGTGCTGAAGTTTGACAAAATATCAGGTGCATTTAAAGTTTCACGGCTGCATCTCCATGATATGACCCTGAACACAGAATGCAAGCGAGCTGCCTTCAGCCAGACAGAAGTCAGACATTCTCAGAGACAATGTGAAGATCTATGGAGTGACCTCACTGCATGTCGTCATCATCATCCTGGAATCTTACGACTATTTGGACCTCCACTGTGTCAACATGACACGAGCCTGAGCACTGAGGGTATGTGTGTTGCCATTAGCCACACAGGAGCCAAACGTTCACAGGTGCAAGGTGAGGAATTTCAGGAATGTCCTCATTGCATCTCGCCATCATCCTTCACGAACATTACGGCTGTAAGGGCCTCCCAAGCACTTGCTTTGTCTGGCCACTGCGATGACCTCATCGCTGGCATCTTCATCTTCAAGGACCTCATCACCTCTTCCCCTTTGATGTTCCCTTCATCGGAGATGTGCAGCTCCTTCATTTCTTCCTCAGGCAGGTTGCAGCACCAAGTTGTGCAGTGTGCAGCAAGCTACAATGATACACGACACCCGCTGGGGACCGTATTGCAGTGTTCCACCGGAGCTGTCGAGGGTCTGGAACTTCATTTTCAAGATGCCAATCATTTGCTCCACCAAAGTCTGGGCCATGGCATTAGCCTTGTTATGACGTGGCTCTGCTGAAGACTGAGGCCGCCATACGGGTGTCACTGGCTACATCTTCTGTCGGTAACCTGCAGCCTCTGTGAATCCTGGAAGGTGTCAGGGATCTGAGACCTGATAAGGATATAGGACTTGGAGATGCTTCCTGGGAATTGTGCGCACATCTACAGGATGCAGTTGTGGTGGTCGCACACCAGGTGAACATTCAGCGAGTAGAAGTCCTTGAGATTGACATAGTTGACTGCTTGTTACCATGGAGAACTTAGCGCCACGTGAGTGCAGTCAATGCCACCCTGCACCTGTTGGAAACCTGAGATATGCACAAGTCCCAAGGCTCTTGCTTCTCGGCTTTCCTGATCCCATTCCAAATGTACAAAGTACTGTGCCTTCGCGAAGATGGCATCCGTGACCTCCTGGATACATTTGTGCGTGGAGGCTTGCGAGATCCTGCATAGGTCACTTGTGGAGCCCTGGAAAGGGCCACTGGCATAAAAATTGAGTGCTTCAATCATGTTTATGGCCATTGGCAGTGGATGCTTTTATGTTTTTTGTTATCAGGTTTGCTTTGTCTGGCAAATGCTAGCTGCACCCTTGCTATTAACACATTTGTTGGTGCTTGAAACAAAATAGGCAGAGAGACCAATTAACTGAGCAAACACTGGTAGTTTATTGGAACTAAGAACAGAGCACTAACACCATTTGTGCTTCTTCAATCACCTTCAGCTCTAGGCTTCCTGTTACCCAAGGCGCTGTGTAGCAATTGGTCAATATAGTCACACGCTCTTAAAGATACATAGCACTCCACTTAACCACATTCCTCTCCCTTTACTTGAAAGTACAATTAACAAGCATCACAACCTCCCAATTATTTACATAAATAACTATTTACAAGTCAAGTCTCTCAGGAGGCTTCCTCGGACGTGTTGAACTTCTTGGCTTAACGGCCTCGGCTGGTTTTTCCAAGACCCCCTTCTCAGGGGTTAACTGTCCACCAGACTCTATGGTGGAAGTGGAAAAGTTTGTGTCTTCGACCCTCTCGGGTCCAACAGGCCCCACCGGTGCTTCCAAATTGTGCGACATTTCTTCCACGTGCGGTGCAGACTCCAACACAAGCGATGACTGCATTCCTTCTTATGGGACTGTCTCCCTTCTCCGGAGATGACCCATGTGTCGTCTAACTATCTGGCCATTTGTCAATGCATTACAGGAGAGAGGTCCTGTGATGGCACTCACTTCGTCTAATAGCCAATTGGGCCCATCTCCAAAGTTCTTGGTGAAAAATGTGCCGCCCAACATGAAATTTCTTTCGTGATTATGACCATCATGTCCAGCCGCCTAGGCCTCTTGTCTCTCTCCACCCTAAATTCGGCCTGATAAGAGTTAGATGGATGTAGAAACATCTGCTCATTAGTAATTTAGCGAGGGCAATACCGGTGGTCGTGTGTGGCGTCGTCCGGTATGCGAACAGGAACCGTGACAATCTGGTGCTGATGGGATCCCCGTGCAGCTTTATCATCCCGGACTTAAAAGTTTGGACCATCCACTCAGTCAAACCATTAGAGTTGGGGTGGTAAGGTGAGGTTTTGATATGAATTATTCTGTCGAGAGTTGTAAACCTGTGGAACTCCCCACTGGTAAATGCAGTCCCGTTGTCTAACACAAGCACCTCTGGTAACCCGTGCATTGCAAAACTGTGTCGCAAATGGTCTATGGTGGCAGCAGACATGGGTGACCAGACTTTGTAGACATCCATCCACTTGGATTGGGCATCTATTGGTAAAAGGAACATCGTGCCCAAGAAGGGCCCCATGTAGTTGATGTGGAGGCGCACCCATGGCCGCCCCAGTCTTTCCCAGGGGTGCAATGGAGCTAAGAGTAGCTTTTGTACCTGCTGGCATTGAAGACAGCTTTTGACTGGGGTTTTAATGTCTGCATCCATCCCTGGCCACCACAAGTAGCTGTGCGCGAGCGTCTTCATCCTACAAATGCCAGGTTGAGCGCTATGTAATTTGGCCAGTAATGGCCTTTGTCCTCTTGGG
Organism: Carcharodon carcharias; assembly: GCF_017639515.1. Taxonomy (NCBI): domain Eukaryota; kingdom Metazoa; phylum Chordata; class Chondrichthyes; order Lamniformes; family Lamnidae; genus Carcharodon; species Carcharodon carcharias. The sequence continues at coordinate 21,913,456 of NC_054488.1, forward strand.
GGCACAATAACCCTTGCTCCCCAGAGCAATATGCCGTCCTGGCAGGTGAGCTCATATCTGCGATTGAGATAAGGCTTCATGTCATTAGACTTTGGCTCACCTGAGTGTCCATTCAAGACCTGCTCCCGGACGTGAGATCTCAGCTTGTCCACTCATGGATTTGTTTGGCCTGGACAGGGGAGGAATCCAAAAAATTTATTACTAAGACAAGTTCCTGGGGAATTGGAACTTTCACATTGTTGTTGTGGCAAGGGGAGGCGGCTCAGCGCATCAGCATTGGTGAATAAAAGTGTATTCGTAAGCAGCCAATATCAGTGCCCACCTCTGGATGTGAGCAGATGAGATGGGGGGGTATTGCCTTATCCTCTCTAAATAATCCCAGCAGAGGCTTGTCGTTGGATATAATGTGAAAATGGCTACTGTGAAGTTATTGATGGAATTTCCGAACACCAAACACAACAGACAAGCCCTCTTTCTCAATTTGAGAATATTGTCAGTCTACAGCACTGAGCGTGCGGGATGTATAACCAATGGTCGTTCGCCATCAGATGTGAAAGTACAGCCCCTACTCCATAAGGGGATGCATTGCAAGTTAAAATCAATTCTTTCTTTGGGTCAAAGCGTACCTGTAGGGCCGATGATTTTAGCAATTGCTTTACCTTCAGAAACACACCCTGGTGTGGAGCTTGCCAAATCCATTTATGGTTTTTCTTAAGCAAGTGTATAACGGAGCCAGTACGGTTGATAGGTTTGGGAGAAGAGGCCCATAGTAGTTTATCATGCCTAAGAAGGTCTTTGGTTATGTAGTGTTCTTCGGTGTAGGTGCCTCGCGAATAGCCTTGATCTTTTCTTCCATGGGATGCAGGCTCTGCGCGTCAACCTTATGGCCCGAATAAATTACCTCTTTGGCTTGGAAAAGACATTTTTCTCACTTCAAGCACACCCCCGCTTGTGAGAAGTGTTTCAGCACCTCCTCCAAATTAGCTAAGTGTTCTATGTCAGTTTGTCCTGTGACTAAGACATCATCCAGATAAACAATGACATGGTATGCTGGAAAATAAGACACGCCGATGAGACTCCAAAGGGTAGTCGAGTACATTGATACAATCCTCGATGTGTATTGATGGTCACAAGTTCCCTAGAGTCTTCTTCCAACTCTACCTGCTGGCAGGTGTGGCTCATGTCGAGTTTTGAATATGTGCTGCCTCCTGCCAATTTTGAATATAATTCTTCAATCTTCAGTATTGAGTGTCTATCATGTTTGGCTACTCTGTTTACATTTAACTTATAGTCACTGCATAAGCGAACGCTTTGGTCTGGCTTCTGTACAGGTACAATGGGTGCCACCCATTCGGAAAATTGCACCTGTTGTAAGATAACCAACTTTCCAGCCTGTTTGTCTTGGTCTCGACCTTGTCAAATAGAGCACAAGGGACTGGCTTGGCTCTGATAAACCTGGGGGTTGCATTAGGGTCTACATGGATTTCGGCTTGCAGCCCACCAATCCTTCCTAGCTCATCACTGAAAATGGAATCGTACTCTTGCAACAATTCCTGTAAGTTTCTCGTTCTGATTTGAAAAATCTCAGCCCATTGCAATTTAATCTTTTTGAGCCAGTTGTGACCAATTAAACTGGGGCCCGCCTCAGCTACTACCATAAGGGGTAAGTTTTCAGACTGATCCCCTTACTGCACAAGGATTTGACACATCCCTTTCACTCTTATTTCTTCGCTCATATATGTTTTAAATTTAATGTCCGATTCTTCCAAACTTAAAGGATGGACTCCTTTATTCAAGTATCTGAAAGTATGTCCTCCTATGAAAGGCATTGATGCCCCAGTATCTTGATGGGTTGTTCATTGCCTCTAATGACTACCTGGATTGGCTCAGTTCTATCCACATTCAGGTTGTATAATGAATAGATTCTGCTTCCTCTGGTTCTTCAATGGGACAGATTTCACAATTTCTACCTTTGTTTTTAAGATGCTGTCTCAGCCTATCTTTACAGTGCCGCATCATGTGACCATTGCAGTTGCAGATAAGCATTTGATATTTTTAAACTGTCAATCACCTGCAGGCTGCCCAGATGCATTTCTCTCATTAATGTCATGAGTTTTCACCATAGTAATGTTGTTCCTCAATGGTCTGTACATAGCTGGCATTTCTCACCTTTCTGCAGAGTCCAACGTTTTCATTTGTTACCGGCCCTTCCCACCCTACAAGATGGATGGCTCCATTATTGCCTCTAAGTCTCTAACAGCGCTCTCCATGGCTGTTGCCAATTCTAATGCCACATTGAAGTATAGATTAGTTTCAGATAGCAATCACTTTTGAATAGCATCGTCACCGATTCCGCATATCAATCAGTCTCTCAACATGTCATTAAATGAAGTTCCTAACTCACAATTTTTCGGTTAATCCCTTTAAAGCAGTTACATAGCCAGCGACTGTCTCTCCTGGAAACCTATTCCTTGAATTGAATTTAAAACGCTGCATAGTAACTGAGGGCTTTGGCTTCAGGTGGTTTTTGACAATGTTTACTAACTTGTTGAAAGTCTTCGTATTGGGGGTGTTTGGTGACCTGAGGCTGTGGATCAGCCAATGCGTTTTGCTCCCACATGTGGACAAAAGAATCGCCCTCTTCTTGTCCTACCCTGCGATATCGTTAACGGTAAAGAAGAATACTAGGCGTTCAACATAATGAGACCAGTCAATGGAAACAGGGTTGAATGGTCAAGATGCCCAAACCACAGCATACTCGATGATTAAGGAGACTGCGCTTTCAAACAGCTTCAAAGTAGTGGCGAAGTAACGTAGCTGACTTACTGCAGCTTTCTTGATTGCCATCAATTGATTCGGTATATCCTCATCACCAGTTTTATGTGTTTATTTATCAGGTTCGCTTAGTCTGTTGAACGCTAGCTGCCTCCTTGATACTAACACATAAGTTGGTGCTTGAAACAATATAGGCAGAGAGACTGATTAACTGAACAAACACCAGTAGTTTATTGGAACTAAGAACAGAGCACTAGCACCATGTGCGTTTCTTCAATCACCTCCAGCTGTAGACTTCCTGTTACCCAAAAGCATGTGTAGCGATTGGTCAATACAGTCACATGGTCAACTACTTACATTCTCTTAAAGGTACATAGCACTCCAGTTTACCACAGATTCCCTTCTTGCCCCTGTGGTGCCAAATCCTGCAGCAGGTGGCATACATGATCGACCTGTTCCCTAGACATGTACAGTCTTCAGCAATACTGATTCTCAGTCATCTGCAGGAATGACAAGCACCGTCTTTAGGTCCTGGGTCTAGCGGTGCACCTATGAGTGATGGCTCTCTGTGAATCTTTAGCTGTGTATGCAGCAGGCCCTGCTGCACCTTCATCTTGAGACTGGTGCTCCTCCCTTTGCTGAGCCAGGTGCCTCTGCCACGGTCTTCTTCTCCTCTGCTCCCTGTAAGCCATGTAAAATACTGTAAAATCACCAGGCTCCATGATTCTGATGTTCTCCTCCTTCAGGATCAGAGAGAGACATGTGGGTTAGCATATGTGTCCTAACAGCCTCTCTTGGTTAAGCCTAAAGGCCCCTTCATGCATGCAGGAGACTGCTGGCCACCACTTGGATGGCCAGTGTGTAGTGCACTTCATGGCTATCCAAAACCCCACCCACTACAGCCCCACTCCACTTGACTGATTGGCGCAGCTTCAGTCACTGGACTGCATGCTGTGCTATCAGCTCAGGCGCAGGCATTCTCCTAACCCGCACTGTTAGATTGAACCAGAATGAATACTGGTCCAAACCTTAATAAAGACACTGCAAGGGGCTGTGAGCGCCTCCACCAGTGACTGTGCCATGACCACCTTCCGCAAGGAGATTCTACAACTTACCTAGTCAGCCAGTTGCTCTGCTGCCCCCTAAAACACACATTAACTTGCAGTCTGCACCCAATGGGTGAAAAGCTTTGGAGCATTTGGTGGCATTTTCATCCTTTTGCATTGCTTGAGCTTCAGAGGCCCAACTCCAAACATTTCAATGGAGCTGCTGCCGAACAGTCTCAGCTGCAAAAGAATGCTCACGTTTGACGAGCTTTTCCAAGTGCATGGCCACTTCCCTCAGCCCCTTCCCCGACCCCTGGCATGTGCTTATGTTCTTCCTTCAGTCTGTGCTGCCTTGCCCCCGCTGAACCCCAGCCTCACCCATGGTGGAGCCCTTGCACCACCACCTCACTGAAATCCAGCCGGGAAAAAGCACCCTGCCTCAGCCCACCTGCCCATCAATTGCACGGAACTTCTTCCTACGGGTGATGCTCGCGAGATCTGCACAAAGTTATGTGCACTCACCTCTGAGTTCCTCTCACCAGGTGCATGCCTTTTAAAGGCAGTCATGAAGCACACCGTTCTAAGTCACGCCAACGTGGGTGGTAAATTTGACATGGGGGTTGATTCTGGAGAGCAGTGCTTATAATGAGATGTTAATGTATTGAAATTAGGTTCCCGATCAGTGGCAGTGGGAAACACGGCCCGCCATTGACGGGTGGAGCAGGCAATCGCAAACTGGTTTCACAACAGCGCGAAACCGATGTTTGGCCTTCTCGCCATTATGTCTGCTCACAGCCGCCATGATGCCCACCACTAATGGAACCAGACGATTCAGCCCAGAGTCTATTGTAAAGGATGTGATAACAGGACACTTAGAAAGAATCAGTGGGATTAGACAAAGTCAGCATGGATTTCTGAAAGGGAAATCATGTTTGACAAACCTACCGGAGTTTTTTGAGGACGTAACTAGCAGAATAGATTAGGGTGAACCAGCAGGTGTACTGTAGTTGGATTTTCAAAAAGTTTTTGATAAAGTCCAACATTAGAGATTAGTGTGCAAAATTAAAACACTTGGGATTGGGGGTAATATACTGGCATGGATTGAGAATTGCTTAACAGAGAGGAAACAGAATAGGAATAAATGGGTCTTTTTCAGAGTAGCAGGCAGTGACTAGTGGGGTACCGTGGGGATCAGTGTTTGGGCCCCAGCTATTCACAATTTGTGTCAATGATTTGGATGAGGAAACCAAATGTAATATTTCCAAGTTTACTGATGACACAAAACTGGTGGGAATGTGAACAATGAAGAGGGTGTTAAGAGACTTCAAGGCGATTTAGACAAGTTGAATGAGTGGGCAAATACATGGCAGATGCAGTTTAATGTGGATGTGTGTGAAGTTATCTACTTTGGTAGAAGAAGCAGAATGGCAGAGTATTATTTAAATGTTGATTGATTGGGAAATGTTAGTGTTCTTGTATACCAGTCACTAAAAGCAAGCATGCAGGTGCTGCAATAATTTTAATTTTAGCTCTGAAGAAGAATCATATGGACTCAAAATGTTGACTCTGTTGCTCTCTCCACAGATGCTGTCAGACCTGCTGAATTTTACCAGCATTTTATGTTTTTATTTCAGATTTCCAGCATCAACAGTATTTTGCTTTTATGCAGGTGCAGTAAGCAGTTAAGAAAGCAAATGGTATGTTGGCCTTCATTGCAACAGGACTTGAGTACAAGAGTAAGGATGTCTTACTGCAGCTGAACTGGGCCTTGGTGAGACCTCTTCTGGAGTATTGTGTGTAGTTTTGGTCTCCTTACCTAAGAAAGGATATCTTGTCATAGAGGGAGTGCAGCGAAGATTCAAGCGACTAATTCCTGGGATGACACGATTGTCATATGAGGAAACATTGGGTCGACTAGGCCTGTATTAGACCATAAGACATAGGAGCGGAAATTAGGCCATTTGGCGAATTGAGTCTGCTCCGCCATTCAATCATGGTTAATAAGTTTCTCAACCCCATTCTCCCGCCTTCTCCCCGTAACCTTTGATCCCCTTACCAATCAAGAACCTATCTATCTCGGTCTTAAATACACTCAATGACCTGGCCTCCACAGCCTTCTGTGGTTATTCACTGAAGTTTAGAAGGGTGAGAGGGGACCTCATTGAAACATATAAAATTCTGACAGGGCAGGACACTCTGGATGTAGAGATGATGTTTCCTCTGGCTGGGCGGTGGAGTCTAGAAAAAAGGGTCACATTCTCGGGATATGGGGCAGGCCATTTAGGACTGAGATGAGGAAAAATTTCTTCACTCAGAGGGTGGCAAGCCGGTGGAATTCTCTACCACGGAAGGCTGTAGAGGCTAAGGCACTGAATATATTTAAGATGGAACTAAGTAGATTTCTAGACTGTAAAGGCACTAAGGGGTATGGGGAGAGAGTGGGAGTATGACATTGAGGTAGAAGATCAGCCATGATCTTATTGAATGGTGGAGCAAGCTTGAAGGGCCGAATCACCCTACTCCTGATCCTATTTTCTATGTCTATGATTCTAGAGCTCCTGGGAGAGATAAAGAACTGGGGGGTGGCCTCCCAGTGAGAACTACCTTGACTGCCACAGGAAATGCGTGTCCACCTGGTCCATTATGAAGGAAGTCTTGCTCCAGCAGACTGAAGATGTCAGCAATGACCTGCTGTGAAAGCTTGTGCCTCCTGAGGCACTGGTGCTCAGAAACATTATAAAGCCAACACTGCCTACAGACCCTGGGTTGGGGGGTCTCGGCTCCTTCAAGCTGGATCTTGGATCCATCCCCTGTGCCTTGTGGAGCAGCATGTGGCTGAGGAGAAGGCAGCTGGTGCTGCTGCTGTTGGTGCTACTGTTCCCCTTGTTCCTTGTCAGGGAGGTAGAGCTACATAAGCTGCCTCAATGCAGCAATGAAGGCTGACAGCAGGAAAAATTAGAAAAAAAGCTACATAAATAAAGTCCAAAGTTGGTGAAATGACTTCCAAAACATTGGAAATGACACAATCATGGAAGCATAGCATGGCTATAGCACAGAAGGAGGTCATTCGTGTCAATGCCGGCTCTCTGCAACAGCAACTTATCTACTCCTAGACCCCCTCCTTTCCCTGTAGCCCTGAAATTCTTTTTTCTTCAGATAATTGTCCAATTTTCTTTTGAAGGCCTCGATTGAACCTGCCCCCAGTACACTCTCAGGCAGTGCATTCCAGATCCTAACCAATTGCTGCATAAATAAGTGTTTCCCCATGTTGCTGTTGATTCTTTTGCCTATCACCTTAAATCGGTGCCCTCAGGTTCTTGGCCCTTCCAACAGTGGGAACAATTTCTCCCTATCTACTCTGCTCAGACCCTTTATGATTTTGAATACCTCTCTCAAGTCTACTCTCAATCTTCTCTTCTCCAACGAAAACAGCTCTAACTTCTCCAATTTATCCATGTAACTGATGTTCCTCATCCCTAAGACCATTCTTGTGAATCTTTTCTGCATCCTCTCTAATGCTTTCACATTCTTCCTAAAGTGTGCTGCCCAGAACTGGACATAATACTGCAGTTGAGGCCAAAACTAATGTTTTATACAGGCTTTATCATAACTTCCCTGCTTTTATACTCTATGCCTCTATTTATAAAGCCCACAATCCTAAATGCTTTATTAACTGCTTTCTCAACCTGCCCTGCCACCTTCAATGATTTGTGCACAACTTTCTAAAGGAATATTTTGCATCTGTCTTTAAGGAAGAAGATACCACCCAAGTCATAGAGAAAGCTTAGGTAGTTGAGACACTGGATGGGCTAAAAATTAATAAAGAGGAGGTATTGGATAGGCTATTTGTACATAAGGTTGATTATTCACCAGGCCTGGAGAGATGCATTCGAGAATGCAGAGAGTTGTAAGGGAGAAAATTGTGAAGGTACTGACCATAATCTTCCAATCCTCCTTGGATACATGGGTGGTGCCAGAGGACTGGGGAATTGCAAATGTGAAACCTTTGTTAAAGAAAGGGTGTAAGGATGAGCCAGCAACTACAGGCCAGTCAGTTTAACCTTAGTTGAAATAATAATTTGGGAGAAAATTAACAACGGCTTGGGCAAATGCAGAATTTGTTAAAGGCAAATCATTTAACAAACTTGCTTGAGTTTTTTGGTGAGATAATAGAGGGTTGATGAGGGTAATGAGGTTGACATGGTGTACATGAACTTCCAAAATGAATTTGACAAAGTGCCACATAACAGATATGTCACCAAAGTTAAAGGCCATGGAATGAAAGGGACAGTAGCAAAATGGATTTGAAATTGGCTGAGTGATGGAAACAAAGAATTGTGGTGAGCTGTTGTTTTTCGAACTGGAGGAAGGGTTGTAGTGGAGTTCTCCAGGGATCGGTGTTAGGACCATTGTTTTTCCTGATATATATTAATGACCTAGACTGGGTGTACAGGGCACAATTTCAAAATGAGCAGATGACACAAAACTTGGAAGTATTGCGACTGGGAGGAGGATAGTGATAAATGTCAACAGGGCATAGACAGGCTGGTGGAATAGGCAGACATGTAGCAGACAAAGTGTCATTCAGAGAAGCATGAAGTGATTCATTTTGGTAGGAAGAATGAAGAGAGACAATATAAAATAAGGGGCATAATTCTAAACGTGATGGAGGAGCAGAGGCACCTGCCTATATGTGCACAAAGGCACTCATTTAGTACCTCAGCCATGTCCCCTGCCTCCATACTTAAATTTCCTTTTAGAACTCTAATCGGTCCCACTCCTCATTTTACCACCCTTATACTATTTAGATACCTACAGAAGACTTTTGTACCCCCTTTTATGATAGCTGCCAGCCTCATCTATGCTCCCTCTTTTTTTCCCTTAATTTGTTTCTTTCACATCCCCTCTGAACTTGCTAAATTCTGCCAGATCCTTACTGTATAATCCACCGGACATCTATCTTTTACGCCCTTTATCTGCTTCATCTCACTCTATCTTTTATGTCGTCCATGGGTCCCCAGATTTGTTTGCCCTACCTTTCACCTTTATGGGAGTGTACCTTGACTGTACCTGAACCATCTCCCCTTTAAAAGCAGCCCCCAGCCCCCACCCCACATCCTTAGCCCCCATTATCCGGTTACAGTTTTACCCGCCAATCTTTGATACCAGTTTACCTGGGCCAAATCCATTCTCACCTTATTGAAATTGGCCCTCCTCCAAATAATTATTCTTATCCTGGATTGCTCCTTTTCTTTTTCCATAGCCAATCTAAACCTTATTGTAACATGATTATTGTCCCTTAAATGTTCCCCTATTGACACTTGATTCACTTTGCTCACCTGATTCCCCAGAAAGAGATCCAGCAATGTCTCCTTCCTCGTTGGACTGGAAACATACTGATATAGAAAATTATCCATAACACTAGAAACTCATGTCTCTTTCTGCCCTTTACACTACTACTATCCGAGTCTATATCCTGATAAAGTTTTTCCATTCTAACTACTCTATAATGCTTGCATTCCTCTGTAATTTCCTTGCAAATTTGTCCCTCGATATCTTTCCCACTAGTTGGTGGCCTATAGAATGCACCCAGCAATATAATGGTACCTCTATTGTTAGACCTGAAAGCAATGAAATCTGGCTCTCAGAACAACTGATGTGAGCACAAGCCTTCCATGTAGGCAGGACAGCAGCTATGCAGTTTCTATGTTTAAAGGCTTTCAAGCCTATCAGGTTAATTGAACAATGCCTCCCCTCTCACCTTGTTGACCCTGGTGAGTTCTACTCAGCTCGAGAAGCCTGTTGGCTGGCTGTATATGCCTGGGTTAAATCCACAATTATTTGACTACTTAAGTATTGAAATTACTTAGCTGATAGCTCAATGAGACTGCCTGCTCATCTCCAAATGTGTCCAGGTTAAATTTGGAAATGGACAGAATTATCGTGGGTTCCTGACCCATCAGCCCTTTTTGGGGCTTTAAACCCTGCCTGGATCCAAGCCCACCTTCCCTTGGCAGTTAATACTGTCCCGAACATTTCAGATCAATGACCTTTTGTCACATTCCAATGAAAGGTTATTGGCCTGAAACATTAACTAACTCTGTTTCCCTCTCCACAGATGCTGCATTGATTATTTCCAGCATTTTCTGCTTTCACTCCTTTATCATCACTAGATCAAAATCCTGGAACTCTAACCTAACAGCACTGTGGCAGCACCTTTATCATACTCACAGCAGCAGTTGAAGAAATCCGATCATTACATTCTCAGGGGCAAGTAAGGATGGACAATAAAAACTGGCCTTGTCAGCAAAGCCCACATCCCAAGAATCTTTTGCTTAAATTGCCTGAAGGATTCTTAAGTGATCACATCAGTAAGATGAGGCAGACAGAATTGACACTAATGCAGGGTACAGCTAGCCTCTGACATGGTTGCAGGATTATCTGGGTGGGTGGTGGAGGAACTTGATGTGGTATTTGGCTGTGCTAGGGCTTTGGCTCTTACAATGTCAATGAACAATTCCACTAGATGTGGGGGATGGGCCCATGAAACACTTGCCTCCTTCCTGCAGACATGGGGAAATGATGGGATATTATCACCTGTGGCAAATCCGGTCATCTGTGACTAGCCCTATCAGAAAAAAAATGGATTAATCAAGAATTCTTGTTAGCCAATCAATAGTGTAGTAGTAGTTTAATGTAGGGAGTATGCCTCTTCTTATATCTATTTCATTGATTGGCCAGTCTCCACTACTTGTATTTTCACGTGCAGCTAGTGAGAGGCTAAGTAGCACTTATAAAACTGCAATATGGATCACCCTCTCTCCATTCACCAGGGTTCATTTCTGTGGGACCTCGGCTGCAGTCTGACCACCAACCTGCCCCACACCCACCAATGGTGACAACATTCCACCCAGCTTCAGTTGCGAGTTGGAGTCAGAGCCCAAGCCTGGAAATGAGGCCTGTGAGTTAAAATTCCCTGGTTCACTGCCATCCTTGGCCCCCACAGCAGCCTCTACATCCCTCCGCCATCCCAATTCCATCCCTGCACCGAGTTGGAAGGCCAAATAAAAGTTAGAAATTTTGAAAGAATGCAAGAGTCAGCATCACGTGGAAAGCAAGATCTTTAATTGAAACTCTAGTTCAAAAAGGTTGGAGGAAGGTATTTGTGCAGAGTGGGCACTAGGTGACTCTACAAGTTTGATCATACGATGTCCAACACACAGTGCGTAAAGTCCTGTACAACCTGTCAAATGATCCTCCATTTTCAACATACGCTGTCAGATTAAATAAATTCCTGATTTGTAACTGCATTATCACTGAGATCAGAGGTCCTTTGATAGCTGGATGAAGTGAATTCCTAGAGCTGGAAATACATTCTGGTTCAGGCATGTATTCAGTCACCATGGGCTCTGGACCACGTGGTGAGATTTGGTGCTTTAACCCCTGTCATTGATTCCCTCATTTTCCAGGATAGGCTGTCCTGTATGCTACTCAATGTATTGAATTTGTTCTATTGTGTAGAGCAAGGTTATTTGTTGCCAAGCAGTGTAGCATAGCAACGCTAAGATCTTGCCTTTGTTCCTCTGCTCTTCCGTCCAGCTGCTGTGGACTGGAAAGGAATTCTTTTGAGTTTTCCTAAGGACTTGAATACAGAAAGAAAACAATTGGAGGAAGGATGAGAGGCAGCCTGGTCCGTACCCATTCCTGCCGTGCCATAGTTACTGGGCATGCCCTTGGCATGTCCAGGGGTCTTGCTTGGGAGCAGACTGTTGGCATTGAGAGTTGTGCAGACCTGAATTTAGCTTCATTTAATCCAATCTCCCAGGATGTTGACTATGGCCATTAGGTGCTCCTGTGTATTATACCCTATGGTATGTAGGTCCCCTCATAATGTTCAAGGTAGAAACTGCTCTTGAACGTAAGGCATCTTCTCCTGGGAACTGTACTGCAGATTGCTAATAGGCTGTCACATGCCAAGTGGTGGCTTGCAATTCTTGAAGGCTGTCATGTACAATTGAACTGATGTTAACAATGAGGTTCTCCACACTTATTGTCAAATCTCACAAGGACATTATCGAATCACTCCATGAGTATTTATACTCAGATAACAGCCTTACAATATATGCAAACCCCAGGAAATACCAACATCTGCCATCAGCAGCTGAGGAAGACCTTGTGCTGTCTCCTGATTAGTTGGCTTCTATTCCTCAGTTGAGATATGATAGTGGCAATGTTTATGGATTAATAATCCAGAGGCCTGGACTAATGATGCAGAAACAAGAATTCAAATCCTACCACAGCAGCTAGGCAATTTAAATTCCATTAATCAAATAAATCTGGAATAAAAATTTGGCCTCTGTAATGCTGACCATGAAACAACCAGATTGTCATAAAAACCCATCTGGTTCACTAATATCCTTCAGGGGAGGAAGTCTGCCTATTTATCCAGGTTGGGCCTATATGTGGCTCCAGATCCTCAGCAATTCGGTTGATTTGTAACTGCCCTCTGAAAGTAGCTTGGCAAGCCATTGCAAAAAAGCTTTGACAGATTACCTGGCATTAGCCTAGGACTATAGACAAAGGCACTCAATTGCCCAGTCGACCCTGCAAAATCATCCTTCATTGTCTTTAGGTCAAAATCCTAGATCTCCCTTTCTAACAGCTTTGTGGGGAGTGTGCACATGGTGAAACACTGATGTAGTATGCCTGTATGCTGGATAGCATGTAAAGAAAGGAATAAGAAAATGTTGGTACTGTTCATAATATTCATGAAAGTCATCTAAGTCATGAAGGTCCTTCGATTCCACAATCCTTCATATTTGCCCATGTCAATGATTTTTAGAATGATCACCTAAAGTTAGATTAAAAAGTGGAAGTTGTGAGGCACCCTCTGGCCTGCATTTTCTCCTGTCTGTTGTCTGCTGGATATTCTTGTAAATTGATGCAAAACAAATAGATGTTATAATCTGAAAGAGCAAAGTAAATATTCCCCTCATAGCTAACCTCATGAACACCAATTGTGAGTACCTGACAATGGCGTGTGCAAGTAACTCCTGACAGTAGAGTGTTTTCTGACCACAACTTCCAAGATTTACGGGTGATATTTCAGAATAAAATCCAATAAAATCTGCCCTGCATGGGTGGAACGCATGAAAAAGCTGAAAGGTTGACAAGAGCGCATTGCATGGCCTCAGTGAGGGTGCACCATGTTTCTAAAAACATCCTTTGTAGCATTGACCCAATTGTTATATAACAATGGGATGGCTTTCTGAAATTGTCCTTCCAACATGGAGTCTCACCAGTCAGGAACACATGTCAAGAAACCACAATTCTCCACCGACTGGAAGTTCATTCTAGCAGGTGGGATAAATCAGGAGGGGCTGACAGTAACAGACCATTGGACAGTGTCAGAGATGCCCGACGGTGTCAATTAACACCCATGGCACCAACTCACTCCATCATTCAACTAGAAACTTTACTTGAACTCCCTCCTACTACTAACCTCTGCCCTTCTAAGAACAAAGATAGAAAAAGACCTCTCCCCCAGTCTAACATTTAGCACTGCATTGGCTGCCTATAATGTCTCTGATGGGCCACTACACTGGATTAATTCACTTACCCTTCTCTGCATCCTTGCCAATGCACTCTTGAACTGCAATCCAAATGGGTTAACTAAATTGGAATGGTGTTTCAGCTTCCTGTATTAGGTTTTATAAAAAGGGCGACTGTCAGGATTAATGGTTGCCTTATATAAGACAAATTTCATGTCATTTATGTTAAGGTTTAGTCAAGTTTAGGTCACAGTAAAGAATTTCTGGGAATGTCGACTTCAGACAAGGTACTTCTCACACGCGCCAGCTGCAGGCAGTGAAAGTTCATTTACGACGTTCCAATAAACATTCATTCAGGGAAGTAAATCCTTGCCTTAACTGACTAGGTGGTAATCTTTACCGGGTTGTCCAACCTTTATGGAACTCATATTCCATTGATTTTAGAGAAATGTATAGTCAGAAAGGGATCAAGGAGCATGTTTTATTATTTTTAATTTACAAGGAATGTTATGAAATAGTTGAAAATTCACTGTAAACATTAACTTTGCCACCTCTGATATGTAAAATAAATCAGCATTTTAGCTTACAATGTACCCCATCTCACTAGTAAAACCTGTTAAACATTTTTAATGCCTGCTCTTAAGGAAGACGAAATAAAGTCTATAGAGTGAGAACTGTCAGGGCAATGCTCACTCGGGATTAGCAGGGTCAAGGCATGACAAGACAGCATAATTTGCTTGAAACATGAGCAATAAATGAAGGATGACTCAGACACAGTCAATGCAATTGGGATAAAATTACAGGGAGACTAATTTGGGATCGATAGCCGACCAAGGAAAGGACCCATTGTATCAAAACACCAATGGAGAAATTGACTATGGGAACCAGACCTAAATCAGAAAGCTATTGGTCTATTGCAAAACTTGAGCAAGTTGAAAGATATCATGGATCTTGCAATTGCTCCAAGCTGCCTTAAGAAATGTGCGGTCAACTATCTTGCTGTGCCTTTCAAGGACAGTGATCGGTAGAGAATAACAAAAGACAGTGGGAAATTAAAGAAAAGTAGCATCCATTTATGGCTATTCTTCCCACTAACAGACAGATATAAAAACACAGCTTACAATGATTTTTAGGAGACCACAAGAAGCAAGGATGTTGTTGTCAAATATTAACTCCCCATCTTTCAAAACAGAGGAAAACTATCACACTGAGTTTTGAGTTGCACTACAAGGATATGGTTTTTTGACAACTTTATCTGGAAAACTGCCACAAAATTATTTACACTGTTTTAAAACATTTCTGGAATGTTTCAGACTCAGTTGATTCTTACCTTCCGAGACTGTTAACAACCCTAGGTGAGTTTACCAACCAATTTTCTGGATAATGAGGTAAATAAATATGAGGGTAAGTGTGAGATTGTCTAAGTCACTTAATCAGGGTATTCATTGTTATATCCCTGTTCCCCTGGATCAAGCTATCAAGTATCAAGGCGGTAAAGATCCAGATCATAAGGTACATGCGATCTACTTATGGGAGGACAAAGTGAGGCTGAGCCTTGGAGAGTATCTAGTGGAGATCTGCAATTTGTAACAGGCACACCAGCTAAGTGTTACTAGACTCAAGCACCTGTCTTTCAAGAGCTCCTGCCAGCTTCCTCAATCTATTAAAGTTGTCCTGTTAAATTAACTTTTAAGTGTTGCTTTGGAGAATGCACTCAGGGATTTGGAACTTCTTGTGGTTTGATCAAAGGCATTGAGCCATGCTACTCCAGAGAGGTCAGCACTTTGATTTTTGCATGCTGAATCCAGCTCATTATCATAAAGGCAGCTGGATTTGTTAGCGCCTCTCATCTATCCTGCTCCCTGCTGAAGGAAGATCTGAAGCTTCATCCTGTTCCCAACGTTTCAAACTCATGTTTTCTGGAGCTGCTGCCCTCTGTATGGTTTTCTATCTGCTGCTTGTCATCTCAACCGTCAGAAAGAGAGAAATAATCACTATAGTGACAACAGGATAGGAAGAATTGGGAATAATCAATAACTGCAGCTGTTACATGGAAATATGTACAGGTGCACACTCAGAGTCATATATATATATGTATATATATATATATATATATATACAGACACATATGCAAATCTTAATCAGACACACAAACACAGTCATAATAGATACAGTCATACATAGATACAAACACAGTCAGACAAACATACACAGTGTTACATACGGAGTCATGAATAGATAGATAAAGTCACATATAAAAACATAGCTTTCCACACACCCTCAGATTCCTCTAAAGATATAAACACACAGTCATATAGGCAAGTACACTCAGAAACAGTCACAAACACAGCAGTTATTCCACTTAGTGTTGATCAATTTATCCAAAGGGCCCTTGAGCAGGCATTAGTCCCCTCATTAACATATTCAAATGACCTAATGCCAGTTTATAGCAGCCACCTAGTGTTGCCAACCCTCCCCAAAAAATTGGGAGTCTCCTGGAATTGGCATCCATCTCCTGGTGGCTACTGAAAGCAATCCAGGAGATTTTGAAATGTTATTGTAAGCAAATAAATTAACATGACATAAACATGGGTCACACATGCGTACTGCGCTGATAAGTGTCATTGCCTCTTTTTCTCCTGTTGCAGGCATGGGTTCCATTTGCTGCAGCATTGTAACTGGGAGCAGCAAATGTTGCAACGCCGGTAACCATGAGAAGGGATCAAGCCAGGGCCGCCGATGGTGTGTGTCCACTGTCCATAGTTCGTGTGCTCGGAGATTGGATTGCCCTTCAGGAGTGTGTGTGTGTGTGTTTGTCTGTATGTGTTGTGGCTTTGGACTTTGCCCCCAACATCCCCCCACCCCAGATGGGCTCAGCCGCTCGCGTCACATGATGTCACTTCTGCCGATGTCTCCTGGAATATGTTCAGCCAAAGTCTAACCTACAGCCAGTAGGGCTACCTTGTAAAAGGCCTTGATGAATTTAGCAGTGGTCTGAATGGATGGGTAGGCTGCACTACTAGATTCATCATCGCCAAACCTACTTTCTGTCTGTGAAATGGTGAAACATAGTTGAATTTATGTCCCTTATATCTCATCACATGGGCATAAAGACTAGATTGAACTTTTACCATATATAAAGGCAGTCAAGGGTTATGGGGGGGCAGACAGGAAAGTAGAGATAAGGCCACAATCAGATCAGCCATGATCTTATTGAATGGTAGAGCAGGCTCACGGGGTCCAATGGCCTTCTGCTGCACCTATTTCTTATGATCTTATATGGCTAGGATTCATAAATTGCCACTTTAGTTCACCCTGAACCATTTTACATCAAAGTCGAGATAAAATTAACATTGACTTTCTAAGCCAATGGAATTGCAGTATAATTTAAGCAGAGAAGTGAGCTGATCCCCCTTACCAGAGTAATAAAAGATTAAATCAGATATTGTACTACTAACATTACACTTACATTATATACTAATGCAATAAAACTTCAGTACTACCAAAGCAAGCAAGACCATCAGTTCACAGCAGGATTTAGATAAATGTTTAATTACAGTCAGCTCTCAATTAGGCCTTGAGATTGCAGTGGTCTGTAAATTAACCACTTGCTTGTAGCTGCTGCAGCTACTTGTACCTACTCCTATCAGGTGATCTACTGTCATGTTATGTCACGCTCATCTGTCTTGCGCCATCTTCACACATCCACTGTATCTCGCCTGCAACCAGTCTGTGATGTCGGTCACAGTAATACCTTTAGCAGTCGTCTGATTAACCGAAGTTTTTGTTCGTTTATCACCCAAACCTTTGGTGGATGGACTTCTTGGTAATCTGTGCTGAAGTACCACAGGAGCTGAATCAACTTAAAGCAGGCTGTACCATTGAGTGAATTAACTCATCACTGTGGCTATCAAACCTAGTCATAGCGTGATGCAAAAATGCTTAGACTACACATTAACTTAAGGCAGTGAACAAAGCAACTAGACAAAACAAGAATCAAATACATTTTGGCATCATTTCATGACTCCACAGTCTTCATGAACCTTGACATGAGATGAAGCTATCTTCAGATATAACTAGCAGGGCAAAGCTGATATCTTACAGCCTATGTTACTCATGAAGATGCATTTCAGTACCGCAGAATGCCCTATGAACTAGGTTCATCAACTAGTGCATCCCAGAAGATCGTTTCTTCAGTCTTCTCAGTTCAGAGGATGCACACCCTACTTGACGATATCATTGTCCATGAAAGGGACAAAGCAGAACATGATCAATAGTTATCAGCACTGCTCACTTAACTTGAACAACACAATCTGACACTCTGCAAGGACAAATGCACATTTGCATCACCTAAAATTGACTTTCTAATGTACCGAGTGACAACAGCTAGAAAAAACCCACACCCAATGACATCAAAGCTTTTCTTGCACATCCAACCCAGGCTATAGGGTTGCCAACTGTGATTAAATGTATTCCTGGAGTATTCCATGACTTGTCCCCACATTCCAGCCATTAGTTGGCCAGCACATCCATCCTTGTAATGCACTGCCTTCCTACACTAAAAACACTCATTGCCCAATTGAATAATGCTTGACTATCAGCCAAACAGCATCTTTTAACATTTTCAATATGTTTTATCTGGTACAGAGAAAAGCTCAAAGAAAATTACAAAGAAAAAAATATTTTTTAATGGCCTGATGATTCTTCTCCAGGGTTGCACACAGCAGTGTCCTGGAGATTGAGCTTCCAATTCCTGGAGACTCCAGGCCAATCCTGAAGGGTTGGCAACCCTACCTGTCTAATGTGAAAAAGTTGGCGTTGTTCCTTGGTCCTACCAACTTTTATCACAAATTCGTTCCTAAGTGCATTCCTCAGAGACTGAGGAGCCTCTTCAAAAGCTACTGTGCAAAGATGCACAATGGGAATGGACAATCGCACAGCAAACAGCGTTTGATACATTAAAGGTGAAGATAACATCTCCACCAATCCTTGCAGATTTCAACCCTTATGTGGAAGCATATGTCACAACAGGCGAGTCAAGAAATGTGATTGGAGATGTACTGTCACAGTACTTTGAAGGAAATGAATGACCAATCATTTATGCGTTATTGACAGAAATTGAATGCAAACACTCTACTGGAGACTGGAAGCACTAGCCTGCATCAATGCTTGTGAACACTGACACATGTATCTCTCCATTAGAAAGTTCATTCTCTGCACCAATCACCAAGCACTAACTACATTGTTACCCAAGTCATGATCTGGTTATTGACCTCTAAGCATCTATAGTGGTCAGACCATCTTCATCAGTACAACTTTGACATCAAGTATCTCACAGGTTCACACAACTAAGTAGCTGACATGCTTAGTCATAACACTATCATATACAGCGTTAGTGATACTGAAGTGACATACAACAAAGACTAAAAGATCGTGTTGATTTTACACATGGCCATGAACCTTGTTATGTGAGAGGAATTGAAGGCAGAATCGGGTACCTAAAAACTGAGTGGCCTCATGAAATAGAGGAAGAACAGGTCTGTACTACAAAATACACAATGTTTGATGAGATCTGTGTCACATGTGGAACTCGAGCAGTTACGCTGAAAGCGCTACCTTAACTTGTATTGTATCTTGTCCATGAAAGACATCTGGGTGTTCTTAAGATGAAACAACAATCCCATGAAGAAGTCTGGTGGCCAGCAATGGATCACTGCATAGAAGAGTTCATTAGAAACTGTGTTGCTTGTACACTTAGTGAAAAATCTGTTAAATCGTGTCCTGTGCCTCTATAACTGACCCCATCATCAACAAAACCATGGTGACAATTCTAAGTAGATATTTTTGGAGAAGTGCAAGCAGCCCCTAGGAATCAACATTTATTGCTTGTTCTTCATGATCTACATAGCAAATGGCTGGAAATCACTACAACAAATTCCATAACCACCACTTCAGTCACTGACATTCTGACCAAGTTGTTTGCAAAGTGGGGTTTGCTGGAGACTATCACTACAGACAATGGACTGCAGTTTGTTTTCAGTTAGTCCATGGAGTTTCAAGCAAGCTATGGAATTCACCACCATCTGACATCGTACGCTGATCACACAGAACCACAACCTCAAGTTTGTAGAGCTCAGCACCGTCATCAACAACCTGCATATTTCAAAACTTATTTCTGTACTCAAGAGAAAACAGACTCTACAAAATGTCTCAATGTACCTATATTTATTGTTTAGAATAGTTTAATTTCAAATAACTTCTTTTAGTTTTACAAGGGGAAAAGATGTAGTATTGTGAGGACAGGTTGCATGAATTTGACTAGTATTGCTTTGAGTTTAAAAGGTTGAAGGGTGATCCAATCGAGATTTTAAATGATAGAAATTCAATACGGCAGATACATAGAAATGATTTCCTCTGGCGGGGGAATACAAAGCAAGAGGGCAAAAAATTAAACTTAGATTTCAGCCATTTGGGAGTGAAATAAGGAGGCACTTGTTCATACAAAGGGTCATAGAAATCTGGAACTCTGTCCCTGAAAGACTGGGAGCTAATTGGAGTTTTCAAGACTGGTTGATAGATTTTTGATAGGTAAGGGTATTAAGGGAAATGGAACAAAGGTGGAAAAATTAAGTTGATCTACAGATCAATCATGATCAGGCTGAATTACAGAACAACAGCAGCTGGCCTACTCATGTGCCTATGGGCTGAATAATGTGGCGCATTTCGTGGGTGGGACTCGAACCTGGAAGTGGCTGGATATCTGACTCCCGATCCCGATGCTGCTGAGCAGTCGATAAAATGACAATAAGCCAATTAATGGCTGCAGGGCGGGTTTTAAGGTCACAACCTTGGTGGATTCTCCTTCGCCCGCTCAATCTGAACTGGAGGTTGGGATGCCCAGTGGCTGTAATCGGTCGTGACCTCAGTCATTTAAGGGCATGGGGCATGGGGCAGTGTCAGGTGACCCTGCAATTTTGTAAAGTTCGGAACCACAAGGAAGTGTCTGTTTTCTGAAAGATTAAAAGACATTGTTTGAGTTAAGTGTTATTATTCTGAAAAGCATGTTAATTCTGCAGAGGCTTTGAATTAAGTGTTGCTACCAGAGAACACAGATGGCATTAAATCTGTTTATGTGCATGATGTTAAGATCTGTAAATTGAGCAGCTGCTTAGTTCTAGCATGTTTTCCTCTACATATGGCCAAGATAAGGGAGCGAGGGGAGAGGCAGGGAAGAAGGGTGTCTTGATAATGTCTCCCTCCTCCAGGCTGTGTCTGCAGGTGTGAGGTCCTCATGCCAGCTGATGGGAGGAGGAGACCTCTCTAACCTAACCTGCCTGGATGGAGGTGGCCACGGAGGTAGCAGCATGGGGGTCATGCCTCGAAACTGGAAGCAATTGCAGGAAGAGGATAAATAAACTTTTGAGATTCATAAGGGTTAGCAAGTCCTCCCTATATGTATTAGTGTGCAAGCAATTTACAGGGAAGGCTTGAAAATGCTGGAGCCTTGTGAGTACCTCTGAGGTCCAAGGCAGCATTATGCACGTTTGTCACTATTCATGGCCCTGATGCCTCTGTGGAGGTGTTGTTCTGGTCCCAGGATGGGGGGAAAGCCTTAGACTTGAGAAAGGTACACAGTGTAATGGCTGCCAACCATTGTGCAGAGCATGCATTCCTCTCTGAGCTTTGACGTGTGCTGAAATTAAGTTACCTGAGAGAAATTATCATTGTAATGTGACACCTCATTCCAGAGAATGTGGGCCCGTAATGCCTAGGAGTGAAACTGGAGGTGGTGTGCCCAGTCTGGCAATCCTCATACTGCGGTCTCCATGGAATGGACCCGCTCCAATGGCAGAGCCAAAATTCGAGGAAGGCCTGGGGCTGGTGAGATTGCAACGGGCTTTAACCAGATTTGGGACACAAGGGGGGGGAGGGTGACTGAGGCCTGGCATGCTTACATGAATAGTACATGTGTGGTTTATGTGTTCAAAGGCCAGGAAGCTTCCTGGTGGAAACATTGTGAGTTTGCTACAAGTGTAGTTAAATGGTTGCTAGGTCTCATATCTCATAATTCACATGTTCCTAATAGTGTTGAATATTGTGACCTTGCACACCCCATGAAGGCTCTGCAAGGCCAATTAATGCTCTTTTTCTGTGTGTTCTGCACAGATGAACCTTCTTCTGTTGGCCCCATCAAATCAGACTGAAGGTGGATGGACTCCTCCCTTGTGCCTCACAATCTAAAGAGTGCAGTGGATATCCCTTCTTGATGTTCCCGAGCTTGCCTTTGCAGCTCCAGCAACTGAGGTATGACCAAGTCCAGAGGCTCCACATCTGACTCGGACCCAGCAGATTTCTGGCCTCCAGCAATCTTCCAAGTGCTGGGCACCTGGGAAGTCCCTGCTGCGTCTGCTGTGGATCAGACAGTGCGATATGCTCACCAGATTGTGACCCTGAGGCTACATTAGAACTAGGTCCCACTGAGGTTTTTGGCTCTGTGCTGGTGGAGGGTGTGGGTGAGCGCTGTGAAGTGTCTTCAATTAGGGCGTCATCAGATTCTTCTTCTGAGGTGTCTTCAGGGCTTGAGTTGAGAACCTGGCTCGCAGAACCCCTTGGCTGCTTTCCAGGTGTGCCTGTAAAAGCAAAGAGAGATAATTAGTGCACAGCAAAAGACTTCAGAACAGTGGAACTGACTCACAGCATGGTTGTCTGATAGATATTGCACTGCTGGATCTTCACCTGGTTGAGCACCGCTGACCTCACCATCAGCACAGGATCAGTCCACATCATCACCAGCCAGCTGGATGACCCTATTTTCAAAGTCTATGAGAACCTTGATGTCAGATATTCCTCCATCAGTCTGTGACCTCTCCTTTTTGTTGTGTGCGAGCTTGTTTAACATGAAGACAGTTGTGACTTGTGAGTCCCAATTG
The DNA here is from genome assembly GCF_017639515.1 of Carcharodon carcharias. Lineage (NCBI taxonomy): Eukaryota > Metazoa > Chordata > Chondrichthyes > Lamniformes > Lamnidae > Carcharodon > Carcharodon carcharias. The sequence goes on from NC_054488.1 coordinate 21,935,758, forward strand.
CACGCTTGTTGCAGAGTGACCGAGTTGGTACTTTGGATAGAGCAGTTCTGCACACACTTACACATATGTGCTTCAAACTCCATCCACATACATGTTCCTCATTTGCAGACAACTGACTTCCAACTAACTATAGAGTTAGCCTGCGCTACTCTACTATTGGTTACACAAGATCATGTGATCTTCCTTTATAACATTCCTCTTAAAGGTTTACTACACATTAGATGAAACCATAGTTACCACAAAGTCAAATGGAGGCAGTGTAAATAGGACGCCTGCCAGGCCAGATGAGAAGAATGCCTGGCATGTTTTGATGGTGAGTGGTGCCATGGATGGGATGAAGCCACAATCCGCAGGGCAGATGAAGGTGTGTGTGAGAGAGTGAATGGTGACGTTCCTTGAGCTGGCAGTGAGTTTGGATGTGTGATGGGTTTGTGAGTGTGTGAGTTGAGAGTGATGAAAAGAGTGACTTACCCTGACGGAATGGAGGAGATCATTCATCCTCTTTTGGCACTGGGTGGCTGTCCTCCTCTGCAGGGTGTTCGCGCTGACCACCACTGCCATTGCCTCCCATGCTGGATTTGCCCACTTGCTTGCTGGTCTTCGCACAGAGTGGGGATAAAGATCTTCACCGTGGGCCTCCACTGCATCCAGAAGACACCCAAGGGAGGCATTGATAAATTTGGGGCAGCATGCTTCCTCCCTTTGGCAGCCATGCACTTTAAATATGGCATCTGGGTTACTGAAGGCCTGAGGTGATGGTGGGGTGGGCGAATCAGAAGCCACCCCACCAGTGATCCGGCGTGTTCTCCAGGAATGCATTGTTGGCCTGACTTCTACCCTCGGGGTGTGTCCGAAGTCAGTGCAGCCAGAAGCGGATGTAAAAACCACTCCCGGCCAAGTTCGCCCTGTCAGCGTGATCTCACGCTGGGAGGCCAATTAAGCCCTGTCCAGTGTGAAACACGGCTGCTGGATGTGTTTTCTGTGTTCAGGGGCGGGAACGCATCGGGTCCAATGGGGATCAGCAGGGTGTTCAAAAAACAGAAGAGGCAGCTCCCTGAAGGCTGCCAGGAGCTGTGGGGAAGTCTAAGGAAGCTGTATGGATGCTGTTCAAGAAGTGTCCTAGTGTGCAGTCATGGCCTCAGTGCCTGGTGGTCATGGATGGCAGGAGGGCAAGTCAGGTGGGCACTCTGCCCCCATTTCTCAGATGAGTGCCTGGGAGTGGTGGTCAAGGAGGTCAGTGCCAGGCGGCCTATCATCAACCCCAGGAGAGGCAAGAGAAGGCTGCCCCACCTGACCAAGGAGGCCTGGACAGAGGCCGCCACTCAGGTCAGTGGGCACAATGTGGTGTGCTGCATGTGGCTTCAGTGATGCAAAAGGTTCAATGATCTTCTGTGGTCAGCAAGGGTAACTGCAGAAATGGCATGGACCCGTGCGGAGAACTTTAGTTAGGTGCCCAATCTTTGGAACGTTCTGGGGTCTAAGAATGTGTATGCCAACTAGCACTCAAACCTTCCCCGCCAAGGCTGGGATGTCAGCACGACTGGCCTCAGTGCATTGCAGGATGAGATGTGCCACAGTGACATGGCCTGCCTAATGCCCAGGTGGGAGGGTGGGTGGGAACCAGGAACAGACTTCAGGGAGACGGAGCAATAATGAGGCTTTCTATTTTTCCCTGTCAGGAGAAGAGCAGTCATAACGCTGCGGAGCGCTGCAAAATGGGAAGAGGAGTGTCAAATCTGTGCATCCTCATGAAGCACGAAAGCGATGCACTGGATCTGAAATGCCACCGGCCAGCTCACTCCTCCGGTCACGGTGAGGCAGGGGTCTCAGATGAAGGTAAGAATGCAGGTGACAGATGCATGTGCCGTGGGTATGTGAAACATAATAGGCTCCTCTCATCAGAAACTGAACTGTCATAGCTGGAGAGCCCACTGAAGCTCCAATGCAGATGGCATCATGCAGCATGTCTCCACTGTCTCCTCAGCCCGCCTGCCATGCATAGTGACTATGATGATTGAATTCCTCCTTTTGCCTTCCTCCCACAGATGTACAATCCACTGGAGCTGTTGGCGACCCCGTGGACCCCCTCCCATTGAGCTCAGAGGGAGACATCACACCTGCACTAGTGTCACACAGTCTCTCTGAACCAGGTTCCAGTGCAGATACTCAATGTCAGTGGGCAATAGGTATTCAGCTTCGGGGGTAATGCACAGCTGTGACAGTACATCACACTCGCATGAGGAGCTGGCAGAGGCAGAGATGTCCCGGGGAGCTGACAGTGGGAGCACAGCAGGAGACTAGGACCATGCTGTGTCTGAGGCAGATTACGAACTTCTGAAGTCATCCATCAGGCGGCAGATTCTGGATGTCCAGCAGGATGCGCAGGGAGAACTGACGGAGATTCATGAGGGTGCCATGATCTCCATCATGGAGGAGGCCATGCGGAGCATGAGTTCTGCGTTGACCCTTAGCACCTCCAATGAGAGAGTGGCGACTCTCATGGAGGGGCAGCTTCAGGAGCAGACTCAGGGGTTCCTGGAATTGCACTCAGACCTGCCTACCCTCACACAGGTAATGACCTCAGGAGGTCACTGCCAGTGTGAGAGATGGATGAGGCACCTAGGCCTCCGGCTAGGACACAATCATCAATAGTGCGCATGGAGCATGCTGGAACCTCACACTGGCACGAGCTGCCTGTCGTCTCTATGGGCTTCTCTCAGGGCACTCTGGACAAGGGCAACAGCTCCTCCAGCAGCCAGTGGCTGCTGCATCTGATGATGCCACAACGACTGAGGAGTGCCCAGCCACGGGGCTAATGGACCCTCCGGCAGCCAGAGGATAACCGCCAAGGTCATTGGGGCCACCAGGACAGCAGAGTCAGTAGGCTGCCCCCAGTCACCATCAGTGAGGCGGGGGGGGCACCAAGATGCCCTCAGACGTAAGTTGAAGGTACCTTGAGCACAGCAGGGATGTGTCACTGGTGACATTATTTGCGTTAATTATTTTGACTCTTGTGTTAGGGATGAACACTTTGTTTGTTCTTTGTTCGTTCATGTGAAGTAACATAATCATCTATTTTACTTAAATGGGCTGAGTTGGCTGGATGGTATGATTAGGTGCCAGAGGCAGCACAGGCTTGTAAAAGGAGGAAGTTGCGTGGTGCTGGCATACTGGATTGGGTTCTCATTTATTGATTGTTAGCAAAGGAGACAGTGCCATTGGCTTTGGATGCCTAGCAGAAGGCTCGCTAGATCAAAGCATCCCTGGTGTCCCTTTCTCCATGAAGGTTCCTGTCCTCTGCCTCGAGGTCCTCACCCTGCGCCTCCCCAGGCTTGTCCTCTGAGCCATCACTTGTGTCATCCTCCATGGCCTGTGGAGCTGCCTCGCTTTCCTCAGTCTCCAGTGGGTCCGCATTTGCCAGAGCCAGGTTGTGCAGGATGCAGCATGCGACAACTATGAGGGAGACACACTCTGGAGGATACTGCAATCCTCCCCCTGATTGGTCCAGGCATCTGAAGCACATCTTCAGCAGCCTGATGGCCCCCTCCACCACCGCCCTTGTGGAGGCATGACTGCTGTTGTATCTCTCCTCGTCCTCAGTTCTTGGGTAACAGAGTGCGGTCATCAGCCACCTCTTCAAGAAATAGCCCTTATCACCCAGGGGCCAACCATCCATTCATGCAGGAGCCATGAACAGCCTTGGTACCTGTGAGTGCTGCAAGACATAAGCATCGTGTGAGCCCCCAGGTAACGGGCACACACTTGAAGAACCTGTGTCCTGTGGTCACAGACGATCTGAACATTCATTGAGTGGAACCCCTTTCTGTTTACGAAAGCTCCTGGCTCACCTGCTGGCGCTGTGATGGCCAGGTGAGTGCAATCTATTACACCCTGGATGTGGGGGAACCCAGCCATCGCAGCGAAGCCTCGTGCTCTCCCAGCCTGGCTCACAAAGTCTGTCCGGAAATGGAAGAACGTGTGGGTGTGTCTAAACTTAACAGTTTTCAGGAAGCCTTCACTCAGCCTGGGAACAGGAGTTGTGCTCTCCACTGGAGGCACCTCCTCTGAGGAGGAAGGGAGGGCCAGTAGGGGGAGGGTGCCAGGAGTCCACATTCAGCCTCCAGGTGAGCCACCTTTGGGAGGAGAGGTGCAGACAGAAGGGGCGCAGGGCAACAGGAAGCCCAAGGCAGAAGGGGCCGCAGAAGGCACCATAACCCTGCTGCCAAGGTATACAGGTGGTGAAGCAGCTACCTCAATATGTCTGAGGTGCAGTGCCAAAGGAGGTTCCATCTCTCAAGGGAGACAATCACCCCCATTTGTCAGATGATAGGCCCTGAGATCTTTGCAAACTGTATGGTGGGCATCCCATGCCAGTGGCACTAAAGGTCACTGCTGCCCTCAACATCTATGCCTCCGGCTCTTTCCAGGGGTCGGTGGGTGATCTTTGCGGAGTCTCCCAATCAGCTGTCCACACTTGTGTCAAGCAGGTGTGCACTGACTTTCATCCACTCCTGCTGGATAAGGTCAGCCAGACAGAGTGAGCCAGAGGCTTCGCAGCCATTGCTGGCTTCCCCCGTGTCCAGGGTGCAATAGACTGTACACATGTGGCCATCAGGGCACCAGCAGGTGAGCCCGGTACCTTTGTCAACAGGAACGGCTTCCATTCCATGAACATGCAGGATGCAGATTCTACAAGTCTGTGCAAGGTACCCAGGCAGCTCCCACGACGCTTATATACTCAGACACTCCCAGGTGCCGAGGGTCTTCAGTGCTCCAACCCGACTGGATGGATGGCTGCTGGGTGACAAGAAGGTGGCTCATGACACCTCTCCACCATCCAAGAACAGAGACTGAGTAGCGGTACAACAAGAGCCACGCCTCCATAAGGGCTGCGGTGGAGAAAACCATTAGCCTTCTCAAGATGTGCTTCCGAAGCCTGGACCACTCATGGGGTGCACTCCAATACCCCCCAGACCGTGTGTCGCTGATAGTGGCTGCATGCTGCACTCTCCACAATCTGGCACTGGAAAGGGACGAGGCAGTGGATGAGGAAGATGTAGACGCCAGTTGCTCCAGCAATGAGTCCAGCAGTGAATCCGAGGATGAGCACGCACAGGAGAACACTGAGGGGGTAGACACTGACCCGGGCATACTCCAGGGAGGCAGGGACACCCGGGAGGCTTTAATCCAAAGAACCTTTAGCTAGCCCATCACAGATGAATCTTCAACTCGCTGACACTGGTATCTGAGACAGCCTGCTCACTGTGCTGTCCTGTTGGCCTCGATGATTTTGGTAGACAGCCTCTGGCTCGTGGAGCCTTTGATGGCGCTGCCTGGGAGGGAGCACCCAGTTCCACAGCTGGTTTCTCCTCAGTCACTGCAGCCTCATCGGATGCCACAGTCACTGGCAGAGGGGCGGAGGAGCTGCTGCCCTCACTCAGAGTGCCCTGAGGAGAGACCGCAGAGATGACAGGCAGTTGCTTCACCAATGTGAGGTCGCTTTGGACCTACTGCTTACCGTAGATGGATAGGCGCCAAGCTGGGATACTTGGTGCCCAAGCCATTTCCCTCACGGGCAATGACTAGCTGAGATCAATGCCATTGTGAGGGCTTGCAGGTCTGAGTGCAACCCCAGGAGGCCCTGCTTGTTCTCCTGGAGGAGCCTCTCCACGAGAATAGCCATGCTTTCCATGGAGGAAGCATGGTGTTCGGCTATAAGGCTCAATGCATTGGTGATGCTCTGCGTGAACTCATCAAGCATGGGCACCATTCCAGGCATAACCTCATGTATCTCCGCCAGATCCTCCCGCATACACTACTGCACTTCCAGCATTTGCTGCCTCATGGACGACTCCAGAGGCACATCATCAGCCATCGACCAAGCACGTGCCTGGTCCCTAGCAGTCCGCCGCATGCCAGCACCCTGGGCACTCGCTGTCTCTGCCCGCACCTCAAACAAGTGTGAAGTGTCCTCATCACAGTGCCTGAGGACACTAGCCGAAGATCTAATTCCCACCAAGGTGCTAGTATCTGCGCTGGTGCCTGCCTGGCAGAGATGGCGTGATGCTGGTGAGTGGATTTCCTCTGGGCCCTCAGGTGTGAGAGGTGGCCCCTCAGCCTCCTCCTCCCAGCCCTGCTCCAGTGATGCTGAAAGGAAGAACAAGGACATTTGATTAGTTACAGTGCAGACAATGTCAGTTTGCGTGCCCGTTCCCCAGATCATTATGCGCTCATCCTTCCATAATCAATGGTCAACCCATGTTGCAAATTTCAATCACTGAGCTTTCAGCAGTGCCATGGCTTTTGGGACACACATGGCGACCTGAGTGCTCGCCAAACATACCTCCCTGTGGGACCCCAGCCTCACCGCCACCAGTGAACCTGGGGGCATTGCACCTCTCCAGATCCATGGCCTGCTGCTCAAAAAGTGTCAGGATCGCCAACTGGGACTGGCCTCTGCCAGTCTTCTCCTGAAAAGGAGAGAAGAGTATTGATTAGTCCAGCCTAATCAATTGGATTTCCATCGCTTCCCTGCCAACCCAGCCAGAGTGGGACATTGCAGGACTCCAGTTCTTCGTTATCCTGCAGTTGCTGCACACTCACACAAAGAAGCCAGGGCTGACCCACCTCACCACCCCCCCATGCCCAAATGCTGCCTCCTTCACATGTTGCACAAGGTGTAACTTTGCTAAGCAAGGAAACAAAAGCACGAAGAGCGCAAAGACCAGCAGATGGATTGGTGTCCCGCCACCTGGAAGCTCCCCTCCCAGCATGTTAGCACCCTAACTTTGACATGCTTCCCAGTTCCAGCACTGTGCCTAGGTGCAGATCCTTGAGTTTCACACACATTCTATACTCTAGGTGTCAGCATCACACATGCTGAGGTTGCAGAGCCCATCCTAGCTCAACCCTCTCAGGATGAACCAGGCATGGGCAATATCTGCTGCCACACCCAACGAGGGATACATGCCGTGAAAGATTCCATGCTGTTACTGTACTCAGATTTGCTCGGAGGGTGCAGGGGCTGGGGTGAAAGGGTGATGGCTCCATTAAGTGACCTCAGCCAACATGGTACTCACCCTTCCCAAGCGCAGGAGGTCATTGATGTTTTTACGGCACTGGACCCATGCATGTGTACCACATCATGGGAGCTCACATTCTCAGCCACCTCCTCCCACGTACGTTTAGTCAGGTGGGGAGGCCTCCACCTCCCGTCCCTCGGAATTGGGCCGCTGAAAAATGACGCTGGAGAAGTAGTAGTTGGGAACAAAGAAATGGGGGAGGAACTGAATAGGTACTTTGCATCAGTCTTCACAGTGGAAGACACGAGTGACATCCCCAAAGTTCAAGAGACTCGGGGGGCAGAGGTGAATATGGTGGCCATTACCAAGGAAAAGGTGCTAGGAAAACTGAAAGGTCTGAATGTGGATAAATCACCTGGACCAGATGGATTTCACCCCAGAGTTCTGAAGGATAGTGGAGAGCTGAAGAGATAGTGGAGGCGTTAGTGATGATATTTCAGGAATCACACGAGTCAGGTAGGGTCCCAGAGGACTGGAAAATCGCTAATGTAACCCCCCTGTTTAAGAAGGGAGTGAGGCAAAAGATGGGAAATTACAGGCCGATTAGCCTGACCTCGGTCGTTGGTAAGATTTTAGAGTCCATTATTAAGGATGAGATTTCAGAATACTTGGAAGTGCATGGTAAAATCGGGCAAAGTCAGCATGGTTTCATCAAGGGGAAGTCATGCCTGACAAATCTGTTAGAATTCTTTGAGGAGGTAACAAGTAGGTTAGACAAAGAAGAGCCAATGGAAGTTATCTACGTGGACTTCCAGAAGTGCCAAGGTGCCGCACAGGAGGCTGCTCAGTAAGATAAGAGCCCATGGTGTTAGAGGCAAGGTACTAGCATGGATAGAAGATTGGCTGTCTGGCAGGAGACAGAGAGTGGGGATAAGGGGGTCTTTCTCAGGATGGCGGCCGGTGGCTAGTGGAGTTCCACAGGGTCAGTGTTGGGATCACGACTTTTCACTTTATACATTAATGATCTAGATGAAGGAACTGATGGCATCCTGGCTAAGTTTGCAGATGATACAAAGAAAGGTGGAGGGACAGGTAGTGATGAGGAGGCGGGGAGGCAATAGAAGGATTTGGACAGGTTAGGAGAATGGGCAAAGAAGTGGCAGATGGAATACAACTTGGGGAAGGGTGAGGTCATGCACTTTGGTAGGAAGAATAGAGGCATAGACTATTTTCTAAATGGGGAGAGAATTCAGAAATCTGGAGTGCAAAGGGACTTGGGAGTCCTAGTCCAGGATTCTCTTAAGGTTAACTTGCAGGTTGAATCGGTAGTTAGGAAGCCAAATGCAATGTTTGTATTTATTTCGAGAGGACTAGAATATAAAAGCAGGGATGTACTGCTGAGGATTTATAAGGCTCTGGTCAGACCACATTTAAAATATTGTGAGCAATTTTGGGCCCCGTATCTCAGGAAGGATGTGCTGGCCCTGGAGAGGGTCCAGAGGAGGTTCACGAGAATGATCCCAGGAATGAAAGGCTTAATGTATGTGGAACGTTTGAGGACTCTGGGTCTATACTCGATGGAGTTTAGAAGGATGAGGGGGGATCTGATTGAAACTTACAGAATACTGAAAGACCTGGATGGAGTGGACGTGGAGATGTTTCCATTAGTAGGAGAGACTAGGACCCGAGGGCACATCCTCAGAGTAAAGGGAAGACCTTTTAGAACAGAGATGAGGAGAAACTTCTTTAGCCAGAGAGTGGTGAATCTATGGAATTCATTGCCACAGAAGGCTGTGGAGGCCAGGTCATTGAGTGTATTTAAGACCGAGATAGATAGGTTCTTGATTAGGAAGGGGATCAAATGTTATGGGGAGAGGGCGGGAGAATGGGGTTGAGAAACTTATCAGCTATGGTTGGATGGCGGAGCAGACTCAATGGGCCGAATGGCCTAATTTCTGCTCCTAAGTCTTATGGTCTTATAGAATCAGGACCCCCAGCTGCACTGCCACCTGCTCCAGGTGGGCATCTAGGCCTACCCTCCAGACTTGGGTGTTGCACAGTAGCCATCTGCTGTGTTCTTCTCTCAGCCATTGTAAGCATCCTTGCAAAGGCTGCCAGGCCTTCATTTAAACAGGCCATTCAGTCGCCATTGGATCCGGTGGTCTGTGCACACCTGTTGCTGCCCGCCCACTCCCGCTATCCTCGGGAGTCAAGAAACACACTGGGTAGGCTTTAATTGGCCCGCCTGTGTAAAATGGCAGTGCAGACCCTATTGCGGGCAGCGATTGTGTTTGTGCCTGCACCCACTCCCACTCAGCCTGCCCGACATGGGGAAAATTCTCCCCGTAGACTGAGTGGTGCCAATGTCTCTTTCCAATTAGCCATTTGGTGGCTGTCCATATGTGCATGTGAGTGTGTGTGCGCTTACTCTTTATTCTTAATTTCTTTCTGATCTAATTGAAAAGTAAGTGGCTCACAGATCTGAATGGCTGACTGTATCTATGTTCCTATGCTAACCTTCAAGTTTCCTTGAATTCCATGTGGGTCAAAAACCACATTTGAGCTTCTCAGAACATTATGATTTTGATACCATTGAACAACAACATCCTACTCTAACAAGAGCAAAATTGTGTTGAGATACAGATGGGGCAAAATCCAATAGCACCCGAAAATGGGCATGGCAAATACAATGCGTAATTAACCTGCACTTGGGACTTCCAATGCAGGCAGCATGTAATCATCGTGCTGTCTGCTCTTTTGAATGATCACAGCATGCAACCAGCTTGCGAGGTGTTGCAGCAGTCCAAAAATCTGTCCTCTAACACATTATCAGGAATGCAGTTGGACCGCCTCAAGGGAGTGGCAGTGGCTCCATGGAGCACAAACCAGCTGCCCATTGTAAAGATTCATGCTTCCTCTGCTGTGGCTCTGTCAGTGCCCTTTCTGTTATCTGTCTGCCAGACAGATTACCCTGCTGCTGTTGTGGCTCAGCTGGTGCAGTCGAAAGCCAAGCCTTCTAGGAAGCAGCAGACCATGACGAGTCATCCTGCAAGGCCGCCTCTAATCTCCCCCACTGAAAGTCAACAGACATGCTGCAGCCACTGGGACAGCACGATGAAGGAACACTGTAGTGGGCATAAACACTTGTAGGATGGGCACTAAGGGAATGCACAAGAGTAATTATGGAATACATGTGGAATATCGGACAACTTGTTTGATAAAGTTAGTTTGAAATGGTTGTTTTGTGGTGGCATTTATTTCAGCATTATGACCAAGAGGACACCGCAATAGTCCAGAACAGAGGGATGGTAAATTATGGGACTTGTTGAATGGGAACTTGAGTTGTGTTTAAAGGTACCGGAGTTGGATGAGCCATTAGACAACTCAGCCAGAAAAAGTGGGTTGATGCCTTCTCCTTTATTCCTCCTCCTTTTCCTTCTTTTCTTCCTCCATCTCTTCCTCCTCAACTGTTCACCAATACCTGATTGTAAGGGCTGTGCCCACATGATGGTGTGGTTGTACAGGATGCAGTAGATCATGATGAATCATGACAAACCCTCAGGAGAATACCGCAGGCCTCCTCCAGAGCACCCCAGGGAGTGTTGCTTAAGCACCCCAATGGTCTACTCAATAGCATTCACTATGGCAGCAAGGCTTTCATTCTGTGAATGCTATCCAAGCATATGTGGGCTGTGGAATCATGAGCCCGGTGGTCGGTGGATAGCCCTTGTTGCCCAATAGCCACCCTCCCATCTGTTGTAAAAACAAAAAAACCGCGGATGCTGGAAATCCAAAACAAAAACAAAAACAGAATTACCTGGAAAAACTCAGCAGGTCTGGCAGCATCGGCGGAGAAGAAAAGAAGAGAAGAAAAGTTCTGTCGAAGGGTCATGAGGACTCGAAACGTCAACTCTTTTCTTCTCCGCCGATGCTGCCAGACCTGCTGAGTTCTCCCATCTGTTGTGGTGGCTCAAATATTAATGATACAGCAGACACGGAATAAAGGCATCGTGACTGCTGTCAGAACAATGGACATTCACCTGCATGGAGCATGAATATAGACCAGCTGCACATTGAGGGAGCAGGACCCTTGTTATGATCTTGGTCGAGACCAGTATCTGAAATCCCAGTTATTTACTGAAGGAATGAAGACAAAAGATTCCACAGTTTAAAATAGAAGAATTTTTGCCATACAAGAGTCAAACAAAGCAAACACTAAATACCATCTTGACTAACCAGCCATACTCTAACACCCAGTATCAATGTAAGTCAACATGAATTAACAGACAAATTGCAATCAATTATAAATTATAATGATAAACTATAAGTTACACATTAAATGGCAGATACAACTAAGACAGATCTAACGAATTGGCTCACCAGTCCACACAGTATATAGGTCATCAAAGTCAGTCACAAACTCCTTCAAAACTATTCTTCTCACAAAGAATTTCAGTATCTCCTTCCCAGAGCTGGCCTCGTCCCCAGCCAACAGCAGAGTACACCCAATCCGAGTTCTACAGGCATGGTCTTCACCAAAATAGCACACGTTTACAGAAACTCCTTAACTCAGTCTGGATGATTGTTATCTTTAAATGGCAGAAACAGCTGCAGCAACTTATTCTCAGCTTCTGGATCTGGACTCTGTCTTCTTCAGCATGCCTGCACTGCACCACTGGACTCATCAACTACAACAAAGCTCATGTGGCTCTCTGTACTTTGCTTTAGGTGCAAATAGTTCCAGCCTGCTCAAGAATTTTGGTTTCATTAGAAATTGAAAGGGTCAGTTTCCTTTCTCAGTTTCTTTTTTCGATTTCCTTTTTTGTTAAGGAGTTGCACAAACTTTCCATCACACCCTACCAGGGAGGCAATGGCATTGTGGTATTGTCGCTGGACTAATAATCCAGAGATCCAGGGTGATGGTCTGGGGACCTGGGTTTGAATCCCACCATGGCAGATGGAGGAATTTGAATTTAATAAAAATCTGGAATTAAAAGTCTAATGATGACCATAGAGCCATTGTTGTGAAAACCCATCTACATAATAAGCCACTGCAATGATAGCGTGAGGTCCAATGGCTTTGCTGCCTGCCTAATGCTTGGGTTAAGGACTTTTCCTCAGGCCTTGAGAGGAACATGGAGTGGGAGGGAAAGGATCCAGTTGTTGTGTTCCATGTGGGTATAAACAACATAGATAGGACTAAGAAAGAGATTCAGCTGAGAGAATATGAGCAGCTCAGAGCTAAATTAAAAAGCAGAACCACAAAGGTAACACATTCTGGATTACTACCTGAGCAAATTGGCTTAAGGTAAATAAGATCAGAGAGTTGAATGCGTGGCTCAAAGGTTGGTGTGGGAGAAATGGGTTTTGCTTCATGAGGCATGGGCACCAAGACTGGGGAAAGAGCAAGTTGTACTGTTTGGACTGTCTTAACTTGAACCGTGATGGGACCAGTGTACTGGCGAATTATATAACTAGGCCAGTAGAGAGGACTTTAAATTAACTAGTGGGAGGGGGGTTCACGTGAGGGTTGATTTGGAAAGATAATGAGAAGGGACAAAGCAATAGTGCAGGGTAATGACACAGGTATTGATAACCATAGTGTGACAGGAAGGGACAGAGTGTGTAAACATGAATGTACCAGCAAATAGGGTCAGAAGAGGGAAATGCACACAGCATTCATAACAAATTGGATAAACTGATAGCACAAACAGGAATAATTCTTTCCTTTATTCATTTGTGGGATGTGGGCATCGCTGGCTAGGCCAGCATTTATTGCCCATCCCCAATTGCCCTTGTTCAGAGGACATTTTTAAGAGTCAACCACACTTCTGTGGGTCTGGAGTCACATGTAGGCCAGACCACGTGAGGACAGCAGATTTCTTTCCCTAAAGGACATTAGAACCAGATGGGTCTTTATGACAATCAACAATGGTTTCATGGTCATTATTAGACTATTAATTCCAGATATTTATTGAATTCAAATTCCACCACCTGCTATGGTGGGATTCAAACACAGGTCCCCAGTGTATTACTCTAGGTCTCTGAGTTACCAGTCCAGTGACAATACCATTAAGCCACCATCTCCCCCTAGTATGGTGTGATAACCATTACAGAAATATGGGCCTGAACTTTACCTTTGGCAGGCACAAGTAATTGGTGGGCCTGGGAGCGGCTGGGAAATGGACCGCAGTTGGCCCCTGACTGTGACTTCACGCTGGCTGGCCAATTAACAGCCAGCCAGTGTGAAACACCCACTGAAAAGCTCAGTGCTGCTGGGGTGGGGTGGGAAGAGAGGGGTGATGATGTCACCGCAGACACAGGTGAGCACTGCAAGAGAGCTCCCTGAAGGCACACAGCTGCCTAAAGGGCTGCAGACCTTCAAATGATCAAATAAAGGTTTAAAAAGCTGCAAAATGGTGTCCGTGCCTCACAATCAAGCACCTGAAAATATACCTCAAAAAATGCTGTCCACAGAATTTTATTTTTATTTTATTTCACGACGGAGGTTTCATCCTGCCTTTGGATGAGGTTTGATGAAAAATGTAAAGGCCACCTGGCCGATTCGTCTGTCCACCAACTGTAAGGTTGGACGGGCCACGAAAAATTGGACACGATTGCGCCGTTAATGGGCTTAAATGTCAACGGGCACACTTCCGACTATTGTGCGTGCCCACTGAGGGAAATATCATACGATGACATCAGGACAGTCACCCAACGTCATCTCGTGTGATTTTATGCCCAATCGGATCGAGCGCACGCCCGCCCCGGGACGTAAAACTCTGCCCATGTTTGCAAAGTGACCACAACTAGGACCTGAATATTCAAAGGTATTTGACATTTCGGAAGGACAGGAAGAAAAGAAAAGGAGGTGGTGCGACTCTGTTAATAAAAGTTCTGAGATCAGAACAGCAGTGAGAAATGATCTTGGATCGGAGGGTCAAAATGTCGAATTTGGGCAGAAGTAAGAAATAGCAAAGGAGAAAAGTCACTGCTGTGATTGGTTTATGGGCCCCTAACGTAGCTGCACAGTAGGACAGAGTATAAATCAAGAAATAATGGGGGCTTGTAAGAAAGGTGCTACAATAGTTATGGGAAATTTTAATCTTCATATGGATTGGATGAATAAAATTGGCAAAAGTAGCCTGGAGGATGAGTTCATACAGTGTATTTGGGACACTTTCCCAAATATTTTCTGGAACAAACCAGGGAACAGACTATTTTTGACCCGGCAATGTGTAATGAGACAAGAATAATTAATGATCTCATAGTAAAGGATCCTCTAGGTAAGAGTAAGCATGAGAGAATTTCACATTCAGTTTGAGAGTGAGAAACTTGAGCCTGAAATCAATGTCTTAAAATTAAATGAAAACAATTATAAGGGTATGAAGACAGAGTTGGCTAAAGTGGACTGGGAAAATAGGTTAAAAGGTAAGATGATAGAGATGCAGTGACAGACATTTAAGGAGCTATTTCATAACTCTAAACAAACATATATTCCATTGAGAAAGAATTAATTTAAGCAAACATGAATTAACAAGCAAACTGTGGTTGAGCTCACCACAAACTGAACATTAAATGGCGAATATAATCAGGATGGGCCTCCTGTATTTTCTCAGCAACCCACCCAGACCTTAGTAAGTCACAAAAATTCTTTAAAACTCTGAGATAAAAACAAAAAATTGCGGATGCTGGAAATCCAAAACAAAAACAGAAATATCTGGAAAAACTCAGCAGGTCTGGCAGCATCGGCGGAGAAGAGCAAAGTTGACGTTTTGAGTCCTCACGACCCTTCAACAGAACTAAGTAGAAATAGGAAAGGGGTGAAATATAAGATGGTTTGGGGGACGGGGTTGGAAGAAGTGCGGGGGGGAGGTTGTTGGGACAAGCAAGCAGTGATAGGAGGAGATAACCAAAAGATATGATAGACAAAAGAACAAAGGTGTTGAAGGTGGTGATATTATCTAAAAGAATGTGCTTATTAAGAGTGGAGAGCAGGACAAGCAAGGTAGCTCTAGTGGGGATGGGGTGAAATAAACGATGGGTGGAATATATTTAAAAATAATGGAAATAGGTGGGAAAAGAAAAATCTATATAAATTATTGGAAAAAACAAAAGGGAGGGGGAAGAAACGGAAAGGGGGTGGGGATGGAGGAGGGAGTTCAAGATCTAAAGTTGTTGAACTCAATATTCAGTCCGGAAGGCTGTCAAGTGCCTGGTTGGAAGATGAGGTGCTGTTCCTCCAGTTTGCGTTGAGCTTCAGTGGAATAATGAAACAAGCCAAGGACAGACATGTGGGCAAGAGAGCAGGGTAGTATTAGCACATTCTTTTAGATAATATCACCACCTTCAACACCTTTGTTCTTTTGTCTGTGACATCTTTTGGTTATCTCCTATTACTGCTTTGTTCTAGTGAAGCTCAACGCAAACTGGAGGAACAGCACCTCATCTTCCGACTAGGCACTTTACAGACTTCTGGATTGAATATTGAGTTCAACTTTAGATCTTGAACTCCCTCCTCCATCCCCACCCCCTTTCCGTTTCTTCCCCCTCCCTTTTGTTTTTTCCAATAATTTATATAGATTTTTCTTTTCCCACCTATTTCCATTATTTTTAAATGTATTCCACCCATCGTTCATTTCACCCTACCCCAACTAGAGCTACCTTGCTTGTCCTGCTCTCCAATCTTAATCAGCACATTCTTTTAGATAATATCACCACCTTCAACACCTTTATTCTTTTGTCTGTGACATCTTTTGGTTATCTCCTCCTATCACTGCTTGCTTGGTCCCAACAACCCTCCCCCCACCTTGTTCGCCCCCCCCTTAAACCATCTTATATTTCACCCCTTTCCTATTTTTACTTAGTTCTGTTGAAGGGTCATGAGGACTCGAAATGTCAACTTTGCTCTTCTCCGCTGATGCTGCCAGACCTGCTGAGTTTTTCCAAGTATTTCTGTTTTTGTTCTTTAGAACTCTGTCTTCCTCCTTTCTTTTAGAGAGCAAGCCTGATCCCCAGCTGACATAGAAACATAAAAAATCGGAGTAAGAGTAGATCATTCAGCCCTTCGAGCCTGCTCCACCATTCAAGAGTAGATCATTTGGCCCTTCGAGCCTGCTCCACCATTCAATGTGATCATGGCTGATCCTCTATCTCAACGCCATATTCTCGCGCTCTCTCCATTCCCCTTGATGCCTTTAGAGTCTAGAAATCTATCTATTTCCTTCTTAAATATATTCAGTGACTTGGCCTCTACAGCCTTCCGTGGTAGAGAATTGCATAGGCTCATCACCCTCTGAGTGAAGAAGTTTCTCCTCATCTCAGTCCTAAATGGCCTACCCCATATCCTGAGATCCGATGAGACCCATTTCCAAGGATGTAACTAGTAGAGTTGATGAGGGGGAGCCAGTGGATGTGGTTTATTTGGACTTTCAGAAGGCTTTCAACAAAGTCCCAAATAAGAAATTGGCGTGTAAAATTAAAGTGCATGGGATTGGGGGTAATGTATTGAGATAGATAGAAAACTGGTTGGCAGACAGGAAACAAAGAGTAGGGATAAAAGGGTCTTTTTCCGAATGGCAGGCAGTGACTTGTGGGGTGCCGCAGGGATCGGTGTTGGGACCACAGTTATTCACAATATATATTAATGATTTAGATGAGGAAATTAAATGTAATATCTCCAAATTTGCAGATGACACAAAGCTGGGTGGGAGGGTGAGTTGTGAGGAGGATGCAGAGATGCTTCAGTGTGATTTGGACAAGCTGAGTGAGTGGGCAAATGCATGGCAGATGCAGTATAATGTGGATAAATATGAGGTTATCCATTTTGGTAGCAAAAATAGGAAGGCAGATTATTATCTGAATGGCTATAAATTGAGAGAGGGGAACGTGCAACGAGACCTGGGTGTCCCTGTACACCAGTCACTGAAGGTAAACATGCAGGTGCAGCAGGCGGTAAAGAAGGCAAATGGTATCCTGGCCTTCATAGCCAGAGGATTCGAGTACAGGAATAAGGATGTCTTGCTGCAATTGTACAGGGCCTTGGTGAGACCACACTTGGAATATTGTGTGCAGTTTTGGTCTCTTTATCTGAGGAAGGATGTACTTGCTATAGAGGGAGTGCAGCTGATTCCTGGGATGGCGGGACTGACAAATGAGGAGAGATTGAGTCAATTAGGATTATATTCGCTGGAGTTCAGAAGAATGAGGGGGGACCTCATAGAAACCTATAAAATTCTAACAGGACTAGACAGGGTAGATGCAGGAAGGATGTTCCTGACAGTGGGGGAGTCCAGAACCAGGGATCATAGTGTGAGGATACAGGGTAGACCATTTAGGACTGAGATGAGGAGAAATTTCTTCACCCAGAGAGTGGTGAACCTGTGGAATTCGTTACCACAGAAAGTAGTTGAAACCAAAACATTGTATGTTTTCAAGAAGGAGTTAGATATGGCTCTTGGGGTGAAAGGGATCAAAGGGTATGGGGAGAAAGCAGGAGAGGCTATTGAGTTGGATGATCAGCTATGATCATAAGGATGGCCTACTCCTGCTCCTAGTTTCTATGTGACCCCTTGTTCTAGACTCCCCAACCAGAGGAAATATGATCCCTGCATCCAGTCTGTCCATCCCTGTCAGAATTTATATGTTTCAATGCAATCTCCTCTCATTCTTCTAAACTCCAGTGAATACAGGCCTAGTCAGCCCAATCTCTCCTCATACGACAATCCTGCCATCCCAGGAATCAGTCTGGTGAACCTTTGCTGCACTCCCTCTATGGCAAGTGTATCCTTTCTTAGGTAAGGAGACCAAAACTGCACACAATACTCCAGGTGTGGTCTCACCAAGGCCCTGTACAGTTGGAGTAAGACATCCTTACTCCTTTTACTCAAGTCATCTCGCAATGAAGGCCAACATACCGTTTGCCTTCTTAACTGCTTGCTGTACCTGCATGCTTGCTTTCAGTGACTGGTGTACAAGGACACCCAGGTACCTTTTTACATCAACATTTCCCAATCTATCACCATTTAAATAATACTCTGCCATTCTGCTTTTCCTATCGAACTGGATAACATCACATTTATCCACGTTATACTGCATCTGCCATGTATTTGCTCACTCACTCAACCTGTCTAAGTCACCTTGAAGCCTCTTAACATCCTCCTCATCGCTCACATTCCCACCAAGTTTCATGTCGTCAGCAAACTTGGAAATATTACACTTGGTTCCCTCATCCAAACCATTGATATATTTTGTGAATAGCTGGGGCCCAAGCACTGATCCCTATGGTACCCCACTAGTCACCAACTGCCAGTCCAACAAAGATCTATTTGTTCCTACTCTGTTTCCTGTCTGCTCACCAATTCTCAATCTATGTCAATATATTACCCCCAATCCAATGAGCTTTAATTTTGCACACTAACCTCTTATGTGGGACTTTATCAAACGCTTTCTAAAAATCCAAATACACCACATCCACTGGTTCTCCCTTATCTATTCTGCTAGTTACATCCTGACAGCAGCTCTACTCTACCAGAAAAAGTTCCACGGGTACAATCTTAACCCCAAAGGCTAACTATTCCAGACTTCTCTTGAATGTGCTCCCAAGTCCTGCCTTCTGGACCTTCTTTTCCAGCTGAGCTGACCTCCCACTGAGAATGCATTCCACCTGTATTGGCCAGGCTACACTCCAGCATCTAAACACAGGCACAGTCCCAGCTTCTCATTCACTCTGCTACCAACACTGTTTCTGGGCTTCTCTGAGCCCCAACTCTTAGCAGCACAGAGATGCCAATGACTCCTGGGTTTCTCTGAGCCCCAGTCCCCTCAGCAGCAGACAGCAAATGGCAGCACTTCAGCTGAATGGAGCCGACTCTCCTCTCCATCTGCTCCCAACTAACTTCACTAACTGGTGTTCACTGACCCTTGAACTGACCTGTGACCTGTGATATCTCCCAACAGGGTTCAGACCCCTGCCTTGAGGCAAAGTCAGATGTAACAACTTGGAATATTCTATCCTTAAATATTACAATCTCCAGTCAACCAAAGATAGATAGGAAAGCAAGTTGTGAGCAGGATACAAAGATTCTGAAAAGGGATATAGATAAGTTAGTGAGTAGGCAAAAAACTGGCAGATGGAATATAAAGTGGGAAATGTCAGGTCATCCACTTTGGCAAGAATAGAAAAGCCTGCCATGCAAGTCCCTGTATGACAAGTCTTTAAAATAAGGGCCCAGAACTTCCAATCTCCAGATAGTCATACTCTAGAGGTCCACTCCCAAAATGCACTGTGGTAACCCCTCAGAGGTCATCATGCTCTGACTATGCATGAATTTTCCAGGAAGTTTGGACTTCCATTGGGCAACTCCTTGCATTTGGAATGCTCTGAAATTCTGAGTAGGTTGAAGACTTCAGATAGTTCTGACTCATTTACTTTAAAGTTACCCAGGAACATTAGAAGGATTAAAACCAGTTCTAACTCCTGGGTAACTATATTACTGACTCACCACCGGACCCCCAACTACCCCCTGACCACCCTAATAAGCCCTTGACTCCACCCCCGATTACTGCCCAACCTGGCTACCACCCAACTACCCTCTTGCTCCCCCGACCACCCCAACAGCACTATCCCCTAACCCAACTACCCACTTGATGCCCTTCAACTACCCCCCTAACCAGCTGACTACCTCCTGATCCCCCGATTAACCCTTGACCATGCGACTATTCCCCTGACCACCCCTACCCTCTCACCGACTATCCACCCTATCTCCTCACCCACTTACCTGCCACCCTACCCCCTCACCCACCTACTTGTCACCCTACCCACTCACCCACTTACCTGCAACCCTACCCACTTACCCACTTACCTGCCACCTTACTCCTTCACCCACCTGCTGCCCTACCTTGTCACACTTACCTTCTCTCCATAGCTTCTCGAAGTGACTTTGGGACCCTTAAACTTACCAAAATATAACAGCGAGTGCCGTAGAAAAGGGACGTGATGATCCTACACTATGAGGACAGACTCCCAGAACAGGTATGCTCTGTATGTCTGAGGGGACCTGGTTCAGAAGTTCGGGTGAGATATGCGGAGCTTACTGTAAATTAAGTGAACAAGAGCAGAGTGGCAATCCGATGCTGATTGACAAAGATTCAGCTCTATATTTTAATGGCTACATTTTTTAAAAGACTGAAACTCAAGCTGGCTCTAAAGACTACAGGACGGTTTTGTGGGTTGAATTATCATATCCCTCAAGAGGACAAAGTTAGCCTTTGATTTGATTATTACTCACTGTGGTTTCGGCCAGGGGATAATTGAAGTCCCTCAACACATTCATTATAAAAATGCAGATTTGTCTTGTCAAAAACAAAAGGTTTTGGCAACCTAAAACCTCAGGTAGGAGAAGGATAATATACTGCTGTTTAAATTACCACAATATCTTACTTGGAGCATGACTTGATACTTGTTACAAGGTCACATGGGTAAGGTGGCCATCTTTGTTCCCTGCTAAAAGACAGCAGAAAATTCAAATTTTTTGCACAGAGAGAGAGAAAGCAAAGCTACCTGACCACTGCAGTCAACTAAGCAGTCAAAGTGCCTAACCTCAGTACCTTGAAAGAGAACAAGGGGCTCTCTTTCCTCTAACCTGTTCTACCTTCAAGTTCACCTGAAAAATTAACCTCTGGGTAGAACAACTATAGGAACCATTGCAGCTACTGAGAAATCTCTGCATTTTCAAAACCTTCACTTCAGCCAAAATAACAACTCAACTGAGAATCATCAAGTCTGTGCTGAAATAGAGAATGAGTTAAATTTCATTTTTAAAATTGCTGTTTTATCTTCATCAGTATCTAATTTTTGTGTGTGCACAATAGTGTGAGTGAATCATGTGAGTGAAATGTAGTGTTTCCATTAACCTCTGTAGAAAGTATGAGAAATAACCTTCTTCAGTTTTAATACTCAAAGTTTGCTGCTCGGAAATTAAAATTGACTCAATCACTCCAATGTAAGAAAACACACATGTCCACATACTTATATATTTGATCATGGGAAAATAAAACACCTAAAAATTGTCCGTGACAAGCTGAACAGTATTTAAAAAGAGAGAGACTGCCGAATGTGGCAAAACAAAGGCATCTGATGTCCATGTATATGAGTCACAAAAAGTTAGCATGTAGGTACAGCAAGTATTTAGGAAGGCAAATGGAATGTTCACCTTTAATACAGGATGGATTATAAAAGTAGAGAAGTCTTGCTACAGCTGTACAGGCATTGCTGAGACCATACCTGGAATACCGTATACGGTTTTGGTCTCCTTACTTAAGGAGGGCTATATTTACATTGGAAGCAGTTCAAAGAAGGTTCATTAGACTGGTTCTTGGGATGTAGGGGTTCTCCTTTGAGGAAATTGAGCAGCTTGGTTCTACACTCATTAGTGTTCAGGAGCGTGAGAGGTGATCTTATTGCATCATGAGAGGCCTTGACCAGGAAGATGCTGGGAGGTTGTTTCCTCTTGTGGTGGAATCTAGAACCAGGGAGCATAGTTTAAAATGAGGAGCCCCACATTTAGTATGGAGATGAGGAGCAATTTATTTTCTCAGAGTGTCGTTAGTGCTAGGAATTACAGGAAACAGTGGAAGCTGGGTCATTGAATATATTCAAGGCCAAGTTAGACAGATTTTTAATCAACAAGGGAGTTAAGGATAATGGGGGGCAGGCAGGAAAGTGGAGGTAAGCCCACAAGCAAATCAGCCATGATCTTGTCAAAAGCAGGCTCAAGGGGCTAAATGGCCTACTTTTTCTCTTATTACTCATGATATTATGATCTCATTATCTTAAATGTTATCTCTATTTCTCTTCCCACGGATGCTGCTGAGCACTTACAGCACTTTCTATTTTTATTTTAGATTTCCTGCAGCAGCAGTATTTTCTTTTTGTAATAGGATCAGACTGAACCCCTCCTTATAAAAGAGTAAAAAGCAGGTTGAACATCACTAATATTCAAGAAAATAAGCAAACACTATTGTTTGAAACAAAAATGTAGTCCATTTAAATAGAAGCTCACAATTATTTACACAGTTCATGGAACTTTTATGGGCTCGCACCATTTGACTCTCACTTTGCTCAACATGATTTTTTAAATCATGTAGATTGAAGAGCCTATATGCTTGTTGTGGCTGCAGACTCTTATCTACCTCCATGCTGTGAGAAATTGTTGGAGCTTATGTACAGGGGAGCAGTCATCAGCTTGTTTTTTCACAAACTGTGCTTTGGTGTGTGGCCAAATTCAGCCTTCTATTGATCACATCAGTCTTTTGGGGGCTTTTAATGTAATAGTGTCCTTGTTCCCTAACCAACCATGAATGAGTGAAATGCTGATATTTGATGCAGCATAAGGAAAATAATCTTCACCGGTAGTACCATAAGATGATCCAAGTTCCCTTTTAAAGAAAACTAATTCTTCAACCTTAATTTCCTTTCCTGACCGTAGTTGGACCCAAAGTTACAGACATCATATTATGAGGTTGGCACACAACTTGCATGCTGATACATTTCTGGACCTGATTTTTGGTAAGGGAACAATGGAAAATTTAGGATGTATTTTCTCCTCAAATTCGGGAGAAAATTATTTATTTTTACCAACTTACCAAATGAAAACATTCAGATAGTGATTCAGTTTTTTTAAAACAACTATTTTAACAATGCCTAAAAACTGCTGATAGAATTATTCAGGCACTGCTGCAGTCTTTTATTTTAGAACAAGTGAGTTAACTGAGATGAGGAAAAACTTTGCTCAAAGGGTTGTGAATTCTTTAGAATTTTCTACCTCAGAGGGCTGTGGATGCTCCATTGTTGAATTAATTTGTACAGAGTTCGGGTCTCACAGAGAACCAAGGGATATGGGAGCAAGCAGGAAAGTGGAGTTGATGCAGAAAATCGGCCATGATCATTCTGAATGGCGGAGCAGGCTCAATGGGCAGTATGGTCAACTCCTGCTCCTAGTTTCCAGTTGCAGTATATCTCTGAATTTAGATGCGGGCCGACAAAATGATATATATGCAGGTAATGGACCATGGGAAGCCATGTGAATGCTCCTCCTGTTTTTCTCTGGAAATTGAGAAAGCAATATATTTCCTTCTCTGCATATATTATGCTAGTCACCTCCCTTATGTTAAGAATGTTTGCTGCTCCAGCCCAGAAGGAGACCAGC
Source organism: Carcharodon carcharias (assembly GCF_017639515.1). Classification (NCBI taxonomy): domain Eukaryota; kingdom Metazoa; phylum Chordata; class Chondrichthyes; order Lamniformes; family Lamnidae; genus Carcharodon; species Carcharodon carcharias. The sequence goes on from NC_054488.1 coordinate 21,958,988, forward strand.
ATAAGGAAGTTAATTGCCACTGTAGTGATTGTAAGTAAACTCTTTCATGCTGTTTTGGGGATCATGTGGCTGTACAGACGAATCAGCCCTAAGCGTGGGTAATCTTAGGGGTGGAGCTTAGTAGTTGTGGAACTTGCTCAAGCATGTAGCTTCATTGGGAGCTCTGTTTCTAACAAGAAACCTGAATGGTACACCAAGTTCATCACAATTGGCGACGAGGATAAATAGCTCCGATGTTACACCTCACCTCCTGAATGTGAGTATATCAATTTTTAAGGGAAGAAAGAAAAGTATACTCACCAATCATGCCACACTTCAGCATAGTTGACTCATACGACTCGTCCATGGAAGACTGGAGTCAGTACCTAGAGTGCCTAGGTTTCTACTTTGTGGTGAATGAAATAACAGCGGAGGAGAAGCAGAAAGAAATTTTTCTAAGTGTCTGCGTGACCAAGGCATATAATTTCATCCATGGTCTGACAGCCCCAAATGTGCCAAATTCTAGATCTTTTAATTAGCTAGTAGGCCTCATGAAGACACATTTTCAGCCTAAGCCATAGGTGATTATGCAAAGATTCAAGTTCAACTTGAGAGTAAGGGCCTCAGGTGAGTCAATCGCAACATATATCACAAAGTTAAAACAGTTGTCTGAGCACTATGACTGCGGAGATACTATCAATGACATGTTGCAAGATCATTTGGTTTGCAGCATACACGGCGACGCCTTTCAGCGCCGTTTACTTGCAGAGGTTAATATTGACCTTAAGGATGCCATGGAAATAGCGCTAGCAATGGAAGGCATTGAGAGGCACTCGCAGGCTTTGCAGAGTATGCAACATGGTGCCGGTTCTTCAGTTGGGGTGGGAACATACCACCGGGCATGGTGTGAAAATCAGGGAGACAGCTGTGAAGCAGGAGACAGCCTCTAATGCTTGAGAAACAAAAAGGAATACTGGGAACATCTCGCCAGCAACTCAGAAATTAATTTGTTTCTGATGTGCGGGTAACCATGTACCGGAAATCTGCAGATTTAAAGAGGCAGAATGCCACTACTGTCACAAAAAAGGGCATGTTATAAAGCAATGCAGGATGAAATAAAGACAGCCAATCAGACAGCAGGCCAAGATGATCGAAGTGCACGATATAACAGAACCAGAAGATGCTGATACTGATGTCTATTCCCTATGCAATCTGAAGGTAGTGAAAACTGAACCAATTACCATTACCCTTCAAGTAAATGGGAAGCCTCTAGTCATGGAGGTTGACACAGGAGCATCGACCACAGTAGTGGGAAAGCACATCTTTAAATAGCTAAGCGAAGGTACTCAGCCATGAATCTGGAGAAAAACCATGCCCCGGCTGAAGATGTACACTGGAGAGGCAATACAGGTGAAAGGCATGACCTCTGTACCTGTATCCTACAGGCAACAGATAGCCCAGCTACCAGTGATTGTTGTAACAGCTGAAGAATCTAGTATTTTGGGCCACAATTGGTTGAAAGAAATGAAGTTCAACTGGTCAGAAATTTTTCAAGTCAGAACAGGAAGAATTCCTGAGCTGTTAGAAGAGTATGATAGCATATTCTGTGATGAGTTGGGAAAGATAAAAAGCTTACATGCAAAAATATATGTAGATTCAGAGGCAACACCCCAGTTCTTTAAGGCCAGACCTATGCCTTATGCCCTAAAGGAGAAGGTTGTGCCACTTAGAGAAGTTAGGAATAATCCAGCCAGTCCAACTTTCAGAATGGGCAGCACCCATAGTTCCCATGATGAAACTAGACCAAACTATTTGCATTTGTGGAGACTACAAATTAAGTGTGAACAAGGCTGCTAAATTAGACAAATATCCAATCCCGAGGATTGAAGATCTGTTCGCTAAACTTGCAGGAAGAAAATCCTAAACCAAACTGGATCTGAGCCATGCATTGCGACAGCTCGAGCTTGACAGCACATCTAAAGGGTATGTTACCAACAACACGCACATGGGCCTATACCAATATACACGCCTAACCTTTGCTGTATCATCTGCCTGTGCGATTTTCCAAAAAACCATAGAAAGCCTACTACAAGGATTTCCCCAAGTTGTAGTGTACCTGGATTATGTCCTGATCACAGGATCAATGGAAGCTGAACATTTGGCCAACCTAGAAAAGGTTTTAAAAAGATCTTTGGAGGCTGGTGTACAATTGAAAAAAGAGAAGTGTACTTTCCAAGCTACTGAAGTCACTTATTTGGGTCATCAAGTGGATGCCCAAGGGTTGAATCCAGTAGAGGAGAAAGTCAGGGCAATCAAGGATGTGCCCTCCCCTACCAGTGTCACTGAACTCAAGTATTTCTTGGGCATGATAAATTATTATGGTCTTGCCTAATTTGCCTACAGTGTTAGTCCCTTCACACATTATTGAAAAAGAACCACAGATGGTCATGGAAGGCACAACAACAAGAAGCCTTCATAAAAGTCAAGAAGTTTTTACATTCATCATATCTGCTAGTACATTATGACCCATCAAAAGAATTAATATTAACTATGATTCATCTCCCAACCAAGTGGGAGTGGAGTTGTCACACAAGAAGGAAGAAGGTTCGGAAGACCAATAGGATATGTCTTCAGAACCCTCTCTGCAGCCAAGAAGGGTTACTCACAACTTGAAAAAGAAGGCTTATCCGTGATATTTGGAGTAAAGAAGTTCCATCAATATTTGCATGGTTGACATTTCACCATAGTGTCAGATTCCAAACCACTTATGTGTTTATTTAGTGAAGATAAAGCAATTCCACCAAAAGCCACTGCTAGAATTCAAAAATGGCTTTGATTTTGTCAGCATATGAGTACACCTTTGTGCATCATCCAAGTGTGCATATAGCAAATGCAGATGCCCTCAGTCCTCTTCCTTTGCTAGATAGCATTACACATGTTCCAGTACCTCAAGAAGTTGTACTTGTGTTGAATTTCCTGGACTCCTCACTGGTCGGTGCAAAGCAGATAAAGAATTAGACAGACTGGGGTCCAGTTTTATCAAGAGTCCAAGGACAGGTATTGCAAGGATGGTCAGATGCACAAGTCTCTGAAGAGTTAAAACCTTTCTATGCACATAAAATTGAATTAAGTTGTCAAGATGGAATTCTGTTGTGGGGAGCAAGAGCCATTGTTCCTTTGCAAGGAAGGGAACCACTCTTGACAAAGCTTCATAGTGCACATCCAGGCATTTCGAAAATGAAGATGTTTGTACGAAGCCATATCTGGTGGCCAGATATAGACAGTGATACAGAAAAAATAGTTAAAGACTCTCTCCAGTGTCAGCAACAGCAGAAGTTGCCTGTTTCAGCTCCTCTGCATATGTGGGAGCGGCCTGGTTGACCCTGGGTTAGACTACATATGGGCTATGCAGGTCCACTTTTAGGTACCATGTTTTTAGTGATCATCGGTGCACATTCTAAGTGGATGAATGTGTATGAAGTTAGATCACCTACATCGTGTGTAATTATTGAAAAACTGTGGCAATGTTTTAATGTACATGGTCTACCAGAAGTCATTGTTTTAGATTATCTGAAGGAACGTTAGAAACACAAATTTCACAATTTCTTCCCAACTATCGCACGATTCCTCAAGCAACTATGGGTTCAACGCCATCCGAATTACTGATGAAACACCACCTTCGTACGAAATTGAATCTGGTGTACCCTAACTTAGAGGGGAAGGTGGAGAAGAACCAAAGTAGTCAGAAAATGAATCATGATATCCGCAGTAAGGATTGAATATTTATTGTGGGAGAGACACTTTTGTGCAAAATTTTGGAACTGGACCTAGAAGGATTCCTGGTATAATTGTCCATGAAACAGGACCTTTGGCATACCAAGTGGAAGTGGAAAACCAGATTGTTAGGAAACATGTAGACCATCTAACAAATAGAGAGACTGCATGCAGCTGTATAAAACCTTGGTTCATGTTGCAGCTGTACAGAACCTTGGTTAGGCCACGCTTGGAATATTGCATGCAATTCTGGTCGCCACATTACCAGAAGGATATGGAGGCATTGGAAAGGGTGCAGAGGAGGTTTGCCAGGATGCTGCCTAGTCTGGAGGTTATTAGCTATGAGGAGAGGTTGGAGAAACTCGGATTGTTCTCACTAGAGTGACAGAGATTGAGGGGCGACTTGATAGAAGTTTACAAAATTATGAGTGGCATGGACAGAGTAGATAGTCAGAACCTTTTTCCCAGGGTGGAAGAGTCAATTACTAGGGGACATAGGTTTAAGGTGAGAGGAGAAAACTTTAGAGGAGATGTGCGGGGCAAGTTTTTTACGCAGAGGGTAGTGAGTGTCTGGAATTCGCTGCCAGAGGAGGTGGTGGAAGCAGTTATGATAGTGGTGTTTAAGAGGCAGCTTGACAAATACATGAATAGGATGGGAATAGAGGGATACGGACCCCGGAAGTGCAAAATGTTTTAGTTGACGGGCATTATGATCGGCGCTGGCTTGGAGGGCCGAAGGGCCTCTTCCTGTGCTGTACTTTTCTTTGTTCTTTGTTCTTTATAGACACTGCAACAACCAGCTACTCCACCTGAAATTGAAGTCGAACCTTTGATCCCTGGGGTGCCAGATCAACATAGAATAGGCATACCTGATGTCTCTGTTGAAGTAAATAATTCTGAAATGCCATTGTCTAAGGTTGTCCCTGATGCTGCAGTTCCTGATCAGGTCAATCCAGTGCTAGAATCTCAAGTCGCAGAGTTACATCTCTCTACCTGAATCAGAAAACCACCTCAGTGTCTTAATCTATAATTGCATGAACTGTGTATATTTGTATATGGTATGGATTACAATATTCCTGTAAATAAGAGATGTAAAACCAAGTTAAAGGGGGAGGAATTTAGTGATTGTAAGTAACAACTTTCATACTGTTTTTGGGAGCATGTGACTATACAGATGAATCAGCCCTAAACACAGGTAATCTTAGGGGCAGGGCTTTCTGGTTCAAACATGTACCTTCATTGAGTTTACTGTTTCTAACAAGAAACCTGTCCAGTACACCAAGTTTATTGTAGCCACAGTCAGCTTCACAGCCATTGGTCACAACATCCTGCTCTGAAGCTTCAGGTCTGCCTGCAATAGATGGCAAATGTCAATGAGCACCTCTTTCATGAAATAGTGTCATCTAACATGTTTTTCCTCCCTGAGGTTGAGGAAGAAGATTGGTCCGTGAAGACCCTGGATGGAAATGGCTTTCTGCTGACAACTCTTCTCCTCCTCCTCCATCTTTAAGCAGCTTGTTCTCCTCTATGTCATCACTGCTCTTTCTCCCTGTCAGGCTGCTGGCCATGGGAGATGGAAACTACAGCATTCGTGACTGGGCGCAAGTGATTTGTGCAGAACTGTTGAAGCCAGAAATATGGTCTTCACATGTTACACCACTCTCTGTAGACTTCACCAACTTTAACTGGTAGTTTGAATCAGCAAACACTATGGTCTGCTGTATGGTGCAGCTCATCATGGGAAGCTCTTGGAGAAGATGATTTTCCCACTTATAAGTGAAATCTGAGCCAATGTTCTTCTGTGCCACACTGTGCAGTGTCCCTTGCCACTAGTAAGGTCAACAGTGCACATATTGAGCATTAGGACCTCTGCTTATCATAGCCTCAGTATCACAACGTTAAACAGATTGCCTGTATGGTGATATTCTCCAACTATCATACAATCCAAGCATAAATAAAGTAGGTGCAATCCTATTATTCTCATTAGGCTGAGGCATCTGGGTAATAGACATTTTTCCAATTTTTCAGCATCCATTCTCAGAGGCAAATATTTGGAGGTCAGGTACAGGTTGAATGTATAGTGAAGCTCCCTTTAGATTTCCCCGTCAAGCACCTCCAAAACCAGTGCATGTCAGTCATTGTCAGTATGTTTTTAAAGACATGTTCCTATCAATGAGATGGTGCAGAGCATTGACACAGAGAAACACGGTGACAGTGAAGGTGAGGGGCTCAATTCACCCCATTGTTGAGCTATCCAACTCCTTGAAGTAGGTCAATCTTTCTTCTGTTCAGGGCAACATCGGTGTCAGATGGCTTGGATCAGGGAGAAAAACTTATCATCACTGTGCATAATTAAATCATTTGATTCTTCCTGAAATCCTCCTTTTTCTGTTTATCTCTTTTCAATTTCAAATACTTTCATTTACAAAGTAAATGTTTACAAAGTCAGTGGTTTGAAGGAGTTACTGAGGTCAGCACTTGATGGGAATTTTAAGAAAAGGTAATTCTCTGAATGTGGTGTCACTGGAAGCAACCATTTATTATCTATCTTCAGTTACCCTCAAGAAGGTGGTGATGAGCCTCTTTTTTGAATCACTGCAGTCTATCTTGTGTAGATACATCCACAGTGCTGTCAGGAAGGAGGTTCCAACATTTTAACCCAGCGACATTGAAGGAATGGCGATACAGTTCCAAGTCAGGAAGGTGTGTGGCTTGAAGGGGAACTTGCAGGTGGTGGTATTCCCAAGCATCTGCTGCCCTTGTCCTTCCAGATGGTAGAGATCATAAGTTTGGAAGGTGCTATTGAAGGAGCCTTGGCAAACTGCTGCAGTGCGCCTTGTATATGGTACTCACCGCTGCCACTGTGTGTCAGTGGTGGAGGGATTGAATGTTTCGGTTGGTGGTTAGGGTGTCGGTCAAGCAGCTGCTTTTTCCTGGATGGTGTCGAGTTTCCGAAGTGTTGTTGGAGATGCAAATGGAGAGTATTCCATCACACTCCTGACTTGTGCCTTGTAGATGGTACCCAGGATTTGAGGAGCCTGGAGGTGAGTGACTCACTGGAAAATTCCCAGCCTCCGACCTGTTCTTGTAGCATACTTTATTTTTATATGGAAAGAAATGCCTCAGGTCAATGACCTTTCAGTAGACTGGGTGATATTAGAGATAAACAGCTTTTAGGCAAGTAGAGAGGGACGAAAAAGTGGGGGGTGGGGGTAGGTAAGAAAAGAGGGCAGGAGTGATTAAAGGACAAACAAAATATTCACTTTGGTATTGAAAGTGATAAAGGAGTTGCTTTTTAGGGAGTACTTCATGCAGAGGAGTTTAAACACAGACATCCCAATCAACTGGCCAGGACACACATTTCCCAATATTTCAAACCACAGGAACCCTTGCCTGAGTAGACCATGAGTCCATATTCACACAAAACAGAGTGATACATCTTGTCTCCGTGAACAAGCATTTGACTCTTGAAAACAATGTATTGATTTCAGTAATGTTTACAACTAACAGGAGCAGTGGTTAATCTCCTCTATCAGTTAATCAGCTCCAACACCCACTGAACATTTGTAATGTTTATAGTTCTGGAATCTGAGAGAACCTGCCTTGTTCAGAGTAAATTAGCAGAGATGAGAGACAACCATGAAATTGGAATGTCTCTGAATATATTAACAACATTGCCGTACGCTGAGCAATAGTTGTTCTCATATTCATCTGTCATTAAAATGATCCTTCACACTTTAATTAACACACAGATTAGCAGAAACGCTATTAACTATTACATTGAGGTATAGCCACACCCCTTCCCAGTTTGCACAAATATCTCAGACTAAAATACATCTCAAACTTAAACAACTATTTCGCCCCATGTTATTCACAGTGTGAGCCTGTCTCCCACCTCCCTGTGTAGATCTGTCAAGTACTTTGTGTAATAGCCTGATTTATTCCATAGCTGACCTTGTTTTCATCACCAGTTTGGATGGTCCCTGGCAGTTGGATAGAACAATAATGATTTATTGAGAGGTTCAGTCCTTTGCGTATGGATTTGGATTTGGATTGCCATTGTGGTTGTTGTTGCAATGTGGATATAGATTTAGGTTTAGCTTGGGGTTGGGTTCAGGTTTGCATTTTAAATTGGGTCTAAGTTGAATCTGGGCTTAGTTTGGGGCTAAGGTTTGAGTTTGGGTTTTGGCTTGGAAATGGAATTTGAGTTTAGAGCTCTGGAATGGGGTTGGATTTAGGTTTCAAGCTTTGGTTTGGGATGGTCTTGAGTATAAGTTTGAGCTTGGGTTGGGTTAGGTTGGGCAAGAAGGTTTGGGCAGGAATCAGGAAGGTTATTGTCCCTTGTGTTGTTTATGCCGTCATCCAGTTTGGGATTTGAGTTGAGGGTTGGATTGGGGTTTGAATTTAGAAAGAGTTGAAGTTTGTGTTGGGTTTGGGTTTGGGTGGTAAAGTGGACACTTTGACTGGTAATTGGTTGGGATTATGGTTGATTTGAGATGTAGATTTGGATTGTCGGTGGGGTTGATTGGGATTAGGGTTAGGTTTGGTATTTCGCTTGACTTTAGAGTTTGTTTGTTGGTTGTGATTGGACTAGGTTGTAAATTGGGTTTGAATTTAGGTATGGTTTGGGTTGGATTTGGACTTGTTCACAGTTTAGGGTTGCATTTTGATTTGGTTGAATGGTAATTTTTCAGGTTCCTGAACAATTCTGATGGTTTGAGCTTCGGCTTTGAAGAACTGACTAAATTGAGTCAGAATGGAGATCAGGTTGGAGAGAAACTTGAGAATAAATCTGAAGTTGAACCACAGAAGTCACTCCTCACTCCACAGAGAAATAATAGTGATAATATTGATCTCACAAATGAACAATGCAGATAGAATAGAAGCGGGCTATTATGTGCCCTGAGCAAAATGATATAGGAACCATCATACCATAGTGTATGTGATGATATGGCGAAGAGCAAGTATGAATGAGAGGAAGCTGTAGTTGTGAGGGCAGTAGCAGTTTCTGTGAGTGTGATTGTAAGCTTTCCCTGCTGGCTGGAAGTGAGCCATGGAAAAGAGGAACAAAAGAAATGTTAGTATTGAGGCTAAAGTGGAATGCTTGATGGGCTGTGTAGAATGCACAAGAGTTGTGAAAGAAAATTTTACTTTAATGATCTAGGGGAGATCATTTAATTTCTCCTGGGATTGCCTGTCCTGGCAAGTATTCTGTTGGCACTCAAATACTGTGGAGTAATTTTCCACAGTGCCTGCCGACTAAGTGTGGAGAATCAAACCTCTCTTCTGCTATTCACTAGTTTCACCCAGCATCTCCCAAAGCTGCAGCTGAAAATCTCAGGGGCCTGCTGGAACCAGTGTTGACCATCTATACTTTCCTGCAGTTCCACCATGTTTTGTCCACAAAAAAAAAATGTACCCAGCCTTTCAGGTGATGCAGACATTAAGAACCTGCAGCAGTGTCAAAGTTTTTCTTAGCTGCTAATTGATGAGTTGGCTATGGGGACCACACTTGGTACAGTCAACTTGCCTCCACCTAACCAAAGTAATGGTTTTCCTTGCACTCCAACATCTAATTCTTGTCCGTTTTACACTGAGACACTAAAAATGCCCCTAGTCTGTGGCATGAGGCCAGGGCAATTTTAACTCCTGAGTCTCATTACAATAGTGATGACCTGTCTTCCACTCTAACCTGGTGGGAATGATGTAAGGCCAACTGGTGAGTACACGGCAGGATGTTGCCTTTGGGGACTTGTGGGAATGGGGCATGAGAGATCCAATGTTTTCTCATGGGGCCGAGGGAAAACTCCTGCTCCTCCTGGCCCACAAGGAAATCTTGCAAAACAAATGAACTTCCTGTCTTAGCCTTACTTGAGGCCTGCTCCTGCTTCGTAGGCCAGTGTTCCTGGCCAATCCTGCACATAACAGTGACTTTTGCATATCAATGAGGCCACAGCAAAGGTGAGCTGCTGAGTATTCTAACCTTCCACAGTCTCCATTCTCATTGGACACAGATGCAGCAGAGTGTGTTCAAATGGAATCTTATAATTCTGCTTGGGAATTCTGAAGAAAGAAACCTATTGCTACTGATGTCTGCAATTTGTTACACAACAAAGTTTTAGGGGAGCGTTGGATAATGTTGACTAGAAATCCAAATAGATTCATCTTGCACAGCACTCCTCCTTGTTCAGTGGTCACTCTTGTGTGGTCATACAGCCAAAATTATGGCTGAGCAATGGTGTTACTCAGTTCCAATACTAGCAGGTAGATTATGGATTTAGATGCATGAGATGGAGATGCAGATGTCAGTTTTGGCTAGGCTACCCAATGTATAGTAGCTGTTACATCTGTCGGAAGTTTGTAAGCTCAAGCCCCACACTAAAGCCTTGAGCACTTGATCCAGGCTAAAGGATTGCTGCACTGTCAGAGGTGCTGTGTTTTGAATGAGGTGTTAAGCCAATCTGCAGTCTCAAAAGGATATAAAAGATCCCAAGCCATTATTTGAAGAACAGGGAAGATTTCCTGGTCAAGTATCCCTCAACCAACATCGCTAAAACAGGTTATCTGACCATGATTTCATTTTTCCTACACTCAAAATTTAGCTGTAAAATACACTGGGAGGTATTGAGATTGTGAAAGGTGCTTCATAAATACAAGTTCTTTCTTTCCTGTTGTGCACCAGTAGTGCAACATTTTCCTAGTGATGCAATTTCAAAGGTTAATCTACTTCCTTTCTGGTGAACAAACTTGTACACTTATAATCTCACTGAAATTATTGGTGTTTGGAGAAGCCTAGAGTGTTATCAGTGCTATATAGTCCCCAGTTCCAAGTGGAAAATCTCCTTCTGACAGACAGCCAAACCTTAAGTTTAATTAGATCCCACAAACTTATCAAAAGGTCACAGGAGGAAAGTTATAATGTGGCTTAATTGTTAAGTAATGAGAGTTGTGCCGTGAGCATCAAACTCTACACAAACCCTGCCAGATGGTATCCGTCATTGAACAGACAGACATTCACCACAGAATGCCAACTTCAACCCCATCCCTGGGATAAATTGGATATCATGTGCCTTCCTGCTTCCAATAACAAACAGCTGATGTTAATTCTCGATGTGTTCCAAACTAAAATTAAGCTTCCATGTAAGATCACTTATATGTGAATGCTGAATGAATTGAGATAATGAATCACTCACATGATAAGATAAAAGCAAAAATTGCGGATGCTGAAAATCTGAAATAATAACATAAAATGCTGGAAAAATTCAGCAGGTCTGGCAGCACGTGGAAAGAGAAGCAGAGTTAAAGTTTTGAGTCCAATATGACTCTTCTTCGGAACTGTTGAGGTTTTTTACCATTTTATGTTTTTATTTCAGATTTTAATCACTCACATTTTAGTCTATGGGAAATGTAAAGTTCATAATTTCACCTCCTGAGGTGGTGAAAGGTGCATTTATATCGCAAAGTATTTTACAACCAATGATATACTTCTGAAGTGTTGCAATGCAGGGAAACAGCGCTGCCAATTTTCATGAGGCAAGATCCCTCAATTAGATTCCAAAATTCAAGGATAGAAATGAGTAGATAAACTGTTTTTAGGTGTTGTTTGAGGTTTACATACCAGGAGAACTCTCCTGCCCTTCTTTCAATTGTGCCATGCGATATGTAACAGCCAGGTGAAAAGGGCAGGCAGGCCTTGGTTTTAATCTGTAAGGTGACGCCCCTGACAGTGCTGCACTTCCTTAGTACTGCACTGGAATGACAGCAGGGCCAATGGCACCTTTCAATAGAATTGTCAACAGGGCTGATTGCACAGTGACAATAATGAATCGCCAGCTGGTTTTAACTCCACCCGCTGACTTTATTGAATGAGGAAAGTAGGTGGAGTTTAATAGGGCCTTCAGATTTGACTTCACCTGTTTTGTGCTATTGCACAAGAAATACTTCAGCCCACTATTTAAGTTCAAGACCTTTCGTCAGACCCATTCTGACAGAGGACCTACACCTGAAACATTAGCCTATCTTTTTGCACAACTGACTTGTGTATTTCCCATGTTTTTGTTTCAGATTGTTGTTTCTTTTTCTCTCTATTTATGCTGGAGAAGGAACAGTGCCCCAGTGAAAGGTGACACTTATAGCATTATTTGTTTCCCAAATACCATGCCGCTGTGCTTCAAGAAGCAGTTTTCAAAAGTCACCAATGGTGGTGGGAGGCAATTCAAGGAACATACAGCACAGCTCATGCTGCCAGTCATTAGACCTCATTATGGTAGATTGTGAATGTGTATAACAATGTAAAATGAGTGATAATAAATCAGCAGCCTATTCTTACATCTGTCCTGGTTACCAATTGCCTTCAATAGAAATATAAATGGGTAGAGAAGTGAAATCTCTCATAGAGTGTATAGAGTGTATATTAGATCTGATAATATGTAATGAGACAGGATTAAGTAATGATCTCATAAAAAAGAATTCTCTAAGGAAGAGTGATCATAACCTGATAGAATTTCACATTCAGCTTAAGGGCTGAATTTTCCCCCGTCAGGGGGGATGTTGAAGGGTGGGCATGCAGAGATGCGCTTCCAATTGGGGGCGCGGCACCATTTTATGTGGGTGGGCCAATTAAGGCCTGCCCAGCGTGATGTCCACATAGAAGCGCTATGAGCTCCCTGTGCAGGCGGGGGGAATTCCAAAATCAAGAGTGCGCTCTTTCACCTCAGGGAGATCGGTTGTTCTGTGACAAGCATTAAGAATAAAAATAAAAAAATTCCTGACATGTCCCCTTATATGACAATGTCACATGAGTTGGGACATGTCCATAATTTTCACAAAAACTTTATTAAAATTTTTTAAAGCCTACATGAAACCTCATCCTGACCGTGGATGAGGTTTCAGGCTTTTTCTAGTTCACGCCAGGGCTCCTGGCCTGCCCGCCACCCTTAAGGTTGGACAAGCAGGTCCTTTAATTACATAATTGACTCACCGCGCGTAACATCCTGCCCTAAGGGTGAGAACTTGAATCTGAAACTAACATTTTAAACTTAAATAAAGGCAAAGGCATGAAGACAGAGTTATCTAAATTTGAATGGGAAAATAGATTAAAAGGTAAGACAGTCGATTAGCAGTGGCAAACATTTAAGGAGATATTTCATTATTCTAAGCAAAGATATATTCTATTGAGAAAGAGAGATTCTACAAGAAGGATCAGCTAGCTGTGGAAAAGTAAGAAATTTAACTATGCTATCAAATTGAAAGAAAAAGTGAAGATCACTGGTAGGCCAGAATTTGGGAAAAGTTTAGAAACCAGCATAGGATGGCTAAAGAAATAATAAAGACTGACAAAATAGATAACGAGAGTAAGCAAGCTAGAAATATAAACACAGATGGTAAGAATTTATACAAGTATATTAAAAGGAAGAAGGTAGCTAAAGTAAATGTGGTCCCTTACAGGAAGAGACTGGGCAATTAATAATGGGAATCAAGGAGATGACAGGGACTTTGAACAGGTTGGGCCTCAACTTACTGGAATTTAGAAAAATGAGAGGCAATATTAAGAAAACATATAAGATTTGAGGGAGCTTAACAGGGTAATCACTGAGAGGATGTTTCCCCTCATGGGCAAATCCAGAACTGGAGGGGATAGTTTAAGAATAAAGGGATAGCCATTTAAGATGGAGATGAGGAGGAACTTATTCTCTCAAAGGGTTATAAATCTTTGGAATTCAGTATCCAGAGAGCAGTGGAGGCTGATTAATTGGCCAGGTTTTACATCCTGGGGTGGGCCCCTGACCTGAATAGGTACAAAATCGCATGAAATAACATCAGGCCAGCGTCCTGACGTCATCGCACACAAAGCACGCGCGCGGAAGTCAGAAGAGTGTCTGCCAACAATTAAGCAGGCAATTAAGCTCATTAACGGCCCAATTATAAGTGATTTTTCTTGACCCATCCAACCTTACGGTTGGCAGACGGACAATCGGCCAGGCAGGCTTTACATTTTCATCGAACTGAAGGATGAACTCTCCGTTAAAATTTAAAATTAAAATAAATATCTGGGGGCTGTTTTGTTCAATGAGGTGTGCTTTCAGGTGCTTTATTATGCCGCATGGACATTTTTTGCAGCACTTTTATGCTTTCTTTTACTGTTTGGAGGTCTGCAGCTCCCTGAGGCATCTGTCTCCTTCAGGGAGCTCAGTGGAAATGCTCGCCAGCACCTGCGGTAACATCGGCACCCGCCCTCTTCCCGCCCTCACCGGCAGTGCTGAACCTTTCTCAGGGCACATTTCACACTGGCTGGCTGTTAATTGGCCAGCCAGTGTGAAATCGTGGTCAGAGGCCAATCGCGGTCGGGGGACGGTTTCCTGCCTACTCTCAAGCCCACTAATCGCGTGCACCAAACGAGTGAAAAATTCAGGCCATTAAGTATATTCAAGGCTGAGATAGGGAGATTCTTGAACTATCAGGGAGCAAAAGGATATGGGGAATAGGTAGGAAAGTGGAGTTGAGGCCAAGATCAGGTCAGCCATGATCTTATTGAATGGGGGAGCAGACTCAAGGGACTGTATAGACTACTCCTGCTCCTATTTCTTCTGCTCTTATGCTCTTATTGAATCTACATCCATCATTCTTTCAGACAGCACTTTCAAAATCATGACAACTTGCTCCACAAAGAAAAACCTCCCCTTTTCCACCTTATATCTATGTCCCCGGTTACCAACCCTGCTGGGAACAGTTTTTTCTTTATCTACTCTATCAGAATCCCTCATAATTTTGAATACCTCGATTAAATCTCCCTTTAACCTTCTCTGCTCTGAGGAGAATAGCCCCTCTTTCTTAAACCACAGATTTCTCCCCACTGCTGCTATGAGCTGGGAAACTTTTCCATTAATTAACTCCACTCGAGCGCTTTCGTATTTGACAGCAGTGCGCTTGTGAGAGTTCCCTAACTCAAAGGAAGCTCGATTTCATAAACCATAACATTTCAAAAAATCATTTTCCTTACAATAATACAAAGCTTTAAAAGGAATAATATTTAAAAGAAAGTTCCAGTCCGAGATTCAGGAGCAAAGGTAACCTGATTTGATTTTAAAATCATATTCTTTTCATTTGTTTTCATGAATAAATAGGAGAAAGACTATCCTTCCCTGTTCCTGGCCTGCAATAAAACCTGGCATTCTTCATTTCAATGGCAAAGATGCTGCTGGCCTCTGACCTGCATACAGACATTCCTGCTGCTGCTCAGTGGTCTGTGTAGAATGCACAGTTACAGTCATTTGGACCAAATTCCCTTCTGCACTATTTTTAAATACATGAGGTTACTGCCTGTGTTAAACTGACAGAAGGGCAAACAATTGTGCTACGTGTTCTTTACAGGAAAGAAGAATGTGGAGAGGTTGTATAAATTAAATAATACAATTTTAATGTGGGTGCAGGAACATAGAGACCTGGGGGCTGTACATACATAAATCTTTGAAGGTGGCAGGAGAAATTGAGAACGCTGTTAAAACAAATACAGGATCCTTGGTTTTATCATAGAGGCACAGAGTACAAAAGGAAATAAGCTATACTAAATCTCTGCAAATCACTGTATAACTCTGCTGGAGATCTGTTTCTTCATTCTTTCATGGGAGATGGATGTCGCTGGGAAGGCCAGCATTTGTTGTTCATCCTTAATTGCCCTTGAACTGTGTGGCTTGCTAGGCCATTGCAGAAGATAGTTAAGAGTCAACCACACTGCTGTGGGTCTGGAGTCACATGCAGGCCAAACCAGGTAAGATGGGTAAGGGTGGAAGTTTCCTTCCCTAAAGGACATTGATGAACCGGGTGTTTTTTTTAATGGCAATCAATGATAGTTTCATGGTCACCATTACCAAGAGTAACTTTATATTCCAGATTTTTTAAATTAATTAAATTCAAATTCTACCAGCTGCCATGGTGGGCTTTGAACCCATATCCCCACACCATTAGCCTAGACCTCTGGATTACTAACCCATCAACATTACCACTACGCCAATATCTCCCCTATTCCCACTGCTGCTGCCACGCCCCCACCCTGCACCCCAGTTCTAGGCACTACACTTCAGGTCAAGCCCTTTGGAAGGTGCAGAGAAGAATGGTGCCAGGGACAAAGGGTTAAGATATGTGGAAAGGCAGGAGAAACTTGGGTTGTTCTCCTTCGAGCAAAGAAAGCTAAGGGGAGACTTGATAGAGAAAAACAGAATTATGAGGGATTTTGTTACAGTAGTTAGGGAAAATCTGCTTCCAGTGACAGGAGCATTGGTAAACAGGAGACACAGATTTAATGCAACTAGCAAAAGAACAAGACGAGGAGATTTTTTTTACATAGAGAGTTATTATGTGGAATGTGCTGCCTGAAAGTGTGGTGGAAGAAGATCCCACAGTAACTTTCATAAGGAAAACAAAAACAAAAATACCTGGAAAAACTCAGCAGGTCTGGCAGCATCTGTGGAGAGGAGCACAGTTAACATTTCGAGTCCGAATGACCCTTCAACAGAACTAAGTAAAAATAGAAAGGAGGTGAAATAAGAGCTGGATAGTGGGCCAGTGATAGGTGGAGATAACCAAAAGATGTCACAGACAAAAGGACTCGAAATAGGCTAAAAGGTAGAGATAAAACAATGGATGGAAATACACTTAAAAATAATGGAAGTAGGTGGGAAAAGAAAAATCTATATAAATTATTGGAAAAAACAAAGATTTTTCTTTTCCCACCTACTTCCATTATTTTAAGTGTATTTCTATCCATTATTTTATCTCTACCTTTTAGCCTATTTTGATCCCTTCCCCCCACCCCACCCCCACTAGGGCTATCTGTACCTTGCTCGTCTTGCTTTCTACCCTTAATTAGCACATTCCTTAGATAATATCACCACCTTCAACTCCTCTTTGTCCTTTTGTCTGTGACATCTTTTGGTTATCTCCACCTATCACTGGCCCTTGATCCAGCTCTTCTTGTCCCACCCCCCCCACCCCTTAAACCAACTTATATTTCACCGCTTTTCTATTTTTACTTAGTTCTGTTGAAGGGTCATTCGGACTCGAAACATTAACTATGCTCCTCTCCACAGATGCTGCCAGGTCTGCTGAGTTTTCAAGGTATTTTTATTTTTGTTTTGGATTTCCAGCATCCACAGTTTTTTGCTTTTAACTTTCAGAAGGAAATTGGGTAAATAGTTAAAGGTGAAAAACTGCAGGATGACAGGAAAGAACCAGCACACATACAATGGGCTAATGGCTTCCTCTTGTGCTGTATCAATCTATGTTTATATGAGAACAGCACCAAGAGGCAATGGCATGCCTGACAACTCCACTTTGAAAGCTGCCTGAGCAGGAAAGTTATTCCTGGAAATAGGATCCTGAGGAATTTCCAAGTGGAGGCAGGAGACAAATGTTCTCCAATTACAATGTTTAATAAATAGATTGATATTTATGGGATAGAGCCCAAAATTTACTGATGTACACCCCCATTGCGTGAGGTTCAACACGTGAGCATAAATGTGCAAAATCATGCCTGTACAGTAATTCCCCCTCCACACTGTCCCATCAAACACTCTCCGAGAAGATACAGCATCGCTTAGATCCTATGGTGGGCCTTCATGGGCCTGTTGCGTATTTTATGTCCCAGAGCTATGCAGAAATGACACCAGTTTCTATGGGCGGGATTGTCCCAGATTTGCACAAAGTGTGGTAGCGGGTGGGAAAAATGTTGTTTTACCCACCAGCTGCAATGGCGGGTTTTCGCACCGTATCGTCCCATTCCTGCCTCATTAATTATGCAGCCACAGGAAACATACTGTCTCGCTAGCAGTCAGCCTCTGATTTGCCCATAATGCCATTACCTCGCCACTTCCTCACACAGGTGCCATATTTAAACTGCAGACACGTATGCACTTCTCAAAGCTTGCAGCCCAGGACTGCTCCAGTGAAGACATGACTCCAAAACCCAAGAAGAGTGCAACCCCCGATTCAGTGAAGCATCACTGGGTACCTTCTGGATGCTGTGGAGGTCTGGTGCAACGTTCCCTATTCCCGCTCTGACCACAGGAGGCCCATCAGTCTCACAACTCTGGCGTGGGATGTGGTGGCAGAGGTGATCAGTGCCAATGCTGCACAGAAGAGGTTGGCCATCTAGTGCAGAAAGCAGATGAATGATCTCATCTGTGTCACCAGAGTAAAGCAACCATCTTATCACTCTAAACTCACACACTCACAAGGCCATCAGACACTCACTGGCATCTCACTCACTGTGAGCTGAAGGGACATCACCACTCACTCTCTCACACACACCCTCACATCTCCAATGGGGCTAGAAAATTCCGACCTATGTGTGTACAGATTTTATTCACACTGCTTTAAAATGTTTGATCCATGTTCACTCTCTCATGCTTCCAGCAATTTCTATAGTTTGTTTACTTTACTCTGAGTCCATATCCAGGCTTAACAAATCAAGAGCAGTGAGTATAGAACAGTCAACAGACTCGCTGTCATGAAGCTATTAATGTATATAATATTTTGGAAAATATTTTTCTTTTAAAAAAGAGGTTTAGTCTGCAGTTATGTCTTAATTAGATTAAAGTCAGCTAGTCTGGGTGCTTTGATATGTACTAGTTTTGATATGTAAGAGAGATCGCGTGCATTTGTATTTTTTGAATAGAGCATTCAAGAAGTGGGGTGAAAACATGACGCCTTTCTAGCAGCTACCAAGCAATATGTTTACATTACTAATAAAATTGGTACAATGAATGGGGTTTCATTGTTAAAAGGTAATGGAGCCATAGCCACAATCATTCGCGGGTTCCTCTTCCACAATGATGGCTCTAAAATTTCAGGCCTTCATTTTAAAAAATGGTTCTGCAGCTATCTGTGCCTCCATTTTGAGACACCTTGTCAGTCCCCTACCTGCCTCAGTAGTGCTGTCCAGCACTGTGGGCCCTCACACTGGCCCCTGGTATTGCTATCTTGCCCGCTATCTTTAACTGGATGACAAATATAGACACATCCTGTTAATTGGATCTCCTGTAAGATTGTGAAGCTATCTGGATGTTAGAAATCAGCAGGTTTGGGACCCAGACATGGTCCTGATCCACAATTATCTATGTCTGGAAGATTCCAGCCATCATCTTTGGGCAGAATCATCCCAGATTTGTACTAAGTGCGGTAGCAGTCAGGCAAAATGATGTTTTATCCGTTGGCCATGATGGCGGGTTTTCACGCTGTATTGTCCCAAACTGGCCGCATTACTTATCCATTCCCGGGAAACATACCATTTCCATGGCAGATGGGCTCTCATTCACCCACCACGCCATCACCTCGCCGCTTCATATTTAAAGGCCAGCCATGCGCACACATCTCAGTGCTTCCAGCCCATGGCTGCTGCAGGGAAGATGTCCACGAAAGGCAAAAGGGCTGCAGGCTCCAGGTTTAGCGACATGTCACTGGAATGCCTTTTGGATGTCATGGAGGCCCACATGAAGTCCTCCACCCCCACTCTGGCCACAGTATGGGAGCTGGCTGACCAAACAGGCTTGGGAGGCAGTGGCAGCAGTAGTCAGTACCAATGCCCTTCAAAAGAGGACAGCCACCCAGTGCAGCAAGAAAATGAATGATCTCTTCCGTTCCGCCAGGGTAAGTCACTCTTCTCACCACTCTCAACTCACACACTCACACTTAAACATTCCAGGGCCCTCACTCACTGCCAGTTCAAGGGACATCACCATTCACTCTCTCACACTCACCGTCATTGTCCTCATCCTGTCCATGGGACTACACACCACCTACACAGGCCAGGCATACTTATCATCTGGCCTGGCAGGCATCTTGCTTACACATTCTCCATCTCTATTCATGCAGGTCAAGCTGGCACACAACAACATGGAGAGATCGCAGGCTGGTGGGGGAATGCCTAAAATCAAGGTCCTCGCGGACTTTGAAAACAGCCATCCAACCGGCCGGCGATGATCTGGACCAGTCCTCTTCTGATGGTGAGGTCAGTGATGCTCTACCAAGTGAGGATCCAGCAGTGCAACATCCATCAGACAACCATTCTGTGAGTGATGTCACACGGCACTGCCATGCACTAATTATCTCCCCTTGCTTCCACAGGCACATCTGGAAGCAGCCAACAGAGTCCATGACCCAGAACCTCCAATCAAGCTGTTAAGAAACCTTTTAAAATAGCCTCTGGATCACAATCTAGTGAGCACACCACATTGTCTGATCCACTGCAGGCGGTGGGAGGGACTTCCCAGGTGTCCAGCATTCAGAGGACAGCTGGAGGCCAGAAATCTGCTGAGTTCGAATCAGATGACAAGCCTCTGGACTCAGTCATGTCACAGTTGCTGGAGCTGCAAAGGTAAGCTTGGGAACATCAGGAAGGGATGTCCACTTGTTAGGAAATAGAGATAGTTTAAGTAAGTGATATCAGCATTTGTGGGTGTTAGAAATGAGTTTTAGCTTTAAGCTTAAGTTTGATTTGTATTTCTGTAACTGTGTGTTAAGAAAAGTTCAAGTTGAGTTTTAGGCTCACTTTAAAAGGTGCCTGCATTTCCAATGAGAGTTTATGACCGTGAGAGAAATTAAGCAAACACAAGAGCAGAAAAACTTGACTGTTGCCGACCAACAAGGGTCCAGAGAGGCAGGTCGCTCCCACAGGCACACACAGAAGAAACTAGAAACAGCAGTTTTTGAGTTCAGGTTTGAAGACAGCTGCCAAGCAGAAGCAATCTAGAAGGGGCAGATACCCAGTCCCAAGCTATAGTTGTTTGGAAGTAGCTGCCAGAGAGAGACTAAAGTAAAAGGGGAGGGGTAGATAGGAAGTCTCAAGCTAAAGAAGAAAATCCCCAAGAGTCCAGGAGAGTGGAACAGGAGAAAGTCCCAAGCAGACCTACTAGTCAAAGGAAGGATAGGGACCTGGCAAAGGTCCTGTTAAGTGAAGTTAAGAGTGAGGGGCAGAGAAAGGCTGCAAGCTTCAAGCGTAAAGCTCCAAGGTGCAGGAAGCAGAGTCAAAGTGATATAAAGGCTTGTGAGATTTCAGAAGGTCCAAAGAGGCAATTGGAGGTCTGTAACTCTTTGCTATGGGAATATGAAGCAGTGATTTGTTGTTGACAGCTGAGTCGGTGACAGAGAGTGCATGGAAGAAAGCTTGAATGCATATGGTGACCCGGGGAGAGGAACATCGGATGGAGAGTTCGAAACCCTGGAGGTGAACTCTTGTGTAAGGCATCTGAGGGAAAGTATCAGTTTTGGAGAAGATTCCAAAGCAAGTTCTTGGAGAGTGGAGATTGGAAACTCTCATGTGAAAGATGGAGTTCAGTAAGACTGGAAGCTCATGGTGTGACAAGCATCTGGGGAGTTGATGAGAGATCCATAGCATCTGATTGAGGTGGCATCCATCACTTGGTTTCAGAGTTAGGTTTGTCTGACCACAGGTCGCCAGTTGGTTTACATGGACTGTACTTACTGTGCACATTAGAGTATAACCTGTGTTTTGTAACCTGTGTTATCATTACAAATCTGTATATATCTGTAAAGATGTAGTTGTGTGTGAAGGATTATTGTAATATCGTTAATCTTTTCTTGTTTAATAAATGTTTTATGCTTTTATTAAAAGTTCATTAGCTGATGCTGGTGATTCTGTTCAGTAGCCCCTCTCCACGTATCTAAGCAAACAAATAAAAGTTAGGATCTATCAAGCTAGGTTCCAACCTGGGATCAGGCTTGTCCAGGGGTAACCTCAGCTGGGAATCATAACATGCTGCACTCCTCAATTGCAAGGCATGATAGAAGAGTGCGTCCGCCTACAGGCTGAGGTGATAGTGCCGGCATGCCAATGCATCAAAGTCAACACTGGTAGGATGGCAGCCACCATAGAGACCTTGGTCCAGGACATCCCTCCTGCACAGCTGTGTGGGCTCAACTCCATCCCTGATGCCATAGTTGGTCTCCAACAGTGTGTACGCAAAAGGCATTTGGGGCAGCTCAATCTCACTCCAGCTACCCCTTCTCCTCAAAGAGTCAGCCTGGGGCCCTTGGGCACCCATAAAGAGGAGGATCAGCAGGTGTGCCCCCCGATGCCATCCATCCAGGTGACTCTGAGAGTGTCTGGCTCAACTGAATCCTGTAACCTCTGCAGCTCTGGCTCCACAGCCCGAGGAGGGTGCACTGCCACACAGCAGGATCCCAAAAGCAGACCAGGGCCCTCCAGCTCTCTGCCCTCCAAAGGACATCTGCCAAGGTCACCACAGACAGGGCGTAGCAGTCAGCAGGCTGCCTCCACCTCCGTTGTAGATATTCAGGGAGTACCAAGCGGCAGGATTAGGAAAGTTAAGAAAATGTAATTCTTTACAGTTACAAGCAAATAAACTAAATTTAAAACAAGAGGGACAAATCAAAAGGCAGCCCCTTAAAGGGAAACTGCAAAAACAAAAAGCAAAATTCAAAGAAAACTTACAGACATTAAATCAAAATATGATTAAAGGGGTCTATAAAGCACCCCAATGCCCCCGGTGCTCACCAAACATGGAAGGCCTTGAAGGTGCCATTGGACACTGTGCGCTCCCTCTTCAGGGACACTCTCCCACAAGCATAGCCAGGGAAGCAGGGCAGACAGTCGGGCCGGATGGCCCCCTCAATCACCTGCTGCCTGGACCTGTTGCTGGCTGTTTCACAAGGAGGTCCTCCTCCCTTCCCGCCCACCTCTGTATCAAGTGCCCATAGATCAGGAGCGTGGGACTAAAGTGTAAACAAAACAACAGTAAAAGGTTTTTCAAGTAACTAAAAACAGGGTGCAGCCTATAACAACTTACAGTCCACGGACTTCCCAAGGTCACAAAAAATGCAGGCATCTTGGAAGTCCATGAACCGACACATCCTATAATTGTATGGGACTGCTGCGTGCAACACCCTCCACCGCAGGTCCGTAACAGAAAGAGTGAGGACACCTACATAGAGGGACCCCCACTGGGGACCTCCATCACCGGATGGCAACAAGGCATGCCAGGGTGTGTCCAGGTGGTGGGCGAGGGCAAGGAAGTGAAGGGTGCAAAGCAGCATCCCATACAGGAAACCACTCCGCGCTGTGCTAAAGGCCACAGAGGGCACTTCCGCCAGGCGGCTCAGGCTGCTGGCCCCGGCTCCTGAGAGAGGGTTTGGGATTTGGGGCCAATGTGGAATTCTGTCCGAACAGGGGTACACTCAGATGGACACCTGCACCACCTCGAGCCCTAGAATGATGCAGGACCGTCCCTAGGTCATGGATGGCATTGGCCATGATCTGGATGTCCACTGATGCATGATGCGCCAACTCCTGTGGAAGCATCCAGCCCACTCCGCCACCCAGCATGTCCCCGATCCTGGTCACTCCAGCAGCCACAGCCCTCCTCTCTGCCAGCCACCAAAATTGGCAAAGGTGCAGATTCCTGAGCAGCGGTTCTCTGATGATAGCCACTACTCCTGATGGCAGAGAGCTGTGTCGTGAGGCGAACATGTTCCAGATTTTGATCAGGACCTGGTATAAGACGGGCAACACCTGCAAGGAGCCACAAAGGCCCCTCAGGTCTACAAACAGGAGCTCACAGCATAATTTAGGCTGTGCACCTGGTGGAAAATACATGCCCAGGGCACACCATCTCAGAGAGGGATCTAAATTATCGCTGCAAGACCTGAAGGTGGAAAATCACCATCTGGGTGCATAACTCTTTTGAGTCAAAACAATTAAACTAAATTAACAAAATCAGGGACAAAGTAAAAGCAGCCCCTTAAAGGGACACTGCAAAAACAAAAGACAAAGTGTAAAGGAAACTTACCAACATCAAATCAAAATGTGATCTAAGAGGTCGATAAAACAGCCCAGTCTTCACGATGCCCACTGAGCACGGAAGGCCCCAATAGCGCCGGTGGATCATAACATGCTGCACTCCTCTCCAGGGACACCCGGCTGTGAACATAGCCGCAGAAGAAGGGCAGACAGTCAGGTCGGATGACCTCCTCGATCACCCGCAGCTTGGGCCTGTTAATGGCCAACTTGGCCAGGCCCAAGAGCAGGTTCACAAGGAGGTCCTTCTCCCTCCCCGACCCCTCCGCACCATGTGATCAAGGAGTTGTAACTCTTTTGAGTCCAACCAAATAAACAAAATTAACTAAATCAGGGACAAAGTAAAAGGCAGCCCCTTAAAGAGAAACTGCAAAAACAAAAGACAAATTTTAAAGGAAACTTACCAACATTAAACCAAAATTAAGGAGATGTAGTTGCTCAGCCTGGGCAAGGGTGTTAATCTTTTGTACATACTGTTCACCATTGTCAATAAACTCCCAAGAATGTCTCCCTGCCCATGGCTCCTTTTTCTGATGAGCAGTGTTCATGTCACTTAGATGTGAAATCTTTCTGTACAAGATAAAGGCAGGTGTCTCAGTCCGGGGCCCCTTCCCTGTGCTTTGTGCAGTTTCAGACCAAAGTGATTGTCCGGCCTCACACTCCTTGGACACATTACTGATTCCTGCACCTCGACGGTGCTCGTCATTGCTGCCAGAATGTAGTGGGCAGGCGTCATCAAGTTCCATCATTCTCTCTGTGTGCTCTCAGCACCTTGAAGGTGGGGCTGGCCCCTATCCCTTCAGCATCTGTGAACAGTGATACTGTGTTCCCGAAGGGGTCAGGTGCTGAAGGCAGTCAAAGGATAGGATGCTTCTAAAGTTTCATGGCTGTATCTCTATGACATGACCCTGATCACAGAGCACAAGTGAGCAGCCCTCAGCCAGGCAGGAGTCAGACATTCTCAGGGGGCTATGTGCAGATCTATGGAGTGTCCTCATTGCATGTCATCATCACCCTCCTGCAATCGAGCGACTATTAGGACTTCACTGCATCTCCATGACAGGAGCATTATCACAGAGGGTATGCGCACTGCCATAAGCCAGACTAGAGTCAAATGTTCACAGATGCACTGTGAGAATCTATGGGGTCTCCTTGCTGCATGTCTGTGCAGTATGAGGGCCTCCCGAGGGTGCCTGCCTCATCTGGCCAGTACGAAGGCCTCATCCCCATCATCACTACCTTCGAGGACCTACTCACCCTCATCCCAGTCAGTGCTCTCCTCTTCCAAGGAGACCTCCAGCTCCTCCTTAGCCAGCTCCTCTCTCCATTGTAGTGCCAGGTTGTAAAGGCCACAGCAGGCGATGACAATGCGCGACACCCTCTGTGGACTATATTGCAGGGCTCCACCAGTCAGTCCAGATACCAGAACCTCATTTTCAGCATCCCAATGGTCTGCTCCAACAAATTGCAAGTTGCAGCATGAGCCTCATTATATCTTTGCTCTGCCTGGCAGATGACTTGGCAGAATGAAGCATGTACAGTTCCCAACAAGAAAGACCAACATTGTGGTAGGAAATTGATGTTTATGACCAATAACACTTGTGTTTTGTTCATCCATATATTACATGTTAAATAAAACAGATATTGGGTTTGTTATAGTCTTCAACTCACTAGAGTGTTTTTCAATGCAGCTTTAAAAAAAACCAGGAAAACGCAAATGGTGTTACATGCAAAATTATACACCAAGTCAATGCTTAGGTCAATCCCTAGGTCACACCGTCACCTCACTGGACATTAGGCAGTCACAGTCAAAGGAGGCCGGATATATGAAATTTGTAACAGTTCCCTTGATGAAACATCACTTCAAACATGCTCAAGTAATGGTGCATAGTCCCCTTTGTTGTAATATAGCAACACCTTTAATCTCATATAAATGTGTATCTGCTGATGTGCCTTCCTACTGAATATTGCCTCATCCTCTAGCTCCCTGAACATAATGAGGATTGTCATAGGAATGATATACTGCCTGTTTGCAGGTGCTTAAAAAGAAGATTTAGTCTCTTTCATTTTTTAAAGATGGAAAAGATAAATATAACAAACCAATCCAAAATAGGAAAAAATGGCTTTTCCCAAAACTAAATACAATCACCACCCAGTCACCCTTCAAAGGCAAAACAATTAATTCAGAAAACAGCTAAACATTTCCCACTACCCCTTTTACCACCATCAACACTGCAAATTGGACTTTCATCTGCTGGTTCCATGTGCCTGAGTCTGCTAAATTCCTGAGGTCAGGAGACAATTGCCTAAGTGGGGGTGGGGGGGGAATGGACACAATTGTCTCACTAGAGGTGCACAGGAACATAGGTACAGGAGTAGGCCATCCAGACTCTCAAACCAATTATGTCATTTAATTTGATCATGGCTGATCTCAACTCCATTTATATGCCTTTGATTCATAACCCTTGATAGCTTTGGAGGGAGAAGTTGGGGTGCGGGTGATTGGGAAGGCATGAGGAAAAAGAGACTAAATATTGAAGGGAAGTGTTGGCAGATCCGCATTTTGGGGCCTTTCCATTAAGAGAAACCTGGTCCTTTTTTAAAATTGCTGACTTGAGAAAGCTAGCATTTCATCTTGCTATGGGACCCACTTCCTCTAGAATGTGGTCCTGGCAAATGCTGGATGCCTGCTTCCTGCTGAGGTGGCAACAAAGGAGGAGCTTGCAGGGATGCCACTGGATGACATTATTCCAGCAGGCCTGCTTCTGTCCCTGATATCGGCAGCAAAAGGAAGTGAACTAGCTGGAAACCAGCCATAAACATGCCCTGCACCAATTTCCACCCACTGATTAGTCCTGCCTGGCATGACACTGGCATCAATGCTCATGAAACCCGAAGTAAAATTAGGGTCCATGGTTTTTCTCACACCAGATACATATCACAACCAGTACATACACACGCATATAATTGGTCCT
The DNA here is from genome assembly GCF_017639515.1 of Carcharodon carcharias. Taxonomy (NCBI): domain Eukaryota; kingdom Metazoa; phylum Chordata; class Chondrichthyes; order Lamniformes; family Lamnidae; genus Carcharodon; species Carcharodon carcharias. The sequence continues at coordinate 21,985,544 of NC_054488.1, forward strand.
TTTACGTGTTAACTACCTCTGGCCATCTCTTAGCCCAAGGTAGCTTGGAGGAGTATGTTTCACATTTTGAAAGACACAATCTTAAACACTCCAAACAATTCTGAGACAAAAGTTATCAGAACTGTAGAGTATAGGGAGAAGCTTATATAAGAAGTCTGGCAGAATTCTAGATGTAAATAATCCCTTAACCTGGCAACTGTTTAAGACTGAACCAAGATATATGTGACCTTGGTGTCATACTTGACTGAATTTAGAACATAAGAATATAAGAAACAGGAGCAGCAATGGACCATACATCCCTTCAAGCCTGCTCTGTGATTCAATAAGATCATGGCTGATCTGATCATAGTCTTAGCTCCACTCGCTTGCCTATTCTGCCTTACTCTTGACTCCTGTTTAGTTCAAAAATCTGTTTACCTCAGCCTGGAATACATTCACTGACCTAATCTCCACTAATCTCTGGGGTAAAGAAATCCAAAGGTTTAGGACCCTCTGAGAGAAGAAATTCTTCCTCACCTTTTGCTTAAATTGGTGACCCCTTATTCTGTTCTAGATTCCCCCATAGGAGGAAACATCCTCTCAGCATCTGCTCAATTATATCATTAGAGGTAATGGCTGACAAGTCTTTAGGACCAGATGGCCTAGATCCTAGAGCCTTCAAAGAAGTGTCTGCAGAGATAGTAGAGGCATTTGTTATAATCTTTTGAAATTTCTTCGATTCTGGAACATTCCCAGCAGATTGGAAAGTAGCAAATGCAACACCTTAATTCAAGAAAGGAGGGAGGCAGAAGATCGGAAATTGTAGGCCAGTTAGCCTAACATCTTTCTGAGGGAAATTGCTTTAATCAATTATTAAGGAGGATACTTAGAAAATCAGGCACTTAACATGCTTTTGTGAAAGGGAAATATGTTTAACCAATTTATTAGAGATCTTTGAGGAAGTAACAAACAAGATGGATAAAGGGGAACCTGAAGACCGTGGTGTACTTGGATTTCCAAAAGGCATTTGACAAGGTGCCACATCAAAGGTTACTACAAATGTTAAGAGCACATGGTGCAAGGGGTAGCATATTAGCATGGATAAAGGATGATTAGCTAATAGGAAGCAAAGAGTAGGAATAAATGGGTTCTTTTCAGGTTGGCAAGTTGTAACTAGTGAAGTGCTACAGGAATCAGGAATCTATATCAATGACTTGGATGAAAGTACTGAATGTATGGTAGCTAAATTTGCCGATGAGACCAAGATGGGCAGGAAAGTAAATTTTCAAGGGGTGGTAAAGGGTCTGCAAAGGAATATAGACAGGTTAGTTGAGTGGGAAAAAATGGCATATGGAGTATAATGTGGGAACTTGTAAACTTTGGAAAGAAGAATTGAAAAGCAGCAAACTATTTAAATGTAAACAGAGTGCAGAATTTGGTAGTACAGAAAGATCTGGATGCCCTGGGTGCCATATTAACAAAAAGATAATATGTAGTTGCAGCAAGTGATTTGGAAGGCAAATGGAATGTTGATGTTTATTGCAAGGGGAATGGGATATAAAAGTAGAGAAGTTTTACTGCAGCTGTACAGGGCTGTGGTGAGGCCACATCTTGAGTACTGTGTACAGTTTTGGTCTCCATATTTGAAAAAAGTATATAATTGCATTAGAGGCAATTCTGAGATTGTTCACTTGACTCATTCCTCAGATGAAGGACTTACCTTATGAAGAAAGGTTGAAGAGGTCGGGTCTATATCCATTGGAGTTTAGCAGAATGAGAGGTGATCTTACTGAAACATATAGGATTCTGTGAGAACTTGATAGGGTGGATACTGGGAGGATGTTTCCTCTTGTGGGGGAGACTGGAACCAGCTCTACCTGTCCCCCACCCCCCCAACTTAAACCAGCTTATGTTTTACCTCTTTTCCATTTTTCCTTAGTTCTGATGAAGAGTCATTTGGACTTGAAACATTAACTGTATTCCTCTCCGCAGATGCTGTCAGACCTGCTGAGATTTTCCTTGTATTTTTGTTTTTGTTTTGGAACTAGGGGGTGCAATTTAAGAATAAGAGGTCCCCATTTTAATATGGAGAGAAGGAGATTTTTTTTTCTCACTTGCTGCGACTGCATATTATCGTTCTGTTAATATGGCACCCAGGGCATCCAGATCTTTCTGTACTACCAAATTCTGCACTCTGTTTACATTTAAATAGTTTGCTGCTTTTCAATTCTTCTTTCCAAAGTTTACAAGTTCCCACATTATACTCCATATGCCATTTTTTTCCCACTCAACTAACCTATCTATATCCCTTTGCGGACCCTTTACCACCCCTTGAAAATTTACTGTGGAATTCCCTTCGTCAGAGAGCAGTAATGGGGTGGATCATTAAATTTATTCAAGGCTAGGTTAGACAGGTTTTTGATAGTGTCAGAGATGAGCTTCCAACCACATATCTGCCCAATCACCTACTTCCACTTCTGCAACAGTGCCTAACTCCACCCCTGTGTTTCTACTGCTGAAACCCTCACCATGCTTTTGTTACCTCTACACTTGACTTCCAACTCACTTCTACTTGGTCTCCCATTTTCCATCTGCCAAAATTTAAGCTTGTCGAAGCTTTGCTGCCCTTATCCTAATTCGCACCAAGTTCCATTGACCCATCACCCCTGTGGTCACTGACCAATATTGGCTCCCAATTAAGCAATGTATTGATTTCAAAAATTTCAATTTGTTTTCAAATCTCCTCACGGTCTCACCTCTCCCAATTTCTTCCAGCCCTCAAAGATATCTGCATTCCTCCAATTCTGGCCTCTTGTGCATTCCCAATTTTAATCACTCAACAATTGGCAGCTGTGCTTTTAGCTGTTAAGGCCTAAGTTGCCAGCTGACCACGGCACCGTGGCACAGGAGGCCATTCAAGAGGTGGGAGCAAAAAGACAAGTGGTAGTTGTAGGGGATTCTATAATTAGGGGAATTGATAGCATCCTTTGTAAGCAGGATTGAGAGTCCCTCATGGTATGTTGCTTGCCCGGTGCCAGGGAGAGGGACATCTCTGACCGGCTTGAAAGGATATTGGAGAGGGAGGGGGAGGATCCAGTTGTTGGGGTCCACGTCGGGAAAAATAACATAGGTAAGACTAGGAAAGAGGACCTGTTTGGGGATTATCAGGAACTAGGAACTAAATTAAAGAACAGGTCCTCAAGGGTTATAATCTCCGGATTACTACCTGAGCCACGTGCAGATTGGCATAGGGACACGAGAATAAGGGAAGTAAACACGTGGCTAAAGGAGTGGTGCGGGAAAGAGGGGTTCCATTTCCTGGGGCACTGGCATCAGTATTGGAACAGGAGGGATCTGTACCACTGGGACGGTCTCCACCTGAACCGATCTGGGGCCAGTGTTTTAGCGAAAAGGGTAAATAGGGTGGTCCACAGGACGTTAAACTAGAAAGTGGGGGGGATGGGGAGGGAAGGGTAAAACTCCAAGAAGTATGACTAATGGTAAACAAAGCAGCAGGTTAGCATGAAGGGGGAGTGATTCAACGTCATGGAAAATTATGAAAAAACTGAAAAGGAGAGCCCAGGAAAGGCTATTAAAGTCCCCAGGACACAAAATAGGACAGAGTGTTTGGAAAGGGCTAGGAATCTAACTTCAAGCGCATCAGATAAAGGGACAACAATGAGAAAGGGGGCGGGGAGATATAGGACTGAAGGCGTTGTATCTGAATGCACGCAGTATACAAAATAAGGTAAATGAGCTTGTGGCGCAGATTGAAATTGGTAGCTACGATGTGGTGGGCATCACGGAGACATGGTTGCAAGGGGATCAGGACTGGGAGCTAAATATACAACGATATACATCCTATCGAAAAGATAGGCCAGTTGGCAGAAGGGGTGGGGTTGCTTTGTTAGTAAGAAATGAAATTAAATCAACAGCAAGAAATGACATAGGGTCAGATGATGTAGAATCTGTGCGGGTAGAGTTGAGGAACCGCAAAGGTAAAAAAACCATAATGGGAGTTATGTACAGGCCTCCGAATAGTAGTCAGGATGTGGGGCACAAGATACACCAGGAGATGGAAAAGGCGTGTAAGAAAGGCAAGGTTACAGTGATCATGAGGGATTTCAATATGCAGGTAGACTGGGAAAATCAGGTTGGTAGTGGATCCCAAGAAAAGGAATTTGTGGAATGTTTACGAGATGGCTTTTTGGAGCAGCTTGTGGTGGAGCCCACTAGGGAACAGGCAATTCTAGATTTAGTGATGTGTAATGAGACAGATTTGATAAGGGAGCTTAAGGTGAAGGAACCCTTAGGAGTAAGTGACCATAATATGATAGAATTTACCCTGCAATTTGAGAGGAAAAAGCTGGAATCAGATATAACAGTATTATAGTTGAATAAAGGCAACTACAGAGGATTGACAGAGAAGCTGGCCAGAATTGACTGGGAGATGAGCCTAGCAGGAAAGACAGTGAAACAGCAATGGCAGGAGTTTCTGCAAGTAATTTGGGAGACACAGCAAAAATTCATCCCTAGGAAGAAGAAACATACTAAAGGGAGGACGAGGCAACCATGGCTGACAAGGTAAGTCAGGGTCAGCATAAAAGCTAAAGAGAAAGCATACAATGTTGCGAAGAGCAGTGGGAAACCAACGGATTGGGAAGCCTACAAAGACCAACAGAGGACAACTAAAAAAGAAATAAGGAGGGTGAAGATTAAATATGAGGGTAAACTAATACAAAAGAAGATTGCAAGAGTTTTTTTAGATATGTAAAGGGTAAGAGACAGGCAAAAGTGGACATTGGGCCGCAATCCAGTCAGTCCCCAGCTCTTCGCCGTAGCCCTGTAGTTTTGCTGCCCTAATAGTTCCCTACTTGGATCCTGTGAAGCACATTGTTTCAAATATCTAGTTCATGATTCATGTGTTTTAGTATGTAACTGTTGGTTTTACGAATTCAAGTTTATCTGTAGAAAATGGGATAAATGCAATTAAGGCAAGCTTGGAGCCTATTACATAAAAACTTTGGGGCCATGTTGTCTTAATAGGTTACCAGCTAGAATGGTAAGATTATAAAACAGCAGGTGGGCTTATTTAGCTAAAGAACTGGAGATGTGACATAATAGCATTCCAGAGAGATGTTTTTATTTGGGAGGTGGAGTTAAATTAGTTTAAAAGCATTAAGTAAACCCTGAAAGGTTGTAAAACCCATTTACTTCATCAGATCAAGGAAGAAATTGTAAATGATGGATAATTAACCTAAAGGTCAATTGAGAACAGCCCAGAACAGGCTACATTGTCATGGAGATGGGTGGAGCTGAGGACATCTCTCTGGTTTCAAATTATCTGGGTTTATCAATTTATCTGAAAGAGTTGTTGTAATATGCCTTTAGGGGGTTGCAGCATGACATCACTAGAAGGGAAGTGCACCATGCGATCCAGTTTTAGTTTTGCTTTTACCTGTGAGCAGAAGACAGCACAGCTCTAATGTCATCAAGATTTCTATCTGTATGTAGCTCTTCTTATGTGACTAGTCTGAATAAATGAATCCACATGTGTTTACCCAATCCCTTATGAGTGATTGGTGCCTTTATATCATTATAACAACATGACTTGCTCTTCAGCAGTGGTCAAAAAGTGTGGCAGCAAGATTAAATACAGGTACGAATGATAAACAGCCTTATACTGTATTACATGGCATGAGGAGACAACCTTCAATGTTCTGGTCAGACCGCACTGAATTTTTAGCATCGGAGATTGTTGAAATCGCAATGTGGTGACTGCACCAAAAAGCTTTGAAGACACAGTGCTCAAAAAGAGAGCTTGTAAGCAGAGAGATCCCTTGTGGTGAGATTGTAGCACATGGCTTGTCAGTTCAGTGAGTGAGACGGTGCGTCGAGGGGGCCAGCCCCAGGTTAGCTCAGCCCAGAATGTAGGTTGGATTGATAGTGAGTAAGAAAGAGTCCAAAACAAAAAAATCACAAAAATTGGGTCAGGTTGCGATTATGCTGGGCAATGCTTCAGAAAAGTGCATTAAAGTGGCTATAGTGACGCTCAACCCAGGTACTATCGAAGAAGGAGGGCCAAAAGTATATAGTCAAAATGTCCACAAAATTCCCCAGTTTGAATTGGGGTGCAGCTGAATGTTTAAACAGTCTACAGAGCTCTGGTTACTCAATTCAGCTGTGTCTGAACCAGTCAAGCAAGGCATAAAAAATTGCCTAGCAATTGGGAATGAAGGCCTACACAGATTGAATAAATCAGATCCACTCCCATGGTAGCGTTCTGGAAAATCTGCTAGACAATCCCAAAATGTATAGCATCGAAGAGCTACTCAAGGGTAGACGCAAGGACAAGGTGATCCTTGCAGGTCGACACAGCTTACAGGTCTTAAGTACAACCTCAATTGTTGACGCACTTACTAGAATATCTAAACCTAGCCAGGCATGTGGAAAGTGTGGCCTTCCACATGCACCAAGGAGTTGCTCAGCTTTTTACCAATTCTGCAAAGCATATGGCAGAAAGGACCATTGGCAGTGACAGTGCATTAGAGCAAAGGCTGATGCAACTACAAAAAGCTGTGCACTGATCCAAACAAACCATATAAAATGTGTGCCTTCAAGCAATAAGAATGACTATCCAGTATCCCATCAGAAACATATACATGAGGCGATTGACAATCCAAAACATGGCAATGATGTGCACGATGAGACAAAGAGCGGGGGACACGTTTCACACCATCAATCTTGTGGAAAACATAGATGCTACCACTCACTCACACATGGTTATAGATCGGGCAAGAAGAGTTGCAAGAGGGACAGTCTATTGGCTGAGTATGAACAATGACATTTAAGACATCATCAAGAAGTGCAAGGCATGTCAAGAGCATATGCCAAGTCAGCACAAAGAAATACTTTGGTTCTGTACGAAGTTGCTACCCGTCCTTGGTCCAAAATCGTTTCTGACCACTTTCATGTCCATGGCACTAACTTCATCATCATCATCAAATACTTTACCGAGTACCCCATTATTCAACAATTACACAATTGGTCAAGCACAACAGTCGTGGACATCCTAAGTGCTATTTTCAGTTTATTTGGTGTGCCTAGAGGGGTTGTTATGGATAACGGTCTGCAATTTATTGGTAAGCCATTTCAGGATATGTGTGGGAAGTGGAATATCAATCACATTAATTCTTTTCCTCATTACCCTTGATCAAACAAGCTAGCAGAACAAATGATTCACATAGTGAAATCCCTAATTCTCAAATGTAGACAAAACATGCAAGATCTACACATTGCAATGTTACACCTGAGAGTAACATTTTTAAGTGCACCTACTCCAGCATGGGCAGAGCTCATGTTTGGCAGACCAGTGCACACCAATTTACCTACTCTTACCCATTCTACTCTCTCAGAAACTAGACGGCAACTTTTGAAACTGCAAGAGAAGATGACCAACGTGCACAATAAAAATGAGGGTACAGAATTGCCAAGTTTAGAGTTGGGACAACAAGTTTGCATCTGGATCTCACAGAAGGTATGTTTTTCTTATTCATGAATGGGATGTGGGCATCGCTAGCTAAGCCAGCATTTATTGCACATCCCTAATTGCCCTTGAGAAGGTGGTGCTGAGCTAACTTCTTGAACCACTGCAGTCCATGCTATGTATGTAGGTACCACACAGTGTTGTTAGGGAGGGAGTTCCAGACTTGTGACACAGTGACAGTGAAGGAACAGTGATATATTTCCAAGTCAGGATGGTGAGTAGCTTGGCGGAGAACTTCTAGTTAGTGGTGTTCCCATGTGTCTGCTGCCCTTGTTCTTCTAGATGCTAGCTGTCATGGGATTGGAAGTTGCTGCCTAAGGAGCATTGGTGAGTTCTGCAGTGCATCCTGTAGATAGTACACAATGCTACCACTGTGCATCAGTAGTGGAGGGAGTGAATGTTTGTGAATGGGGTGCCAATCAAGCGGCTGCTTTGTCCTGGATGGTGCCAAGCTTCTTGAGTGTTGTGGGAGCTGCACTCATCCAGGAAATTGGAGAATATTCCATCACACTCCTGCTTGTGCCTTGTAGATGGTGGACAGGCTTTGTGGATTCAGAAGGGGAGTTACTTGCCACAGGATTCCTAGCCTTTGGCCTCCTCTTGCAGCCACAGTATTTATATGCCTAGTCCGATCAGTTTCTGGTCAATGGTAACCCCCCAGGATGTTGAATGCCCCAGTAGGGAATTCAGCGATGGTATTGTCATAGGATGTCAAGGGGCGATGGGTAGATTCTTTCTTGTTGGCGATGGTCATTGACTGGCATTTGTGTGGCACGAATGTTACTTGTCAGCCCAAGCCTGGATATTGTCCAGGTTTTGCTGCATTTGGACATGGACTGCTTCAGTATCTGAGGAGTCATGAATGGTGCCGAACATTGTGCAAACATGAGCGAACGTCCCCACTGACCTTATGATAGAAGGATGGTCATTGGTGAAGCAGCTGAAGATGGTTGGGTCTTGGACAAAACCCGGAAGAACTCCTGTAGTGATGTCCTTGAACTGAGATGATTGACTGCCAACAACCACAACCATCTTCCTTTGTGCTAGGTATGACTTCAACCAATGGAGAGTTTTCCCCCTGATCCCCATTACCTCCAGTTTTGCTAGGGCTCCTTGATACCACACTTGGTCAAATGCAGTCTTGATGTCAAGGTCACTCTCACCTCACCTCTGGAGTTCAGCTCCTTTGTCCATGTTTGAATCAAGGCTTTACTGAGGTCAGGAGCTGAGTGACCCTGGTGGAATCCAAACTGAACATCAGTGAGCAGGCTATTGCTAAGCAAGTGCTGCTTGATAGCATTGTTGATGACCCCATCCATCACTTTACTGATGATTGAGCGTAGACTGATTGGGCATTAATTGGCCGGGTTGGATTTGTCCTGCTTTTTGTGTACAAAACATACCTGGGCAATTTTCCACATTGCCGGGTAGATGCCAGTGTTGTAGCTGTACTAGAACAGCTTGGCTAGGGGTGCGAAAAGCTCTGGAGCACAAGTCTTCAGTGCTATTGCCGAAATATTGTCAGGGCCAATAGCCTTTGCACTATCCAGCATCTTCAGCTGGAGTCAATTGAATTGGCTGAAGACTGGCATCTGTGATGGTGGGGATCTCTGGAGGAGGTTGAGATGGATCATCCACTCAGCACTTCTGACTGAAGATTGTTGGAAGTACCTCAGCCTTATCTTTTGCACTGATGTGCTGGGCTCCTCTATCATTGAGGATGAGATTATTTGTAGAGCCTCCTCCTCCAATGAGTTGTTTAATTGTCCACCACCATTTACGACTGGATGTGGCAGGACTGCAGAGCTTAGATCTGATTTGTTGGTTGTGGAATCGCTTAGCCCTGTCAATCACTGTTTGGCAATCAGTAGTCCTGTGTTGTAGCTTCACCAGGTTGACACCTCATTTTTAGGTATGTCTGATACTGCTCCTGGAATGGCCTCCTGCACACTTCACTGAATCAGGGCTAATCTCCTGGCTTGATGGTAATGGTAGAGTGGGGGATATGCTAGGTCATGAGTTTACAGATAGTGGTTGAGTATAATTCTGCTGCTGGATCTGTTCAAAATCTACCTCATTTGTCATCGTCGTCATCACCATCGTTGGCGGTCCTTTGGAATCGAGGATGATGTCCATCAGGCTTGGTGATACTTCAGATGACTGAGGAACCCAATTCTGGATCCACATGTTCTTCCACAGTGGGGGCATGTTTTTGCATAGGGGAGTGAAAATTGCAGACCTGGGTTGGCTTCTTTCTCCTTCCTCTGGTGCCATCATTCTGTTTCACTGTCGAGTTGCTGAGCCTTGAAGTGGCTTGTGCCTTGATGGATTAGGTGATGCCATGCGGAGCGATCGGCAGCATTCTCCTCCCAGGCAATGGAGTTAATGCCTTTGTACTTTAGGGCGACCTTGAGTGTATCCTTATACCTTTTCATTTGGCCATCCTTTGAATGTTGGCCAATAGAGAGCTGTGAGAAGAGAACCTGCCAAGGGAGGTGGTTTTTGGGCAACTGGACACAATGGCCCATCCATTAGATTTGGTTCCACAGGAGCAGGGCTTCAATACTGGTAGATGGAGCTTCATGGAGGATGCTCGCATTAGTCTGGCAGTCCTCCTATTTGATCCCCAGGATTAGACGCAAGCTCTCAAGGATGCTCTCAAGGATCTTTAAGTGCTGTCGGTAGACAGTCCATGTTTTGCTGCAGTAGTGGAGGATGGTCAACACAACGGCTTTAATCCAGAACCTTTTGACTTGCAAAGGTCCCTCTTGTCAAAGACACACTGGCGCAGCTTGAAGAAGGCAGCGCTGGCACAGCTGACTTGGTGTTGGACTTCCTCATCGATTGTAGTCCCTTGGGAATGGTGGCTCCCAAGATAAGCAAAGCACTGAAAATATTGCAGAGCCACCTCATCTGCATGGATGGCGTGGGAGATGCTCAACTGACCTAGGGAAGGTTGGTAAAGGACCTCCATCTTGGCAATGCTTAAGGACAGGCCAACTCTCTTATATGTGGTGTTAAAAAGGTCAAGCGTCCTTTGCATGTCCTGTACAGAGTGAGCCATCTCGCAATAGTCATCCACAAACTAAAGATCATGAATGTCCAAGGCGGTAAGTTTTGTTTATGCCCGGAAACGACCAAGGTTGAAGAGTTTCCCATTCAGACAATACTGAATGCTGACACCAGGTAGTAGGTCATCTCAGATGAGGTGGACGATGATGGTCAGATAAATGGTGAAGAAGGTGGGGGTGATCACACAACCTTATTGGACTCTGGTCCGGATGTGAAAGATCCTCCACACAGGATGGTGGTGGCCATGTTGTCATGAAGGAGTCGCAGGGTGGTGACAAACTTCAACGGGTAACCAAAATGTTGGAGGACGATCCATAGAGCATCATGATTTAAAGAATCCAACACTTTGGTCAGGTCGATGAAGGCGAGGAACAATTCTTGAGTTTGCTTTCAACATTTTTCTTGGATCTGTATAGCCATAAAGAGCATGTACGCAGTACCCCGGGATGGTCAGAAACCACACTGGGTTTCCGGGAGGATCTCCTCAGCAACTGGACGAAGGTGGTTCAGGAGGATGCAGGCCAGGATCTTACCTACAAAGGGCAGGAGGGAAATCCCCCCGTAATTTTCACAATCAGATTTGTCCCCCTTCGTATGAATAGTAATGATGATTGCGTTCTTGAGATCCCAGGGGATATCCTCTTCATCCCAGAGGCAGCAAATGAACTGGTGGAGTCGTGACATGAGCTGATAGCTGCCAGCACGGTAGACCTCTGTAGATATATTATCTGGCCCACAAGTTTTGTTGGTTTTCATCTGTTGGATAGCCCGCTTAAGCTCATCAATGGTTGGTGGATTTTCGAGATAAACCTCCACAGGGTGTTGTGGGATGGCTTGGACGGTCTCCTCCGATAGAGTGGAGTCCTGATTGAGGAGCAGTTCGAAGTGCTCCTTCCAACCCTGACAGATGGCGTCCTCGTCCTTGAGGAGCTGGGAGCCATCCTATGACTGGGGAGGGTTTTGTCCGGTCAAGCGGGGTCCATAGGTCGTCTTGGTAGCCTGGAAGAAGTTGCGCATGTTGGTCGGTGTAGGCCTGAATCTCGTACACCTTCTCCACCCACCAGTTGTTCTTCATACCTTGAATGCATTGCTGGACCTCAGCCTTCAGTTGGTGGTACTCCGCCGTCATTCACCAGGTACTTGGGAGACTTTGCCAGGCAATGAGTGCTGCTCGCTTCTGGTCTAGGAGATCATGGGTTGCAGTGTCATTGACATCAAACAGTCCTGGCTCTTTCGTGGCATGATCCCGATAATCTGTGCACAGGTGTCCAGGACAGCAGGTTTGAATTACTCCCAATATGCCTGGATGGAAATGGCATCAGTGGTGGGCACTTGCTCCAGTGCACTGTGCCACTGGGCCTGAAACTCTTCCCGCAGTCCCGGGTCATTAAATGCTGCAGCATTCAGCTTTCTCCGGGCAGCTTTTTGGGTCTTCTGGTGTCTTGGTGCCAGGCAGATGTTCATCACCGAGCTCATAAGTCAATGGTCTGTCCAGCAATATTCAGAACCCTTCATGGCCCTCGTGGCAAGCATATCGCTCAGGTCTCTGCCTTGGACAATGACCAATGTCCAGGAGGTGCCAATGCCCCGATCTCTGGTGCCTCCATGTGGTCTTGAGCTGGTTCTTCTGATGGAAGACAGTGTTTATCATGGTCAGACCATATTGGGTGCACTTGGTCAAGAATAGGATGCATATTATTATTATTATTGTATTATTCCATTTAGCATGGTGGTAGTACCACACAACATGCTGAAGGATAACCTCGATATTAAGACAGATGTATCTGCAGCAGACAAGTTGGTGAGGATGAGGTCAAGTATGTTTTTCCCTCTTGTTGGTTCTCTCACCACCTGCCACAGACCCATTCTAGCAGCTATGTCATTTAGGACTCAGCCAGCTCGGTCTGTAGTGGTGCTACTGAGCCACTCTTGGTGAGGGACATTGAAGTCCCCCACCCAGAGTACATTCTGTGCCCTACCAGCCTCAGTGCTTCCTCCAAGTGGTGTTCAACATGGAGGAGTACTGATTCATCAGCTGAGAGGGGGGAGATATGTGGTAAGCAACAGGAGGTTTCCTTGTCCATGTTTGACCGGATGCCATGAGACTTCATGGGATCTGAATCTGATGTTGAGGATTCCCAGGGCAATTCCCTTCTGACTGTATACCACTGTGCCGTCACCTCTGCTCGGTCTGTCCTGTAGAGATAGCAGGGACAGGATATACCCAGGGATGGTAAGGATGTCTGGGATGTTATCTGTAAGGTATGATTTGGTGAGTATGACTATGTCAGGCTGTTGCATGACTAGTTTGTGAGACAGCTCTCCCAATTTTGGCACGAGTCCCCAGATGTTAGTAAGGAGGACTTTGCAGGGTCAATAGGGCTGAGTTTTCCATTGTCGTTTCTGGTGCCTAGGTCAATGCTGGGTGGTCTGTCCAGTTTCATTCCTTATTGGCTTGTTAGCGGTTGATGCAACTGAGTGGCTTGCTAGACCATTTCAGAGGGCATTTAAGAGTTGGCCACATTGCTGTGGATCTGGAGTCACATATAGCCTAGACCAGGTAAGGATGGCAGATTTCCTTCCCTAAAGGTCATTAATGAACAAGATGGATTTTTTGCAACAATCGACAATGGTTTTACGATCATCATTAGACTTTTAATTCTAGATTTTTATTGACTGAATTCAAATTCCACCATCTGACCTGGTGAGATTCAAACCTGGTCCCCATAGCATTATCCTCCGCCTCTGGATTACTCGTCCAGTGACAATACCACTACACCATTGCCTTACCTGGCAACTAGCTGAGGTGACAAGGATTTGTTCGGAACCAATGTCCTATTAAGTCATTGCACACAAAGGTGCAATGGTGAGGTGTAACTGAGGACAAATCAGATCCATTCCAGCACCTCAGTCACCATGCAGTCCTATTGTACCTAGTATGAGATCCTGAATGAAACCAGGAACAACATCCAAGAATCACAGATCACTGTGAGCAATTAAAGAAACCTGCAGACAAGGTTACTATTTCAAGATCTGGGCATAGCAGCTTAGAGACTCATATGTTCACTAGTCCTACACACTTATGTAATGGTAACTAAACATGAGCATATATTGTAAATAGTTATATTTCTTCAGAAGTGGGGGGTGAAGTACCTTTAAAATGAAAGGCGGATATTGTAATATGCCTTTAAGGGATTGAAGCATGACATCACTTGAAGGGAAGTGTGTCATGTGATCCAATTTTAGTTTCTCCTTTGCCTGTGAGCAGAAGACATCACAGCTCTGATGTCTTCAAGATTTCTACCTTTGTATAGATCTTCTTATGTGGCTCAACTAAATAAATGAATCCACATCATATTTACCCAATTCATTACGAGTGATTGGTGCCTTTATGTCATTATAACAACATGACAAGAGTTAATTGCAACTTGGAACTGGTGTGTGCAGTTGGCTGCTCACTGAGAGAAGATAGCCAAAATAAATTACAGTTAGATAGACATGCACTGTAAGCAGAGTAAACACCTAACATCATCATTAACTGTGTGGAATGAAGATGAGGCTATAATCTCAGTTTGATTTGAGAGAACAGAAGCTTGAAGATTGCTTTTATGTCTTGGGTAAATGAGTTCGTTGGCCAACCGAGCTCTAACTGCACGCCTTTCCATGTTCTTCTCAACTGCTGCTTGCAATCAATAATGGGAAGAGACTGATGTAAGAAAAAACAGTGATGGTTTATTGAGACATAGGGCAGAGTACCCAATTATATGTGCTCACTCAGAAACCTCCAGAACTAGACTGACAGTTCCGGGTTGCCCATGCTGTACAGTGATTCGTCAATGCTGTCACATGATCAGTACACTTGCATTCTCTTAATGGGACAGGGTACCTCACTTTACCACAATGGCCTAGTTTGAAACTAGTGGAAGAATTTACAGTGGTCCTCCATTTTGTCGCAAATAAAGTACCCAGCAGACTAGCTTGGAAGTATTGAAAAAGTAATCAAAACAAGGGACCAAGGTATCCATAGTCACGAGAGGGTAAATGAAAGCTTTACCTCTGAGAATAGCTGGAGCTAAGGAAAATTCTCCAGAGGACTGTGGCATACTGATGAGTGGTCCCTACAGAAATAAATATCTTTAAGATTAATGTGTCTTATAAGAGAATTCTGGGGGAGGTAAGAAGTAAAACTGAGTGCATGACATACGTAGTTATAAACCATATTTTTTTTTAAAAAGTACTTGTTTTGTTTAAGTCTTTTATATACAATAAAGTTGCTTTTTGTTTTAAAAAACATGAAATCTTGTGGCATAGTAGTTTTAGTTAAAACAAGGTGTTTGCATTTCTCTTTAAATGTTAACTGTCCCTAATCAGATGGCAACAATGTTAAACTATGTTAAAGGTCCTATACAAATGAAAGTTGTTGTTGCTGTCATAGTTACCATCCATTCTGAATAATTCTCCTTCGTGCAAGAAACCCTGATCCATCCCTTCCTTTGTAATCGAAGAGTTGTTCATTGAAGCAAAACAGTTATTTATTCGACTGATTTCAATATGGTCCATAGAAAGACATTGGTTCCATAGTCACTACTCAATGATACACACAATATTAATTTTAGCTCTTGACTTAGCCTTGCCAGTGTCATATTTAATGGCCTTGAATTACAACTGGCAACCCTACTTAAATTACCCTTTTAATATTATATAATAGATGATGTCCCTGAGTCCAATAGAAGATCTAATTGGATTGAATATTGAATTAGATTCATACAGCACAGAAGGAATCCATTTGACCCATTCTGTATGTGCTGGCTCTTTGAAAGAATTATCCAATTAATCCCACTCCCTTGCACTTTCCCCATAGCCCTACAAATTAGCCGGGAATTTGTACTCTCTGCAAAAAGGGCTTAAAAACTTAATTTATATGTCTGCTGTTCATGCATAGTTTAAGTCTGTTGCTACTTGGTATTCAGCGTTTCACAGAGCAATCTCTTTGAGACAGAGCCTCCACTTTGTTAGTTCAGTTTGGGTTTAAATAAGAGTATGTCTGCTTGTCCCCTCCAACTCCCTCCTGAGACAAAACTTGTTTCACGGATGCTCGGATATTCATTGAGCGGAACCAATAAGCAGATGCTCCACCGCACAGCCTGGCACAGCTCAGTCGTGGCACAGCAGGACAATAAAATGAAGCATTGATCATGCCGTACCATGAGGATTGGAGCTGGAGCTGGCTCACTGTCTTACTGAAGGTTGCAGGACTGTTGACAAAAACATCTATTAAAAATAGACAGCTACATCTGCAGAGAGCAACCCCAATTCTCCACCTTGGTCAAACAAATTTTGAAGCCCACATCAATCTAATTAAAGGCCTTTGCTCCAAACACAAGGGCTAACAGCTTTGGTTTGTGCTCAGTATTTGTGAGGCTGAGTCCCAGGCAATCTAAATTTCCCACCTTTGCCTGATCAGAGAAGGTCCACTAGCCTGATTCCTGAGATTAAGGGGTTGTCTTATCAGGAAAGATTGAACTTACTGGAATTTAGAAGAGTGAGAGGTGATCTTTTGAAACTTGCAAGATTCTGATGGGGCTTGATAGGGTGGATGCTGAGACAATGTTTCCCCTCATAGAGTAATCTAGAGCTTGGGGGCACAGTTTAAAAATAAGGGGTCTCCCATTTAGGATGGAGATGAGGAATTCCTT
This sequence comes from Carcharodon carcharias, assembly GCF_017639515.1. NCBI lineage: Eukaryota > Metazoa > Chordata > Chondrichthyes > Lamniformes > Lamnidae > Carcharodon > Carcharodon carcharias. The sequence continues at coordinate 22,001,837 of NC_054488.1, forward strand.
CTCTCAGAGGGTCATTAGTCTTTGGAATTCTTTTCAACAGGGAGCAATGGAGGCTGGCTCATTGAATATATTCAAGGTTAAATTAGACAGATTTTTGATCAACAAGGGAGTTAAGGGTTATAGGCAGGAAAGTGGAGTTAAGACCACATCAGATCAACCATGATTTTATTGAATAGCGGAGCAGGCTTGAGGGGCCAAATGGTCTACCATAGCTCCTATTTTATATTCTTATTATGTCTTTGTACAGAAGCTGATACTGAGATATCCATCTGTGCCAATGGTTAAAATGGATTTTTACCTCACATGTACAGTATATATCATTTAGGTGTGAGAATTGTCTGTAAGGTCAAAATCCTGAGATGTGAAAAATCAGCCAAGGTTCTGACTCTCCACTTGATTATTGCTGGGTGATGATGAATGGAAACTTTGACGAATTTCCACCTTCTTGACCTTCAACCACCAAGGCTAATTGTGATGCCTCCCTTTGTCTTTCATTTTGAGATATGAGTGTTGAATGGCAAGGTCAGCATTTGTTGCCCATCCATAATTGGACTTGGGAAGGTGGTAGTGAGCTGCCTCTTAAGCTGTTGCAGTTTGTATGATATATAGTTGAGTAATAATCAACCTCATGCATAGGTTGACTTCCAACTTTTGGCCAATAAATCCTAACTCTTTCTACTTGCTTGCTGCCTCTCCCACAGGCTGACCCTCTCCCTCTGGCTGATTCTCTCTCTCTCTCCCATGCCACTTTCCTGCCTGATTCTCCCACTCACCACTTCCCTGCCTGATTCTCCCATTTGCTTCTTCCCTGCTCCATTCTCCCACTCACTTGTAAGCAAGGGCTCAAGAGACGGGTGGCAGAGGGAGGATGTGAGCAAAAGGAGCTGCGAGCAAAAGAGTCGGGCAGGGAAGCAGCCAAAGTCGGACAGGGAAGTGGTGAACAGGAGAGAGTCTGGGGGAGTGGGAGAGGCCAGTCCAAAATGGCACCAATCAGGTCATACACACTCTGTTGGACCCAATACAAAACAAGGCTGAGTGAAAGTCCTGATGCTAAGTGCATATATTGGCCCTGTTTTATCCACAACACTGAAGCAAAATGACACTGAATTATTTTAACACCTTGAAAATGGATTTCAATCCATCGAAAACATTACTCGTGTATTAGTCAACCACCTACTTTTTGCCTAAAAATTTGGTCTCAAAAACTTGGTTTTTACATGAGCATAAATGGTAGGTTCACCCACATTGCTGATACAGAGGGGCTTCCAGGATTTTGTCCCAGTGACAATGAAGGAATGGCAATATAGTTCCCAGTCAGGATGGTGTGTGACTTGGAGGGAACTTGCAGATGGTTGGTGGTGTTCCCATGCACTTGCTGCCTTGATCCTTCTAGATAGTATTAGGACACCAGATCATTGTATCTTCCTGATCTGTGCAGACTGGTCCACATCATATGCTGCGTTTAGCCAGAGGAACTGGGGGAAAACATCTTTCAGCAAAATAGATGATGAAGTGAAGTGTAGCCAGAGCTTTTTGGCTGAATTCCAAAGCATGAATCTCCTGCAATCACAGATCTAGATGCAAAAGATACACTAAGGTGAACACTACAAATTCTAGTTCCTCAGTGTCTCCTTCCAGTTCTTTCTTTCTATTTGAATCTAACACTGTTCTGAGGATGTGGACGACATCAGTAGAGCATTGTTGGGAACATTAAGAATTAACCACAAACTGTATGACTCTACACTCAACTAAATAGAGGTAACAGGTTCTTCTCTGATGAAAATTTCTCTCCATGGATGCTGCCTGACCTGATGTGTATTTCCCTTATTTTCATTTCAGATTTCCAGCTCCTGAGCGTTTTGCTTTTTTATCAGAGACAACAGCTTGCCTTCCCTAAAGGACACTAGTGAGCAAGTTGCTCTTTTCCAAAATTATCTGATGCTAGCCCACAAATTACCAAATTTAAGTTTCATAATTTACTATTGTGTGATTTGAACTCATAACCTCTGGTTTAGGTATCTAGTATCGTAACCACGAGACTACTGCAATCCAGGGCTTACCATGCATGACAAGTACACCTGCTCTTCATTGCATTGTGCTCTAGAGACCTAGAACCAAGCCAGGACAGGAAGGCTGGGAACCTGGCAGTTCTTGGTACTTCATCTTATCATGAAACTGCTAAGTAGGTTTCAATTATTCAAAATGTCAGTGCTGTTATGTGCTATGAGTGTATGTCCACTGGGAGTCAGAATGGGATAGTTTCAAGTCATTTCAAATAAAAGCCTTCATTCTGTCCATCACGATGAGTTAGCATATTGGCTCGATACAGATTCTTCCAGGACACCATGGCTCTTTCTGAACTCAGCTATTGTGTACTCTGAATGGTGTGTGATTTTAATGGAGTCTCAAATCAGGAAGCACACTTATTAGCAAATGGAGCAGATGCAATTCAATTGCCCTTTAAAATACACATCAAGATTTGAGGGCACTGTTTTACCAGTGGCCATTGATCACGGACATAAATGTTTAGCTACAATAGGCCTTTGTTGTAAAATTAATTGAAAATACTGCTGAGAATTAAAAGTATATGTGCTCCTGCATCATGTACAACTTGTTACATAACCAGAAATTCTGGAAATACTCATCAAGTCAGGCAGCAATGTGAAGAGATAAACAGAGTTAACATTTTAGGCCAATAATCTTTCATCAGAATTTGTGACAGGGGGTCATTTGGGAAGAGGACTTGTGGCTCCATTATGCACACTTGAGGAAGGCAGCAGGAAACCATCTGATGTATTCTTATCCCTTACTGAAGTTGAAAATAAGAGACTCTTGCAAGCAACTGAAGAGGAAAGTGCAGGACTGTGAGACATAGAGAACTGTGCAGATTTGGTCAGATCACCAGATAGGCAAGAGAGTTCAGGACTTTGAAAGAAAGAAAGGACTTGTGTTGTGTCTCACTATGAAACTTGAACCTAAAATATTAGCTGGCACTTCAAGCACAATACTGAAGACAGAAAGACTTACATTTGTATAATACTTTTCATGACCTCAGGATGTTTCAAACTGCTTCACAGCCAACTAAATACTTTTGAAATGTAATCACACTCAATGGTAGGAAGAATGGCAGCCTATTTCTGCACAGCAAGATCCCCCAAATAAAATTGCAAGAACAAAGAACAAGAACAAAGTAAAGTACAACACAGGAACAGGCCCTTTGGCCCTCCAAGCCTGTGCTGATCATACTGCCCGTCAACTAAAACATTTTGCACTTCTGGGGTCCGTATCCCTCTATTCCCATCCTATTCATGTATTTGTCAAGCTGCCTCTTAAACACCACTATCGTACTTGCTTCCGCCACCTCCTCTGGCAGCGAATTCCAGACACTCACTACCCTCTGTGTAAAAAATTTGCCCCGCACATCTCTATAGTTTTCTCCTCTCAGCTTGAATCTATGTCTCCTAGTAATTGACTCTTCCACCCTGGGAAAAAGCTTCTGACTATCTAATGGCCAGATAATCTGTTTTAGCAATGTTGGTTGAGGGATATTGGCCCAGACACCTGGTCTTTTTTGAAATAGATTCCCACTGGATCTATTACCAGGGAAAATGGAGCCTCAGTTTAACATATCATCCAAAAGACAGCACTGCCAACAGTGCAGCTCTTCCTCAATAATGAACTAAAGTGTCAGCCTGGATTTTGCACTCACATCTCTGGAGTGGGGTTTGAACCCACAACCTCCTGAATCTAAAATAAGACTGCTACCTATCAAGCCATGGTTGACAAAGTACACCAAATTCAGTAGATCTCATCCAATCCTACCCTCTTCATATACAGCATCCTACAAGACCAGGAAGGTCATCCTATACACATTTCCTGCAGTGTCACAGAAAGCTTGGACACAAGACAGTGATTCCCTGTCTAGGAACTTTGCTGAGAGGGAACATGAGCTGGAAAAACTGCAGTTAATTCTTCAATTCAATACACCTTCAGGAAGGGTTACCAATGGGAACACAAGCTTAATTAATCCATCCTTAAATCTATTGATGAAACAATGAGATGCTGTATTCAAACAAGGGTGGGTTGGTATTCTAGAAGGAGGCTTGAGAAACCCAACCGACAGCAGTTAATGTTGAAAATCTAAAATACAATGTGCCACACAGCCTCATTATTATTTAAAACTCTAACCCACTGAATCAGGTTGGTCACCTATTCAATTTCCAACCACATTTAAAATGAAATGCTATCCTTTATTACGAGAGGAATTGCATGGAAAAGTTAGGATATTATGCTTCAGTTATACAGAGCATTGGTGAGACCACATCTTGAATATTGTGTGCAGTTTTGGTCTCCTTATTTAAGGAAGGATGTAAATGCATTGGAGGCAGTTCAAAGGAGGTTTACTAGATTGTTCCTGGAATGAGCGGATTGTCTCATGCAGAAAGGTTAGACGGACTGGAACTCACTGCCTGAAAGGGTGGTAGCTCTTGCTTATAAGAGTGAGGGGTGACTTGATTGAAATATATAAGATCCTGCATGGTCATAAAGTCATAGAGGTCTTACAGCACAGAAAAAGGCCATTCAGCCTATTGAGTCGGCGCTGGTCAAACAAGTGCCTAACTATTCTAATCCCATTTTCCAGCATTAGGCCCATAGCCTTGTATGCCATGGCATCACAAGTGCACATCCAAATACTTCTTATGTTACGAGGGTTCCTGCCACTACTACAATTTCAGGCAGTGCGTTCCAGATTCCCACCACCCTCTGGGTGAAAAAATTCTTCCTCACACCCCCTCTAAACCTCCTGCCCCTTACATTAAATCAATGGCCCCTGGTTATTGATCCCTCCACCAATGGGAAAAATTCCTTCCTGTCTACCCTATCTATGCCCCTCATAATTTTATACACCTCAATCATGTCCCCCATCAATCTCCTCTGCTCCAAGGAAAATAACCCCAGTCTATCCAATCTCTCCTCATAACTAAAACTCTCCAGCCCAGGCAACATCCTGGTAAATCTCCTCTGCACTCTCGTGCAACCACATCCTTCCTATAATGTGGATTCTAGAACTGCATGCAATGCTCTAGCAGTGGCCTAACCAGCATTTTATATAGTTCCAGCATAACCTCCCTGCTCTTATATTCTCTGCCTTGACTAATAAAGGCAAGTATCCCTTATGCCTTCTTAAACACCTTATTTGTCTGCCCCACTAACTTAAGGAACCAGTGGACATGCACACCAAGTTCCCTCTAATCCTCGGCACTTCTTAGGGTCCTGTCATTCATCGTGTATTCCCATGCCTTGTTTGTCCTGCCCAAGTGTATCACTTCACACTTATCCACATTAAATTCCATTTGCCACTGATCAGCCCATCTGACCAGCCCGTCTATATCCTCCTGTAATCTAAGGCTATCCTCCTCACTATTTACCACCCCACCAATTTTCATGTCATCCACAAACTTACTGATCAACCCTCCTACATTCAGGTCTAAATCGCTTAGATATACCACAAACAGCAAGGAACCCAACAGCGATCCCTGTGGAACCCCACTGGACACAGGCATCCAGTCACAAAAACACCCCTCAACCATCATCCTCTGCTTCCTGCCACCCTGCCAATTCTAGATCCAATTTGTCAAATTGCTTTGGATCCCATGGGCTCTTACCTTTGTTATCAGTCTCCCATGCAGGACCTTAACAAAAGCCTTGCTGAAGTCCAAGTAGACTACGTCAATGCATTGCCTTCATCTACACACCTGGTCACCTCTTTGAAAAATTCAATCAAATTGGTCAGACATGACCTCCCCTCAACAAAACCATGCTGACTGTCCTTGATTAATTCCTGCCTCTCCAAGCGTAGATTAATTCTGTCCCTCAGAATTGCTTCCAATAGTTTCACCACCAGGTTATACTGACTGGCCTGTAGTTCCCTGGTTTATCCCTTCCTTTCTTCTTCAATAACGGTGCCACATTGGCTGTCCTCCACTCCTCTGGCACCTCTCCTGTGGCCAGAGAGGTATTGAAAATCATTGCCAGCATGCCTGCTATCTCCTCCCTTGCCTCACTCAACAGCCTAGAATACATTGTATCTGGGCCTGGACATCTATCTACTTTTAAGTTTGCCAGACCTCTTAGAACCTCCTCCCTTTCTATGCTAATTTCTTCAATTATATCACAGTCCTTCTGCCTGATTTCCATACCCACATTGTCCCGGAAAAACTCCGCAGGTCTGGTAGCATCGGCGGAGAAGAAAAGAGTTGATGTTTCGAGCCCTCATGACCCTTCGACAGGGTCATGAGGACTCGAAACGTCAACTCTTTTCTTCTCCGCCGATGCTGCCAGACCTGCTGAGTTTTTCCAGGTAATTCTGTTTTTGTTTTGGATTTCCAGCATCCGCAGTTTTTTTGTTTTTAACCCACATTGTCCCTCTCACTTGTGAACAGCGACACAAAATATTCATTTAGAACTTACCTGCATCTTCTGGCTCCACACACAAATTACCACTACGGTCCTTAACGGACCCTTCTCTTTCCCTAGTTATCCTCTTACTCTTAATGTAAAATAACTTTGGATTTTCCTTTATTTTACCTGCCAATGTGTTTTTCATGCCCCTTTTTGCTCTCCTAATTTCCTTTTTAAATAGTATTGACAAGGTGGATGTGGGAAGGATGTTTCTTCTTGTGGGTGAGTCCAGGACTTGGGGGCACTGTTTTAAAATTAATGGTCATCCTTTTAGGACAGAGATGAAGAAAAAAATTTTCTCTCAGAGGGTTGTGCGACTTTGGAACTCTGCCTCAGAAGGCGGTGGAGGTGAGGTCATTGAATTTTTTAAGGCAGAGATGGATTCTTGTTAGGCAAAGAAACCAAAGGTTATCAGGGGAATTCAAAACACAAACAGATCAGCCATGATCTTATTGGATGGCAGAGCAGGCTTGAGGGGCTGAATGGCCTACTTCTGCTCTTACTTTATATGTTCTTATATGTTCACAAAACTGAAATGGGCAGTTTGGAGGTGAGTTTGGGTCAGGAAGCTAACTTACCAAATTTAAGCCCCCACCCAACCCAAACCAACCTTTTTTAGGTTAAAATTCCAGCCATGCTGCCCAAGCGCCATTCAGCCAATCAGACTATGCCAATGTTTATGCTCCACTCACACCTCCTCCCACCCCTCTTTATCCCACCCTATCAGCATAACCTTCTATTCCGTTTTTTCCCTAATGCTTTTATCTTGCTTCCTATAAATGCAGCTACACTATTTGTCTCAACTTCTCCCTGTGGTCACGATTTCCACATTCTAACCACTCTCTAGGCGAAGAAGATTCTCATGAATTCCCTTTTGGATTTATTAATGAACTTCTTATAATTATGGCCCTTAGTTTTGGTCTTCTCCACAAGTGGAAATACTTTCACTACGTCTACCCTGTCAAACTCCTTCATAATTTTACAAACTTCTGTTGAGAGGAAAGATATTGTTGAAATTTCAAGGTTGGCTTCTTAACATGAGGAGTTACATGGAGGGTCCAGAGTGTGATAAGTGAGGATGCATGTGGAGGTCAAAGAGATTGCTAAAACCAACAAGGACAATATATACAGTGAATAACATTGCAACCTGCATCACACTAAAGAAAGATAAGAGACTCCCACCTGTGAACAGCAACAATCTTGTGTATGTGATACCTGCATTAAACAAGGAAGCACACAATCACTCAGGGTATCTGCGGTCCTGCTTTTAAATGAGTGATCTTTGACATAAATGCATTTGCTGCACATCTTGAGAAGCAAATTGATTGATCAACATCTCTCTGCTCTAACAATTCTACCACCCCCAGACAAGTAGATTGAGAAAACACAAAAGCAAATAGAAAAACGGAACAAGGCGAGACACAGGTCCCCAATCAGCTGGAGAGGAAGGAGAAATGGAAAAGCAGAGAACAAATGTTCAAGTGTAGACCGAGGGGGAAGTAAAAGAAAATGGTTTTAAATAAGTGTTGTTCTACTTAAGTTGATCAACTTTCCTTTACCTGCATGTTCACAAAGTTAGTAAGATGGACTCCCAGTCTCCATGTCCCATGGATTGTTTGCTTTCCAAGTGGCTCAATGTAAAGCACACTATAATGTTGGTATATTTTCTTTTATAGACTAACTTATGCACATATAGCAGAAGACATGACAAACTCGTGCTGGGAGTCCCCACACCCACTGTAATATCTCTGCCAGTCACATAAATCATCTTTTTCTATCCTATTGTGAAAAAAAAATCCCACGCATAAAATCGTGTATGTCATGAAGTGTATTTTTTCTATGCATCAGTTGCTTATGGATTCATGGCAAGCATGCACTGGAACTTTACAGAGTGGGTAGATTGTGTTGACAGTCACTGTGTAACACTGATCTGATGCCCAACTTGCCATTCTGCCATATTCCTGTTATCTCCCTCTCAAACACGTACAACTACAAGAGAGACATCCACCAGCGCTACTTAAAGGGATCACTATGCAACTTGTAGGTGAGTGCTTTTGACTATTTACTTGCTGCTGCAGCGTTAGTGGAAATACTGTGTTTTTGGAGGAGTTGACAGAAGTACTTTCAGTCAGTAAGGAGTGGTGCTAGATCTTTGGAAGAATTTTGTGGTTTGGTCACTTGCTCGTCTCTGAGTGCTTTAATTGGTCCCAATCATGGGGTCTACAGTTGCATTTCCTCTTGGGCTGCAGCACCACAAGGAGATGAAGCAGAGGCAGCAGAAGTGAGAGGCTGTTCTTTTAGGGAGGAGAGCTCTGAATAGGAGGCCTTACCCTCCCAGGTCTTCAGAGAGCACTTCTCCTTCCTTCACCTGGGTCTGTGGTGGTTACATTTCACTAAGGAGTTGGTCACTGAACTGTTCTCAAACTGGACCTGCAGCCAAAGAGCAGGGTGAGGACATGCACTGCCAGTGACCGTCAAGGTAAATGTTGCCATAAATTTCTTCACTAGTGGATCCTGCCAGGCCGGAGTCGGAAACATTGCCAATGTTTCTCAGTTCACCACCCATCGCTACATCCAAGACGTCACAGAACTCCTGTACTTCAGAAAGATGACTTCATTGCCTCCTTTCTAAATCGAGTGAAGCTGGAGGAGGAGGCATGTTGCTTTGCCAGGCTTCCTCACGGCTCAGGGAACTATCACCCCACCTTAGAAACCCCCCAGGTGGGGTGGTGGGTGGGAGGGTAAAATTCTGGCCCATTGTCACAGTTCAACAGGAAGATGTATGGCAACTGCAAGAGATACAAGCCACTGAACATGCAGTTGGCATGTGACCACACACAGACCATCATTTTGCTAAATGCCCACATTCCTGGCAGCAGTCGGGCAGCTTTTCATCTAGTTCCCACCATCTTCAAGCAGCACATTGAACCAGAGTGTGACTGCTCGGTGACAAGGACTATCCATTCTATGTATGGGCAAGAATTTTACGCTCCCACCCACCACCCCACCTGGGGGATTCCAAGGCAGGGTGGGGAGGGTGAAAGTGCATGGACGGGATTCCCTCTGGGTTCCCACCCACCCTAGTCTGGGAGAAGTTTTACAGTAGGGCGGGCAGGGCCTTGGATGGGGAACTTGCCCTTGCCCCAATTAAGGCCCTTAAGCAGTCTCAATTTTTAGGCTGGAGGATGGATGACAGGAGGGGAAGGCCAGAAATAAACTGAGTTCAATCTCAGGTGGGATGGTTTTGTTGGGGGGGGGGGGGGGGGGGTGGCGGGGAGGAGAGCAGGAGGGGGCATGGGGTGGCCTCCATCAGAAGACCCTTTCTGAGTTGAGGGTGCCGTCCCCTTAGTACCTCTGGCCTTCCCCCCATCTCACACCAGCCTACCAGCCTATCCCCCAAGACACCGATCGCCCCCTTGCAACCCCCCCAGACGTTGCCTAACCTCCCCACCCTAGGACCCCTGCCACTTATCTTTCCTCTGAGTCCAGGACTTAGTTTCAGGCAGCTCCCTGCAGTGCCTTTTCCAGGTGAGGGCAGCAGTCCCGCCTTATGCCAATCAATGCTCATTAGAGTGTAATATGGCATTGGGGCTGCTGGGGTCAGTGGGGATGTGTTCCCTACCAACTCCTTGGATGATTCTGAAAATTTAGGCCATGGTTGATATAGCCTCACTGTCACACAGCCACATGTGGACAGTGCTCCTAAAATGACAGGCACGCTGCAACTAGGGACTTCGTAAAGCAGACCATCAGCATCCTGAAGCAACAGTTCCACTGCCTGGACTACTTGAAGGAGCTTTTTCATACTCGCTGGGGTGTGTCTCCCAATTTGTCATGGTCTGCTGCATTCTCCACAACCCTGGCCATCATTAGAGTGCAGCCTTCGCCACCAGGGTGTTGGCAACCAGCTCAGGAGGAAGAGGTGGAGGAGGAGGAGGAGGAGGAAGGGAGGCACACCATTGTTTGGCTGGGCTGTCCATGAGTGTCTTGTCAGACTTTTATCCTCCAAAAGATTAAAAGACCCATTGCTCTACACTTCCCAACCTTACAAACCCCCTCTTATGGCCCAATTCAGTGTCCTTTTGTCCACATCCTTAAATAAAAGTCATCACAAAGTAATCATTCCATACCAACTTTATCCAATAACTCTTCCATTAACACATACAATACTCAGCTTCTTACTCTTGTGCCATGGGACCTGTCTCGTGGATGCCTTTGCATTGCCTAGTGCTCCTATGTAGTTCTACCCAAGTGGCTGCAGTATGGCTGGTGGAAGGCTGCTGATTTTCATTAGGGGGAGACTGTAAATGACCTTGCAGAATGACCTTGAGCAGCTCTGGGCCATGAGGACCCAGTTTCAGATAGCACCACCTCAGCATGGGTGGCAGCGGTCTGCGCTGGCTGACTGATGGGCAACAACAAGGGCACAGGTGGTGTAGCAGAGGTGGGAGCAAGAATGCTGCCTTCCCGAGACAGCACAGCAGGTTTGTGCTGCATGAAGACACTGACACTTCCTCAGAAGTGGCCTTCTGCTGGGAGAAATCCAAGTAATCTGTAGGACTACAGTTAAACAGCTGGGAGAGCCTAAAGGATCCTTGGAGCACTGATAACCACAACCATGGTGGCAACAGTCTGAGCCTGCATGGCATCAAGCTGGGCTTGCAGAAATCTCATTTTATCTCATTTTAGGAACGATGTGAAGACATTGGAGAGAATGCAGAAGACTTTACAAGAATTATTCCAGGGATGAGAAACTTCAGTTATGAAGATAGAGTGGTGAAGTTGGGACTCTTTTCCCTGGAGAAAAGAAGGCTAAGGAGATTTGATAGAGGTATCTAAAATCATGAGGGGCTTGGACAGGGTAGATAGTGGGGAACTGTTCCCATTGGTGGAAGGATGGTGAACCAGAGTGCACAGATTTAAGGTAATTGGTAAAATGAGGAAAAGCGATATGAGAAAAAACTTTATCACACAGCATGCATTTGGGGGTCTGGAATGCGGTGTGGTGGAGGCAGGTTCAACAGAGGCACTCAGGAGGGAATTAGATGATGATTTGAAATGAAACAATATGCAGGATTACAGGGAGAAGGCAGGAGAATGGCACTAGATGAAATGCTCATTTGGAGAGCTGGTGCAGACGTGATGGGCCGAATGGCCTCCTTCTGAGCTGCAATATCTCTGTGATTCATTGATTCATGACCTCAGTTTGAGCTTCCACTGCAGCATTCAGACATCAGGTGACTTCTGCCTGTGCTGCAATGGAAGCTGAGACATTGGCCACCAGGTGAGGCTGCAAGTGTTCTTATGGAGTTGGCCACCACTTCCATGTTAGAAAAAAATGAGCCCCAAGTTCTGCAAGCAGGGTGTAGCAAGTTGGAGCTGGAGTCCTCCATGATCCTTGTTAGTGACATAACACAAAAGCAAAATGCTGCAGATTCTGGAAATATGCAATAAGAACAAAAAAAAAGTTGAAAAACACAACATCTGTGGAGAGAGAAACAGAGTTAACGTTTCAGGCTGATTACCTTTTATCAGAACTGAAGGAAGATGGAAATTAAGAGGTTTTAAGCTAGTGGAAGGGGGCAGAGGACAGGAAGAACAAAGGAGAAGGTCTGTGATAGGGTGGAGAGCAGGAGAATTAAATCGGTGCAGGAGCAATGGGCTGAACGCCTCTTTCTGTGCCGTAACTTTTCTTTGGTTCTATGATTCTATAATGAAAGATTTCATGATCCCAGAGGGAGTAGTAATGGGTATAGTAGTAAAGAAACAAAGATTGTGTCCAACTTTCTGGCAGGCCCGCCAATGCATCATGCATTTAGATGTGCATTACCATTCTTTTCTAGGGCGCCACATTGATGACCTCATCTGAATCCTCTGCAGCAGAACTCCTCTGTGAACCTGCCCTCCAGGGAGCTAGCACAGCTGCTAACCTTTCCCCCTAGTGTGGCTGTAGCTCACTTCTGCCCAGTGTTCACTGCATGCAGATCCAGACTCTATTCCATGCTCTAAGGTACCGTATCTGGAGGCTGCACATGTCAGATCAACTGGTGATGCTTCTTCCTCAGAGAACTACACTCACCATCCTCAGATAGCATTGGCTGGCCAGGCAGGAAGATGTTGCAAATTTGAAAATATAAATGCACGAAGGGAGGGTTAGGGTGAGTTAAGCAGAGATGTGGGTGGGAAGCAGGAGGTGTATGGTTACACCATCTGCAGCTTGCACTTCATGCTAGACAGCAGGATGTGGGTGAAGTGAGATATGGGTCAGTGTATAAAGCAGGGACATACTGTCTTCCTCAGTGGCTTCAGTGATTCCAGTTACCATGGCCTCAGTGATAGCTGTGCCAATAATACTGAGCACTGCCTCCACCAATAAGGTGAGGACATGTAGCATGTTTGTTTCCGTTGTTCAATTGTTGTTGCGACCTGCTATGAGCCACTTTATCCTGCAAGAGAGAGATGAAAACGTGTCAGTGAATGTGCTGCAATGTGTTTGGGTGATGTGCCTGTCATAGCTGAATAGCTTGAAATTAGTGAGATGTGAGTGTGAGACTTGCAGCAGTGATAATTGTGTGAAGGTGAGGTGGAGCATTTGAACGTTAGGTTCAAGATTGCTGACGATGAGTGATGGGGGTGTGTAGTGCACTGAACAGTGTGTGAAGATGGCATTTGAAGATGCATTCACTGACATTGACCATGCAGTGTGAGGTCATTGAACTTTTTCTGGCTCTGTATTCAGGGCCTTGGGGCCAGATTTCTGGCATTGACCTCTGGGGCTATCAACCCGCACTGATTTCACAGCGTATGGCTGGAGGACCTCGTAGCCATCTGTGGAAAGATCACCTCTCTCCTCATTTCCACCTCTTGCACTGCATCTGGGAACCTAAGAGCTCTCTGTCTGGCTGCTGCACCACTGATCAGGTTTCTTCCTGATCCTAAGTTGCTTCCCAGCCAGCAAAATGAGGTGCTGCAGCTAGAATGCACTTCCACTTTAAGAGCTGCAGTCTGGCTTTAGGAAATACAAGGTGGGTTAATTGGTGCTAACCTCACATAAACTTTGGCCCCCTACTGAGCGTGCAACAACTCAACAATGCATTTAGTACTGAGCTGTTATTATTGTGGAAATGGACAACCAGCACAAAGTTTACATGCTGCAGGCATCTCTTTGACCCAGCAAGGTTTATTTGTGCATTACAACCCCCATGCTTGAAAACAGGTCTTATCATGTTTTTAGCCCTAGGTCTGAAGTAAATCCGATGGATTACCTGTCTAATCAAACAATTCATTGCCTCTCTATTAACCTGGGCCCCTGGTCACACTCAAAATTCAATTTGAACAGTAAATGAGTGGTGAGAGCTCTCAACCTTGTTTGTGATTCCAGCCAATGGCTGGCAGCTGTTCATAGCGCATTGTGCTTTTCAAAATCATCTCACTCAGCCTCGTGGGACTGTCCTTCAAACACAGTTGCCCTGGCAACACTCCTTGCCAAGGGGGTGCAGTTCTAGCAGGGGGAGAATTAAGCCAGAGACATTTCTTCATTGGATTGCAATCTGCATTGCTTTCATGGATTTCAGTCTCTTTACAATATTTCTGCACAAATCTTTCTGTTGCTCATTTTCACTTTTCTTTTTACACACTATCACTAGCAAACCCGACCAGGTCAGGTCAGTTTGAGTTATGTGAGCTAACCTAAATCTGGTGGTTGGTTACTAGTGGAAACAACCTGTCTGCTCAATCACCTCCACAATTGTTTTAACTACGTTAAGTATTTGCATGCCTCTGTATCCTCAACAGAAAACACCTACTTTTTAATTTATTCACATGATGTGGGCATTTGAGACAAAGGCAGCATTATTTTCCATTCCTAATTGTCTTTCAGATGGTGGCGATGAACCAGCTTCTTGAACTGTGGCAGTCCATCATAGCAGTTCTTGATACAACTGAGTGACTCGCTGAACTATTTCAGAGGACAGTTAAGAGTCAACCACATTGTTGTAGCTAGAGTAACGTATAGGCCAAACCAGATTAGGATGGCAAATTTCACAATCCTCCACCACAAAAAAAGGTACAAGTGGACCAGATAGGTTTCTACAATAATCCACTAGTCTCCTGTTCACTATTATTGAGGCTAGCTTTTTCATTCCAAATTTAGTTAATTAACAGCAACCATGGCGGGATTTGAACTCATGTCTCTGGATTATTAGTCCAGGCATCTGGATATCATAAACACTATACTACCATACTAAATGGAGGTGCCGCTGTTGTTCAGTGGTAGCACTCTGATCTGTAATTTAGAAGGTCATGGGTTCAAGTCCTACCGCACAGACTTCAGCCCCTAATCTTAGCTGACTCTTCAGTGCTGCAAGGAGTTCTGAACTCTCAGGGGCGCTATCTTTTGGATGAGATGCTAAACCTGAATCCTATTTTCCCTCTTAAGTAGATGAGAAAGATTGCACAGGCTGAATCTTCTGGAAGCGATGGGGGTCTTGACCATTGCCTAGAGAGATGGCAAGAGCCCTGTGTCGTCTTTTCGGGAAGGCCTACCACACCTTGTGCCAATCAGCCATTTAACAGGGCCTTCCCATGGGATCAAGGACCCTGGGATAGAAGTCGCACCCACCAGGAGCTGCCAGCCAATCAGAGGCTGGCAACTCTTCTGTACTCAGCAGTGCCACCAGGAAGGTAGTGGCTGCCACTGATACTCCATCCACCTGAAGCCTCGGATCGAGCAGGCACAGATGAGTGATGTTGGGAAGGGGGTCACAGGATGGGGTCATTCGGGAGGGGTGTCAGAGCAAGGGCGGGGAGTGACTGGCAGGGGGTCCATCCCCCTTTCCCGATGCAAAGCCTTTCGATCAGGCATTGAATACTTTTTAACGAGGGACCTCCCCCACCCCCCAAACAAACACCAGTGTTTGTTTGTCATGCTCCCCGCATGGCACCCCCACCCCCTCCGACTTCCCCTGGGTTAATACCAGCAGAGGGGGGATGAGACCTTTAAGATGCATTAATTTGCTCATTTAAGGGCCTCAGTTGGATGTGGGACAGGAAGGCCATCCACATAAGGGCCTTCCCTCCAGGGCCTTAATGGGGTGGAGACAGGAATGTGGTGGGATTTTCACCTGCCACCCTCCCAACTGATTAAATGTCCCGTACCCCAAGAAGGGCACAAGATTCTGTGCCATGGCATGATTTGAAGGAGAGCAAGTAAAAATCATAGATTGGCTACAAATACTAAAATGCCTCTGGAATTGCTTCACAGGCAATGATGTGTTTCCTACCAGTCCTGGTAAAGAAAAAGTTTTATATGTAGTAGAAGTTGGCAGACGTGTGCCTTGGTTACAAATCAATAAATTGATTCAATCACTGAGCATACTGTCTCCAGGTCTATGTTTTAATAGTTGCTTTGATTGACAATTAGTGCTGGCACCTGGTAACAGCACAGAATACAACTTAATGGTGATAGCACCTAAATTACAAATCTATTTTAAGTGGTGATTGTAATTGTCCCTGTACAGCCCAGACTAGTTCACCCCCATTACTCTCACTCTTTGTAGTACACACATAGCTTGCCTCTGCTTCTTCTGGAGACATTTGAATGGGTTTGACTGAATCTGGAATTTGTTCACAAATATAAAGAATTAATATCACCCATCTGGTATGGTCCCTTGTGATTTTCTCAACCAATAAATCCTTTGTAGGCCGTTGTCTGATCTTTGATGTTCCACCCACCAGACATCAATAGCTGAGGGCAAATCCTCACAGGAATAGACTTCCTCGGTCCAAATTGTTGTTCTGTTTTGAAGTCCTATTTGTCCTTTAACTCCAAACTCAAAAGTTCTGAAGTCTTCCTGTTACTCAGCTGTAATTTATGACCCCAATACTTACCACAACATGAAATCCAGCCATATATTGATCAGTTAATCCAAGGATTTATTCAATTCCATTTTGCTAATGAATTCTGATGAACTTCTCAATAGCAGCCTGACATAAAGTTGAATTAACATTTGCACAAATGCATTGCTTCACAGATTAACTTGAACAATAGTCACTGATTGCATAACATTAAAGGTAATTGGCAAAATAACCAGAAGAGGGATGAGAATTTATTGATGTTGCAAGCTCTTATGATCTAGGATGTGGTATCTGAATGGGTGGTGGAAGCAGATTTAACTTTCGAAAAACAGGTTAACTGCTTGAAAAGGAAAAATTTTCAGGGCTATGGGGAAAGAGTAGGGGAGTCGGACTGGATAACTCTTTCAAATATCCAGCACAGGCATGATGAGAGTTCTCTCCAATGCTTTGGCCTCAGTCAACAACACTGGAACAGACCTATGGCCATTATCAGATTGCTGTTTGTGGGAGCTTGCTGTGCACAATTTGCTGCTCAATTTCTACAGTATAAGAGTGACTACACTTCAAAAGCCTTCATTAGTTGTAAAGTGTTTTGGAATGTCCTGATGTTATGAAAGGCACAATATAATTGCAAGTCTTTCCTTCTTTCTAAAATAAGGCATAGGCCGGAATTTTCCAGTCCTGTTGGCATTGGGTGTGATGGCAGATGCAGGAGCACAATTCAGCCAGTGTGAAAGCAAGTGGGATCATCCGATGGTGTCTGCCATGGTGGAACGCGAAACCCTCTGGAGGCCACGTGAACCCAATTTGCATCCTGGTAATAGGAAGCAAAGTAAGGCCTGGCCAGAACAGTCCCCCCACACCCATTTTCAGTTACGCCAAAGAGAAAACATGCCAGCCATGAACACGACTGGACAAAAGTGACGTGCAGAAGTCGGGACTTACCATTTGGGCCTTGCTCAGCTTACAGACATCCGAGGAGAAGAAGATGCTGGAGCCCTACCACTACCAGACCCCAGACAAACATGTGCATTGCAGGCTGGGTGAATTCTCATGGACATGGCTCCACCACAAAGCAGCTCATGGAAATGGGAGATTTCCTTTGGTGCTTCGGGTCTGCTTCAGAATATTACAGTCTTGGCCATGAGCTGCTACAGATGATCGGCAAGGGGGAGGGAGAGGAAAGTTTAGCTATGGATGGAAGAGGAAGGTGTACTGGGTGGGCAGAGAGAGGAAGGTCTGGGTTTGACTGGGAAAGGAAGGTGTACTGGGGTGGTCAGGTTGGGAGGGGGGAGAACGAAGATATCGAGGGAGTGAGTTTGGGGGGCAAGAAGGTGTCAGGGATGAGGTTGAGGGAGGTGATGAAGGTGTCGGGGGTGAGGTTGGGTACAGAGAGGAGGCAGTATGGGGGAGGAGGGTGTAATGAGGGAGAATGCAGTAAGTAGATGTAAAGGGGGAGGAAGGTATAGGGAGAGAGTTCAGAGTGGGGGAGAAGTTCAGAGGTGGGAAGGGGTTTGGAGGGGGGAAGGTGTCCGGGAGGAGAAGGGAATTTGGAGGTGGGAAGGCATCCAAAGGGAGGAAGGAGTCCAGGGGAAGCAGGAAGTAAGGGTGGAAGAAAGTGTCCAGGGGGAGGAGGGAGTAAGCGTGGAGGAGGGAGTAAGGAGGAGAGGGGATGTCCAGGTGAACTTGCAAGGGAGGGGTCTGTGGAGTCAATGACTGCCTCCTGGGGAGTGAACTGAGGGTGGGTGTGCTGGGGGAGATGGTGAGTATGAGAGGGTGCGTAGGGAGCCTGGAGGGTGGAAGGGTGAGGGTGCATCAGTAGTGGTAGAAGGGATGGCAAGGTTGGTTGGTGGGAAGCAGACACAGAACTTGGGATGGGAAGGAGGAGACCAGGGAGGCCAATGTTGATGGGGGTGGGATTCTCAAGAAGGTAGGGAATGTGCACGTTGACCTGGACATCCTGGAAAGACAAGGATTTGGGTTAGTAGGTGATGGTGGGGAGGTGGAAGGTAATGCCGGGGGGTCAACAGTGATGGAGGAGAGGACATGGGTGCCTGAGGGAGGGGAAAGGGCGGAGGAGCTGATGATAAACTTGACTATGACTATGGTTTTCAAATTGAAAGTGAAAGGAGTCTCGTGTTGGACGGGCACAGGTGCTGCCTGGGGGAGCAGCTCAGCTTAGATGGACAACAGAACCCCAGTAGACAGCATTGAAAATGCTCAGGACAGGGAGATGAGTGTAATGGGTGAAGGCTCATGTGCATAGGAGAGTGCTTGCATGAGGGTCCAAAAGGTGCTGCCGCACACACACTTCTCCCTCCAGAATCACTCATGGTCCAGCTGCATGCAGTTGAACTGCTAGTGGGAGGTCTGGGTGTTGATGTGTGAGGACTTGCGAAGCTTGTGCTGAAAGACAATATTACATATTGTTCAATGAAAGTGAATATATGTTCAGATTATAAAATGATAAAACATGTTCACCCGTGCAACCATTTGTGATCAGAATTTCTTAACTTTTCTAGGCCTACCACTTCTTCTAGGTCTGCCCTGACATCCACAGCAGGGATGGGGACAGCCTGTGCAATGGCTGGCCCTATAGCCTCTGATGACTTCAGCATGAGTTCTCTGGACAGCCGAGGCCATGAGGGCCCCAGCTTGCTTTGGCTATCCTCCTGTGGGCCAGCTGCTCCCTCTGCGGTAACACAGGACTAGGTTGAGGGGGTCACAGGCAAAGGGGACTTGGAGGGATCGAACAGCCTCTGAAATTCCTGAGTGGATGACCCAGGGGTGTCCAGCTGCCTCTCCTCCCCCCTTTGGGTTTCCAAGGACTCCGGCCTGAATCCTTGAGGGGAATGAGCACCTGGACGATGCTGAGGTGCCCTGTTTCCCTCTCACATTGCCAGTGCAAGAACTCACCCATGGTTATCGCAATGGAGTTCAGGTCTGTGCACATCTCCGCATTCTGCTGGACATGAGTCTCCATGAGGACCACCATCATTCTCATGGAGACCTCCATGCGTGCAAATGTGGGCACCATTTCATCAGAGAGCAGGCAGACACACTCCTCCAACCTGCATGCCACTCTGTTGAGGGCTTCCAACAGCTTTGCATGATGTTCACCCGCCTTCTGCTGACTCTCCGCGATGAGTTGGAAGGCTGAATCCGGAGGCCCATCATCTGATTCGGACCTCACAGATGCCTCTTCCCCAGCAGACCACCAAGTTGCTGGGGAGCTCGGCTGAACCTGCCTGTTCCTGCTGCAGACAGTTGTCTGTGCAGTGACCGCCAGATTTTGAACCCAAGCCTGCTCTAGATGTAGGTCCCATCAAGGTGTATGTCTCTGAACTGGTGGAGGGTGTGGGTAAGCACTGTGATAGGTCTTCTAGGCTGCTTATTTCCAGCTCTTCAATGGAGCAGATGTCCTCTGGGCTAGAAGTGAGGTCATGGATGGAGCTGTAGCTAGCTGAGGGTCTTGGTTGTTTGGCAGAGCTATCTGTGAACCAAAGTAGAGATAACTAATGCATGGCAGCAGAGTCAAAGACAGGAGAGAGAGCACTCACAGTTGCGTTGAGAGATGGATGGTGTGGTGCAGGATCCTGACGTGGGTATTTGCCGCTGACCTCGTCGTCACCGCAGGCGTGGTCCACATCCTCACCAGTCAGCGCAATGGCGTGCTCCTCAAAGTGAGTGAGGGGTCTAGTGAGGGTCATCCCGGTCTGAGACCTCTCCCTGCTGTTGTCAGCGAGCTTCTCCTGCATGAAAACAGATGGCGAAAGTGTGAGCGGGACGCATGGCACTGCATGGAATGTTTGTATGGTGAGCGGAGGCATAGATGGGACAAGGTCTTGATCTCCAGAGGGTATGAGCCTGATGAAGATGTGAGGGTGTGTGTGGGAGTTAGTGCTGTTGTCTCTTGAGGTGTGAGATTCCTGTGGATTTGCTGGGTTTGAGTGGGTGAGCTGAGAGTGGTGAGATGGCTGACTTACCCTGGCGGAACAGATGAGGTCATTCATCCTCTTCCTGCAATGGATGGCTGACCTCTTCTGTGCTCCTGTGATGCTTACCCCCGCTGCCATCACCTCCCAGGCTGGATTGGTGACTCTGGTACACCTCCTGGGTCAGAGTGGAGGTAGAGGACATTGCAGTGGCCTTCCACTGTGTCCAGCAGGTGCCCTAGAGGGGCATCACTAAATTTGGGGGCTGTCGTCTTCTTTGCTTTCGGGCCATCTGTCGCCTGGAGCAGTCCTAATCTGAAGACATGAAGTAGGCTGTGCCCTGGGACGCTTTAAATATGGCACTCGGAACGAGGAAGTGCTGAGGTCATGGCATGGTGGGCAAATCCGAGCACACCTGCTTGCGGTTCAATTACTCCCTCCTGTTCCCATGTAGGATCTACATCCAAAACCGTCACTTCCTGTTGCCTGATATGATCTATAGTGACATACCAGCCTTGGAGGCCAGCCCAGGATTGAGGAAGTGTTTGATCGAGTTAGCCCTTTCGGCAAATTCTGAGTTTCCATTGGGGACAAGGCTGTAAAAATATCAGAGTAATACAACACAGAAGGAGGTCATTAGGCCCATCAAATCTTTACCGTCTCTGTCGAAGAGCAACCAATTAGTTCCACTCCGCCACTTTTTCCCCACATCGCTGCAATTTCTTTATCCATTAAGTATTTATGCAGTTCCTTTTAGAAGGCCGCTGATGCTTGCACTACTCTGTCAGGTTGTGCATTCCAAATCGTAACCATTCATTGCATTAAAAAGCTTTTCCTCATGTTACCTCTGGTTCTACCAACATGCGAATTAGAAGCAGGGGTAGGCCACTCAGCCCCTCGAGCCTTCTCCACCATTTAATAATATTAATGAGGTGAGAAGTGCCAGGAATGGGACAATATCGTGTGAAAACCCTTCATTACGGCCACGGATAAAATTACTTTTTTCACACCCACCACCGCACTTAGCGCAAATCTGGGACGATTCCACACATAATGCTTCAATACCTATTTTTCCTCTCAATATCAATGAGAATATGTGGACGAATAAGAATCATAGAATTCATGGCACAGAGGGAGACCATCCAATTAGTCTCAATTCTTGCTTTTTTCCTGTAGCCCTGTAAATTTCTGTATCTTCATATAGTTATTCCATTGTCTTTTTAAAGTTTTTATTGAACCTGCTTCCTTTCTGGCAGTTCATTGTAGATCACAACCTCCTGCTGTATAGTTTTTTTTTGCTCATGTCACCTCTGGTTCTTTTGCCAATCTCAATAAACCTGTGTCCTCTGATTACCAATCCTTCAACCAGTGGAAACAGTTCCCCCTTATTTACTTCATCAAAATCATTCATGATTTTGGACATCTCTTAACCTTTTCTACTCTAATGATAACAACATCAGCATCTACAGTTTCTCCAGATATCTGAAGTCCCTTATCCCCTGTACCATTCTAGTAAATCACTTCTGCATCCTCTCTAATGCCTTATCATCCTATGGTGCTGGAATTGACATTGAGACTTCACCCAGGGCTTTAGAAAGGTTTAGCATCACTTCCTTGCTTTTGTACTCTATGCCTCTATTAATAAAGCCAAAGATCATATATGTTTTTTTTAACAGCTTTATCAACTTGTCCAGTCACCTTCAAAAAATTTTGTGCATCCCAAGTCTCTCCTTCTCTTCATTAGTTAGAAAGCAGTTTCAGCGCTAAATACGTTCAATTGCTTCCGTTACTGGGATTCTTCAAGGTGACCATATGATTTCCTCTGGTTTAAACAGCTCAAGTTGGATTAGGCTGGCAACTGAGTGCAGTTAGCACTGATTATTTGGTTGCTTTACCAGGTTTGAACATACAGCATACCTAACTGGATCACCAAACTGTTTTAATGGAAGGCACAAAAGTCTGTGTTAAAATAGTGGTATAATTTAGGTAGCTTACGCATAGTCTCCTTAATATTGCAGTGTGCAATATCAAAAACATCCTTGCCACTTCTGCTTTCTTTGCTTATGCTATACCCGCTTAGGAATGTAGGAAGGGGTAGGTTTTTCAGCCCCTTGGACTTTTTCCGACATTCAATCAGATCATAGCTTCTCAGTTCCTCTATCCCACTTACATACCTTAATGCTATATCCCTTGATACCATTGCCCAACAACTATCAATCAATATAATACAACAACAATCAATCAATTGCATTTTATGAAAGCTCTAATTGTCGCAGTATCCATGTCCTTTTGGGGCTCTCTGCCATCATCTTAATTTGCTGTTTATCAGGATTTCTTTTTATTCTGTTGCACTGCAATGTTGAAATATCAATATAGTAGAACTGACACTTGAAGGAGCTGTACTCCCTAGTGAGTAGTACATGTTCAGTCGGATTACAAAATTCATGAATTCCTTTGATCTGCAGTGGAGTTCCTCTACGGTTGACTTTTAAGTATTCTTTTCTGTGTAGTTCCTATAAACTCTGCTAGTGCCCCATTTTTTGCCATCTGTACCAGCTGGCTGTGCCTAGATTGTTTCCTCATAAATTCCCTGCATTCTCCCATATGTCCACTGACCCCACTTGAGACCAAGTTGAGTGAGCAGCTTGTCCATCTTTTTTGGAGTCAAAAGACCATGTTAACTCTTCCCAGAGTATGAATGGTCTTGGTCTGTAATTGAAGCACAGGCTTCTGAGAGATGCAGGTAACTAATGTGTCATTATTATTAATATGTAGAGAATTACCAAGTAATTTCTTTAATCTGCCTAAGCTTGACCTCTTGCCATGTTACACGTGACAAACCAATACAAAGGGCAATTTTCAGGTCAAGTGGGTTTTGAAAGGAGGGAGGGAAGAGGACACCATAAGAATATAAGAAATAGAAGCCAGAGTAGGCCATTCATCCCCTCTGCCTGTCCCACCATTCAATAAGATCATGGCTGATCTGCCCCAGGCCTCAACTCTTCTTTTGCGCCAGTTCCTCATAGCCCTCAACTCCCTGATATTTCAAAAATCTATCTATCTCCTCTTTAAATACTTTCTGTAATCTAGCCTCCACAACTCTCTGGGGTAGAGAATTTCAGACAGTCACTACCCTTTGAGGGAAGAAATTCCTTCGCATCTCAGTTTTAAATGAGTGTCCCTTTATTCTGTAACTATGTCCCCTAGTTCGAGATTCCTCCACCACTGGAAACATTTTTTTTATATTCATTCACAGGATGTGGGCTTTGCTGGCTGGGCCAGCGTTTATTGCCCATCCATAGTTATCCTTGAGAATGTGGTGGTGAGCTGCCTTCTTGAACCACTGCAGTCCACGTGGTGAAGGTACACCCACAGTGCTGTTAGGAAGGGGGTTCCAGGTTTTGACCCAGTGACAGTGAATGAATGACGATATATTTCAAAGTCAGGATGGTGAGTGACTTGGAAGGGAACTTCCAGGTGGTGGTGTTTTCATCTATCTGCTGCCCTTGTTCTTCTAAGTGGTAGTGGCCATGGGTTTGGAAGGTGCTGTCAAAGGAGCCTTGGTGAATTCCTGCACTGCATCTTGTAGGCGATACATACTGCTGCTACTGTGCATCGGTGGTGGAGGGAGTGAATGTTTGTGGATGTGGTGTCAATCAAGTGGACTGCTTTGTCCTGGACGGTGTCCAGCTTCTTCAGTGTTGTGGGAGCTGCACTCATCCAGGCAAGTGTAGGGTATTCCATCACACTTCTGACTTGTGCCTTATAAATGGTGGACAAGCTTTGGGGAGTCAAGAGGTGAGCTACTCGTCATATGATTCCTGGCCTCTGAACTGCTCTTGTAACCACAGTATTTATATGGCTAGTCCAGTTCAGTTTCTGGTCAATGGTAATCCCCAGGATGTTTATAGTGGGGATTCAGTGATAGTAATGCCATTGAAATCAAGGGGCAATGGTTGGATTCTCTCTTGCTGGAGATGGTCATTGCCTGACACTTGTTTGGCGTGAATGTTACTTGCCACTTGTCAGCCCAAGCCTGGATATTGTTCAGGTCTTGTTGCATTTGGACATGGACTGCTTCAGTATCTGAGGAGTCGTGAATGGTACTGAACATTGTGCAATTATCAGTGAACATCCCCACTTCTGACCTTATGATGGAAGGAAGGTCATTGATGAAGCAGCTGAAGATGGTTCGGCCTACGACACTACCCTGAGGAATTCCTGCAGTGATGTCTTGGAGCTGAGATGACTGACCTCCAACAACCACAACCATCTTCCTTTGTGCTAGGTATGACTCTAAGCAGCGGAGAGTTTTCCCTCTGGTTCCCATTGACTCCATTTTTACTAGTGCTCCTTGATGCCACACTCTGTCAATTGTTGCCTTGATGTCAAGGGCAGTCACTCTCACCTCACCTTGGGAGTTCAGCTCTCTTATCCATGTTTGAACCAAACATCTCAACATCTGCCCTGTCAAGCCCCCTCAGAATCTTGTACATTTCAATAAGATCACCCCTCATTCTTCTAAACTCTAATGAATAAAGGCCTAACCTGTTTAGTTGTTCTTGATAAGTCAACCCCTTCATCCCAGGAATCAGCCTAGTGAACCTCTTTTGAACTGCCTCCAATGCCAGCATATCCTTTCTTAAATACGCGAGCCAAAACTGTATACACTATTCCAAGTGCGGCCTCACCAACACCCTTTACATTTGTAACAAGACTTCCATATTTTTAAACTCCAACTCCCGCCACCCCCCCTGGCAATACAGGCCAAAATTCCATTTGCTTTCTTAATTACTTGCTGCATCTACATGCTAACATTTTGTGTTTCATGCACAAAAACACCCAGATCCCTTTGTGCTGCAATTGTTTGGAGTCTCTCTCCATTTAAATAGTCTGCCTTTTGATTCTTCTTACCAAAGTGCATGACCTTACACTTTCCTACATCAAACTCCACCTGCCAAGTTTTTGCCCACTCACTAAACCCATCTATATCCCCTTGCAGATTCCTTATGTCCTCATCACAACATGCCCTCCCACCTATTTTTGTATGGTCAGTAAATTTGGATTCATTACTGTTATGATGCAGCAGTTGGTAAAGACTGAGTTATTTAAAATCCCAGAGGTAAACTTTAAACAACTGTCATAACCCATATTTTCAACTGGTATGTTTCAGATTCAGCTCTGAATTTAGAAATGAAACCACCAAGCCTCCAGAGGTTTTATATGAATTAATTTAAACATTTATTAATTTAACAAGGAATTAAACACATACACATGTTTACAAAGTACTACCATAATAACTTTTAAACAAATCCCCAAATTAATCACTTCTAAGTAAATCTCCACAAAGGCAATAACCCATAGACTTAAACAGACATCAGGCAAAGCACATTTTATCTTACGAGGTCAAAATGAGGTTCATTTCAATTTGTTTCCTTTGCAGACAGTTGTAGGACTTACAGGCTGCATAGATATTACGTGCCTCTGACCAACACACACAAAACTCTTTTCTGTATATACCTAGCCTTCCCTTTGAATGTAAATTCTCATTGCATCACCAGGCCCTTTGAACTCCATCACTTCCAACAATAAAATCCCTTCTATAGTACCAGTTTCATTAGTAATATAAACATATTGCTTGGTGTCTCCTAGCTAGGTGTGAGATTTCATCCTGTCTTTGAATGGGTTATTCAACAAAATGCAAATGTCCCCTCTTACCTTGCTGTTTAACATCTCAAAACTAATATACATCAAAGCACCCAGAATTGCTGGCTTTAATCCAATTAAGAAGCATACACTCACACCCACAGACACAAAACCTACTACAAGTCCAATTTAAAATAATTTCCAACAACATTCCATACATTAATATCTTCATGAAATTACACTCTGCCACCTCCTTCAAGTCATTAATATAGATCGTAAATAATTGAGACCCTATGACTGATCCTTTTGGCACTCAACTAGTTACTTCTTTCCAATCTGCAAAAGACCCATTAATCCTGACTCTCTGTCTTCTGTGTGTTAACCAATACTCAATCCATGCTAATTAATTACCCCCAATACCGTGATCTCCTATCTTGTGCAATAACCTTTTATATGGCACCTTATCGAATGCCTTCTGGAAATCCAAATAAACTACATCTACCGGTTCCCCTTATCAACTCTGCTTGTTATATCCTCAAAGAACTTTAGCAAATTTGTCAAACATTTCCCTTTCACAAAACCATATTGATTCTGTTTGATTGTGTTTAACTTTTCTAAATGTCCTGCTATTTCTTCCTTAATAATGGACTCTAGCATTTTCCCAACAACAGATGTTAGGCTGACTGGCCTATAGTTCCCTGCTTTTTGTCTGCCTCCCTTCTTGAACAGGGTGTCACATTAGTGGTTTTCAAATCTGCTGGGACCCTCCCGGAATCCAGTGGGTTCTGGAATATTCGACCAATGCCTCCACTATCTCTGCAGCCACTTCCTTTAAAACCCTTGGATGCAGGCCATCAGGTCCTGGCAACTTGTCTGCCTTTAGTCCTATTAGTTTGTCAAATAGTTTGACCCTCATGATAGACACTGTTACAAGATCTTTCCTCCCATTAGCCCCTTGCTTATCTGATATCTTTGGGATGTTTATAGTGTCCTCCACCGTGAAGCCCGATGCAAAATATTGGTTTAAATTATTTTCCATTTACCTGTTCCCATTATCAATTCCCCAGCCGCATCCTCCAAGGGTCCCACGCTCACTTTAGCTGCTCTCTTTCTTTTTATATAACCATAGAAGCTCTTGCTGTTTGTTTTTATATTTCTTGCTAATTTACTTTCATGATCAGTTTTCTCCATCTTTATTAGCTTTTTAGTCATCCGCAGCTGGTTCCTAAAAAAATCCCAATCTGCTGGCCTACCACTAGTTTTTCTGCTTTGTATGCCTTAGTTTTTGATTGGATACTATCTTTAACCACCTTTGTTAACCATGGGTCATTCATCCTTCTCATCAAGTCCTTTTTGACCGGGATAAATTTTTGCTGAGCGTTATGTCTGCCACTGCTAATCCACTGACTTTCCCCTTAGCCTATTTTCCCAGCCCGCTTTAGACAACTCTTTCTTCAAACCTCTGTAATTGCCCTTTTTTAAGTTGAGGACATTGGTTTGAGACCCGAGTTGCTCGCCCTCAAATGAACTTCAAATTCTACCATATTGTGATCGCTGCCCCTAGAGGATCCTTAACCATGATATCTCTTATTAATCCCACCTCATTACACATCACTTGATTTAAAACATCCTGTTCCCAGGTAGGTTTTGCAATGTATTGCTTAAGAAACAATTCCCGATGCACTCTTCAAATTCATCTTCCTTGTTACCCCTGCAATTTGATTTTTCCAGTCAATATGCAAATTAAAATCACCCATGACAATTGTAGTGCCCCTCTTACATGCCTCCATTATTTTCCAATTTATATTTTGTCCTACAGTGAGGCAACTCTTCTTGGGGGTATAGACGACTCCCACCCGTGACTTATTTCCCTTGCTATCCCTTGATTCCACCCAAACTGATTCCACATCATGATCTATTACACCTATATCACTACTCACCATTGATGCCTTCCTTCATTAACAAAGCTACCCCACCTCCTTTTCCTTTTTGCCTTTTTTTCTGGAATGTTGAATACCCTTGAATATTGAGTTCCCAGTCTTGGTCACCCTGCTGCAACCATGTCTCTGAAATAGCTATTAAGTCATATTTATTTGTTTCTATTTGCGCCATCAACTCATATATCTTTTTACAAATGCTGCGTGCATTCAGATAAAGAGCCTTAAGCTTTGACTTATTGCCATTATTACTCATTCTGGTTCTAATTTCTGCTTTATATGTTCTCTTCTTCTCTTCTCTTCTCTTATATGTTCTGCCCCTTCCTGTCACACTTTGATTACCGTTTGCCTCTTCACCATCCTGCACCTCTGCTCTCTCATTTTTTTTGATTATTTAAACTTCCCTTCAATTGAACCCTCCCCCCCACTAATTAGTTTAAAGTCCTATTCACCAGGACACTGGTCCCAGCATGGTTCAAATGAAGCCCGTCCCAATGGAACAGTTCTCTCCTTCCCCAGTACTGGTGCCAGTGCCACATGAATTGAAACCCATTTTTCCCACACCGATCTTTGAGCTATGCATTTACCTCTCTAATCTTATTTACCCTATGCCAATTTGCATATGGCTTAGGTAGTAATCCAGAGATTATTACCTTTATGGTTCTGCTTTTTAATTTAGCCCTGAGCTGCTCATCGTCCCTCAGCAGAACCTCTTTCCTAGTCCTACCTATGTCGTTTGTACCTACGTGGACCACAACAACTGGATCCTTCCCCTCCCACTCCAAATTCCTCTCCAGCCCAGAAGAGATGTCCTTAACCTTGGCACCAGGTAGGCAACACAGCCTTTGGGACTCTCTGTCTTTGCTGCGGAGACCATTATCTATTCCCCTAACTATGCTATCCCCTTTTATGACTACATTTCTCTTTTCTCCCCCCCCACTTGAATGGCACTCTATACCATGGCGCTGTGGTCAGTTCACTCATCCTTCCTGTAGTCTGTGCCCTCATCATTCTGGGAGCAAGAACCCGCACCTATTGGACAAGGGCACGGCTGAGGCTCCTCTAAAGCTAAATTTTGGATCCCCATACCTGCCTCACTCGCAGTCACACCCTCTTCACTCTGACCATGGTCCAAATTTGATGTAATTAATCTAAGAGGTGTGACTGTCTCCTGAAACACAATGTCCAGGTTACTCCCTCCTCCCTGATGTGTCACAGTGTCTGCAGCTTGGAATCCAGCTTATCAACTCTCAGCCGAAGTTCCTCAAGCAGCCAACACTTGCTGCAGCTGTGGTCACTGGGATCGCACCGGTGTCCACCAGTTCCCACGTACTATAGCTGCAACACATAACCTGCCCAGCCATCTTTATTTAATTTAATTAATTAATTTGGATGTTAAATATTTTAAAAGTGAATTTCTTAACTGTACTCTTCAGCTGTAATAACGTCTTCTGATTTAAACCACTTTGCCAATCAAAAGGGACATGGAAGAGATGCCCACAAATCACCTACCTGTTTTCCTTTGACATCACACTTCGGCCCTGACAGCTAGATACAGGTTGAAGGGGCTCTTTGCCGCCGCTGTTGCCCTTCTTATGCAGGTCCGCTTTCTATGTGCTGAACTCGGTTTTTATAGACTGAAGAAATAATTTGAGTTCTATCTCAACATGACATTTTGTTGGAGAAATTTGGCCCTTGTGAAAATGGTCATGTCAAAGATGTCTCATAGTAATGTACGCTCATAAAGACAGACACAAGCAATGCTGTAATTGAATCAGAGGAAATGGCAGAGCTGGTACAGGATCACTTTTTTAAATAGTTAGTCTTCAGAATAGAGCATTAGGAAAAATGACTCAGGGAGACATGGAAACAGAGGTACGGGAAAAAGACTCAGGGAGATGTGGAAACCAAGGGACAATGGAGACAAGGGGAGAGTCATATAGAAGTGGGATAAGGGAAATTGGAAAGGGAAGACAGAGGGCAGATGAGAGGGAAGAGTAGAGCGGGAAAGGAGAAGGAAAGGGGCAAGAAGAGAAGATCAGAAGAACAGAAGACGAGGAAGAGATGAGAAGAAGAGCGGGGAAGAAGCAGAGGAGAGGAGTTGCTGGAGATGGAAGAAAAGGGAAGGAAGTAAGACAAGGAGAGGAGAAGAGAGTAAAGGACAGATAAAAGTTAGGAGATGGGTCATTTTGATATTACACTTCCACCCAGCTATTTCCAAAGGAAATTGGCCCTATTTGCCTAACATTAAAATTCTGCCTGTAGCAAGTGTTGTGAACAGCTAGTTCATGGTTCATGTTAATATTTTAGAGGTAATGTTTAGTTCTAGGAAGATTATTGCTGTAAAGATAAGTTAATTAAAATGCTGGTCTTTAGTGATTGCCAGAACACGTTAACAAAATAGCAATTCAGAATAGTGATAAAGCTATAAAACAGCAAGTGGACTTACTTCACTGGAGAAATTGTAAATGAAAGATCGTTAGCTGATAGGTCAGTTTGAGGATAACCTAGAGCAGTCTATGTCATCAAGGAGGTGGGTGGAGATTTAGAAGTCTCTCTGGTTTCAATTTATCTGGGTGTTTGCTGAGAGAGGTTTTAAGTTGCAGTTTGGACCTCATGTGGCTTGCAGCTCACTGAGAGAAGCTAGCCAAAATAAATGACAATTAGACAGACATGCACCATAAGCAGAGTAAACCATTAACTTCATCGCTGACTGCATGGAAAACAAGTGAGACTTAATCTCAGTTTGAATCTTGTGACGAATAGAAGTTGGAATATTGCCTAGTCGGAGCTAGAGGGACAACCTATAGTGTCCCTCAGTGTCTTATTGCAAAAGAAAGTAACCAGCAGATTAGCTTGGAAGTTTCTTTTATTCGTTCATGGGATGTGGGCACCACTGGCTAGGCCAGTATTTTTTGACCATCCTTAATTGCCCTTGGTTCAGTGGGCATTTAAGAGTCAACATTGCTATGGGTCTTGAATCGCAAGTAGGCCAGACTAGGTATTACGGCAGATTTCCTTCCCTAAAGGACATTAATGAACCAGATGGATTTTGGAAATGTAACCAGAACAAGGGACTGAGGCCTTCACGTTCAAGAGAAGGTAAATAAAAGTTTTACCTCTGAGAATAGCTAGAGCCAAGGAGAATGTAAACATTCAAATTAGGAGCAAGAGTTGGCCACTCGGCCCTTCAAGCCAGCTCCGCCATTCAATAAGATAATGGCTGATCTGATTATAACCTCCTGTCTACCCCCACTAACCTTTCACCCCCTTGTTAATCAAGAATCTATCCAGATCTGCTTTAAAAATATTCAAAGACCCTGGTTCCACTGCGTTTTGAGGAAGAAAGTTCCAAAGACTCAAGATCCTCTGTGAAAAAAATTCCCCTCATCTCTGTCTTATATAAGATGCACCTTATTTTTAAACCATGACCCCTAGTTCTAGATTCTCCCATAAGAGGAAACATCCTCTCCACATCTACTCTGTCAAGACCCCTCAGAATCTTAAATGTTTTGATCAAGTCACCTCGTACTCTTTTAAACTCCAGTGGATACAAGCCTAACCGGTCCAACCTTTCCTCATAAGACAACACAGCCCATTTCTGTATCGGTCTAGAAAACCTTTTCTGAACTGCTTCTAACGCTTTTACATTTTTCCTTAAATGGGGAGGTCAATACTGTACACAGTACTCCAGATGTGGTCTCACCAGTGCCCTGTACAAATGAAGCATAACCTCCCTATTTTTGTATTCAATTCCCCTTGCAATAAAAGATAACATTCTATTAGCTTTCTAATTACTTGCTGTACTTGTATACTAGTCTTTTGTGATTTATACACAAGGATACCCAGATCCCTCTGAATCTCAGAGCTCTGCAATCTCTCACCATTTAGATAATATGTTTCTTTTTTATTCTTCCTGCCAAAATGGACAATTTCACATTTGCCCACATTATACTCCATTTGCCAGATCTTTGCCCACTCACTTAACCTATCTATGTCATTTTGTAGCCTCCTTATATCCTCTGCACAGCTTACTTTCCTACCGATCTTTGTGTCATCAACCATACCATCAGTCCCTTCATCCAAGTAAGTTGTAAAAAGTTGAGGTCCCAGCACTGATCCCTGTGGCACACCGCTCATTACATCCCACCAAGCAGAAAAAGACCCATTTATAGCTACCTTTAGTTTCCTGATAACTAGGCAATCTTCTATCCAGGCCAATGTATTACCCCCTACATCACCAGCTTTTATTTTCTGCAATAACCTTTGATGTAGCACCTTACCAAATGCCTTCTGGAAATCTAAGTACAGTACATCCACCAGTTCCCCTTTACCCACAGCACATGTGACTCCTTCAAAGAACTCCAATAAATTGGTTAAACATGATTTCCCTTTCATAAAATCATGTTGACTCTGCCTGGTTGCCTTAAACTTTTCTAAGTGCCCTGCTATAGTATCTTTAATAATAGCTTCTAACATTTTCCCTATCACAGATGTTAAGTCAATACATGGGCAGAAATTTTCGCTTGGAGGGCAGGCACACACCCAACCCGCTCAAGCGTGAAATGGCGCGTGTTGACATTGGCCGAGCATGCCAAAGTCAATGTGCAGTCGCACGATAGTTCAGTCGGCAGGCATGCACCAGAGCCGGCAGCAGGCCTGCTGGCAATTAAAAGGCCTGTTAGGGCCATTAAATAATCAATTAAGCTAAATTTTTCACTGTCTGTCCAACCTAATGGTTGGCAGGTAAGCAAAAAGCCTTTGTATTTTTTTGGAAACCTGTCTTGGGGGAAGTAAGAAGTAAACCTAAGTGCATAGCTTATATAGTTATAAACCATATGGTTAAGTTGCTAATTGTCTAATTATTTAATTCTTTTATATACGATAAAGTTTGTTTTATTTAAAAGAAATGAAATCTTGAGGCATAGATCTATTAGTTAAAATGAGGTATTTAGATTGCTTTTCAAATGTTAATGATCCCTGACTGGATCATAACACAAGGAACACAAAGGAAGTAACAACAACCATCAAACAAATTCCACCATTTCTAATTCTGAACTTGCCCTTCTAATGACTGCCGGCATATAACAGGTGCATTTCCCAAGCCTGATGTTGAAGGTGAATGTGATTCTGCAGAGGTAAATATACAAAACTATACATTGATTTAACTTCATTTTGGCTTAGTCTGTTTGGGGGAAAAAAAACAAATTTTGACAATAGTTTGGGACCTTGCAATTTAAAGTATCTGTGAGTTTCCATTTCCACCAGGAGATTTAATGTAAAGGTCATTCTGGGTTTCAATGTGCCATTGCCATTGGGAATGTCACTGTTAAAATTATGTACTGTATGTTGGGAAATATCAAAGGCAAAAGGCTGTCAAAGAAATTAGATCTTGAGCTGAGGGAGGAGTGGTAAGCAAGGGGCAGGGACCATTAACATTTGAAAAGCGATCTAAATACCTCATTTTAACCAATAGATCTATGCCACAAGATTTCACTTTTTTTAAACAAAACAAATTTTATTGTATATAAAAGAATAAATTAATAAGCAAGGGGCACAGGGAGGGGAAAGAGGAGAGGGTGTAAAGTGAATGGAGGGCAGTTGGAAGAAGAATCATAGGCCAGGATTCTGTCCTCGTCAGGCAGGCTCGGCAGGAACCCAACCGCTGCCCGTGATCGGGCCGCAACCGCGATTTCACGCTGGCAGGCCAATTAAGACCTGCTCAGCATGTAACGCATGCTGCAGCACTCAGCTGCTGTGTGGGGGTGGGGGAGGAGGGCAAGCGGGGAACTTCATATATGTATGCGGGTGCACACAGGAAAAGCTGTCTGAGCACAGAGCTGCCACAGGTAGATGAAAATTTTTAACATTAAAAATAAAGAATTTTAGAATGTAAAAAAAAGTTCCCTCATGTGACTCTGTCACATGAGCATGAACATGTTATTAATGAAATGTTTTAAATAATTATTCATTTTTAATAGCTGTTGGAAACCTCATCCCGCCCATGGATGAGGTTTCCTAAAAAATCCAAAGGCTGCTTGGCTTTTTCGCCTGCCCACCAACCATAGGGCTGGACAGGCAGTGAAAAATTTAATTCAATTATAACTTTAATGCCCTTAAGAGGCCTGTTAATTGTCTGCGGGCGTGCTGCCGACTCCCGTGCACACCCGCCGACCGAAATATCGTGCCAGTGCATGATGATGTCAAGTTGCTCACCTGACGTAATCACGTTTCATTTTACACTCAAGCAGGTTGGGCACACGCTCGCCCGATGAATGAAAAATTATGGCCATAGAATCATAGAATAGTACAGCACAGAAAGGTTGTTTGGCCCATCGAGTCTGTGCCAGTTCTTTCTAAGAGCAATCCAGTTAGTCCCACTCCCCAACTCTTTCCCTATATCCCTGAAGAACCAGATCATTCTATAGCCACCCTTCCTTCAGACTATAGATAATCACAGTCCTTTTTAAACATCACATTAAAGTTATATCTCTGAGAACAGCATTTTGTTCTTAATGCTCTGGAAATCTTATGCTGCCTTCCAGAGTATGATATCCTCAAGCAGTCACCGTGAGTGACAACCACATTAAATTTTTAAGTTGCAGGCTGTTTCCAGATGACTTCTGCCAGACCAGTCAATATGCAATGGATTCTGAAAGTTGAGATGCTTGGCATGGCAGGGCACTCAAGTTATCTCCTTTGGTAATAGAGCCAGGCAGGCAAAAAAAGAACTGCTGAGCAAATTTTCTAGGTTTGACAAAAGAAGTAGCCTGTATTTATACAGCACTTTTTACGATTTCAGGGCAACCTGAAGCACTTCAATCAAGTATTTTTGAATTGTCATTGATGATGATATATAGGAAAATCCAAGCCTATTAGTGCAAGCAAGCCTCAAACAAGAAGATATTTGCCAGATAATATATTTTTGTGATGCTTGAGGGCTAAATATTGGCCAGGACACAGGAGAACTCCCCTATTCTTGTTCAAAATACTGCTATGGGATCTTTTGCATCTACTTGAGAGGGCAAACTTGGCCTCAGTTTAACACCTTATCTGAAAGATGCTACCTCCAATGGTGTAGCACTCCCTCAGTACTGCACTGAAGATTTTGTGCTCAAGTTTCTGGATTGGGAGTCAAATTCGTACCCTTTTGTCACAGAGATAAGAGTATGATCACTGAGCCAAGCTGACACTTACAAGAGTACTTGGGGCTATTGATCATATTGATGTGTTACTATGAGCCTTGAATGTGAAATCTCACCATTTCATCAACTGAAAGGGATTTAATTCTTCAAAGATTTAATTGGTATGTACTTAAGAAAAAAGCTTTAGTCACATCATTGCCAAATATGTAGAAAGCTACCATGACTCCTTTATCCCAATTCTGTCCTTGTTCAAGAGTAAGTGACAAAATGTGATAATGGTTACCCAATCCTCCCTACATTCTGAGACACTGCAATGGAACATTGGTGCAGCTGAGGAACACTGCAATCTGCACACACATCAGGACTGAGCAAGCAATTAGTATGCTGAAGATCTGGTGAGCCATTGCAGTATACAGCAAACGCTGGGTCTTCTAGACAGAAAGACAGAAAATGCAGGAAATAATCAGTAGGTCATACAGCATCTAGAATTGACATCTGTAAATAAGCTTGCAGATTGACATCGCTGAGGAGAATAAATAGGCAGAGACAGAAACCTGTGATGCAGAAGATCAAGAACATGAAGAGCAAGCAGCAGCATCACAATCAGAAGAAGGTAGGAAGCTGTGAAGTAACCTGCTCTGTGATCCCCGCAGCCAGGTATGATCCAATCATTAACATTGTATCACTCCAATCACCAAGGTAAATTCTCTCCATCTTAAATTGCACCACTCATTTATATTCACAGTTCCAGTGCAGTTTAACTTATACTGATGCAAACACAACCCAAGAAACATTAATAACAGCAATAGAAAGTGCAGGAATATTCAGCAGGTCTGGCATGAACTCTCATGAGTAAAAAACAAAGTTAATGTTTCAGGTCAATGACCATCCATCAGAAAGAAACACTAGCGAGAATTCACCACCATGCCTAATCCTGTTCACACTTCAACTTATCCCTTGGCCAATTCTTAGAGTTTTTCCAAGAACCTATGATCTGAGATATGGATAACTGCTTACATCTGCAACCAATCAAGGGATGGAGGTGGATCTCTGTCGAGGTTGCTGAATTCTGGGATGGATCCACTGTCAGCTATATCTGTAGGAATGACTACTGGATATCCAGAGTTACTCTACTTTTGAAGGTATCTGAGGGGACTGACTGTATTATAGTCCTCCAGTTTTGGCCTCCTGTGCATACCTAATTTTCATCGCCTCTCCAGTGGTGGCTGTGCCTTCAGTTGCCTAGTTCCTAAGTTCTAGAATTCTCTTGCTAAATATTTCCACATCCCTACCTCTCTCACCTTTAAGTCACCCCTTAAAACCTGCTTCATCATCTGTGCTAATATATCCTTAAGTGGCTCCATGTAATGTAAGGAACGTATCTTTCTATTTCTGTTGGACTGTTGCAAAGAACATTTCATTTTATTTTCTGTTGGACTGTGGATTAGAATTACAATGGCTGCAGGTTGAAAGATATGTCCACTGGAACAGGATGAGAGATATATACTATGTCAAATATACAATATATATACATTTACATGCAATATATACAGTCCTGGAACAGAGTGTGCCATGAAAGACAGGATGGTGCCAGAAAGGAGTCCTGGACCAAGGGAGCTGCCAGACAACAGCATTTTAATTGGCTCCTGACCAGGTGACCATGTTTTATATGAGAGCAGAGCAGAATAGCTCCTAGCCTGAAAGGAACAAGACCTAAATCCTCTTTCTCCTGTATGTGGGAGAGTCCAGTAATTCCACAATAATAGCTAGCTGTTTTTTTTCTCTTCATATCTCTATAACCTGCTCTTTCTCTCTCTCTCTCTCTGAAAACCCCTTTAAGAGGCAAAGGGGAAAATCACTGTAAGAGACATTCAAAGGCAAGTACTCAACCAGTGAACTAAGGTCTGCAAGACCACCTCTTGTCATCACTAAGAACTTAAAGGAATTTAAAAGACATTGATCAAAATAAACCCACCGAATCCTGTATTCTGGATTGATGCTATTGAACTGTTTTATTCCAGCCTTAAAATGCATGTTTTGTGCATCTTGTGTGTGTGTGTATGTGTGTGTGTCTGTGTACATATAAGGATGTAAGAAGGCAGTAGAGTTTAAGTTAAAGTGTTAGAAGTTAGCAGTTCATATTTCTTTCTTTTGCCACTAGTTAAAGACAATTTGTTCAATAAATAGTTAATTACTAATTAAGTTTACAAACCTGGTGCTCGTATTCTGTTAACCTAAATTAAACAGTTAGCTAGAATTGGGGCAATCTGGTGGTTTGGTCAAAATTTTCACATGGTTGCGGCTCAAGAAACAATGGGGCTTGATATTACATTGCACTATCCTCGGTGAGATATGACAGTAAAACTTTGTTTGCCTCTCTTGTGATTCACCTTTGGATGTTTTGTTATGTTAAAGGTGCTAAATAAATGAAAGTTGTTGTTATGAAGAGAAGGTTCCTTGGATGCTTCTGCTATCCCTTTATAGCAAAGGAACTCAATATTATTGACCAGATATGTGAGAGAGCCGACCCAATGAATTTACTGAGAGACTCCAACACTCGGTATTATATCCAATATTTTCTAAACCCTTTGAGTTACTGCTTTGGACAAATTGGATATGATAATCTTCAATAATCCCATTTCCATTCAATCTCCCTAGGCCTGCATATCAGAGACACTAATTCGCCTGGGGAACTTCTTGCTGTGGGAATATTTACAGACATTGGTGGCATTCAAACCAGAAACATGCATGTCACACAAGTGCAAGGTATTGACCATCTCTGGCAAGAGAGAATCTAATGCTCCACGATGTTCAGCAACTTTACCATCGGCGAATCCGCCACCATCAACATCCTGTGGGATATCATTGACCAGGAACTGAACTGGACCTGCTATATATGGCTACATATGGCTATATATTGCTACAAGAATGGCTCAGAGGCTGGGAATTCTGCACTAACTCACCTACTGTCTCCTCAAAGCCAGCCTACCATCTGCAAGGCACAAGTCAGAAGAGTGATAGAATACTCTCTACTTACTCTCTACTGGCCTTGTCTCCAGGGAGCAGACTCAGAGGGAGGAGCACCGGAGCAGTGAGTATAAATCTAGCTTACCTCGGGGATTCGCGGCCCTGTCTCCAGGGAGTAGACTCGGAGGGAAGAGCAGCGGCGTGGTGAGTATAAATCTAGCTTACCTCGGGGATTCGCGGCCTTGTCTCCAGGGAGCAGACTCGGAGGGAGCAGCGCCGGAGCGGTGAGTATAAATCTAGTTTACCACGGGGATTCACAACATTGTCTCCAGGGAGCAGACTCGGAGAGAGGAGCAGTGGAGGGGTGAGTATAAATCTAGCTTATCTCGGGGATTTGCGGCCTTGTCTCCAGGGAGAAGACTCGGAGGGAGCAGCAGTGGAGCGGTAAGTATAGATCCAGCTTATCTCGGGGATTCGTGACTTTGTCTCCAGGGAGCAGACTGGGAGGGAGGAGCAGCGGTGCAGTGAGTATAAATCTAGCTTACCTCAGGGACTGGCGGCCTTATCTCCAGGGAGCAGACTCGGAGGGAGGATTACCAGAGCAGTGAGTGTAAATCTAGCTTACCTTGGGGATTCGTGGTCTTTTCTCCAGGGAGCAGACTGGGAGGGAGGAGCACCGGAGCGGTGAGTATAAATCTAGCTTACCTCGGGGATTTGCGGTCTTGTCTCCAGGAAGCAGACTCGGAGGGAGGAGCACTGGAGCGGTGAGTATAAGTTTATTTTACCTCAGGGATTCGTGACTTTGTCTCCAGGGAGCAGACTCGGAGGGAGGAGCAGCGGAGCAGTAAGTATAAATCTAGCTTACCTCGGGGATTCACAGCCTTGTCTCCAGGGAGCAGATTCGGAGGGAGGAGCAGTGTAGCAGTAAGTATGAATGCAAGTTACCTCGGGGATTCGCGGCCTTGTCTCCAGGTAGCAGACTCGGAGGAAAGAGCAGCAGAGCAGTGATTATAAATCTAGCCTACCTCGGGGATTCGCGGCCTTCTCTCCAGGGAGCAGACTCAGAGGGAGGAGCAGCGGAGCGGTGAGTATAAATCTAGCTTACTTCGGGAATTCGCAACCTTGTCTCCATGGAGCAGACTCGGAGGGAGGAACACTGGAGCGGTGACATCAGGGCACGGTGTAACTGAAGTCAAAACTGAAAAAGTGATGTCACGGGAAATCTGTGACCTGATTGGTTGGTAGGAAATCTGCACCAAATTTGAAAAAAAAACATTGCAAACCTAAATAATAAATTAATTAACTAAGTAGAGATGGCCGGGCAGGTGATGTGCTGCAGCTGTATGAAGTGGGAGCTGGCAGATCCCATTGCGAGCCTCAAGTGACCACATCTGCAGCAAGTGTAGATTGCTGGAGGAACTCCGGCTCAGAATTGATGACACTGCAGCACATCTGCGAGGGGGAGAGTTGCCTGGACGCTTTGTTTCAGGAAGCGGTCACACCTGGTAGATTAAGTACCTCAAATTTGGTCAGTGGTCAGGGTCAGCAGGGTGTGACTGAAAGTGAGGCAGGTAGAGGGATCCTGTGTTCAGGAACAGAGGAGCCTCAGCTCTTGACCTTGTCCAACAGGTACAAGGTACTTGCTCCCTGTATGGGTGAGTAACAGGGCTGAAGGGAGAATTAGGCAGCTGACCACGGCACTGTGGCACAGGAGGCCATTCAAGAGTGGGGAGCAAAAAGACAAGTGGTATTTGTAGGGGATACTATAATTAGGGGAATTGATAGCATCCTTTGTAAGCAGGATTGAGAGTCCTGCATGGTATGTTGCCTGCCCGGTGCCAGGATGAGGGACATCTCTGACCAGCTTGAAAGGATATTGGAGAGGGAGGGGGAGGACAAATAACATAGGTAAGACTAGGAAAGAGGACCTGTTTGGGGATTATCAGGAACTAGGAACTAAATTAAAGAACAGGTCCTCAAGGGTTATAATCTCAGGATTACTACCCGAGCCACGTGCAAATTGGCATAGGGACTCAAGAATAAGGGAGGTAAACATGTGGCTAAAGGAGTGGTGCGGGAAAGAGGGGTTCCATTTCGTGGGGCACTGGCATCAGTATTGGAACAGGAGGGATCTGTGTCGTTTGGACGGTCTCCACCTGAACCAATCTGGGACCAATGTTCTAGTAAAAAGGGTAAATAGGGTGGTCAACAGGACTTTAAACTAGAAAGTGGGGCAGGGAGGGAAGGGTAAAACTTCAAAAAGTATGACTAATGGGAAACAAAGCAGCAGGTTAGCATGGGGGGGGTGGATTGAACTTCATGGAAAATTATGAAAAAACTGAAAAGAAAGGAGAGCCCAGGAAAGGCTATTAAAGTCTCCAGAACACAAAATAGGACAGAGTGTTTGGAAAGGGCTAGGAATCTAACTTCAAGCACATCAGATAAAGGGACGACAATGAGAAGGTGTACGGGAAATACAGGACTGAAGGTATTGTAACTGAATGCACACAGTATACAAAATAAGGTAAATGAGCTTGTGGTGCAGATTGAAATTAGCAGGTATGATGTGGTGGGCATCACAGAGACATGGCTGCAGGGGGATCAGGACTGGGAGCTAAATATCCAAGGATATACATCCTATCAAAAAGATAGGCACGTTGGCAGAGGGGGTGGGGTTGCTTTGTTAGTAAGAAATGAAATTAAATCGATAGCAAGAAATGACATAGGGTCAGATGATGTAGAATCTGTGTGGGTAGAGTTCAGGAACCGCAAAGGTAAAAAAAAACCATAATGGGAGTTATGTACAGGCCTCCAAACAGTAGTCAGGATGTGGGGCACAAGATACACCAGGAGATAGAAAAGGCGTGTAAGAAAGGCAAGTTTACAGTGATCATGGGGGATTTCAATATGCAGGTAGTCTGGGAAAATCAGGTTGGTAGTGGATCCCAAGAAAAGGAATTTGTGGAATGTCTACGAGATGGCTTTTTGGAGCAGCTTGTGGTGGAGCCCACTAGGGAACAGGCAATTCTAGATTTAGTGATGTGTAATGAGGCAGATTTGATAAGGGACCTTAAGGTCAAGGAACCCTTCGGAGGAAGTGACCATAATATGATAGAATTTACCCTGCAATGTGAGAGGAAAAAGCTGGAATCAGATGTAAAGGTATTACAGTTGAATAAAGGCAACTACAGAGGCATGAGGGAGGAGTTGGCCAGAATTGACTGGGAGATGAGCCTAGCAGGAAAGACAGTGGAACAGCAATGGCAGGAGTTTCTGGGAGTAATTTGGGAGACACAGCAAAAATTCATCCCTAGGAAGAAGAAGTATACTAAAGGGAGGATAAGGCAACCATGGCTGACAAGGGAAGTAAGGGACAGCATAAAAGCTAAAGAGAAAGCAAACAATGCGGTGAAGAGCAGTGGGAAGCCAGGGGATTGGGGAGCCTACAAAGACCAACAGAGGACAACTAAAAAAGAAATAAGGGGGAGAAAATTAAGTATGAGGTTAAACTAGCCAGTGATATAAAAGAAGATTGCAAGAGTTTTTTTTAGATATATAGAGGGGAAGAGAGAGGCAAAAGTGGACATTGGGCCTCTGGAAAATGACGCTGGGGAAGTAGTAATGGGGAACAAAGATATGGGGCAGGATCTGAATAAGTACTTTGCATTAGTCTTCACAATGGAAGACACGAGTAACATCCCCAAAGTTCAAGAGAGTCGGGGGGGCAGAGTTGAGTATGGTGGCCATTACCAAGGAGAAGCTGCTAGGAAAACTGAAAGCTCTGAAGGTGGATAAATCACCTGGACCAGATGGATTACACCCCAGAGTTCTGAAGGAGATAGCTGAAGAGATAGTGGAGGCGATAGTGGTGATCTTTCAGGAATCACTGGAGGCAGGGAGGGTCCCAGAGGACTGGAAAATCGCTAATGTAACCCCCCTGTTTAAGAAGGGAGTGAGGCAAAAGACAGGAAATTACAGGCCGATTAGCCTGACCTCGGTCGTTGGTAAGATTTTAGAATCCATTATTAAGGATGAGATTTCAGAATATTTGGAAGTGCATGGTAAAATAGGGCAAAGTCAGCATGGTTTCATCAAGGGTAGGTCATGCCTGACAAATCTGTTAGAGTTCTTTGAGGAGGTGATGAGCAGGTTAGACAAAGGAGAGCCAATGGATGTTATCTACTTGGACTTCCAGAAGGCCTTTGACAAGGTGCCGCACAGGAGGCTGCTGAGCAAGATAAGAGCCCATGGTGTTAGAGGCAAGGTACTAGCATGGATAGAAGATTGGCTGTCTGACAGGAGGCAGAGAGTGGGGGTAAGGGGGTCCTTCTCAGGATGGTGGCCGGTGACTAGTGGAGTTCCGCAGGGGTCAGTGTTGGGACCACAACTTTTCACTTTATATATTAATGATCTAGATGAAGTATCTGAGGGCATCCTGGCTAAGTTTGCAGATGACACAAAGATAGCTGGAAGGACAGGTAGTATTGAGGAGGCTGCAGAAGTATTTGGACAGGTTAGGAGAATGGGCAAAGAAGTGGCAGATGGAATACAACGTGGGGAAGTGTGAGGTGATACACTTTGGTAGGAAGAATAGAGGCATAGACTATTTTCTAAATGGGGAGAGAATTCAGAAATCTGGAGTGCAAAGGGTCTTGGGAGTCCTAGTCCAGGATTCTCTTAAGGTTAACTTGCAGGTTGAGTCAGTAGTTAGGAAGGAAAATGCAATGTTGGAACTTATTTCGAGAGGAGTAGAATATAAAAGCAGGGATGTGCTGCTGAGGCTTTATAAGGCTCTGGTCAGACCACATTTAGAATATTGTGAGCAATTTTTGGCCCTGTATCTCAGGAAGGATATGCTGGCCCTGGAGAGGGTCCAGAGGAGGTTCACGAGAACGATCCCAGGAATGAAAGGCTTAACATATCAGGAAAGTTTGAGGACTCTGGGTCTATACTCGATGGAGTTTAGAAGGATGATGGGGGACCTGATTGAAACTTACAGAATACTGAAAGGCCTGGATAGAGTGGACATGGGGAAGATGGTTCCATTAGTAGGAGAGACTAAGACCCAAGGGCACAGCCTCAGAGTAAAAGGACAACCTTTTAGAACAGAGATGAGGAGAAATTTCTTTAGCCAGAGAGTGGTGAATCTATGGAATGCATTGCCACAGGAGGCTGTGGCAGCCAGATCATTGATTGTATTTAAGACCGAGATAGACAGGTTCTTGATTGGTAAGAGGGTAAAAGGTTACAGGGAGAAGGCGGGAGAATGGGGTTGAGAAACTTATCAGCCATGATTGAATGGCGGAGCAGACTCGATGGGCCAAATGGCCTAATTTCTGCTCCTATGTCTCATGGTCTTATGATCTTACCTGGATCAGTGCAGCTCCAACTACACCCACGCAGCCCTGTCAGGTTGATCAACATCCCACCTTAAACATTCACTCCCTTCACCACAGTGGCTGCAGTGTGTACCATCTACAAGATGCACTGCAGCAACTCACCAAGTCTCCAGCTTCCAAAACTGCAACCTGTACCACCAGAAGGAGAAGAGCAGCTAACACATAGGAACACTACCACCTGCAAGTTCCCATTCAATTCACACACCATTCTGACTTGGAAATACATTGTTGTTCCTTCACTGTCACTGTGTTCAAGATCCTGGAACTCTCTCCCTAATAGCATTGTGGGTTTACCTACATCACATGGACTGCAACAGTTCAAGAAAGTGGCTCATCACCATCTTCTCAAGGGCAATTAAGGGATGGGTAACAAATGGTGGCCTTCCCAGTGACCCTCACATCCCATAAATGAATAATTTTATAAAAATCACTCCAGACTGCAGTGTATACACCTCTCTTTTCCCTTACAAATGTAACATT
Source organism: Carcharodon carcharias (assembly GCF_017639515.1). Classification (NCBI taxonomy): domain Eukaryota; kingdom Metazoa; phylum Chordata; class Chondrichthyes; order Lamniformes; family Lamnidae; genus Carcharodon; species Carcharodon carcharias. Next base: position 22,045,663 of record NC_054488.1, read on the forward strand.
TGGCTTGAAAGCCATTTGAAATAATGTTCTTAATTTGAACCAGCTTTAATCCAATGTTGAATGTTGAACATTATTTTGTCAAATTTAACTAACAGCAGCATTCAGCAACTCAACCTAAAACTTCACCTGCAGTCTCCTTGCTCATGGCACCTTGACTAATTAGGTATTAAAACCCGCAGAAGCAGTGAAAGGAACAGAGAGAGAGAGACAGAAGAGTCTCTCAATCCACTTACTGTGTGCATGGAACACAAAAATATCTCAGCATTAAAAGAAAATTGAAAGGAAATTACTCTTTCGGTCAAACGCCCCACTTTAGTTGTTACACAAAAGCATTATGTTGACAAGATATGGCAAAGGCAGTGAGTTAACATCTCGGCTGTGACTTCTCATCAATTCCTCAGGCAATATACTGCTACCTTGTGAAGGACTATACCTAAAGGACTGGAACAACATCAAAATGCATATCTGTCATTGTTGATCTTTGAGAGTTCTTCGGCAAGGTTACAGGGGCTGGAGGGGAGGAATATACAGTGTAAGGAATGTGACTCATGCTACTGTGATATTTGCATAGATCAAACCCAGGCTCCTTGCCTGAAGATAACAGCTGGATCCCTGGAGAGATATCACAGCAGCTTTAATACCATGAGTAGTTTCCATGAGTAGAGCGAACAGTCTCAGCTTTTACTGTCTGCAAGGAATTTGAATCCTTTTCTCTTTTGCTGTGTCTGGCTTTTTTTAGCTCTGCTCAGCGATTGGAATAACCTCATCAAAGGCTCCTTGTGCCTTCCAGAAAAACAATCAGTTTCTTTTTACTACAAAGGGATCCAGGGAGAGATTACATGAAAGTCTTGTTCCTTGACTTAATTTCTTTGTCTTCAACGACTTCAACTCTGGTGGACTTCAGCACAATAACTACCTCTCACCAATTTGTTAAGAAAACAGGCAAAAGTGGTATGGTTAGCAGAATGCCAAGCAGCCTTTGAAAAGATGAAGGTAATCTTAATAAATGAACCAGTGTTGGCTGCTGCTGACTTTACCAAACCTTTTAAAATGGCAATTGATGCTAGCGACTTGGGGGTAGGTGCAGTCCTATTACAAGATGATCAATTAGGGACAGAGAAGCCAATCGGGTACTCTTCCAAGAAACTAAATCAATATCAGAAGAAGTACTCAGCAGTAGAAAACGAAACTCTAGCACCAGTCTTGACAGGAGAAAACTCAATTTACATACCAGAAATGGAGGGTAACCAAGGGACTAATAATAGTGAGGAACTTAAAGTAATTATTATCAGCAGAAACAAAGTATTAGAGAAACCCTTTAAGATACATAATGGGACTCCTTGGATTCCCCAATACACAGATTCTAAGGGAATTGCCTGGGAAGTTTGAGCTTCCAATCGGCATTCCCTCTGCTCCCCAGGACCCCCTCTAAAGGATTTAGGGCAGAATTTTGACCTCAGACCGCTTGAGCGTAAAATGACGCATGTTGAAGTTGGTAAGCGTCCCGACATCAACGCGCACTCACACTATACTTCAGACGGCAAGCGCATGTAGGAGAGGAAGCCCCGCCCACCATTAATTAAGAGGCCAGTTAAGGCCCTTGATGTCCTAATTGTCAGTGATTTAACGCTGCCCATGCGATTTCTCACCCATCGCATGGGCAAAACAGGCAGCCCACAATTTGCAAAAGCTCATCCACAGGCAGGATAAGAAGGGTCAGCAGCATTGTCAATTTGAGTAATGAGGAGTTTTGGAGACTGTATGCTGCTGGTTGCTTATTTGAACTGGGCAGATTCATCTCGGTTCTGAGCTTCATTCTGAGCATTTCTAGGCTTCATTTCAGGACTCATTGGTGTCTTCCAGGCCCCCAGAGGATTCAGACTCTGTGGGCCCTTCTAGGTATCAGGCAGCCTTCCATTACCCTGGTATTGGGGATTATGGTCTCCTCCTCTGAGGAGGAACAGAGGGGCAAAAGGGAGAGGAGGCCATGTATCCCAATGCAGCTTCCAGGGGAGGGACTTGTGGGAGGACAGGTGCAGGCACAAGAGGTGAAAGGACAGCAGGAAGCCCAAGGCGGAAGGGGCCGCAGAAAATGGCACTATCCTGCCATCAGGATTTACAGGCGGTGATGCAGCTACCTCAATATGACGGAGGTTCAATGCCAAAGGAGGCTTCAACTCTCCAGGGAGACAGTGACCTCCATTTGTCAGATGATCGGGCCTGAGATCAGCTCCATGCAGGTGGAAACCCCATGCCAGTGGCTCTGAAGGTCACAGCAGCCCTCAATCTCTATGCCTCCAGCTCTTTCGAGGGCTCAGTGGGGGTTCTGCATGGAGTATCCCAATCAGCTGTCCACAGTTGCATCAAGCTGGTTACAGAAGCTCTGTTCAGGCGGGTATTGACTTTGATTTGTAACCATACGGATGAGACCAGCCAGGCTGAGCGAGCCAGAGGCTTTGCAGAAATTACTGGGTTCCCCCGCATCCAGGATGCCATCGACTGCACACATGTGGCCATTAAGGCACCAGTGGGTGGGCCGAATGCCTTTGTCAACAGGAAGGGATTCCACTCCATGAACATGCAGATACTGCGTGATCACAAGATGCCGATTCTGCAAGTCTGTGCAAGGTACCCTGCTGACTCTGCTGTCTTGTTGGCCTTGATGACCTTGGCAGTCGTCCTCTGGCCAGTGGAGTCCGTGCTGGTCCCGCCTGGGAGGGAGCAGCCAGTACCACCGCTGGCACCTCCCCAGTCATCGCAGCCTCATCAGTTGCTAAGGTCACTGGCAGGGGCAGAGGAGCTGCTGCTGGACCTGGTGGATAACAGGCCCCCACCCCCACCCACCCCATCTCAGAGGTTCTCCAGCCGGCTTTCACACTGAGCGAGCCTTAATTGACCCACCAGTATGAAATTGCTTTCTGGCCTCGATAGTGGGCAGCGGTCGGCTTCCTGAACACCACCACCCGCCGAGGTCAAAATACTGCCCTTAGAGTTGGAGACTTCAGACGGTTCCAACTTACATACCTAGAGAGTTACCCAGGACATGATTTTACGGCTCCGCTGCGGCATGTCTCCCCCGCAGTGGATGCAGCGAGCCATTTAAATCTCCATTCAGGTTGGCAGGACTGTAATATCCCACCAGGCCAGAGGAGCCATAAAATCCTGGCCTTAGTCTACCCCTGAGGTATCTATACAACTGACCCCACAATCACTCATACTGACCCTCCAACAACTCCCAACTCTCCGGCTCTCCATAACCCGACTTGTCTAGCCCCCAGTCCAACTACCCTGCTGACTCAACCCCACCACCCAACCCCTGCCTGATTCCCTGTGATCCAACCTGACTAGCCCCCATCATCGGCGCCTCGTTTTGACACCCCTACTAACCCTGAGCTGACCTGACTAGCTCCCAACCCAACCTGACCCTCCCCCAAACTGACCCGATAGCCCCCAACCCAATCTTACTAGCCCTAACCTGACAATCCCTCCTGACCCAATCCCAGTACACGTTGACCCACCTACCTACCTCACCCACCTGCCACTCTACCCACTTATGACCCTACCCACCTGCCATCCTACCCACCTGCCATCCTACTCCCTTGTCCACCTTACCCCTTTACCCACCCTACCCTTACCTCCCACACCTGATCTTCTCCATTCTAACCCCTTACCCACCGATGTCCCATTTGGGAAATTTAAGCTCTTTACTTACTGGAATACATCAGTTAGTGCCATAAAAAGGGAGCATGGCTTCTGTGTAGATTCTCTGCTCTGCTCCCTCTGAGATTTGTTACATTTGTTCAGTTGTGAAGGATCCTCCAAAAGAAAATCACTCAGAAAACGCGGAGGAAGGTAAGTGTGCATTTTTTTGTCTGAACAGGGTCAGAAATAGGGTTTCCGATCCTAATCAGAAGATCTGGGCCATTGTCACAGTTTTAAGCTCATAGTTATAGGTTGATCATGCCTCATTAAAAGCTGAGGTATCAGGCCCCTGTCCTGTCCACTCTTGCCATCCTTTTTTTCAATCCTGATATGTTCCAACATTACCAAACTCTACTTTCATGATCCTTATCAATAAGGAGTACAGTAGCATAGTGGTTATGTTATGTTGGTGCTTATGTTGCTAGACTCGCAACCCAGAGGCTGTACTAATAACCTAGAGACGTGAGGTCAAATTCCACGCTGACAAGTAGAGAATTTGAATGCAATTAATTCATTAAATTTGGAATTAAAAACTGAGCATCAGTAACAATAAACATGAAACTACTGGATTGTTGTGAGAACCCAACTAGTTCACTGTTGACTCTTTTGTGAAGGAAACCCTTACTTAATCTGGTCCACAGCAATGTCATTGACTCTTAACAGCCCTCTGAGATGGCTGTTATATTCAACAAGGCGGATCATCCTCATATTCTCAAGGGAAATTGGGGATGGGCAATAAATGATGGCCTTATCACCAACACCAACATGCTGTGAATGAATATAAAAAAACTTTAGTTTGACACATTCTGATTGATCTGTCAACCAAATCATTAAACTTAAGACACTTATAGAAATTCATGAAATACCAAAGGCCTGCTAACAATCTAGGATGGTGTTACCTTTCAATCAGCCTAGGACCAGTCTGAACCAACATCTTTACTTGGAAGTGACTGATTTATACAGCTCTTTCCTACCTTCTTCAACTTTGCAGACATCTATCCATCATAAAAATGTTACACATCTCCTGCACCCCTAAACTGTTGAAAGATGGGATACCATATTATCTACAAACCCACTCAGGCCTTTAACCTCTGACGGTCTTGTTGCAGCAGTTACAGGATCTGGTTATACAAAAGTTAAACTGCTCATCAGGTCAGTTACAATTGAAAGGTACTGGATAAGTTGATGTAAATAAATTAATATAAAGAGAAAGAATGTTTGTTTACCATAATTTTTATGATCAACAAAGGTGTCCCTATGCTTTCACCAATGTCTGGCAGAACCATCTTCAATCCTTGGAAACTCCAGGGCAATCTGCATGGTGATTAATAAGGACTGGCTGAATCCATCTCTGTGCTGTCTGTCTCTTTCAGATTCTTGCAGACTAACTTTTACATGTGAGGTTCAGTAATATCTTAAGAAGCTCTGCAAGCCAAACTTGTTGTCGGACAGAATTCAGGACAGGTCACATGACCCCCTTCATTTTCCCCATTTTACCTTAAATTAAAGCGACTGTCCCAAAGCTTAACTATTCCATCGATGTTGTATTTGAATCAACTGTTAAATGAGAACAATATAGAGGTTCAATTCCATTAATGGGAACTGTGGCATGTCAATGAAAGCAATATGTTCCTTGAACACACAGAAACTCTAAGAAAAGTTTAATTTTAATCTTACCGTTTTTCAAGCTATATCCTCCCTCTTGCATTCTTTTCTGCTCTCATTCTCTCTTTCATTCTTCCTATCTTCCACTCTTGCTGTATCTTATTCATGTTCAGCCTTGCTCATGGTACTGTCTTGTCTTTCACTTCCTTTCTCTCTCTCTCTCTTTCTCTAACCAAGGAAGTAAAACACAATGATCAGCAAACATACACATGCTCTGCTTTGCTTCTTCACATTTGTAGTAATTATAGCATTGATAAATGTAGAACTGTAGCTTTAAGAATAATCTTGTGTTGTGAGATCACATGATCTGTATAAACCAATGAGTTAGCAGCATGGGGAACCTCTAGGAGAGAGTTCTTCTTTAGTTATAGAGTGATGCACCCAAGTAGTTGCTGCTGCTGCTGCCTTGTAAATGAAGTCCAATTTCCACCAAGAAAAGTTGCCTGGAAAATCAACTCTATAACAAACTGGCAATGAGGATAAATCAGATCTGGTACCATCCCTCGCCCAGTGATTGTGAGTATCTAAGATAATTAAATAGAAAGGAAGATATACTCATCTGAGATGCCACAGTTTGGCAGAATTGATCTCTTTGAACCAGCCACAGACAACTGGTCTCAATATATAGAACATCTTGCATTCTACTTTCAAGCCAACGAAATCACGGGGGAGGAAAAGAGGAGAGCAATTCTCCTAAGTATTTGTGGGAGCAAAACCTACAGTTTAATTCGAAACTTGACAGCCCCCAGAGCCCTTGATTCGAAGACCTTCAGTAAATTCGTAGACCTCATTAAGTGACATTTTCAACCCAAGCCCTCAGTCACAATGCAGAGGTTCAGGCACAATTCACAGAATAGAGCCCCAGGAGAGGCTATTACTATCTATATGGTGAAATTAAGACAACTAATGGAATATTGTGATTTCAGTGAAACCCTGAATGATATGCTCAGGCATTGTTTGGTCTGTGGCATGCAAGAGGATGCCATTCAGCAAAGATTTCTGGCTGAAGTGGATCTTGATTTTAAGAAAGCATTTAGAAATAGCACTTGGGCTGTAAGGAATTCACAAGTGATTCAAGATGCACAAAATAGCGTCATTTTCCTAGTTGGACAGGAATGGTCAGCCAAAAGTGGTGCAAAAAGCCAGGACTCTGCCACAAAGCTGGAAACAGCCCTGCTAACCAAAAATTTAGAGGAAACAGCTTAGCAGCAAATTCAAAAACTATTTTTTATCAATGTGGAAATAATCATACTTCTAACGATTGGCAATTTAAAAAGGTGGGACGTTATTTTTGTCACAAAAGTGGGCACATATTGAAACATTGCAAAGTGAGGTTAAAACAGGCTTCCAGGCAACAAACAAAGTTCAATGAAGTATATCGCGTGGAAGAGCCAGAAACAATCAATTCTGACATTTATTCCTTATTCAATATGAAAGTTGGGAAGACAGAGCCAATTACTATCACATTGCAAGTGAATGGTAAACCCTTAAAAATGGAAGTACACACGGATGCTTCTACCACTGTAATAAGAGAACACACTTTCAAATAAAGGTGCTCAACAATTAAATTTGGAACAAACCTCTGCCATGTTGAAAATGTACACAGGTGAATCATTGGAAACTAAACTGGCTCATTTCCTATTTCACTATGACAGGTGCAACACCTGCAGAATTATTGATGAGGCACCATCTTGAACAAGACTAAGCCTGATATTTCCTAATTTGGAGGGAAAGATGGAGAAGTCAAGGAAACTAAAAAGCATCTCATGATTTGCTTAGTTGTGAGCAGCAATTTACTGTTGGAGAAGCAGTACATGTAAGGAATTTTGGTGGAGAACCGAAGTGGTTATCTGGTAAACTAAGCGCTGTGACCAAACCATTGTCATACAACATGGAAATGGAGGGCCGGATCACCTGTAGGCATGTGCATCATTTAAGAAAAAGGGAAATACCCCAACAAAAGTATGTTCCACCTATAGCCATTGTTGAACCTGTGGTTCCTTTTGAAGTTGCTCAACCAAGGATAGACATGCCCGATGTCTCTGAAAGAATGCACAATACTGAACTGCCTGTACCTAATGAGATACCTGATGTTAATGTGGTCCAGAGAATGTGGTTCCTGTCAAAGAATCGGAAGTCGTGGAGCTATGACGTTCCACACAGATCAGGAAACCACCTGAAAGACTAAACTTGTAATTTCATGACCTGTGTAAATATTGTAATGTCATGAGATAAATATCCTAGTAAATACAAAATGTACAGATAAATTAAAGGGGAAGGAATGTAATAATTACAGTTTTGATAAAGGTAGGACTGTAGCTTTAAGAATAATCCTGTGTTGTAAGCTCACATGATCTGTGTAAACCAATGAGTTAGCAACACGGGGAATCTTGAGGAGAGAGTTCTTCTTCAGTTATGGAGTTTGATGCACCCATGTAGTTGCAGCTGCTGTCTTGTAAATAAAGTTCAATGTTTCCTCCGAGAAAAGTTGCCTGGAAAATCAACTCGAAAACACCATTAAACCAACAAATATGTAAAAAGATAAAGTATACATGCATACAGGGTGTAAGTATGAGTATTAAGATCACATGACCAACAGCAATAACTATCACTCATCCTTTATTTCCCAATCAGAAACGCATTAGTCAGATCTGGATTTCCATTTAGCCACATGTACCCAGTGCAATTTTAGGCAACACTGAATTAAAAATGACCTATATACTAGTTAGTGTACCCAAATCATAGGGCAAAATCATTTGCCCTAAGTGCGGTAGCAGGCGGGTAAAACGACATTTTACCCATAGGCTACAATAGCATCTTTTCACATCATATCGTCCCAAATCCGCCACATTAATTATGCATTTCTGGGAAACATACCGTTTCCATGGCGGGCAGGCTCTCTGGCTCATCATGCCGACACCTCATCCCTTCATCACACCAGGTGCCATATTTAAAGTCCAGCCACACACACACCTCTCAGTGCTTCCAGCCCCGATTGCCACATGGCAGACAAGATCGCCCCAAAAGGCAAAAAGACTGCAGCTCCCAGGTTTAGTGACGCGTCCCTCGAGCACCTTTTGGACGTTGTGAAGGCCAGGGTGATGTCCTCTACCCCCGCTCTGGCCACAGGAGGGGCAGCGGCATCACCAATTCAGCAAGGGAGGCGGTGGCAGCGGTGGCCAGCACCAATGCCCTGCAAAAGAGGACAGCCACCACAGGATGAATGGTCTCATCTGTTCTGCCAAGGTAACTCACTCTTTTCATCACTCTCAACTCGCACACTCACAAACTCATCACACATCCACAGGGATTACACAGCTCAAGGTACAACACCACTAACTCTCATACACACCCTCAAATCTCGATCAGGCTCATACCCTCTCAAGCTCACATCCTCATCCTGCCCATGACTCCGCTCACCACACAAACATTGCACGCATCTGTCTCCATGCAGGAGAAGCCAGCTCTCATCAGCAGGGAGAGATCCCAGACCAGAGGTTGAGTGGCCCACATTAGGCCCCTCACTTTGAGGAGCGTGCCATCATACTGGTGAGGACGTTGACCCTGCCTGTGGTGACAGTGAGGTGGGAGACGAACACCCACCCATCCCTCTCTCAATGCAACTATGAGTGCTCCCTCCTTTGCTTTTGACTCTGCTGCCATGCACTAATTATCTCTACTTTGGTTCACAGGGAGCTATGCCAAGCACTCTCAGCCAGCCACTCCCTCAGCTCCATTCACATCCTCACCTCTAGCCAAGGGGACATGTCCTCCATTGAAGATCTGGAAATAAGCAGCCTGGAAGACCTGTCACAGCGCCTACCCACACCCTCAACCAGCGCAGAGACACACACCTCAAGCTAGATCTAGAGCAGGCTCGGGTTCACAATCTGATGGTCACCGCACTGACATATGTCCACAGCAGGAGGAGGCAGGTTCAGCCGAGTTGCCCGGCACTCGGAGGACTGCTGGGGAAGAGGCATCTGTGAGGACCGAAGCAGATGACAGGCCTCTGGATTCAGCCTTCCAACTCATCCTGGAGAGTCAGCAGAAGGATTGGGAATGTCACGCAGAGCGGTTGGAAGCCCTCAACAGAGAGGCACGCAAGGCGCAGTGCGTCCGCCTACTCTCTGATGAAGTGGTGCCCACATGTGCATATATGGAGGTTTCCATGGGGAAGATGGCAGACGCCATGGGGGCCCTGGTACAGCAGAACGCAGAGATGTGTGCTGACTTGCACCCCCATCGTGGGAGCCAAGGGTGAGTTTCTGCAGTGGCAACATGAGAGGGAAACGGGGCGCCTCGACTTCCTCCAGGTGCTCCTTCCCCTCAAGGAGTCAGACCGGGGCCCCCAGGCACTTGAAGGGAGGAGAAGCGGCAGCTGGACACCTCTGGGCCATCCAATTAGAAATCTCAGAGGCTGCCTCTTCTTCCAAGTTCCCTTTGCCTGTGAGCCCCTCAACCTTGTCCTCTGTCAGCGAAGAGGGAGCAGCCAGCCAACAAGTGATTCTGGAGGGAGAAGTGTGTGTGTGTGGCAGGACCTTTTGGAGCCTTGTGCAAGCACTCTCCAAAGCACATGGATCCTTCCTGTATCACACTCACCTCAATGTCCTGAGCATTTTGAATGCTGTCTGCTGGGGATTTGCTTTCAGTTGTCCATCTGAGCCAACCTGCATCTCCGCCCACCGAATGATCACACTCTTATGCAGCGCCTCATCTCTCCCATCATGACTGTCGTTTCACTTTCATTTTAGGCAGCATGGTCTGGAATTGCTTTCGCATAAGCTCCCCTGTCTTTTCTCCTCCCACAGTCACTCATTTCCTTTCCCCCAGCCGCACACCCTCCCCCCCCACCCCCCCATCCCCCACCTGCGCCCCCCGGCATCACCTTCCACCTCCCATCTGTGACCTATCAGCCACAACATTTTTCCTCCAGGGATGCCCAGGTGAATGTGCACATTCTCTGCCTTGCCAAAAATCCCATCCTCATCCTCATTCACCTCCCCGACCTCCTCCTTCCCACCCTAGGGTCCGTGCCTGCCTCCTTCCTCACCAACCACTCTCACCATGCCTTCTACTGCTACCGTAGAACCCTCACCCTACCACCCCACTCTGCCCCCGGTCATTCTCACCATTCCCCCGTATCTCAGTTCACTCCCCAAGAGGCAGTCATGGACCCATCAGACCCCTCCTTTGCATGTTCACCTGGACATCCCCCCACCACCGGACCCCTTCCCCCCACCTTAGCCATCTCACCCCACCCCCCATCCCAACGGAGTCCCCGTTACTTAGTCCGTTCCCCTTCCTGACCCCCTCAGACACCCTTACTTCTTCCACCACCCTTAGTCTTTGCCCGCTCCCAGCTCCTTCCTCCCATCTTACCTCTTCCTCCAGCCTTATTTCATCCTCCAGCCTTACTCCTTCCCCCTTCCTGGCTCCCTCAGAGACCCACATTTCTGCCTCCAGCTTTATTCCTTCCCCCTTCCCGACTCCTTCCTCCACCCTTACTTCTTCCTCAACCCTTACTCCCTCCCTTCTCCGGACTCCTTCCTCCATCCTTACTCTCTCCCCTCTCCATACTGCTTCCTCTCCATGGATACCTTCCCCTCTCTGCACTCCTTCCTCCCTCAAAATTCCTTCCCTTACACCTTCCACACCTCCCAACACCTATCTCCCCAGTTGCCATCTTCTCCCCATTGCCCCCTCCTCCCCAAGCTCCCTCCCTGTCCCAAACCCCCTAACACCTTCATTCATCCCCTCCCAACCTCATTTCCCTGACATCGTCATTCCTCTCCTCCCAATTACACTGTGCTTAAGAATTGTTCAGTTATCCCAAAACTTATCTATGTAGCTCCAGTATAATTCTACAAGTCACAGGGGTGCATCTGATTTGGGTTGGACAACATGCAGAGTCTCCTCACAACTCAGGGTTTAAATATTTTAGTATTCCTTATGCATTCTACATTTCTATTCTTCTCTTTCATTGTTGTTTTTAATTTGCACATTGTGAATTTCTTCTATGTTGAAGTTTACAATGAGAAATGTATGATTCATCTCGTCACCAAAAGATAGTTAAAGGCTGTCAATTTTGCAAGATAAATTGGACATTTAGAAAGACAGCAAAATATGGGAACAGAAACAGCTCAACGAGACTTGATGTTGATGAATTTAAGTGTAATTGGTCAATGTGATTTATTCTCCGTAAGCGTGCAAAGTCTCTCTGGGCGGAATCGTCCGTGCCCGCTGGCGTTGGACCTGTTCGGTGGCGAGTGGACAATATGGTGAGAAGGCCAAAAATCAATTTCACAACGTCATTTGTGATTGTCCACTCAGCCTGTTGAGGGCGGGCTGTGTTTCCCACCTTCAAACGTCAGGAACCTGATTGTAATACATCAGCATATCATGATAAGACTAGCCCACTGGACTCATCCCACCCTGGCTGGATCATCCGCTACATGTGTGTGATTGCATGCCAATGTGTCTCACGCAAGCATATAAAAGGCGTCCACTTGGAGGGGAGCTCAGAGGTGAGTGCACAGTTACGTTGCAGAGCGTTCACAACAGATGCCTGTTGGACTCCAATATTGGGGGGTACAAAGGCTGCCCTGCGGTTGAGGCAACTGGGGGGGGGGGGTGCAAAGGCTGCCCTGTGGTTGAGGCAACTGGGAGGGGTGCAAAGGCTGCCCTGCGGTTGAGGCAACTGGAGGGGGGGTGCAAAGGCTGCCCTGTGGTTGAGCCAACTTTGTGGGGGAGGGGGAAAAAGGCTGCCCTGCAGTTGAGGTGACTTTGAGAGGTGGGGGGGGCAAAGGCTGCCCTGCCATTGAGGTGACTTTGAGGGGAGGGCAAAGGCTGCCCTGCGGTTGAAGGTAGCACACAAGCACGTGCAGGGTGGGGGGAGGGCATGGGTGAGGGAAGTGGCCATGCATTAGGGACACCTTGTATAAAGTGACTATTCCTCTGCAACTGAGACAGTTCAGGTGTGCATCACCCTTGATCACCTTGCAGGAGAAGTATATCAGGATCACGGAGCCTTGTGAACTAGCTGTATGCCTCATGGCGTACAGAGAGTGAAGACGATGGAGAAGAGAGTGACTGAGGTGCCTGGCTGCACAGGGGGAGGAGCAGCACCCTCTGGAGCAAGGGGCGGGTGGGGCTCCCGCACATGACGCCGAATAGCTACAGCGAGCCATCACTGGTTGGCGCCTAGCTAGACCCAGGGTTTATAGACACCATCTTTCATTCCTGCAGATGACTGAAAACCAGTGTCACCAAAGACTGCGCATGCCTAGGGACCTTGGATGCCAAGTACATCATACACATGGACGGAAACAAAACAATCACAAACTTAAAGATCCCAGAAGGAAATTCAGGAGATTCTGGACGTGAGCGGCTAAAGACATTTACATATGACTTTTCATATGTTGGTCACATCTGCCACCTGCTGCAGGATTTGGCTCCACGGGGACATGGGACAGTGGCCGTGAAAGTGACCACAGTGCTCAATTTCCAAGCCAGTGGCTCCTTTCAGGGCTCTACAGGTGACCTCTGTGGGATATCACAAGCCTCCACCCACAATTGCACCCATGTGGTCACAGATGCCTTTTCATGAGGGCACACAACTTTATCAATTTCGCCTGGGACCAGAAAAGCCAAGATGCAATGGCGATTGGATTTGCCCAGATCTCAGGTTTCCCACAGCTGCAGGGCATCATCAACTGCACTCATGTGGCGCTCAGATCTTCGTCGCAACAAGTGATCAACAATGTTAAATGCAAGAGATTCCATTCGCTGAATGTGCAGCTGCTATGTGACCACTACAAACACATCCTACAAGTCTGTGCATGGTTTCCAGGTTGTGTGCATGACTTATACATTCTCAGTCAGTCACAGATCCCTGACGTCTTCCAGGGTCCACAGAGGCTGTAGAGATGGTTCCTCGAGGACAAGGGCTACCTGCAGAGGACATGGCTGATGACACCCGAGCAGCGGCCTGAGACTGCAGCAGAGAGAAGGTATAACAAGGCTAATGCTGCAACTTGCAACTTGGTGGAGCAAACCATCAGGATGCTGAAAATGAAGTTCCAATGCCTGGACCGGTCTGGTGGAGCCCTGCAATATAGTCCACAGTGGGTGTCATGCCTGCTGTGTCCTTTACAACCTGGCGCTGCAACAGAGAATGGAGCTGGCTAAGGAGGAGACAGAGGAGCTGGAGATCTCCTCCGATGGGGAGGACATCAACAGTGATGAGAGTGAGGAGGTCCTCGAAGGTGACAATGATGGCGATGAGGCCATCGCATTGGCCAGATGAGGTAGGCGCACTCAGGAGGTTCTCATAGCTGCTAGATTTGTGGAGGATGATGATGACATGCAATGAGGAGACACCATAAGATTCTCACATTGCATCTATGAACGTGTGACTCCAGTCTGGCTTATGGCAGCACGAGTACCCTCTGTAATAATGCACCTGCCTTGGAGACGCAGTGCAGACCCTAATGTTCGCTCAATTGTAGGAGGATGATGACTACATGCAGTGAGGACACTCCATAGATCTTCACATAGCCTCTGAGAATGTCTGACTCCTAGAATCATAGAGTTATACAGCACAGAAACAGGCCCTTCGGCCCATTATGTTCATGCTGGCCATCAAGCACCTATCTATTCTAATCCCATTTTCCACCACTTGGCCCATAGCACTGTATGCTGTGGCGTTTCAAGTGCTCAACTAAATACTTCTTAAATATTGTGAGGGTTCCTGCTTCTATCACCCCCTCACTCAGTGTGTTCCAGATTCCATACACCCTCTGGGTGAAAAAAAATTCCCTCAAATCCCCTCTAAACCTCCTACCCCTTACCTTAAATCTCTGGCCCCTGATTATTGACATCTCCACTAAGGGAAAAGTTTCTTCCTATCTATGCCTCTCATAATTTTGTATACCTCCACTAGGTCCCCCCCTCAGCCTTCTCTGCTCTAAGGAAAACAACCCTAGCATATCCAGTCTTCCTTCATAGCTGAAACGCTCCGGCCCAGGCAACATCCTGGTTAATCTCCTCTGCATCCTCTCCGGTGCAATCACATCCTTCTTATAGTGTGGTGACCAGAACTGCACATAGTACCCCAACTGTGGCCTAACTAGTGTTTTGTACAGCTCCAACATAACCTCTCAGCTGTTATATTCTATGCCTCAGCTAATAAAGGCAAGTATCCCATATGCCTTATAAGACCATAAGACATAGGAGCAAAAGTAGGCTATTTGGCCCATCAAGTCTGCTCCGCCATTCAATGAGATCATTACTGATCTGATAATCCTCAACTCCACCTTCCTGCCTTTTCCCCATAACCCTTGATTCCCTGACTGATTAAAAACCTGTCTATCTCAGCCTTGAATATACTTAACGACCCATCCTCTACAGCTCACTGTGGTAAAGAATTCCACAGATTGACTACCCTTTGAGAGAAGAAATTTCTCTTCATCTCTGTTTTAAATGGGCGCCCCCTTACTCTGAGATTATGCCCTATGATCCTAGACACTCCCATAAGGGGAAACAACCTCTCAGCATCTACCCTTTCAAGCCCTCTAAGAATCTTATATGTTTCAATAAGGTCGCCTCTCATTTTTCTAAACTCCTATCAGTGCAGGCCCAACCTACTCAACCTCTCCTCATAAGAAAATCTCTCCATATCTAGGCTCAATCTAATGAACTTTCTCTAGGCTGCCTCCAAAGCCAGTATATCTTTCCTTAGATAAGAGGATTTGCCTTCCCTCTTACCTGCTGAACTTGTATGCTAGCTTTTTGGGATTCATGCACGAGGACCCCCTAACCCATGTGTGCTGCAGCTTTCTGCAATCTTTCTCCATTTAAGTAATATCCAGCTTCTCTATTCTTCATGCCAAAGTGCATAACCTCATATTTCCCCAAATTATGTTCCATCTGCCACATTTTTTCTCATTCACTTAGCCTGTCTATATCCCTCTGTAAACTCCTTGTGTCACCCCCAACACTTGCCTTCTCACCTCTTTTTGTATCTGCAAACTTGCCGATAGTACATTCATTTCCCTCATCCAAGTCATTAATTTATAAATATAAATAATTGTGGCCCCAGTACTGATCCCTGTGGCATTCCACTAGTTACAGGTTGCCATCCTCAAAATGCCCCCATATTTCCAACTCACTGTCTTCTATTAGTTAGACAGTCCTCTATCCATGCTGATATACTACCCCCAACACCATGGGCTCTTATCTTATTAAGTAGCCTTATGTGTAGTACCTTATTGAAAGCTTTTTGGAAATCCAAATATATTACATCTACTGGTTCCCCTTTATCTATCCTGCTTGTTACCTCCTCAAAGAATTCTAATAAATTTGTCAGGCATGATTTCCCCTTCTTGAAACCATGCTGCCTCTGCTTGATTATATTATGCATTTCTAAATGTTCTGCTATTATATCCTTTATAATAGACTCCAACAATTTCCCAATGACAGATGTTAAGCTATGGTTACCAGTTTTTGGTCTCCCTTCCTTTTTGAATAATGGTGTTACATTGTCAGTTTTCCAATCTTCTGGGACTTTCTCAGAATCTAAGCATTCTTGGAAGATTACTACCAGTGCATCCACTATCTCTGCAGCTATTTCCTTTAATATCCTAGGATGCAATCCATCAGGTCCAGGTGACTTATCGGCCTTTAGCCCCATTAGTTTCCCTAGTACTTTTTCTCTAATGATAGTTATTGTATTTATTTCCTCCCCCCCTTTTGCCCCAAGATGATTGGGTATTTTTGGTATACTATTAGTGTTTTCTACAATGAAGACTGATGCAAAGTATTTATTCGACTCCTCTGTCATTTCCTTCTTACTCCTTTCTGGCCGGGGGCAGCTCGCTTGCGCGCTGTGATCAGGGTCACATCGTAGAGAGATGCATCCATGAAACTTTAATAGCATCTGATCCATTGTCTGCCTTCACGACCTGAACCCTTCAGGAGCACAGAGTCGCTGATCACCGATGCTGAAGCGATGGGGGCCAGCCTCACCTTTAAGATGCTGAGAGCATACAGAAAGAATAACGGAATTTCCTGATGCCTGCCCACAACATTCTGGCAGCAATGACAAGCACACTCGAGGTGCAGGCATCAGTAATGTGTCCAGGGAGTGTGAGGCTGGACCATCACTTTGGTCTGAAGGCTGCATAAAGCACTGGGAAGAGGCCCTGGACTGAAACACCTGCCTTTGTCTTGTACAGAAAGGTTTCACATCTGAGTGACACGAGTATTGCTCATCTGAACAAGGAGCCATAGGCAGGCAGATATTCTTCAGAGTTTATTGGCAATAGTGAACATTATGTACAAGGGATTAACACCCATGCCCAGGCTGTGCAACTATATTTTAACCTTCCTAACGCTGCCGCTACGTCTCGATGCTCCCTGGACATCTACAGTGAAGGTGGAGGCAGCCTGCTGACTGCTACACCCTGTCTGTGATGACCTTGACGAGACTCTTCTGGAGGGCTGAAACATGGAGGGCCTCAGCCTGCTTTCAGGGACCTGCTGTGTGTGTGGCAGTGGCGCTCTCCTCAAGCCTGAGGGCTTCTGGAGTCCTTGAGGCGAAGAGTTAGCTGGAGTGAGATCAAGTTGCCCCACACCCCTCTCGTGTACACACTGTTGCAGGCCAACTTTTTCATTAGTCCACGCAGCAGTGTAGGTATGATGCCCTGGTCAAGGTCTACATGATGGCTGCCATCCTACCAGTGTTGACCTCAGTGCATTGGTATGCCAACCCCATCACCTCAGCCTGAAGGCAGATGTACTCCTCCATTGTGCCTTGTAATCTGAGGAGTGCTGCAGACATCCCTTCCTGGAGTTCCCGAGCTTGCCTTTGCAGCTCCAGCAACTGTGACATGACCGAGTCCAGCAAATTTCAGGCCTCCAGCAGTCCTCTGAATGCTGGAAACCTGGGAAGTCCCTGCTGCTGCCTGTTGTAGATCAGAAAGTGTGATATGATCACCAGATTGTGATCCTGAGGCTAATCTAAAGTTAGGTGCCACCAAAGTGTGTGCCTCTGCGCTGGTGGAGGATATGGTGAGCGCTGTGACAGGACTTCAAGGAGGATGCCTTCAGATTCCTCTTCAGATGTTTCTTCGGGGCTTGATTGGATGCCCTGGATCATGGGCTCCGTTTGCTGTTTAGCAGATGTGCCTGTGAAAGAAAGGAGAGATAATTAGTGCATGGCAGTGCCCTGTGAAACAGGACATGTCACTCAGAGCATGGTTGTCTGATGGATGTTGCACTGCTGGATCCTCGCTTAGTGGAGCACCGCAGACCTCACCGTCAGCACAGGAATGGTCCAGATCCTCAATGGCCAGCTGGATGGCTCTGTTGCAAAGTTTGTGAAGACCTTGATTTCAGGCATTCCTCCACTGGTCTGCATTCTCTCCCTCCTTTTGTGTGCCAGCTTGTCCTGCAAATACAGAGATGGAGAGTATGTAAGCAGGATGCCTGCCAGGCCAGATGATAACTGTGCTTGCCACATGTGGGTGGTGATTGTTCCCATGGATGGGATGAGGAAAATGAAGGTACGTGTGAGAGAGTGAATGGTGATGTACCTTGAACCGGCAGTAAGTGGGGGTCCTGTGAATATGTGATGGGTTTGTGAGTTGAGAGTGATGAGGAGAGTGACTTACCGTGGCGGCACAGAGGAGATCATTCATCCTCTTGCGGCACTGGGTGGCTGTCCTCTTTTGCAGGGCATTAGCACTGACCACTACTGCCATTGCCTACCAAGCTGGAAATAGTGAGGTTGCTGCCCATCCTACGGTCAGAGTAGGGTTAGAGGACATCATGCAAGCCTCCACTGCATCCAAAAGATGCTCGAGGGATGCATCATTGAACCTGGGGGCTGCAGTCTTTTTGCCCTACAGGGCTATGTCTTCTTTGCAGCAGTCGTGGGCTGGAAGCACTGAGATGTGTGCGTATGGCTGCATTTTAAATATGGCACCCGGTGTGATGAAGCGAGATGATAATCTTTTAAATGAAAACCAAATCGACAAAATTGGGATAAATCAGGCACAGCCCCTAATTCAGGTCAGCTGTAAAACCAAGGACAAAGTTTAAAGGAACCTTACAAACTTTAAATCAAAATGTGATTAAAGGGGTCAACAAAACACCCCAGTCCCCGCGATGCCCACCGAGCACGGAAGGCCTCGAGAGTGTCAGCAGACACCGCGTGCTCCCTCTCCAGGGACATCCTGCAGCGAACGTAGCCGCAGAAGAGGGACAAACAATCGGGCGGGACTCCCCCGTCGATCGCCCGCTGCCTGGACCTGTTAATGGCCAACTTGGCCAGGCCCAGGAGCAAGTTCATGAGGAGGTCCTCCTCCTTCCCGACCCCCTTCCGCACCGGGTGCCCATAGATCAGGAGCGTGGGGCTGAAGTGCAAACAAAACATCAATAAAAGGTTTTTCAAGTAACTAAAAAGGGAGTGCAGCCTACAACACCCTACGTATACATGGTCCACGGACTCCACAAGACCACAAAAAGGGCACGTGTCCTGAGAGTCCGTGAACCTATGCATCCTCTTATTATAGGGGACTGCTGCATGCAACACCCTCCAACCCAGGTCCCCGATAGAAAGGGGGAGGACACCTCCGTAGAGGGCCTCCCATCGGGGGCCTCCGCCGCCGGACGGCAACAAGGCACGCCAGGGCGTGTCCGGGCGACGGACAAGGGCGAGGAAATGGAAGGTGTGCAGCAGCAGTCCGTACAAAAAGCCCCTCTTTGCCGTGCCAAAAGGCACGGAGGGCATGTCCCCGAGGCGGCTCATATTGCGGGGCACCAGCACCCGAGGGAGGGTTTGGGGCTTGGGGCCAATGTGGAATTCTGTCCGAACAGGGGAACGTTCAGATGGAAGACCACCGCGCACCTGGGCCACCTCAAGACTCAAAATAACGTCGGGTATGAAGCGAGATGATGGTGTGGCTGGCGAATGAGAGCCATAATTAACATGACTGGTTTGGAACAACACAGCGTGAAAGGCCATCATTGCAGCCGGCAGGTAAAACATCATTTTACCCACCCGCTGCCGCCCTCTGCCTCTCCTCATTACCATAGTTTCCCATCTCTAGCATCTGCCTGGTGAATCCACACTGGTCATTCTCTATGGCTTTATCATCCTTGCTAAAATGGGATGCTCAAGCTTTACAAGGTATTCTAAACATTGCCTTGTACAAATGCATCACTGCCTCTCTATTCTTGTAACCTGTGAACTTACTTATAGAACACAATATGCAATTAGTTTTCTCTCCTAGCATTCAAACTCCCAGTGAACCATGTATTTGACCTGATGGACTGAAGTGAGTGGTCTGTCAAGGGCGGGAGCAAATCTTCCCGCCTCTCCAACCAATCAGGCATAGGTGGAAGCAGCTGAGGAAGTGAGCAGCAGGACTATTGTTCCTCAAACCTGGAGACAGTGCCCCAGGAAGTTCAAGCACCTCAGTAGGGAAGGAAAGGTGAGTGACATAAGTCGCACACTCCAAATTTCTCAACATTCAGGAAAAGTTTATGAAAATGAGGAGGGACTTCAGTTACGAGAAGAGACTGGAGAAGGTTATTCTTCTTGGAGAATAAAAGGTTGAGATGAGATTTGATAGAGATGTTCAAAATCATGAGGGGCCTGGGCAGAGTAGACAGGGAGAAACTGTTGCCAGTGATGGAAAAGTCATGAGCTACAGGACAAATTGGCCAAAGAACCAGAGGTGACATGGGGAAAGACATTACTACACAGCGAGTGCTTAGGATCTGGAATGCACTTCCTGAGAATGTGGGGGTGGCAGATTCAATCATAGCTTTCCAAAGAGAATTGGATCATTATATGAAGAGAAACAAATTGCAGGGCTATGGGAAGGAATGGGGGAGTGGGACCAGCTGAGTCACTCTTATAGAAAGCTGGCACAAATATAGCAAGTTGAATGGCCACTTACTGTGCTATAACTATTCTATAATTCTATGATTCTACCAGCCAGCTCCACAACGGTTCCACTCTTGCCTATAAACCCACCTGGGTTAAACCTGGAAATGGGCGGGAATATGTCAAGCCACATTTTGGGCTTTAACTCCGGCCAACGCCCAAACCCCAAACCCATCTGCCCTTGCAGTTAAAACTCTGCCCAATGTTCCAGGTCAATAATCATTCATCAGAACTGATCAGCTTCTACTGAAAGGTTCCCAACTTGAAATGTTAACTCTGCTTCTCTCTCCACAGGTGTTGCCAGGCCTGCTGAATATTTGTTGTATTTTATGTTTTTTATTTCAACTATTGGCACTTCTGACAGGCCTCACATTTTCTGCCCTCAATAAACTTGATCTCATCCAGAACTCTGCAGCCAGTATCTTAACTTGTGCAAGGTACTGGTCACCCATTAACTCTGTGCTTGTTTACATATGATTGTCTGGATCTTCTGAACAGCAGCAATAAACAGTCGGATTGCCACTGCGCTCAAAAATTCCTCCAACTGCTGCAAATTTCTTTTGGGATCGTCCAATAAATAACATAAATGCACAATACAGCATCCATTGGCGAACTCCATTGGAAAGCAGTAGAGTCGGGGAAGGCAGGACACGTTTTTACAGCTTAAATTGTTAGGAAATAGAGACAGTTTAAGTTAGTTATTTTTGTATTTGTGGGTGTTAGGAATGAGTTTCAGCTTTAGTGTTTAAGTTTGATTTGCATTTCTGTACCTGTGTGTTAAAAAAAGATTAAATTGAGTTTTAGTTTCACTTTAAAAAGTGCCTGCATTTCTGTCAAGAGTTTTACGACTGTGGCAGCTAAGTTAAAAAAACAAGAGTAGAGAAACCAGGCTGTTGCCTAGCAACAGGGGTCCAGAGAGGTGGGTCCCTCTCACAGACACACACAGCAAACTAAAGAAACAGCAGTTTTGAGTTCAGTTTGAAGACAGCTGCCAAACAGAAGCCACCTAGGAGGGACAGATAGCCAGTCCCAAGCTAAAGAAGAAAGTCTCCAAATCCAGGGGAGTGGAACAGGAGAAAGTCACAAAAAGACCTTATTGTCAAAGGGAAGGACAGGAACCTGGAAAAGGTACTGTTAATTAAGTTAAGAGTGAAGGGCAGAGAGAAAGGCTCTCAGCTTCAGATTTAAAGAGACAAAAGCTACAGAAAGCAGGTTTAGAGTGAGAACAGCTTGCAAGAGGCAAGAAGGTCCAAAGAGGCTGAAGGTCTGTAACTCTTTGCTCTGGGCATGTGAAGCAGTGGTGCTGTTGACGGCTGAGTCGGTGAGAGGGAGTACATGGAAGACAGCTTGAATGCATGTGGTGACCCAGGGAAAAGGAACATCAGAAGGAGAGTTCAAAACCCTTGCGGAAGGCGTCTGAGAGAAAGCACCAGTTTGGAGAAGATTCCAAAGCGAGTTCTTGGAGACTGGAGTTTGGAAACCCTCAAGTAAAAGATGGAATTCAGTGAGACCAGTTGGCTTATGGTGTGACAAGCATCTTGGGGGGTAGTTGATGAGATATCCATAGCATCTGGTTGAGGTGGCATCTGTCACTTGCTTTCAGAATGTAGTGTATCTGACCACAGGTTGCCAATTGGGTTACATGGACTGTACTTACTGTGCACTTTAAAGTATAAGATATCTTTTGTAACTTGAGTTATCCTTACAAATCTATATATATATATATCTGTAAAGGTATAGTTGTGGATGAAGGAGTATTGTAAAGTAGTTCATCTTTTCTTGTTAAATAAATATTTTATTCTTTTGTTGAAAGTTCATCCGCTGACTCATATGACTCTGTTCAGTAGCTACTCTCCGCATATCTAAACAAACAAATAAAAGTTAGGATCTATCAAGCTGGGTTCCACCCTGGGATCAGACTTGTCTAGAGGTAACCTCAGCTGGATCATAACAAAATGTTAGTGAATGAATGAGTGAGCGGATGAATAGGTGATGAGTGCATAGGGTGGGTAGGTGGATGAGTGTGTAGGTGTGTAGGTTGAAAGAGTGGATAGGTGACCAAGGTGGGTAAGTGGTAGAGTGGATAGGGGTAGATGGGTAGGCGGGTAGGTAGGTGGTTGAGTGGGTAGTCAGGATGGGGAGGGAGGGTTGTTGGGTAGGGTCAAGGGGGCCGTAACGGGATCAGTGTGGGTAGTTGGGTGGTCAGGGGTTAGTCAGGTTGGGTTTGAGGGTAGTTGGATGTTTGGGCAGATGTAGTCAGGCAGGTCAGGAGGGTAGTCATTTTAGTTGGGTAGTCATGAGGTGTCAGTCCTGCTAGGCAGGAGTTGGGGGTTAGTCAAGTAAGATTCATAGGTAGTTGGATGTATGGGAGGGGTAGCCAGCCGTAAGGGGAAGTCAGGTCAGGCTGAGTATTATGGGGTGATTGGAGTTACTTAGTTATTAGGTTAGATTTTAATCTGTCTAATATTTCCTGGGTAACAATCTAGGTAAGTACCACAGAACTGTCCAAAGTCTTCAACTCTAACTTAGAGTTGGAGACATTCACACAGGCCTGGGGAGCAGGGGAATTGCCCATTTTAAGTTTATACTTCCAGGGCAATTCCCACATAGGTATGCGCATCAGGACATCTACAGGGTCCCGAGGCATGTTTTCAGTTGTACATCTGGTCTCCGATGATCTGGAGGCCAGAACATCTGTCCCATTGTCTCCCAGTCAAGCGACATCTTGATTTTTAAAAATTCTTCTTGGGTGTCGCTGGCTAGGTGAGCATTTATTGCCCATCTCTAATTTTCCTTGAGAAGGTGCTGGTGAGCCCCACGTATTTGAACCGCTGCAGTTCATGTGGTGTCGGTGCATTCACAGTCTGGTTAGGAAAGGAGTTCCAGGATTTTAACCCAGCAACAGTGAAAGAATGGCAATAAACTTCCCAAGTTAGGATGGTGTATGGGTTGGAAGTGAACTTGCAGGTAGTGGTGGTCCCATGCATCTGCTGCCCTTGTCCTTTTGGGTGGTAGAGGTCGCTGGATTTGGATGGTGCTGTTAAAGACCCTTTGTGAGTTGTGGCAGTGCATCTTCTAGATGGTACACACTGCTGCCACTCTGCATCAATGATGGAGGGAGTGAATGTTTATTGTGGTGGATGGGATGTCAGTCAAGCAGGCTGCTTTGTCCTGGATGATGTCAAGCTTCTTGATTGTTGTTGGACCTGCACTCTCCAGACAAGTGGAGAGTATTCCATCACATTCCTGACTTTGTGCTTTGTAGGTGGTGGACAGGCTTTGATTTTAAAATTCTCATTCCTGTTTTCAAATGTCTCCACGGCCTCGCCTCCAGCACCCGCACCCACCCCCATCCCACCACCCATTCCAGCACCCCCTCCCCCTCATCTATGCAGTCTCTGAGATATCAGCATTCCTCTAATTCTGGCCTCTTGAGTATCCTGGCCCATAATTGCTCCAACACTGGAAGCCATGCCTTCAGCCATAAACTGTGGTATTCCCTCCCTAAACCTCTGTACTTCTCTTCTCCTTTAATCATTATTCCCTACCACCCACCCAAATGTACTAAAAATGTTCTCACCGGGATTTCTTCACTGCTTTCCTCCCTCAGCCTCTACACTGACTGACTGCTCATACTCGGAGATTTCAATTTACATTTCAACTCATTACGCTCTCACTCCTTTGGATTCACTACACTCTTAACTTCGATCAGTGCAAGGAGCTCATGGATTTCTTTGAAACTAAGAGCAAAACCATTTGATCAGCTGCTCCTGCAGTTTCCCTCCCTTCCACTAGGTGGGCACGGTGCTTCTCCTGTTTCTGGGCCCTTTATTCCACCTTCCCCAGTTTAACCCTCCCCCTCAATCATCCATGATATTTTGTCCCCTCTCAAGATTCACCAATCAATTCACCAGTCACAGAAAAGTCCTATTGTTGGCATCTGGTTACAAATATCATCTGATATATAAGCATATATATTAAGTGCAGCAAGGATGTAATGCAGTGTTAGTTTATGTGTACCCTATAGATTTTCCCACCACGACTATTAAACAAACCAGAGAGTACAAATTTTACTTTAACAGTATTGTGCAATTTGTTAATTTGACAGGAAAATATCTCATTAGTTATTTATAACACTCTGCAGATGATAACACTGATTTCTGTGACTGTCTCAGCCCTCATTAACATGTTCTGCACATTGCACCATATGGATACGGTGACAGTAAATTCATATTTGGGGAAATATTCAATACTTACAACCTAGATAAACTGCACAACATCTTTTTCATTCTTTAGAAATTGAAGGTGGCTTTTTTCTGCCTGGGTACATGATATTATTCAATATAATTAATTCATATAAGGGGTGTAATTAGATTCCATTTTATCAGTAATCTCACAGGGTAGAAAAATTAAATGACTCCTGGACAACAAATTGGAATGTTTTAACAGCATAGGTTTTCACTGGGAGTGAGAAGTGTTGGAGCCCTTTGGTGTCTCTGTGTGACACAACATTTTAAGATGCCAGAAGACAAAAACTGAATGGTTCACAATTGTATCTGTGTTTTCTTGATCAGCAAGTCTGAATACCCTGCTGATTGTTGTTTCTCACTACAATATATTTTCAATATCAACTATGCAAAAATTTTATCATGATATTTCGATACCTCAAAAACTCATAAAAGGACCCTTTATGGTAAAAGCCCTTTATGCTGTTTCTCTGGGATTTCAATGGTTTTTTTTGCCAAAGTTACAATGGATGATTGGGAATCCGCATCCCCAGAGAAATTTTAGTCCCACAGTGTGACCACCTTCTGCTAGATTTTAAATAGGAAGGCACAGTGTTGAGTGAACCTAGGATGGAGTAGCAATTTGTAAAACCTTTCTTTGAACACTCTCTTAGTGACAAATTGGGATTTCATTCCCAGACTTTGCAAGAGGAATAATACGGGTGATAGTGAGTCAACACCCTGTTTTACACCACTCCCGGTTTTTAGTTTCTTACATTTACTTTGATGGGGCCCAAGATCCTCAAGTCTCTGGTACATCAACATAGCATGTCATCAGAATTGTGTCTACTTTAACGCATAATAAAAATTTAGACTGCAATATATATGCTGGTTTAAATTCAAAAGAGAATTTTGAGAAGTGTACAGCATTTAATTTTATGGTACTAAACCTTAAAAGTGACTTCTCCATCCTCAACACCACCCCCCCAGCTCACCACACCAACACCCCCATCCCCCAACCGCCTTCTCCCCAACCTGGCCCCCACTCCTCCCCAGACCTCCGCCCACTCCCCTCTGACCTACCCCCACCCCCTAACCCCTAACCTCCCCACACCCCCCCCCCCCCACCCCCCCGCCCACACAGACGCACAGCATCCAATTAGTCCTAAAATTACAGGGATGTCCCTTAAAATTTTTCAGCCAAGAACATTCTCAGTTGCTGTGCTGCTTCTGACCTTTGGGCAGCTTAGTGGTTATCTGGTGGGCTTTTCGAAAAAATAAATCAGAACCATGAAGCATCAGCACTGAACTAGTGAAACTGAACTGACAGCCCAGCTTTAAAAAAGCCAAAACATTCAGCCTGACAGTTCCTATTTTTTAAGCCGGTCTTTCAGGTCTAAAGCTCCGGCTGCTCAGTGTGCACGAAGAGAACACCATTTAAAACACCATGCCTGGGCCCACTGAGCCCCCGGTTCCAAGTGTTTGGCACTGTTTGCAACCCCCTCTCCCAGGCCCTGAACACATCCCGTGCCCTAGCCCTGAACTCGCATCTTTCTCTTGTTTCTTTCCTCTTTCCCCTCATGCCCTCTACAAGCTCATTTTGTCCATGAGTCCCACATCCTGCTCCCTTGACCCTTTCCCCATTAAACTGCTAACCACCCAACCTCCCTTCCTGGTCTCCATGTTAGCCAATATTGTTAATGGTCTCTGTTTTCAGGTGTTGACCCTCTCTGCTTTCAATCTGCCATCATCATCCCTCTCCTCAGAATAATAGTCCTTGATTCTAGCGTCCTTGCAAACTACTTCCCATCTCCAACCTCTTTTTCCCCTTCCAAGTCCTTGGACTTGTTGTTGCCTCCCATATACCAATTTCCTGGAACCCATATTTGAATCCCTCCAATCAGGTTTTCTCAGTGCCAAAACAGTTGTTTTATCAAAGTCACAAATAACATCCTATATGACTGTGACAAAGGTAAACTTGCCCTCTTCATCCTTCTTGATCTATCTGCAACCTTTGACACAGTTGACCATACCATCCTTGTCCAATGATTCTCCATTGTCATTAGGCTGGGCAGGACTTCTCTCACGTGGTTCCATTCTTTTCTAATCATTGCCAGAGCGTGCAATAGCTTTTCTTTCTGCTCCCAAATAAGAACAAAGGTACTCAAGAAATAGGAGCGGGGTAGCCTGCCATTCAATACGATAATGGATCATCTTGGCTTGAAGGCCACTTTCCTGCTTGCTCCCCATATCCCTTTATTCTTTGAGAGGCCAAAAATCTGCCTATTCCAGCCTTAAACAATGGAGCTTCCACAATCCTCAGGGGTGGAGAATTACAAAGATTCAAACCTTTTGAGTGAAGTAATTTCGCCTCACCTCAATCCTAAATGATCAGCTCCTTATCTTGAGACTGTATCCTTGTGTTTTAGATTCCCCAACCTGAGGAAGCAGTCTTTCAATGTCCACCCTTTTAAAGCCCCTTCAAAATCTAGTATGCTTCAATGAGATTGCCCCTCATTCTTCTAAACTCCAGAGAATAGAGGCCCAACTAACTCAGCCTCTCATTATAGGACAACATTCTCATCCCAGGGACCATGAAGTGAACCTTCGCTGCACCACTTCTAATGCAAATATATTATTTCCAAAATATAGACGCCAAAACTGCACAGTACTCGAGATGTTTCTCACCAAAACCCTGTACAATTGTAGCAATACTTCTTTATTCCTGTACTTTAATTCTCTTGCAATAGAGGCCAACATGCCATTTGCCTTCCTAATTTCTTGCTGTACCTGCATGCTGACTTCTGCATTCCTTGCACAAGCACACCTATGTCTCTTTGAACATTAACACTTACACGTTTCATAGCTTTGTAAAAAAAATTCTGCTTTTCTATTCTTATGACCAAAATGAATAACTTCACATTTCCTTACTCCATCTGTCATCTTGTTGCTCACTCACTTAACCTGCCTATATATCTTTTCAGCCTCTGTGCCCTCCCCACAGCTTACTTTTCCACCTAGCTTTGTATCATCAGCAAACTTAGATACATTACTCTATGTCTCTTCATCTAAGTCATTAATACAGATTGTAAACAGCCAAGGCTCCGGCACAGATCCTTGCAGCACTCCACTACTCACTGCCTGCCAACTTGAACATGCCCTGTTTATGCCCACTTTCTGCTTCCTGTCCATTAACCAATCCTCTATCCCTGCTAATATATTGCCCCAACTCCATGAACCCTCATATTGCTTATTAAACTTCTGTATGTCACCTTATTGAATGCCTTTTAGAAATTGAGGTATACTACATCTACTGGTTCCCCTTTATCTACCCTGCTAGTTGCATCCTCAAAAAACTCTAATAAATTTGTCAAACAGGATTCCCTTCTAATGACTTGTTCTAGTCATATTATGCATTTCTAAGTGCATTGTTAGGCCTTCCTTCATAATAGATTCCAGCATTTTTCCAACAACTGATGTTTAGCTAACTGACCAAAAGTTCTCCGTCTTATCTCTTCCTGCTTTCTTGAAAAATGCTGTAACATTTGTCAACTTCTAATCTGATGGGGTTATTCCAGAATCTAAGGAATTTTGGAAAATCATAGCTAGCACATCCACTATCTCTTCAAGTATCTCTTTTAGAACCCTAAGATGTAGGCCCATCAGGTTCTGGGGATTTGTCAGATTTAAATCCCTTAATTTTCTCCAATACTTTTTCTCTGCTGATATTAATTTCCTTAATTTCCACAATCATTTTTAGGTCCTATGTTACCATTTATTTCTGGTATGAAACATGTGTCTTCTACTATGAACACTGACACAAAATATTTGTTCAATGCCTCTGCCATTTGTTTATTTTCCATAATTTCTTCTGTCTCTGCTTCTAAAAGACCAATGTTTACTTCAGTGGTGGTGTAGTGATAATGTCATTGGCCTAATAATCCAGAGGCTCTGCCTGAAGGACATGGGACCAAATCCCACCATGGCAGCTGGTGCAATTTAAATTTAATTAATAAATAAAATAATTTGGAATTAAAATGGCCATAAAACTATCGGATTGGATTCTGGTACAAAGCCATTTGGTTCACTTATGCCCTTTTCCGACCAGAAAATTCTGACATTGATTCTACATTCAATTGCACTACAGTCAAACAGTGTAATTTGGGGTGAGTCTTGATTGCAAAAACAGTGCTTATTGACATCAACTAAGTTCTTAATTAACATCCTGATCCTCCTACTCCAGGAGTCAATCAATGAGTTAAAAGTCTTCAAAAGCCATCACAGCTTGTTAAACTTGTGGAAGCAAATATTCCTGTTCAAAAACGATCATTAGGCATTATAGGCATCAAGTGCAACCATTAGGCATCAAAGGAGGCTATCAGTGCAGCTTCCAAATGTTATGGTGAAAAAAATAAACTAAACCTAATGCCTATCTGCAAAATTTTTCCCAAGAACTTCCCACACCCATTCCATTTCATTTGACATGTTACCCCTTTCTTCTGATCATTCTCCAGTGCTTCTGCTGAGCCGACTACACCAGGGTCACCAACTCTGGGAGAAAAATAAGGGTTGCTTCGCCTGGGGGCAAATAACTAGTCAACAATGTAAGTAACAAAGTAAAGTGGCAACATTAAGAAATAGTACTGCAGTGGAATTAAACTTAAAAGTGTGTAATGAAATAAGAAAGCTACCAATTCACCAAGGCTCCTCAACAACACCTTCCAAACCAGTGATCTCTCCCACCCAGAAGGACAAAGGCACAACAGATGCATGGAAACACCACTACCTGCAAGTTCCACTCCAAACCATACACCATTCTGATTTAAAACTGTATCACTGTTACTTCACTGTTGCTTGGTCAAAGTCCTGGAACTCCCTGCTGCTGTTCTTGAGTACCTGTTCGCTGAGGTCTGGGAGCTGACAGGCAATGTGACTCAGGACAACAAGAAGACCTGCATCATCCTCCATCACCTGCAGCTCGCCATCCACAACAATGAGGGAGTCAACAAGCTGCTGGGAGGAGTCACCATAGCCCAGGTGGGGTCCTGCCACCTAGGCTATGCTAATGCCCAAGAAGACTAGACATTCCAGCAAGGTTTATGCCTGAAGGGAAAAGATCAGAAAAAGGTAAAACATATCATGAATAAAAAATTTATAAAGAAAAACTATACTGCCAATGCATGGCTAAAAACCACAATCTTGTGGTACACCTCCCGTCCCTCAGTTCTTCCCTGATCCCACTTCCCCTGCTGGATTTCAGCAACACCTGGTTGCTCTCAGGTTGGCCCAGACCCTTCCCCTCATCAGGCCTGCCAGAAATATGCCAGGCCCCTTCCTTGTCTTGGGGAATACACGTTTAAGTATCTGAATGGAGGAGGCTGCACACTAAAACTGGAAAACTCAGATGCCAGACTAAAGACATATACTGGCAAAAACATACAAGTGAAAGGTATATGCAAGTATCCAGTACAATATGAAAGCCAGTCTGCTAACCTACCCCTGATAGTGGTAGCAGGGGAGGATCCAACTCTACTTGGTAGGAACTGGCTTAAGGAAATAAAGTTGGAGTGGACTGAGATTTTTCAATTCAGAATGAAAGATCTGCAAGAATTATTACAGAAGCCTGCCCCTGTGTTCAGGGAAGAACTCGGGAAGATTCGGGGGTTGCAAGCTAAAATCTTCGTGGATCCTGGAGCAACCCCCAGATATTTGAAGGCGAGGCCAGTCCCCAAGCATTGCAAGAAAAGGTGGATATGGAATTGGACAGGCTGGAAAGGTTGGGAGTCTTACAACCTGTACAATTTTCCGAATGGGCAGCACCTCTAGTTCTAGTGTTAAAGCCTGACCAGATGCCGCGAATATGCAGGGACTACAAGTTGACCTTTAACAAAGTAGCCAGATTTGATAGGCATCCTATACCAAAAATTGATGAATTGTATTCCATGCTGATCGGGGGGGACTGCATATACGAAACTTGACATGAGCCACGCTTACCAGCAAGTCGAGCTAGAAAAGGCCTCTTGTGATTTTGTGACTATCAAAACACATAGGGGGTTATACCAGTATACCAGGTTAACCTTCAGAGTCTCATCAGCTTGCGCCATTTTCCAAAGGACTATGGAAAATTTGCTTCAAGGTCTACCCCATATGGTGGTTTATCTCGATGATGTCCTAGTAACAGGACTAACTGATGAAGAACACCTGGCTAACTTGGAAGAGGTATTGAAGTGTTTCTCAAAGCCAGAGCACACTCAAAAAGGGAAAAAAAGTATTTTCCAAGCAAAAGAAGTGATTTACCTGGGTTGTAGGGTTGGCTCGCAGGGCCTTCACCCAGCAGAAGACAAGGTGAGAGCTATTCATGAGGTGCCAGCCCTGAAAAATGCCACAGAACCCAAGTCCTTCTTGGGAATGGTTAACTACTATGGTCATTTTCTCCCAAATTTGTCAACAGTACTGGCTCCATTATTGTTACTCAAGAAAAGCCGCAGTGGGACTTGGCAAGCCCTACAACAATAGGCTTTTACAGCAGTAAAGCAGTTACTTCATTCATCAGCCCTGTTGGTACATTTCGACACAGAAGATTTGATTTTAATATGCGATGCATCCCTTTACAGAGTAGAGGCAGTACTCTCCCACCGGTTGTCGATGGCTCTGAACCGCCCATTGGCTACATCTCAAGAACACTCAGTGTGGCAGAATGACGATACTCACAAATAGGGAAAGTAGGCTTATCCATTGTATTTGGCGTTAAGAAATTCCACCAATACATCCATGGTCACCACATCACCATAGTATCCAACCACAAGCCACTACTAGGCTTGTTTGGGGAAGATAAGGCAATACCCCCAATCGCCTTGGCATGCATCCAAAGATGGGCACACATGCCTTGTTATTAAGCTTTCTGGATTCATAACCAATGAATGCCAAACAGATCAGAGAATGGACAGACCGCGATCCAGTTTTGTCTCATGTCATGGAACAAGTCTTGCAGGGATGGTCTAACAAGCCAAAGTCAGATGAAATGGTCAAGTGCTGCATGCAGTGCCAACAGGTGCAGAAATTGCCTCCTTCTGCTCCACTGCATCCTTGCGAATGGCCAGGAAAGCCATGGGTCTGCCTCCTCGTTGACTACATGCGGCCTTTTTTGGGCACAATGTTCCTCTTACTTATCAATTCCCACTTCAAATGGATGGATGCATATGAGGTGCGATTACCCACATCTACCACCACCATAGACAGATTGTGTCAGAGTTTTGCGAAACACAGTTTACTAGAAATAATGGTGTCTGATAATGGAACAGCATTCACTAGTGGGGAATTCCAAAGATTTACAAGTCTCAATGGCAAAACACATGTTAAGACCTCGCCATACCACCCTGCATCCAATGGATTGGCCGAGTGGGTAGTCCAGACCTTCAAGGCTGGAATCAAAAAACTAGAAGGGGACTCTATAACAATGAAGTTATCACATTTCCTGCTTAGCCACAGAACCACGCCACATATGACCACTACTATTGCCCCTGCAGAGTTATTAATAACGAGACGTCTCAGGACACGGTTAAGCCTCATAAGACCAAATTTAGGAGGAAGGGAAGAGAGAAGTCAGGAGGCCTAGAAAAATGAACACAATGACCACAGTCATGAAAGAAGCTTCATTGTAGGAGAAGTAATTTTTGCAAAGAACTTTGGAGATGGGCCCAAATGGCTGTCAGATAAAGTCAATGCAGTGACAGGACCCCTGTCCTACCACATACCAGTTGGTCAGATAATAAGGAGACATGCAGATCACCTCAGGAAAAGGGGAACAGATCCACAAGAAAAGGTGCACCAAACATTTCTGTTGGAGTCTACGCCACAGGTAAAATGATCTCCTCTTGCTTTGAAGTACCTGCAGAACCCGTTGAGCCGGAGGGAGTCCAAGAGGCAAACTTACAGGTTCCTACTGGGGAGTCTCATGGATAGATAATTCCTAAGAGGGAGGCCTCAGATAAACCATCCAAAGTCATAGAACTACAATGGTTGGCACATTTGAAAAAGCGTCCTGAGAGACAGGATTTGTAAATAGTTCATTTTTGTAAATAGCTAATCTATTGAAAAATGTGCTTTCAAGTAAAGGGGGAGGGTTGTGGTAACCTGAGGTGTAATACAACTTTAAGAGAATGTGAGCAGATTGACCACGTAACTGTAAGACCCAATAGCTGCGTAGCATGGGCTACCATGTTAATGTTAGTCTAGAGTAGGGTCTGGTTCGGGACACACACATTATGTTAGTGCTCTGTTGTTTGTGTAAATAAATAGTGGCCAGAATTTTTCCATCGGCAAGTTGGGGGTGGGACCCGCTCGACAACGTGAAAATGACGTGGGTTCCCCTCGATGTCATCCCGCCCCATTTAAATATTCAGGAAGGAGGGCGGACAGCGAAATCAGCTGTCTGCCCGTCGACCTGTCAATGGCCAATTGAAGACATTGACAGGATAATTAAGGCAATTAAAGGTCCTGCCCGTCCAACCTTAAGGTTGGTGGGCAGGCCAGGAGCCCCAGTGGGCTTCTGAGAAAACATGAAGCCTCATCCACTGGCAGGATGAGGTTTCATGTCAGTTTTAAAAAAGTTTAGTCATATTTATTAACATGTCCCATTCCTGTGACATTGTCACATGAGGGGGACATGGTAATTTTTTTATTTTTCTATTTTTTAAGTTTATCAAACTGTCAGCGCTCTCCCTGAGACAGCACTTAGTCTCAGGAAGCAGTGCACCCTTTCATGCGCATGCACCAAACAGCGCACTTTGACAGTTGGGGAATCCCTTCCCCCACCCCACACAGGAAGCGCATAGCGCTTCCCGTCAGGTGGCCTGCTGGGCGGGCCTTAATTGGCCTGCCCCCTCAAAATGGTGGCAGGGCCTGTTTTGGCGGTGGAGGTCGGCTGCCCGCCTGCCGCCGAGCCAGTGGGGCCCGCCCGCCCATCAAGGACTAAATTCTGCCCAGTATGTGCTTCATTGCTTATTGGCCTCTGCGTCTGCAGTATATTGTAATCGACTGACCTGCTGACAGATGAGCGTGCAACCGGTTCGTGAGCAAAGCAACCCCTTAGTTAAACATAACATCCAAGCTTTCTTCCACCCCCAGCCTCTCCATCTCTCTCTCTCTCCTCTCTCTAAATCCCCCAGTCCTTCTTTATCCCTCTCCCAATCTCTCTCACACTCGCCCCATTCTCTCTCTCCCTTTCTTCAGTCTGCCTCTCTCTTTCTACACCAGTCTCTCTCTCCTTCTCTCAGCTTTTACTCTCTCTCTCCCAGTCTCCATCTCTCACTCCCCAGCCTCTTTCTCTCTCTCCCAAAGTCACTCTCTCCACCCCCCAGTCTCTCCCACCTGTCTCCCTCTCCATCCCCCTGCTTTCTCCCACCCCCAGCCTCTCCCTCTTTCTCTCCACTTCTCTCTCACTCCCCCAGTCTCTCTCTCCCTGATTCCCCAATCTACTTCTCTATCCCCCTCTTTGCCCCAGTCTCTCTCACTCCCCCAGTCTCTTTTTCTCCCTCCCTGTCTCTCTATTTCTCACCCTCAGTCTTTCTCTGCCTCCTCCTCCCCTGTCTCTCTCTCTCTCCCTGCCCCCCCTCCAGTCTCTCTCTCCCTCCCTCTCCAGTCTCTCTCTGAAGGGGTGGGGGGTAGTGGGGGTGGGTGAGGTGGGGGTGGGGGGAGTGGGGTGGTGAGTGGGGGGAGTGGGTTGGGGGGTGGTGGTTAGATGGGGAGAGGGTGGGTGGGCAGCTGGGGAGGGTTCAGGAGTGGGGCATGGAGGGTTTGGGGGTGGGGAGAGGTTCAGGAGGTGGGTTTGAGGGGAGATTACGGAGGAGAGTGGATGTTTCAAGGAGGGGACTGGGGGCCTAGTTGGGGAGGGTGGGACTTTGTCAAGTGTTTGGGAGTGTAGTCGGTCAGGGAGGGTACGGTCAGTGGTGGGGGTCCTGCGGGGGTTTGTGGGTGGATCAATGTCATAGTTATCCAGGAGTTAGAAGTGGTTTTAATGCTTCTAACATTTCCCTGGATAACTTTCTGCTAAGAAAATGAAAGCAAAATACTACAGATGCTGGAAATAAAAACAAAAAGTGCTGGAAAATGTAGGTCAGAATCATATTGGATTCTCTCTCCACAG
Organism: Carcharodon carcharias; assembly: GCF_017639515.1. NCBI lineage: Eukaryota > Metazoa > Chordata > Chondrichthyes > Lamniformes > Lamnidae > Carcharodon > Carcharodon carcharias. Next base: position 22,080,356 of record NC_054488.1, read on the forward strand.
AAGCTGCCAGACCTGCTGAGTTTTCCCAACATTTTCTATTTTTATTCTGCAGAAAGTTGTAAGAATCCAAAGTCTCCAATTTAACTGAGAGTTTCAGAGTGTTCCAGGTGCAGGGTAATTGCCCATCAGAGGTTTAAGCTTCCTGGGCAATTCCTGTGCAGTCCTTGTCTGGTGGACTTCCAGGGTGACCCCAGTGCATCTTCCGGGGCACCTCTGGGATATACATCCCAATTAATTTTAAAATCTGTTAATGTGTCCTGATTCAACATACCTTTTATATTATGATACTGATTTCACATTACTTTACCCTCCAGGACAAAAATCACACAAAAATTGGGAGATGGAGGTGTTTGCACCCCATAATAATCACTACAGTGAGTGTGCACTGATGTTAAACAATCTACACACTGGAGACTTAAACAAATATGATATCTGTTAACTGCTATTACTTCCCGCAACCAACTTTGAGGTATCAGTGAATGCCTTTGCTGATGCTATTGGTAATGTTTCGGCTTCATTCCATGTCAGTTGAACACCAATGAGGTCAGTTGAATGCTTCTGATTGCTTTGAAGCTTAGGAATTGATGTGCTTTGAGCACTGTGTGACTTCCTTTCAGGTCAGTGGTTTCACTTAACCACTATTAGGTGTCAAATGATGCCTGAGAGATCTCTTTGGAATGCAGATCATCGTAGATGAATACAAATAAACACAGAATATAGTCAACATTTTCGCGTAGGGAATGCAGAAAATCTTCTGTCCTTACATGGTCTGGCCTATATATGACTCCAGACTGACAGCAATGTGATTGACTCTTAACTGCCCTCTGAAATCCATTGAGTTGTACCAAACTACTACAGAAAAGTCCCACCGGCAGGACAGACCCAGCAGTGACACTGCGGTATACAGTCAGGAGAGTGGCCCTGGGAATCCTCAACATTGATTCTGGATCCCATGATGCATTAGCACAAACATGGACAAGGAAACCTCCTGCTGGTTACCACCTACTGTCCCCCCTCAACTGATGAATCAGGACTCATCCATGTTGAACAACACTAAAAAGTACGGAGGGTGGCAAGAGCACAGAAGGTACCCTGGGTGGGGAAATTCAATGTCCATCACCAAGCAGCACTATTGAGCAAGCAGGCTGAGTCCTGAAGGACATATCTGCCAGACTGGGCCTGTGAAAGCTGGTAAGGGAACCAACAAAGGGAAAAAGCTACTTGACCACATCCTCACCGATCCACCTGTCACAAGTGCATCTGCCCATGACAGTAGTCCTTGTGAAGATGAAGTCTCATCTTCACACTGAAGGCTGAATTTTACATGGCCCTGCTGGACATGTTTTCAGCGGTGGGGTGGGAGGGGTGGTAGGGCATGCCAAACCCACACCTTCCCGCCCACACCCGAGCTCACCCCCATAATACCATTTGAATAATTTATATTTAAATAAAAAATCAAAGGTCAGTTGAGCTTGTTAACAAAACTAAACTAAAATGACTAATAACTAAAATGACCCTGATAGTATGCTGTCCATGCCATAAGATGGCTGGTGTGGGCAGTCAGGCGGGAGCAGGCAGGCTGCCTTTTTAAAATCTTCATTAAAAGCAAGGGAAGGAAGGTGAGGTACTATCTTTGGGGTTGCCTTTTGCTCACTGGAGGGCAGCCCTCAAGGATAGTAACCCCTCTTTCTTCCTACATGTCTGCTCTATAATCCCCAAACACCCCCCTCCCTAAACTGCTCTAACCCCTCCTGCCCAAGATCCCAGACTTACCTAGCTCTGGGATCCATGGGCCTTCACCTTGGAACTGCTTGCAGTCCTGGCAGTGCCCGCTAATGTGCTATTGACGCTGCCGGGATTGCTGGAGATGCCACCAAATCTGAGTGGCTAAAAAACCAAAAAAACTGCGGATGCTGGAAATCCAAAACAAAAACAGAATTATGAGTGGCTAGCAGCTCAAGACAGTGGGACTTCCTTTCCAGTGAGGGGTGGAAGGCCCACTGGCAGCCTACTTAGCCCACTCGCAGTGCATAATGGCTGCTGCAGGGTGGGCTGGCATGCAGCAAGTCAGCTCCACGTTGACTTTACTTCTGGGAAGACAAGCCGCTGCTGCCCAACTGCACCCCCACCCCCATCGCATATCATGCTGCCCTGAAGATACGTTCATCATATTGTGCGGCACTGTGCCAAATGGGATAGACTCAGAACAGATTTAGTGGCTCAAACTGGCCATCATGTGGTACTGTCGACTGTCAGCTACGGCAGAATTGTATTCAATCATAATCTGTAATTTCATGGCCTGGCATTTCCCCACTCTACCATTACCATCAAGCTAGGGGATCAATCCTAGTTCAATGAGGAATGCAGGAGAGTATGCCAGGAAAAGCACCAGGCATAGCTAAAAATAAGGTGCCAACCTGGTGAAGCTACAAAAAAGGACTATATGCATGCTAGACAGGAGAAGCAGCATGCGATAGACAGAGCTAAATGATTTCTATAACCAATGCATCATACCTGAGCACTGCAGTCCTGCCACATCCTGTTATGAACGGTGATGGACAATTAAACAACTAGCCGGAAGAGGAGGCTCCACAAATATCCTATCATCAAAGGTGGGGGAGCCCAGCACATTAGTGGAAAAGACACTGCTGAAGCATTTGCAACCATCTTCAACCAGATGTGCTGAGAGGATGATTCATCTCTGCCTCAATCCTCCTGAGCTCCCCAGCATCACAGATGTCAGTTTTCAACCAATTCAATTCACCCCACGTGATATCCAGAAGGGGCTAAAGGCATTGGATATTACAAATTCCAGCAGAAAACCTCAAAACTTGTGCTCCAGAACTAGTCACGCTCCTCACCAACCTGGTTCAGTCAACTACAACAGTAGCATCTGCCTGGCAATGTGGAAAATTGCCCAGGTATGCCCTGTCCACAAAAAGCAGGACAAGTCCAACCCTCAGTCTACCCAAATACCGCCCCTCAATCTACTCTTGATCATCAGTGAACACTACTAACAAGTGGCATTTACACTGTAGTAACATGCTCACTGATGCTCAGTTTGGGTTCTGCTTCGGGCCACTTAGCTCTTGACCTCATGACAACCTGGTTGGTCCAACTTTGGTCCAAATATGGATAAAAGAGATGACCTCAGGAGGTGAGCTGAGAGTGGCTGCCCTTGACATCAAGACAGCATTATACTGCATGTGGTATCAAGGAGCGCTAGCAAAAATGAAGTCAATGGGAATCAGGGGGAAAACTCTCCACTGGTTGAAGTCATACCTAGCACAAAGGAAGATGGTTGTGGTCATTAGAGGCCAATCATCTCATCCCAAGAACATCACTCCAGGAGTTCCTCAGGGTAGTGCCCTAGACCCAACCATCTGCAGCTACTTCATCAATGACCTTCCATCCATCTTAAGGTCCAGAAATGGGAATGTTCATTTGGTTGCACAATGTGCAACACCATTTAGAGCCATAGAACCATAGAAAAGTTACAGCACAGATGGGGCCATTCGGCCCACCTTGTCCATACCAGCCCAAGGACACCCAGGTGCCCTTTCTAATCCCACCGTCCTGTACCCGGCCCATAGCCCTGCAGCTTACAGCACTTTAGGTGCAGATCCAGGTACTTTTTAAAAAAGTTTAGAGTTTCTGCCTCTACCACCAACTTGAGCAGTGAATTCCAGACACCCACTACCCTCTGCGTAAAAAAGTTCTTCCTCATGTCCCCCCTACACCTTCTGCCACTTATCTTGACTCTATGTCCCCTGGTTCTAGAATTCTCAACCAAGGGAAACAATTTTATCCTGTCCACTCTATTCCCCTCATAATTTTGTACACCTCAATCAAGTCACTTCTCGGCCTTCTCTGTTTTAAGGAAAATAACCTCAACCTATTCAATCTCTCCTCGTAGCTACACTTTTCTAACCCTGGCAACATTCTTGTCTACCTCCTCTGCACTCTCTCCAGAGCTATTATGTCCTTCCTGTAATGTGGTGACCAGAATTGCACACAATACTCCAGTTGTGGTCTCACCAGTGTTTTATACAATTCCAACATTATATCCTTACTTTTATATTCCATACCTCTGCCAATGAAGGAGAGCATTCCATATGCCTTCTTTACAACCTTGTCTACTTGAACTGCTGCCTTCAGGGACCTGTGTACTTGTACGCCAAGTTCTCTCACTTTATTTCATTTGTGACTCTTCAGATACTAAAGCAGTCAGTGTCCATATGCAGCAAGACCTGGACAATATTCAGATTTGGGCTGATAAATGGGAAGTAGCATTCACGCCACACAAGTGTCAGGCAATGACCATCACCAACAACAGAGAATCTAGCCACCTTCCCTTGACATTCAAAGACATTACCATCACTGAATGCTCCACTGTCAACATCATTGGGGTACCATTGACCAGAAACTGAACTGGACCAGCCATATAAATAGTGTGCCTGCAAGAACTGGTCAGAGGCTGTGAATTCTGTGGCAAGTACCTCACCTACCGACTCCCCAAAGCCTGTCCATTACAAGACACAAATCAAAAATGTGATCAAATACTTTCCACTTGCCTGGATGAGTGCTGCTCCAACAACATGACACCATCCAGCATAGACCAACTTGCTTGATCAGCATCCCATTCATCACCTTAAACATTCACTGCATCCATCACCGATACATCACAGTATCAGCACTGTATACCATCTGCAAGATGCACTGCAATGACTTGCCAAGCCTCCTTCGAAAGCACCTTCCAAACCTGCGACCTTGAGGAAGGACAAAGGAAGGATACTCATAAGAAAACCACCACTACATCAGATGGACTGTAGAGGTTCAAGAAGGTAACATTCCACCACCTTTTCAAGAACAATTAAAGATGGGCCACAAATGCTGACCTTGCCAGTGACGCTCATCCTATGAAACAATCAAAAAAAATTTCCAACCCAAGTGCCCAGTTTTGCTAAGGCTTTGACAGCAGAAGATTGAATAACATATTCCCATCATTAACATATTATTTTAACAGGTCCTGCCTACAATTTAATGACTATATTGTAAGTGATAATACTCCTGTGAAGCATCTTGGAATGTTTTATCACATTAGAACAGTTAGATAAATGCAAGCTGCTGTTCTCCATCATCATTTTTAGCATGAAATCTTGGAAAGAGTGGCAGAGGCCAGGGAGACAGGGTTACTAGTTTTCTGGCCCTTCTATTACCACTTACTACCTGCTACTGCCAGATATCCAATGGTAACAGTCAAAAATTTAGCCAAGAACAACAGCTCACATTTATACAGCACTTCAATGCAGTAAAATGTCCAACGGTGCTTCACAGGAGCTTTATAGAAAGCACATTTATGTTGAACTACAGAAGAAGATTTTGGGGTCAAAAGCCTGATCAAAGAGATAGGTTTTAAGCAGCAACTTAAAGGAGGAAAAGGAGGAAGAGATCGGAGATGTTTAGGTTGGGAATTCCAGAGCCTACGGCCTAGGCAGCTGAAAGCATGACCGCCAATGGTTAAGGGACTGGGATTTGCACAAGAGGCCCTGGAGATATAAGCTTACAATCTAAGAATAGCTGTTTGAATGGGATAGTCAATCCTTAGTGGAATATGCCTCAGAAACAACTAAAGCAGAAACAGAAGCATAAATCAGTAACATCAGGAGAGAACAGAATAAAACTGGAGAAAGCAAATACATAATGGATGGATAATTTTAAGAGGCTATCAGAATATAATCACATGAACAACTAATTCGACATCAGTTTCCATCAGTTGGTTAGATTAAAATTAGTCCTAAATTGAAAACATGAAATAGGTATTTTAATGAGGTCTGTTTCAGGCAACCCTAAACCTTTGAGTTCAAACTCTCTGTGAAGACTATTGACAAGGAATGTCAGTGAAATGCAAGATTGATGGTCTTTGACTGCATGATCCTGAAGCTGGCAGACAGGCAGGTAAGAGTTCGAAAGCCTTTCAACATGTCTCAACAAAGTGCCACTCAGTCCCTATCCAGTAGTGTATTGGAGCTTGACGAGGGCATGTGGTGCTGATAATTTGTGTAAATCCCACAGCCCAAGCTCAATTAAAGAGAAATGAAAGGCACCAGAATGCTCACAGTCATGGTTCAGCGAGGCTCGAGGCAATTAGAACAAGTTATTGCTAATGTGGTGTCACTCAGGGCATAGTGAGCTCCCCATCATTTATTGCGATCCTGCGCTTGGTACACGCTTTTTAACACAGTGCAGCCTAGTCATTGTCAGCCCATTTACTGAACCAAATCACCCATCATTTTAGTGCATTAGACAGTTTCAGGTCATGCTAGTTCGTTAAAGTAAGGGATACGATTGGTGGCATCACAATAGTGTAAAAGCTGGCTTTCCAAACACAAGCTCATTACTTAGATTTACAACCTGGAGTAAGAGAACTAATCCAGAAATCACAACCTCTCTCTTCGTTTCAGTCTTTTCTGAGCTCCTCTACTCTATTTCTTCAATGCAGCTCTCTCCCTTTCTCCTCTTCTTGATACTTCTCCATTCCAACTAGCCCTTCATACACTCTTCACTGTCTTACATCCTGATGGTTATCATATCAAACGTTAGATTTTTCAATCTATTTTGCCCACATCATGGGCATGAAGTGAATGGAACCAATTGGAAAAATGTGTGGAGAGGCATTGAGTTGGAGTTTGTTATTGACCCCTGACCTGCCCACCAGTTGGTAATGAATTAAAAGATGCCAATGACATATTTTAGAAGCCTACACAATTCACTAATCTTTGCACCAGTAAGGTAATTAATTGTCTAGCTACCCAAATGCCTGGATGGGTGTTGCTGCAACAACATAAAGAAGCTGATGCCACTTGATTTACATTTCATCCCCAGTCCAATTCCCTCCCTGCAGCATGGGTGCATCATGGCTGCAGTGCGTACAATCCACCAGATGCACAGACGCAACTTGAATGATTGCAATCGGGGAAGGGCAGACATCTGGAGATCACTTAGGCTGACTTGAGCAAGTGGTTTTCTTGGTAGGGCCATCTTTAAACAGGTTGGGATTGTGTGCTGTCTCAGAAAATGCTGGGATGGTGTCCCCATAACATAGTCACGGTCCGAATGTATTTATTCTCTTACTTCCCGTAATCAGTATGTTTTGTATGAAAGAAGTGTGTCTTTTCTTACCCTTGGAGTGTGTATTCCAATTTTTAAAACCAGCAGCAAGCTTTTGTGAGTTTAAAATAAAGAAATTATTTATTCTCATACACTTAACCAGAATTAATGCAATGCCATACACACAATTTCATACACACACACACACACACACACACACACACATGTACACATGTACACACACACACAGAGACACACAGAGACATACAGACACACACACACACACACACGCACACACACAAAGAACGCGTATACGAAATAAGGTAGATGAGCTTGTGACGCAGATTGAAATTGGCAGGTATGATGTGGTTGGCATCGTGGAGACATGGCTGCTGGGGGATCAGGACTGGAAGCTAAATATCCAACGATATGCATCCTACCGAAAAGATAGGCAGGTTGGCAGAGGAGGTGGAGTTGCTTTGTTAGTAAGGAAGGAAATTAAATCGATAGCAAGAAACGACATAGGGTCAGATGATGTAGAATCTGTGTGGGTAGAGATGAGGAATCGCAAAAGTAAAGAAACCATAGTGGGAGTTATGTACAAGCCTCCGAACAGTAGTCAGGATGTGGGGCATAAGATACACCAGGAGATAGAAAAGGCGTCTAAGAAAGGCAAGGTTACAGTAATCATGGGGGATTTCAATTTGCAGGTAGACTGGGAAAATCAGGTTGGCAGTGGATCCCAAGAAAAGGAATTTGTGGAATGTCTACGAGATGGCTTTTTGGAGCAGCTTGTGGTGGAGCCCACTAGGGAACAAGCAGTTCTAGATTTAGTGATGTGTAATGAGGCAGATTTGATAAGGCAGCTTAAGGTCAAGGAACCCTTCGGAGGAAGTGACCATAATATGATAGAATTTACCCTGCGATTTGAGAGGAAAAAGCTGGAATCAGATGTAAAGGTATTACAGTTGAATAAAGGCAACTACAGAGGCATGAGGGAGGAGCTGGCCAGAATTGACTGCGAGATGAGCCTAGCAGGAAAGACAGTGGAACAGCAATGGCAGGAGTTTCTGGGCGTAATTTGGAAGACACAGCAAAAATTCATCCCTAGGAAGAAGCATACTAAAGGGAGGATGAGGCAACCATAGCTGACAAGGGAAGTCAGGGACAGCATAAAAGCTAAAGAGAAAGCATACAATGCGGAGAAGAGCAATGGGAAGCCAGGGGATTGGGAAGCCTACAAAGACCAACAGAACAACTAAAAAAAAAGGAGGGAGAAGATTAAATATGAGGGTAAACTAGCCAGTAATATAAAAGAAGATTGCAAGAGTATTTTTAGATATATAGAGGGTAAGAGAGAGGCAAAAGTGGACATTGGGCCGCTGAAAAATGATGCTGGAGAAGTAATAATGGGGAACAAAGAAATGGCGGAGGAACTGAATAGGTACTTTGCATTAGTCTTCACGGAGGAAGACATGAGTAACATCCCCAAAATTCAAGAGAGTCGGGGTGGCAGAGGTGAGTATGGTGGCCATTACCAAGGAGAAGGTGCTAGGAAAACTTAAAGGTCTGAAGGTGGATAAATCACCTGGACAAGATGGATTACACCCCAGAGTTCTGAAGGAGATAGCTGAAGAGATAGTGGAGGCGTTAGTGGTGATCTTTCAGGTATCACTCGAGTCAGGGAGGGTCCCAGAGGACTGGAAAATCGCTAATGTAACCCCCCTGTTTAAGAAGGGAATGAGGCAAAAGACAGGAAATTACAGGCTGATTAGCCTGGCCTCAGTCATTGGTAAGATTTTAGAGTCCATTATTAAGGATGAGATTTCAAAATACTTGGAAATGCATGGTAAAATAGGGCAAAGTCAGCATGGTTTCATCAAGGGGAGGTCATGCCTGACAAATCTGTTAGAATTCTTTGAGGAGGTAACGAGTAGGTCAGACAAAGGAGAGCCAATGGATGTTATCTACTTGGACTTCCAGAAGGCCTTTGACAAGGTGCCGCACAGGAGGCTGCTCAGTAAGATAAGAGCCCATAGTGTTAGAGGCAAGGTACTAGCATGGATAGAAGATTGGCTGTCTGGCAGGAGGCAGAGAGTGGGGATAAGGGGGTCCTTCTCAGGATGGTGGCCGGTGACTAGTAGAGTTCCACAGGGGTCAGTGTTGGGGCCACAACTTTTCACTTTATACATTTGTAGTCTACATGAAGGAACTGAGGGCATCCTGGCTAAGTTTGCAGATGACACAAAGATAGGTGGAGGGACAGATAATATTGAAGAGGTGAGGAGGCTGCAGAAGGATTTGGATAGGTTAGGAGAATGGGCAAAGAAGTGGCAGATGGAATACAACGTGGGGAAGTGTGAGGTCATGCACTTTGATTGGAAGAATAGAGGCATAGACTATTTTCTAAATGGGGAGAGAATTCAGAAATCTGGAGTGCAAAGGGACTTGGGAGTCCTAGTCCAGGATTCTCTTAAGGTTAACTTGCAGGTTGAGTCGGTAGTTAGGAGGGCAAATGCAATGTTGGTATTTATTTCGAGAGGACTAGAGTATAAAAGCAGGGATGTGCTGCTGAGGCTTTATAAGGCTCTGGTCAGACCACATTTAGAATATTGTGAGCAATTTTGGGCCCCGTATCTTAGGAAGGATGTGCTGGCCCTGGAGTGGGTCCAGAGGAGGTTCACGAGAATGATCCCAGGAATGAAAGGCTTAACTTATGAGGAACGTTTGAGGACTCTGGGTCTATACTCGATGGAGTTTAGAAGGATGAGCGGGGATCTGATTGAAACTTACAGAATACTGAAAGACCTGGAAGGAGTGGACAAGGGGAAGATGTTTCCATTAGTAGGAGAGACTAGGTCCCGAGGGCACAGCCTCAGAATAAAGGGAAGACCTTTTAGAGGAGAAACCTCTTTGGCCAGAGAGTGGTGAATCTATGGAATTCATTGTCACAGAAGGCTGTGGAGACCAGGTCATTGAGTGTACTTAAGACCAAGATAGATAGGTTCTTGATTGGTAAGGGGATCAAATGTTATGAGGAGAAGGCTGGAGAATGGGGTTGAGAAACTTTTCAGCCATGATTGAATGGCAGAGCAGACTCAATGGTCCGAATGGCCTAATTTCTGCTTCTATGTCTTATGGTCTTATTATGGTCTTATTGGATACAGGTAGAGGTAGTACACTTTTACAGATTACAATTAACTCATTCTCTAATTTATGATCTCTGGTCTCTCACGTGGCAGGCCTGTGATTTCTTGAATACGTCTGATGAGGATGAAGTTGAAGTGAGGGTCCTGGGAAACAAAAGGTTCACAGCAGGTTGCAAGGTTTCTTGTAGCTGAACACTTAGGGGGTTGGTTCTCAAGTGAACTTTGAAACTGGAACAGATTAAGTACTTTGGTTGATTGTTGGCTTGCAGCTGGCTTCAGACTGGCTGAGGAATGATGGTTTGGATGGATCTGCTGGGCCCTGGGGTAATGAGAGTGCAGTTACTGAAACCATTTTTGATCACATGACCACTGGGTTAACATGGTTGAGGCTATCCCATCTAGTTTGGATGGAGGATGCCATTGTGATACAATGGGAAGTTGATAGTGGCCTTTGAGTTTTGATCTTCCCTTTGGTCCAGTATAAAAAATGGAGACCATTGGGGACCTGGGGTGGAGGGTGCTGCATTCTGCAGTCCAGTACAACTGTAGGATGTGTCGGTTCATGGACTCCCAAGACACCTGCATATTTTGCGGCCTTGTGGAAACCATGGACCATGCATATGTAAGTTGTTCTAGGCTGCACCCCTTTTTTAGTTTCTTAAAAAACCTTTTGCATGAGTATTGTTTGCTCTGCAGTCCCACGCTCATGATCTTTGGGCACCTGCTGCAGAGGGAGGTGGGGAGGGAGGATGTCCTCTTGAACTCCTGGGCCTGGTCAAGCTGGCCAATAACAGGTCTAGGTAGCGGGTGATCAAAGGGGTCATCCGGCCTGACTGCACCCCTGCAGAATGAATTTTTCCAATTGGTTCCATCCACTTCATGCCCATGACGTGGGCAAAATAGATTGCAAAATTTAAAGTTTGATATGATAACCAATAGGATATAAGGAAGGGAAGAGTGTATGAAGGGCTAGTTGAAATGGAGATGTATCAAGAAGATACATTCGCGGCTGAGTGTTCTTGGAAAGGGAGCACGCAGTGTCCGCTGGCATGATCAAGGCCTTCAATGTCTGGTGGGTGCTGCGGGGATTGAAGTGATTTACTGACCCGCTTAATCATGTTTTATTTTGAATTTGTAAGTTTCCTTTAAGATTTTGCTTTTCTTTTTGCAGTATCCCTTTAAGGGGCTGCCTGTTAATTTGTCCCTTGTTTTGTTAATTTAGTTTAGTTGGTTCAACAAAATAGTATAAAATATGGAGACAGGCAGTCTGAAAACTCCATGGTCTTTAAGTGTTGACCCATTCTTAAACAATGAGATGTGTGAATTCCACAAATGACTGTCAGGTACCTTCAACTATGTCCATATTTAATTAGATACTCACCAGAGAATTGAGACCATCTGTAGTCTAAATGCCAAATGTAATGTGATTTGCACCAGCCATCTTGATAGCTTATTTGTGTCCAATTTTTCAAAGTATTGACTGAAAGTGCATAATATGATTTGCCTGTACTGGACATGACAATATAGTTAGCACACAGGTGGCATGGATATCTTCCATTCCAATGGAGGATCCTCCAGCAGTGAGGAGAACCAGAGAAGGAGGGCGAGGTGGCCAAGGCCAACAATAATCTGCTAGTCAAATTTCAGTAACGATGGTGCAGAGCATTCATCAGTTGTGACATCCTAAGCCTGAGAGAGATTTCAAGTGCTGGCAGCCCTTTAAACAGATTGCAAGAACCTACTCCCGCCTCATGGCCTGCCCCTGCAGACAACGACCCTCCCATCCCTGCATGCCAATCTGGCATTGATACCTCCAGCCGACCACTAATCAGCTAGCTGCCACGCAATTGTGATGGGAGTGGAGGTTGGAGCAGGATGGCCTTCACCATTCACCTCCACTTCCATCCTGCTACCTGTTAAAATCCAGTTGGTAAAGGACAAAACCTGAGCCAATTTTTACTGAACAAAAGCAAAATACTGTGGATTCTGGAAATCTGAAACAATAAAAAAAATGCTGTAAATTCTCACCAAGTCAGGTGGCATCTTTGGAGAGAAACAGAGTTTATTCAATTTAGATTTATGCACAGAGTGAAACATTACAAGTACATTACTCCTAATTCCACCACAATGGCAGTAAATGTCTCTTTGTACATGCTCAAGTACCAACCCAATCATTACCCTCTACCTGCATATAGTTAACCAAAATTGACATATAGTTAACACGTCATTGGGCTGCATTAAATTCCATTCATTGTCTTTGGATTAAAATTTTAGATATCACTCCCTAACAGCAGTGTGGGTGTCCCTTAGCCACACGATCTGCAGAACAAGGCTCACTTCACCTTCTCAAGGACAAATAGGAACAACGAATAAATGCCAGCATTGTCAGCGACACCCACATTCCATGAATAAATGTTAAAGTAAAATGTGTGCTCAGTGTGAATAGGAAGTATGCTATTTACAAATGTGATTTAAAGTGTTCCAGAGTAAGATTCTTAGCAGCATTATTATTGGAAAGTTATTTCTCAACTTTATTTCTCACTCTTCACATTTCCCTCATTTCCCGTTCACTAGGAGGCTGAGGGATTGGTTTTCTTATGCCTGTGCTCAGGCCTGTTCAATCACCTGAAAGCTGTAAATAGAGGACAATCAGGCTGAAGGGTCAAATGCCTCTGAGGAAGCCCTTCAAGGGACCTACTTTTGCTCCTTATATAGTTTAAACTTAGTGATGAGGTATTCATTAGATACTCCAGACTTGGGGCTGGCAGCTGGAGCACTATTGTGAATACTGGTTATGTAAGGCAACCAGCACGTGAAACACGGTGACAGAAATTACGCAAAGCTCTCTCAGTCCTTCTGCAATGAGCTCAAATGTAAGCAGCACCAACTGATGACTTGAAACAGTTTACGTGCAGTTCAAACCTGAGTGCAGAAATAGTTTTCCTGGAGGGACAGTGACCTCAGCATTTGTCTCAGTGATTATTAAACTTGTTACCTGGCAACAGAATTGAAAAGGGAAAGTGTCATGATCCAAATATTTGAGGAGCTAGATGAAAATGAGAAATTATCCAATGAGAATTCTCCTTCAAAGCATTTCCTCTCTCCAAGCCATATTCCATACTCCCTATAGACTACCCACCAATTACCCTGTGCGTTTCTACAACTATTTGCACTCTGGCCAATGTGGTCCTAACTTCAGTCCACTGTTCCATCACCATTTCACAGGATATCTGACAAGACAATCTGGAATCTGGAAATACATCTGAAAATTACCTAGACGTCGATAAATGGAGGCCCCAGAACTCCTTGGCCACAGTCTCCTCCTGCTGTTGCTCTTCTCCAGCAGTTACAATCTATTAATTTTAATTAACTGAATTAATTTTAAGGAGCAGATATCCTCTAAGGAGAGTTCCTCTAATGGTGCTGCTGGGGAATTAGCTTCTTGCCAGGAATCCAATTTCATAGGAACAATGCTTCAGTGGCAATTGACTCAGTCATTGCTGTTTGTGAGAGCTTGCTGTGTGCAAACTGACTGTCACATTTCCTACATGACAATAATGACTATACATCAAACGATCCTTCATTGTCCTGAGGTCATGAAAGGTGCTATAAAATTTCTTTATTTCTTTGCGGTGATTTTAAAACTGTATGGAAGAGTGTATGAAAGAGAATGGGCTGTGTATTCTCCATAGAGATACAAGAATTATCAACCCAGTCATTTTCACTGCTTGAGATTCAATGTGGGAACAGCCTTGGGAGTTAATGAGTTACTGCAGTCCTAGCTAGATAGAATTGTTTTATCTCTTTACAAATGAGAAAAATATCACAATAATTCCAGCCTATTCTTGATGAGTTTCCATTTGTCAGTCAACAAATTAAAATAGAAGACAAGGACCAGGGAAATGAAAGGAGAATGTCGAGTCAAATAATAGGCACAGTCTACATGAAAGGGTTCATAAATCGAGATTATTGCTACCTTGTAGAAACAATTGCCCAATGGGTCTCACTCTTACTTGAAACTCGGAAGGTTGTGGGTTCAAGTCCCATCCCATGGAACTGTTTGAAGAAGGACAGAGAAATTCTGGCCATATTTTTTCCTCGACCACCCTAAAACAGATTATCTGATCATGTATTTAACTACAGTTTTTCGGGAGCTCACTGTGCACAAATTGGCTGTCATATTTCCTTTATTAAAACTGAGACTAATTTTCAAATGTACTTCATTGGCTGTAAAGTACTCTGGCACAACTGAGGTTGTGAGAGACGCTACATAAATGCCTTGTGATACCAAACTGTCGCAGGTGACACATGGGTTCAGTGTAATGGGCTAATGGAATAGATATGCAAATAAGTGATGTAGACTATGATGTACCTGTGAAATCAGTAGTCATGTCCTAGAGACCCTGTATTGCAAACAGGCTCTCAGAGGAGATGTGCCTACTCAGTAACCCACCTTGTACGTAGTGTACATAGTGTAAATAAACTGGTTTTCATAAATACCTAAGTCTCGCTACAGTTCCTCTTCATAAGACATGTCCATCAAACATAGTGGCAGCAGTGGTGAAATCAATCTAAGCAAAGTTTGTACCATATAATGAACACCCACAATCAACGATGGCAGTGTCGCCTGGATGGACCGACCACTATTAAGCAGAGAAAATAACAGAATTACTGCAGCTCACAGGGTTTCCCAGATTATACAATGCAAACAGCATCTCACACTTCCTAGTAGAAGATCATTCCCAAGACTTCTGGTCCATCATTTTAGAGGTTAAAAAGTTTCCAACCCACTTCAAGGTCGATATGGGTGCAGGGGTATCCATACTGGCTGATGGCTCAATACAGTTCCTGTCCAGCCATCAAAAATTAAACTCCAAGGTCCGGGGGAAACTAACCTACGTGTCAAGGGTCAGATCATAACCACTCTATGCCACAAGAGGTGACAGATCACAGATATCCTTTATATTCTGCGTAATCAAAGTTATCCCTTTACCTCAGCAGGAATGCATGGATACAAGCAGGCATCCTACAGAAAGTAGAAGAGGTCCTTCCTCTGGACAACAGGACAGAATTCCGCCAGGAATTTCCATGACTCTTCCAGGGGCTGGGTAAGCTAAAAAACAAATATCATATTTCTCTGCTCCCAGATGCCATGCCAATGTGCTTGATCACTCCCAGGAAGGTACCACATTCTCTACTACCGTATACTAAAAGGAACTTGACTGTATGTTGCACAGGTCACTGGTCACATTACACTGGTCACACAATCAACCCAGTGGTGTTCTGTCCTCGTTACAATTCCCACACCCAACGGTCAACTCAGGCTCCGTGTGGACCTCATGCAATTAACCAAAGCAGTCCAGAGGGAAGTCCTCCCAATGGCATCTGTAGACAACAGCATGGTGAAGCTTGCTAATAGTGCCCTTTTCACCAAACTCAATGCTAATAGTAGGTTTTGACCAGGAGTGCACACTGCTGACAACTTTTATCACACCGTTTGGCCGGTTTTGTTTCAATCACTTCCTTTGGCATCTCATCAGCCCCTGCGATATTCCAACGCACCATGTCCAAAATCCTTGAGGCCAAACAAGGTGTCATCTGCCATATGGATGACATCCTCTTCCATGGCTCCACAAGAACAGAGTATGATCATAGGGTACAAGAGAAGTTCTTAAGGTCCTCCAGGTAGCAAGTGTCACGCTGACTAACAGGTGTGAATTCGCCAAGACCACCATAAAATTTCTAGGCCATATCATCCAAAGACATGGGATTATGATGGACCCACACAAAACAAAGGACATTACCGACTTTCCCCAACTGATGTAGATCACAGATGTCCAGCAGTTCCTAGGGATGGTAAACCAGTTAGGCAAGCTTATCCCAGACTTAGCCACACTCACATAACCCCTATGAGATCTCCTACGGAAAGGCCAGCAATGGCTCTGAGGCGTTGAACAACACAATGCCTTTCAATGTATTCAACACTGGCTAGTCTCTTTGGATGTCCTTGCAAACTATAACCCCACATTGCCCACAGTCGCTGGCACTTCCTTCGCTGGCCTCAGCGCTGTTCTTATCCAACTGCAGAAGAACAGCAACAGGAAACCAGTGCACTTTTCATCCACAGCCTTAATGGAAACTGAACAAATGTATGCCACCATTGAGAAAGAAGAACTGACTGTTAAATGGGCCAGATTCAGATTACCTGATTGACTTAACCTTCCATGTAGAGACAGACCACAAGCTCTTTATATCCTCCTGAATTCCATGGCGATCATTAAAATGCCTCTTCACATTCAACAATTTGGCCTTCACTTGATGAGTTATGAATACAAGACCATTTACATTCCAGGGAAGTCACAAACCACGGCTGATACTCTCTCCAGAGCTACAGTAGTCAAAGCTATTGCCTTGAATTTCACACTTGTCTCAGAAATGGAAGCAATCTCCTCGACTGTGATGAACATATTGCCCATCTCTGCCACAAAGCTTCAAGGTGTCCAATATATGCCAAATGTGCTCAAGTACAGAAACTCTGCCTGCAAGGGTGGTCTATATATAATCCTGCAGACCGCTCATCTGTAAATATCATGAGCAACACAGCCACTTCACCATGGTGGATGACCTCTTAGTTTTTAACCACCACTTGGTCATTCTTCAGTCCATGCAAGAAGACACCCTCCATGGAGACCACCTGGGCAGTGCCAAGCGCAGAGCACAAGCACTGCACTGTGTGATCATCAGGCGTCACATAGGTTGTTCAAGATTTTGTCCAATCCTGCCATACCAGCTGCATTAATAACCAGACACCCACGGAAACCCTGGGGCTATCCAGTTTTCCACACTGACCTTGGCAGAAGTTGGGGCTCAACTTCTTTGATCATTCAGGCAAGACATACCCAGTTACCACAGATTAATATGATGAAGAGTCATACGGACTCGAAACATTAACTGTGTTCCTCTCCGCAGATGCTGTCAGACCAGCTGAGTTTTTCCAGCTATTTTTGTTTTTGTTTCAGCTTTCCAGCATCCCCTCCGCAGTATTTTGCTTTTACAATAGATTATTACTCTAGATGGCTAGAAATAGTCAGACTCCATGCAACCACAGCAGAGTCAGTGATAAGGGTGCTACACCTATGGCTTCCCCAATAAAATAATCTTGGATAATGCTCCCCAGTTTGCCAATGACAATGGGATCTCCCATATTACCAGCTCCTTTCTTCATACTCAAGCCAACAGGGAGACTCTGAAGTCTAAGAATCCAGACTAGCATTCATCCCTCTCGTATTATCGAGCCACACCTCTGGCTAATAGATTCTCTCCAGCCGAATTGCTCATAGACCAATGTCTAAAACACATGTTCATCGACTGCCTTGGATCAGCCAACCTCTGCTGATCACCAGAGGGTGAGAGGGAGGGAATTAAGTCTCCATGAAAACCAATAACAGTGGTATAATTCCCAAAGCCAGGCTAAAACCCTACCACCCTTAACTCCAGGCCAGAGAGTTTTGATCCGTGACCACAAGGCAGAAGGTCTCACCCTTACCAGAATGGAGCAGCTGAGCTCATACTTGATTCAGTCACTGTCTGGCACTTCCAACGAAACAGGAGAGTTTTCATTGCACTGATACTCACCAGACCATAAGTCTTTGATTACCATACTATGTGGGATGAAGAAGTTAAGAATACTTCAGCTGCCACCCCCAGACCCATGCCCAAACAACCGGCCCTGTGGAGCAGTTACAACTCAGTCCAGAAGAGTGGTGAGGGCTCCACAGAGACTTAACCTCTACCAGCAGACTCTGTGGGTGCAGGAGGGGGCAGTGGAAAGGAGGTGCCACAGCCAATGTAATGTAAATAGTTTAAAAATAAATATGATGTAAATAGTTTGGAAATGGTTAACACTCTTATTGAAAAAGTAGATAGTATACTTGGGGGGTGACTTGTAGTGTAATGGTTAATAATGCTAATGAGTGATGTAGACTATGATGTACCTGTGATATCAGTAGCCAAGTGCTAGAGACTTTGACTAGCAGACAGGCAGCTCTCAGAGGAGATGTGTCTAGTCAGTATTATATGCATATTGTACATAATGTAAATAAACTAGTTTTAAGTAAATACCAGTGTCTGGCTACAGTTCCTCTTCACAAGGTACAAGGCCTAGCACATCCATGAAACAAAGTGGGGGCGGTTGGCGAATGTTTGAAGGGCATAAGAGATTCGAGATCAGGAAAACAGAGGGTGGCCATAGTTTTGTCGGAGTGTGTTTTGCAGAGATTGCGATCTGGTCTATGAGGGTAGAGATTGTGGGTTACACTGTTTAGGCCACATTCCCAAATCACAATAAACTAGGTTACGATTTTAATTGTATTTTTTGCAGAGTTTCATGATTGATCTGTTTCACCAGTAATGGCCAGTGTTTATTTTTAGCGAATTTACTACAAGTCCATTCCTGGGCTGGTACTTGCATCTTGTTAACTGAACATGAAATGACCCACTAATGGGAGGTGGTCACATTATAGTAATTACACTCCAAAGTTTCTGTCGTTTCCTTTTTTATTCTTAAAAGGGATGATTCTCCAGGACTTGGAAAATAAAAGTAGCCAGTTATTACCACATCAACTTGAGTTGTTTCTTCAGATATAACATGGATTTCTTTATCAAGCCTGAAATTTTGTGAGGCAATGGAACAAAAAGGCATGTTAAAGGAATGAATGATTTTTCAACATTTCTCAAATAAAGTCTTTAACTGAAATCCCACTCTGGGTGTGTCAGCAACACCAGCTCATTTTCAAGATTTCCCATGTAGGTGCATTAATGTGTAGGGGTCAGTCCTAAAAACACCTACAACTGTAGTTCTCAAACTGGGGTCTGCAGAACCCTTGGAAGCAGCAAACACTTTCCAGAGGGTCCACAACACAGACAAGGCCTTATAGGTGGATGACCATAGCCAAGAATAAGTGAATGAGCGGCAGTTGGAAGCATGTTCTGCTCCTGCTGTGCTCCGATTGTTTGTACTCCTGCTCTCTCCTGCGTCCTGCTCTCTGTGTGCACCTGATCACTCTTCATGCTCCTGTTCTCTCTGGCCTCCTGCCCTCTCTGTGTTCCTGCTCTCTCTCCATTCTCCTGCTCACTCTCCATGTTCCTGACTTTCCAGTTTCCTTCTCTCTCCATGCTTCTGCTCTCTTTCCATGCTCCTGCTCGCTCCATGTTCCTCTTCAGTGAGAAGCATCTCACTGATATCTACAAGTAAGAAGTTGCTTTTCTAAAAAGCATTATTAAAACACTCTTTACATGCAGCACCTTCTATTATGAGTATTATAATTTTGGTGGAGGATCTATTTATATATTTATAAAAAGATCCTCCACCACTGGCCTGCACATTCTTTTGGCTGCTCCCTCTCTTGTGTGGGATCCATGGGGCTGGTTCATAGGATTGAAAGAATGCTCCAGTTGACAGCCAACCCATAGAGCTGGTGTAAGATCACCTGGATTGACAGTCTGCATTTTTAATCTTTATTTTGATGTAACTTGAATAGCGAAAGGGCGAACCCCAATATCACTGAATGAGACCACGGAAACATCAAACCCAAACATTAACCTATTGCCTCTTCTTTCAAACCTGGTCTGCTTTTAAACCCTTAAACTGGATAAAGCTAAAGAATGCTGTTGGCAATGAAGCACAGTACACTTGTATTCCTCTGATTGTTATTAACCCATTTCAGATAAACCACTGATCAATTTCTGAGCATATCTTGTGAAAGGCTGGAGCCTGGGTTACCAATGACCATTCTCAGCTGGAGACGGATGACCAATAGTAGTCCAAGTATGGAAGGCTAGAAGATGGAAAAGCCAAAGAGGGAGATATATCAGAGAATAATGAGGTCATGATTCAGCTTTGTTTGGGCCAATTTTATGGGCTTAATGTCCAATTTAGGTTGAGGCCTGACTGTGCAGGCTCCCAGATCACTGCTAAATTGTTCAGGGCCTTACTTTGGTGGCTGGCATTCATTCTATTCTGCCTTATGGAAAAAAGGCTGTGTCTGCTGTCACCACAACTGCAGGAGGCGCATTCACCAGACACAAAGTCACAGTGCCTGTGATGTCGCTGCCAGCCACAGGTAATTGCCTGCATCAAAGAACTGGATCATATTGAGAAATGTAAAGATATCTAAACAAGTGCAGCATCAATAAAATGTGTATTTTTTTCACCACGGTTATGTTTTCACAGAATATTTAACACCAAAACACCAGTTAAAAATTCTGGGACCCTGATTGTGATTTGCTCATTGTGCTGCTCTCTGCCTCAATGGCTGCCCACTTCCGACTCTGCACTGCCTCCCTCTCAATCATCACCCTGTATGTTCGCAGTCTACAGGCAGTGAACGGGGTGGTGAGCAATTAGGGCAAGGGTTGGGAGTAGGGCGGTGCATAAAACATTGAGTGGGGTGGCAAGCAAAGCAGCAAGTGTGGTGTTGACAAAAGTAGTGAGTGGGGCGGTGAGAATAGCGGTGATGGGGCGGTAAGAAAATGCTGGGTGCAGTGGTGAGAAAAGTGGTGAGTGGGGCAGTGAGAAAAGCAGTGAGTCGAGCAGTGAGAAAAATGGTGAGTGGGCTGATAAAAAATGTGGTGAGCAGGGGTGGTGAGAAAAGCAGAAAAGTGAGAGTGCAGTGGTGAGAATAGCGGAGGGCAGGGGTGGTGACAAAAGTGGTGAATGGCGCATTGAGAAAAGTAGTGAGTGGGGCGGTGAGAAAAGTAATGAGTGGGGAGGTGAGAAATAAGTGAATGGGGTGTTGAGAATAGTGGTGAGTGGGGCGGTGAGAATAGCAGAGAGCAGGAGTGGTGACAAAAGTGGTGAATGGCGCGCTGAGAAAAGTGGTGAGTGGGGCGGTGAGAAAAGTGGTGAACAGGGATGGTGAGAAAAGTGGTGAGTGGGGCAGTGAGAATAGCGGAGACCAGGGACGATGACAAAAGTGTGAATGACGTGCTGAGAAAAGGGGTGAGAAAAGTGGTGAGCAGGAGTGGTGAGGAAAGTGGTGAGTGGGGGGCTGAGAAATAAGTGAATAGGGCGGTGAAAATAGTGGTGAGTGGGGTGGTGAGAAAAGTGGTGAATGGGGCAGCGAAAAATACAGTGAATGGGGCAGTGAGAAAAATGGTGAGTGGGCTGGTGAGAAAGGTAGTGAGTAGGGTGGTGAGAAATGCAGTGAGTGGGATGATGAGGAAACGGTGAGTGGGGCAGTGAGAAAAGCGGTGAGTGGGGCAGTGAGAATAGCGGTGAGTGGGACAGTGAGAAATGCAGTGAGTAGGGCAGTAAGAAAAATGGTGAGTGGGATGGTGAGAAAAGCTGTGAGTGGGGTGGTGAGAATAGCAGCAAGTAGGGCACTGGGAAAAATGGTTTAAGGCGGTGAGAAAATGGTGAGTCGGTCAGTGACAAAATAGTGAGTGTGGTGGTGAGAAAAGTGGTGAGTGGGATGTGATGTGAAAAGTGGCAAGTGGGGCAATGAAAAAAGTGGTGAGTGGGACGGTGAGAAAAGCAATGAGTGTGACAGTGAGAAAGGCAGTGATTAGTGAGGTGAGAATAGAGGTGTGCCAATATGGTGAATAAGTGGTGAGTGGGGCAGTGAGAAAAGTGGTGAGGCGGTGTGATGAGAAAAGTGCTGAGTGGGGTGGTGAGAAAAATCGTGAGTGGGGCAGTGAGAAAACAGTGAGTGGGGTGGTGAGAACAATGGTGAGTGTGGCACTGAGAAAAGTAACTGGTGCGGTGGTGAGGAAAGCAGTAAGTGGGGTGGTGAGAAAAGGGGTGAATGGGGCGGTGAGAATAGTGGTGAGTGGGGTGGTGAGGAAACAGTCAGTGGGGCGCTGGGAAAAATGGTGTGGAATGGTGAGAAGATGGTGAGTCAGTCGGTGACAAAATAGCAAATGCGTTGGCAAGAAAAACAGTGAATAGGGCAGTGAGAAAAGTGGTATGTGTGGCAGTGAAAAAAGTGGTGAGCAGGGGTGTGAGAATAGTGGTGAGCGGGATGCTGAGAAAAATAGTTTGGGGCTATGACAAAATTGTGAGTGGGGCAGTGAGAAAAGTGGTGAGTAGGGCCATGAGAGTAGTGGTGGGTAGGGCCATGAGAAAAGTGGAGAATGGGGCAGTGAGAAAATGGGCGATTGGGGTGGTGAGAATAGCAGTGAGTGGGGTGCTGAGAAAAACGGTCAGGGCGGTGAGAAAATTGTGAGTGGTGCATTAAGTAAAAAAGTGAGTGGGCTGCTGACAAAAGTAGCGAGTGCCGTGGTGAGAAAAGCCCTGATTGGGGCAGTGAGAAAAATGTTCTGGGCAGTGAGAAAAGCAGTGAGTGGGGCAGTGAAAAAAGAGATGAGTGGGGGTGGTGAGAAAAGTGCTGAGTGGTATGGTGTGAAAAGTGATGAGTGGGGCGGTGAGAAAAGTGCTGAGTAGGGTGGTGAGAAAATGTTGAGGGGGTGGGGAGAAAAGTGGTGAGTGAGGCAGTGAGAAAAAAGTGAGGGGAGCAGGGAGAAGGCAGTGAGTGGTGCGGTGAGAAAAGCGTTGATTGGGGCAGTGAGAAAAATAGTCAGGGTGATGAGAAAAGCAGAGAGTGGGGCAGTGAAAAAAGTGATGAGCAGGGGTGGTGAGAAAAGTGCTGAGTGGTGCGGTGTGAAAAGCGGTGAGTGGGGCGCTGAGAAAGTGGTGAGTGGGACAATGAGAAAATTGTGAGTGGGGCGGTGAGAAAAGTCATGTGTGGGGCAGTGAGAAAAAAGTGAGTGGGGTGGTGAGAAAAGCGGTGAAGTGAAAAAGGTGGTGAGTGGGGCAGTGAGAAAAGTGGTGATTGGGGCAATGAAAAAAGTGGTGAGTGGGGTGGTGAAGAATCTCGTGAGTAGGGCGGTGAGAGTAGTGGTGAGTAGGGCATTGAGAAAAGCGGAGAGTGGGTCAGTGAGAAAAATGGCAACTGGGGTGGTGAGAATAGCGGTGAATGAGGTGCTAAGGAAAATGGTCTTCAGCAGTGAGGAAATTGTGAAGTGGTGTGTTAAGAAAAAAAGTGAGTGGGCTGGTGACAAAAAATAGCGAGTGGGGTGGTGAGAAAAGCACTGAGTGGGGCAGTGGGAAAACTGGTGAGTGGGGCGGTGAGAAAAGTGCTGAATGGGGCTGTGAGTAAAGTGGTGAGTGAGGCGGTGACAAAAGTAGCAAGTGGGGTGGTGAGAAAAGCAGTGAGTGGGTCAGTGAGGAGTCTGGTGTTTTGGGCAGTGAAAGTATTTGTGAGCAGGTGAGAAAAATCATGAGTGTGGCAGTGAGAAAAGCGGTGAGGGGAGTGGGGGGAAGGCAGCGAGTGGTACGGTGAGAAAAGCGTTGATTGGGGTGGTGAGAAAATGTTGAGAGGGCTGCGAAAAAAGTGGTGAGTCGGGCAGAGAGAAAGGCAATGAGTGGGGCGGTGAGAAAATGTTGAGTTGGGTGGTGAGACAAGTGTTCAGTGGTACGGTGTGAAAAATGGTGAGTGGGGAGTTGAGGGAAGTGGTGAGTGGGGTGGTGAGAAAATGTTGAGTGGGGCGGTGAGAAAAGGGGTGAGTGGGGCAGTGAAAAAATTGGTAAGTCAGGCAATGAGAAAAGCGGCGAGTGGGATACCGAGAAAGCGATGAGTGGGACAGTGAGGAAATGGTGAGTGGGGCGATGAGAAAAGTCGTGTGTGGGGCGTTGAGAAAAGTAGTGAGTAGGGACGTGAGTATATCGGTGAGTAGGGCGGTGAGAAAAGCAGTGAGTGGGGCAGTGAGAAAAAGTTAGTGGGGCGATAACAAAAATAGTGAGTGGGGTAGTGAGAAAAGGATGAGTGGAGCGTTGAGAAAAATGGTGAGTTGGATGGTGGGAAAAGTGGTGAGTGGGGCAGTGAAAAACGTGATGAGCAGGGGTGGTGAGAAAAGTGCTGAGTGGTGCGGTGTGAAAAGTGGTGAGTGGTGCGGTGAGAAAAGTAGTTATTGGGGCAATGAGAAACGCGGTGAGTGGGATAGTGAAGAAAGTGGTGAGCAGACGCGGTGGGAAAACTGGTGAGCGTGGCAGTGAGAAAAATGGTGAGTGGCATGGTGAGAAAAACAGTGAATGCGGCAGTGAGAAAAGCAGTTAGGGAGTCAGTGAGAAAAATCATGAGTCGGGCGGTGAGAAAAGCGGTGAGTGGGGCAGGGAGAAGGCAGTGAGTGGAGGGTGAGAAATGTGGTGAGCGGGGGTGTGAGAAAAGTGGTGAGTAGGGTGGTGAAAAAAGTGGAGAATGGGGCGGTGAGAAAAATTGAGTGGGATGGTGGGAATAGCTGTGAGGGGGGCACAGGGAAAAATGGACTGGAGCAGTGAGAAAATTGTGAGTGTGGTTTTAAGAAAAAAAGTGAGTGGGGCAGTGACAAAAATAGCAAGTGGGGTGGTGAGAAAACTGATGAGTGAGGCAATGAGAAAAGCAGTGAGTAGGGCTGTGAGAAAAGTGGTGAGTGAGGCGGTGACAAAAGTAGCAAGTGGGGTGGTGAGAAAAGCAGTGAGTGGGTCAGTGAGGAGTCTGGTGTTTTGGGCAGTGAAAGTATTTGTGAGCAGGTGGGTGAGAAAAGCTGAGAGTGGGGCAGTGAGAAAAATGGTGAGTGGGGGTGGTGAGCATAGCAGTGAGTGGGGTGCTGAGAAAAATGGCCTGGGGTGGTGACAAAAATGGCGAATGGGTTGGTGAGTGTGACGGTTTAAAAGCTGGTGAGCGGAGGCAGTGAGAAAAGGGGTGAGTGGGGTGGTGAGAAAAGCCATGAGTGTGACAGTGAGAAAAATGATGAGTGGGGCAGTGGGAAAAGTGGTGAGTGAGGCAGTGACAAAAATGGTGAGTGGGGTGGTGGGAAAAGTGGTGAGTGGGGTGGTGGAAAAAGTGGTGAGTGAGGCAGTGAGAAAAATGGTGAGTGGGTTGGTGAGAAAAGTGGTAAGTGAGGCAGTGAGATAAAAGGTGAGTGGGGTGGTGGGAAAAGTGGTGAGTGAGGCAGTGAGAAAAATGGTGAGTGGGTTGGTGAGAAAAGTGGTGAGTGGGGTGGTGGGAAAAGTGGTGAGTGAGGCAGTGAGAAAAATGGTGAGTGGGTTGGTGAGAAAAGTGGTGAGTTGGATGGTGAGAAAAGTGGTCAGTGGGGTGCTGAGAAAAGCGGTGAGTGGGGGTGGTAAAAATGCCATGAGTGGGGCAGTTAGAAAAGTGGTGAGTGAGGTGATGAGGAATGTGATGAGTGGGGAGGTGAGAAAATGGTGTGTGGGATGGCGATAAAAAAGGTGAGCATGCTGGTGAGGAAAGGAGCAAGTGAAGCAATGAGGTTAGTGATGAGTGGGGCAGTGATAAAAGTGTTGAGCGGGGGCAGTGAGAAAAGCAGTGAGTGGGGCAGTGCAAATATTGGTCAGGGGGCAGTGAGGATAGCGGTGAGTGGGGCACTGAGAAATATGGTGAGTGGAGTGGTGAGAAAAATGGCGAGTGAGGAGGTGAGAAAATCAGTGGTGGGATGGCGAGAATAGTGGTGAATGGGGCACTGAGAAAAATGGTGAGTGGGGCGGTGAGAATAGCAGTGAGTGGGGCAGTGAGAATAGCGGTGAGTGGGGCAGTGAGAAAAGCAGTGAGTGGGGTGGTGAGAATAACAGTGAGTGGGGCAGTGAGAATAGCGGTGAGTGGGGCAGTGAGAAAAGCGGTGAGTGGGGTGGTGAGAATAGCAGTGAGAAAAGTGGTGAGTGAGGTGTTGAGAAAGTCAGCGATAAAAGTGGTGAGTGGGACAGCGAGAAAAATGGTGAGTCGTGCGGTGAGCGGGCTGGTGTGAAAAGCAGTGAGTGAGGCAATGAGCGAGGTGGTGAGTGGGACAGCCAGTGAGGTGAGCAAGCAGGTTGCAAGCATTTAACAAGCACGTATCAACGATGTCAGTGGCACCATGTATGCACCTAGAAGTGGAGTGGGTGCTGACCTTCTGTTCCAGGCACACAATGTTGAGGTCAGTGGCACCGACTTCCTGTTCCAGTGCGGTGGCAGGAGTTACAGTGAAAAAAAACATGCATGTTGACAGCTTGTTCATGACTCTCGGTACTGATTGGTTATATTTCCCATTCTCAAGACCAGTTATGCCTAATTATTTTATCCCAGGGAGAGGCATGAGCTATGTATTAAACTTAAGAATTGAAATAGGAGCAGGAGTAGGGCATTCGGTCATTCAAACATGCTCCACCATTCAATATGGCCATGGCTGACCTGATTGTGGCTCTAACTCCACTCTCCTGTCCATCCCCCCATAACCCTTGACTTGCTTGCCAATCAAAAATCTGTCTAACTCAGCCTTGAATATATTCAATAACACAGCCTTCACCGCTCTTTGGGGAAGAGAAATTCAAACACACAAGACCCTCTGAGAGAAGGAATTCCTCCTCGACCCCATCTGACTGAGAGAACCCTTAATTTTAAACAATGGGAAACACCGTCTCAGCATCTATCCTATCAAACCCCCTCAGGATCTTATATGTTTCGATAAGATTGCCTCTCACTCTTCTAAACCCCTGCTCAGCCTTTCCTCATAAGATAACCCGTTCATCTCAGGAATCAGAACCTTCTCTAAACTCAACTATGCTACACCATTGCGGAAGGCAGAGGGGAAAGTGGGGAGCAACGTCTACACTTAACACTGCCTATAGGTACTGAGAAAAAGAAATTGAATTTATATGATAACTATCAAAATCTCTATCAAAGCACTTTCCAACCAATGTAGTACTTTTGAAGAGTAGTAACTGTTGTAATGCAAAAATGCAATAGCTAATTCACACAAAAGGTCCCCAAACAGTAAAGTGTTAATGACCAGATAATCTGTTTTTATTGATATTGTTTGAGAAATAAATGGAGGATTTTGGACCCTTGTAGGCCCATCCCCACTAGTTAAAAAAGCAGGAACCAAAACACTTTAAAAAGGAGATCCCCAGTAGTTAAACAAAAATCAGAGAAAAATATGGGAGTATGTGGATAGTGAGACTGTCTCATATTCCCACCTCTGCAGTAAATGTCTCTGGCTTCAGTCATTCAGTCAATAACTCAGAGTCATTGGGCTGGATTGTGGGTTAGCGACAATGGAGAGGGAGGAATGTCGGGATAGTTTTAAGCAGAGCATAGTACGACTCTAGAAGAAAGCACAGGTTCAAGAAAAGGAGGTGCGACTGTCAGGGAGCCAGAAAGCAGTGACTTAGGAGAGGCTGAAAAGGAGATCCTGAAAGCAATGTTCCTGTCTAACAGGTATGATGTACTCACTACCTGTGAGGGCAAGTTGAAAGACTATGGCGAAGATTGTCGTTTGTGTTATAATGATATAAAAGCACCAATCGCTCATAAGGAATTGTACAAACACATTGTGGATTCATTTATTAATTCTAGGCATGTGTGAACATATATACATTAGTAAAAAGCTTGAAGACATTAGCAGCAGAGCTATGAGTGCTGTGTTTTGCTCCAGGTGGAAGTGAAGCTGAGGCTGGATCACTTGACACACTTCCCTAAAAGTGATGGCATGCTGCCATCCCTTAAAGGCATATTACAACAAGGGCCACAAGACATCTTGGTTCAGAAGGCTGTCCAAGGCGGGGGCAAGAACAGAATCAAAATGTGGTCGTAATAGGGAACACTATGATTAAGGGATAGATGGCATGTTCTATGGGCATAAATGAAAATCCTGAAGGATGTGTTGCCTGCCCTGTATTAGGGTAAGAAATACCGTGAGAATTTGGAAAGGAAGGGGAATAATCTGGTGCCATGATCCATGTTGGAACAAACACCATAGGCAGGAACAAGGAAGAGGTCCTGCTGAGGGAGTATCACGAATTAAGGGCTAAATTTAAAAGTAGGACATCAAGGGTAATAATCTCTGGATTATTGCCTCAGTCACACGTAAATTGACAAAGGGCAGAAATTTTGGCTCAGCAGGCGGGCGCACGCCCAAGCGTGAAATGACGCACATTGACGTTGTCCAAGTGTATCGACATCAATGCGCAGTTGCGCGATAGTCCAGGCGGCAGCCACGTGCCTGCTGAAAATTAAAGGGCCTGTTAAAGCCATTAAATAAGCAATTCAATTAAAATTTTCGCTGCCTGTCCAACCTAATGGTTGGCGGGCAGGCAAAAAGGCTAAGCGGCCTTTGCATTTTTTTGGAAACCTCATCCATGAATGGGATGAGGTTTCCAAAAGCAAATAAATATAAAATGAAAATTTAATTTTTCATTAATAACATGACCCTGCTCATGTAACAGATTCACACGAGGGGACGTGTTTCATTACATGTTTAATTATTTATTTTTAAATATCTCTTCATCTCCCTGAGGCACAGAGCTGCCTCAGGGAGATTATGCAGTGCTCACTCACGCACATGCGCGAAGTTTGCACTCGGCCCACTCACCCTTCTCCCCTCCGCCCCACAAAGGCAGCACTCAGTGCTGCCATTCGGTTTTCACACTGGGCAGGCCTTAAATGGCCCGCCTGCATGAAATCACGGTCTGGTGCCGATCGCGGGCAGCGGTCAGCTTCCTGACTGCTCCCACCCGCCCCCACCAAGTACCCACCCAAAGGGCAAAATTCTGCCCATAGAGACAGACAGATCAGAAGAATGAACACATAGCTAAAGGATTGGTTTTAGGAAAGAGGCTTTAATTTTACGGGGTACTGGAGCAGTACCAGTACAGGAAGGAGCTGTACCTATGGCATGGGACCTACCTTAACCAGATGGTATCAGTGGCTTATTGGGAAGGGTAAATAAGGAGATCTCGAATGCTTTAAACTAGCAAAACAGGGGAGGGATATACAAGAAATGAAATAAGCTTAAATATAACAGAATACAGGAAAGATGAACATAGGACAGACCAAGCTAAGAGAGTACATAAATGGCCAGGGAATATAAAGAGTTATTAAAAGGTGGTTAAAAATACAATGAGAGGAACTGCTATTAAAAATTAGTTAAATTGTCTGTTCAGCAATCCACACAGTCTCTGTACTAAAACAGGGAAACTGGAGGCAGTGTTATGTTGCAAGGAACCAGATATAGTCAGGATTACTCAGGCATGGCTACTGAAAAATCAGGATGGCGAATTAAACATTGCAGGGAATAACATTTAAAAAAAGAGCAGATGGAATTGTTGTAGTTATTAAAGGTAACATAATAGCAGTAGAAAAAAGTAACACAGCCTTCAGGAAGACAGAAATAGATTTATGTGGATAAAGATAAAAGATATTAAATGATCAATCACAATAATAGACGTCGTTAACAGACCACCTAATAATGGAAGAGAGGCACATAAGGAAACTTGCAAACAAATTAGGAAAATGAGTAACAAACAGAATAACACTCATGAGAGATTTCAACTACCATGAACTTAACTGGTCAAAAGAGGTGGGTAAAGGGGATAAGGGAATGGAGTTCCAAAGATGAAAAAAGACTTGCATTTTTATAGCACTTTTCACAACCACCAGACAACTCAAAGTAATTTACAGACAATGAAATACTTTTGAAGTGTAGTGTCATACCGAGTCCATTCTATTGTTTTTAAAACACAAACTGTAATACATTTGAATCTTCCAGAACTAACTTTTCTTTTAAAATTGCCTACAAAAGATGGCTGCCAAGGGGGTCACCTGACTCTCGGTCCACGGATTCCAAAAACACTGTAACTCCTGCCAATGGAATGCAGTGTACCACGCATGCACAGAACGCCAAAGACCGTCATTCCTCTGCGACCAGCCTGTCAGTACACCGCTGTGCATGTGTGAATAGTTCCTCCCTATCCCTTTAGGGCTGATATTTTCAAGGCTCATGATAGTGCTCAGATGATGGCCTAGTGGGTTTAAATGCCTACTTAGTAAGCAGGTAAGTCAGAGTTCAAATCTAGATTGTAAAGCTATTAGCAGACTTTAAAATTGATTTGATAACAGTTATGAAACACTTTTCCAACTTTTGCAATGATTCAATTCCCAGAATTTTATATCAACACATTAGAATCTATTCATTAGCGTCTTCATCTCTCAACATTGGAAAGAGTACATGCAGCATAATGCCCAGCATTGGAACTGCATTGAAAATGCAGCCTTCCAATAAACTGCTACTCTGCCTTGAAAAGACAAAGAATCTTCCTGACTAAAGAGGTGTAAATACCCATATCCTGAGACCATCCAAACCACATTCCTGACTGAGACTTGTTGTTCTAAAACCAAGACAATGACTGTCTCAAATCCCCAAGGTGGTTGCCCGCAAACACAAAGAGACAGGTTGTGGTTAATTAACTTAAGCTCAACACATTATTTGGTAGAGAGCTGGACCACATGGTAAGGCAGCCAGACGTCCTTTATAAAAAAAGGCACAAAGCGCTGTCTGCCAAACTACTCAGAACAACTGCAGAAACAGCAGCAGCAGAAAAGGTAACAACATCTATGCCTTGACACCTGGAGACAGCAACATCATAAGGCCGCCATCAAAACTGTTCCTTTTCAAGCACACCAATACAGAAAACCTACCTCCTAATCATAAGACTACAACCAGTTAACTTTGTGACCCGTTGAAAATCTACCTCTGAGGGAATTCTGCAACAACTCTGATATATAACTTTGGTTATTAAATTCATCTACACTTCAAGAATGGAAAATAACCTCTTCACTAGGTTTGCACTGAGATAAGTCAGTCATGTGACTTATGAGTGTAACTTGTAGAAGTGCACTATACTTTTTAACTATATTTTCCTCGAGTATGTGTGTGAGTGGCTGCGTGAGTGACGTAGCATTAGATTTTTGGGGTGAACATGTGAATAAATAATTCTCTTTATTTAAACACATGAAAATCGTGCTGCTGGTTATTCAAATTTACCATACACTCAGGGGGTAAGAAACACAGACATCTTCCATTTCAAAAACACACTGATTACAGACAGTAGGGAAGGCAACAGGAGTTTCAGTTCTTTCTTATCCCTTTCCATAATAGTAGTCACTGTTGAAATGTAGGAAACATGGCAGTCAATTTATACACAGTAAACTCCCACAAATGACAATGTGATACTGACCAGATAATCGTCCACCAAGCAGGCAGATGGGGCTTTGGTTTAACATCCCATCCAAAAGATAATACCCCTAACAGTGCAGCATCAGAGTGTCAGATTTAATTTTGGTGCTCAAGTGCTGGAATGGAATTTGAACCCAGAATTGCAACTCAGAGCCAAGAGTGCTACCAACTGAGCCACTGCTGATAGAAGCTCCTTTCTAATCCTAGATATAAGAAGTCCAACAACAGAAGGTGTGTTTCATATCTTCACACACACTTCTTCCCCTTTGGGGGATAGTGAGGAAGTGTTAGAATGATTAGCAGGCTGATTATCAAACTGTTGGAACTGCATCATGAATGCTCCTTCCAAGGCCAACAGTCATGGAGTGAGACTTAAACTTAGAGCTTCTGCCTTGAGCAGCAGCAGCACTACCCACTGCACCAGTAGATCTGGTAATAGGGAATGAACCAGAACAGACAGAAGTAAAGGAATGAAAGCATCTAGGCCATAGTGACCATATAAGGTTTAGGACAATCATTGAGAAGGTTTTGAAAAAAGAAAGCTGTGTGTTGACCCAACAGAGGTCTTTAAATTATGAGAAGTTTTGATAGCAGATGCAGAATGTTTCTACCTGTCGGAAAGAGCAAAACTAGAAGCTATCAATATAAGATAGTCACCAAGAAATCAAATAAGGAATTCAGAAAAAACTCCTTTACCCAATGAGTGCTGAAAATGTGGAACTCACTACCATGGGAAGTAGTTGAAGAGAAAGAATAGATACATTTAAAGGGAAGTTAGACAAGTATTTAAGGGAGAAGGGAATAGAGGGTTATGCCGACAGTTAGTTAAAGAATGCTCGGGTGAGACCCGAGTGGAGCATTAACATTGGCATGGGCCGAATGGCCTATTTCTGTGCTGTATATTCTATCTAACTCGATGTAAAATGAAAATGATGAACTTTTTAAACTATTTAAGTCTCTCAAGAAAACAGCCCAGCCTGTTCAATCTTTCCTGTTGGTTATAACTTCTGAGTTCATCCTTGTAAATCTTTTTACACCTTCTCCAGTGCCTCCAGATCTTTTATATAATATGGAGACTAGAACTGCACATGGCCTAACTAAGTATGGTCTACACAGGTTCTATACATGTTTCTGTTTTTCAATTCCATTGCTCTAGAAATGAGCCCTTGTAATTTGTTTACGTTTATAATGATCTTTTGTGTTGCTACTTATAATGATTTGTGAATGTGGATCTCTAAATCCCTTTGCTCCTGAACTCTATTTAGACTTTTATATGCCAAAATATATGTGGCCTCCTTATTCCACCTACCAAAATACCCCGCCACACACTCAGCCACGTTAAAGTTCATTGGTCAATTTCATGTCCTTTCTGCAAGTTTATTAACATCCTCTTGTCTTTTCTTTGTGAAACACTGCTTTCTACCTTCTGCCAATCTGAGTAACGATAATCTCATTGAAGCAGATTGTGAGCTACAGGATATTACAACCTAGCCCGTTTGGTTTCAATATGCACTGTCAATACCTGAAGCAAAAGTAAAGTACTGCAAAAGCTGGAAATCTGAAACCCTAGACCCTCCTGATGAAAGCTTTTCAACCTGAAACATTAACTCTGGATGCTGCCAGACCTGCTGAGTATTTCCAGTATGTTTGGTTTTTATGGGCAGGATTTTCCAGTCCTGCCCACAGCAGATATAATGGCGGGTGGGAGGGGAAAATATTGCGGGAGCCATAAAGTCAGTTTTCACGTCGGCATGAAAACCGTTTGCAATCATGCACTCCCACCATCAATGGCGGCATGTTTTTCCCGCCACACCATGATGGGAATGCCATTTGAATATATTAGAAGATCACAAATGCACATTATCATGGCAGCTTGTCGGAATCACGCCCCGACATTGGATCAAATGGCTACGCCAACATCTAATTAGACCAGCGTGATTTACAACATATAAGCGACAAGCACCCAGCGACCTGCACTTCACTCATGACTTCAAGGTCTGTTTGCCTACCGCGCAGCACCTCGCACCACATTGCTGTCAAGGGGGGATAAAGGCAAGGCCATATATACCAGTCTGGCAGTAAAGTGCGGATGGGTTGCAATGTGTTACAGGGCAAGGAATCAACTTTGTGGGGGGGGTGCATGGTGGAGAGGGGAAGACAGACAGGGGCGGGCAAGGGTTTGGACGGCAAAGGCTTGACTGGCGGGAGGTTTAAGACTGGGGAAGGGTGCAGACTCATGACTGTGTGGGTGGGTGACTAGGGAATGGTGCATTCAGAAACATGACTTGGCGATAGACTGGGAAAGGTTGCACTCGGACACATGACTTGTGGGGGAGAGGGTGCTGTTGGGGAGGTTAGCGTCCATTAGGCCAGAAACAGGGGAGAGTATCTTACAGAAGAACATAAGCAAATCAGGGCCAGAATTGCTGGAGAGTCTCTTATGGAAGGACATAAGCAAGTTGGGGTCAGAATTGGGAGAGAATCTCTTTAGAAGGAGTCAGGGCCAGAGTGGCGCCTAGACTGTAACTAAGCCCTTGAATCCAGTCACTCACTAGTCAGCGACAGAAAGAGAACCTTTGGAGATTGATGCTCACTCATGTCTTTTTTTCAATGTTCCTGCAGAGTATCCCAGTCACTGACGCAAGAAGGATTAGCTGCACTGCGTCCTCACTGGACTCATGGCAGTGTACATTCAGTCTGACAAAGCGCCTCAGTGAGATCCATCTGCAGCAATGGAAAAATGCCTTATGTGTAACTTCGATGGTGTTATTGCTAGGCGAGATGTGGACCAAGGCAGGCAAGGACGTACAACATGTGTTAATGCATGATCAAGGCACTCAGTCCTCAGCATTACCTTAATCCTCTATTACACTGAGACCCTCCATTCTCAGTTAGGGATGCAGGGCTCCAGTTAGACTGACCTTTCAATGGGCAAAGAACACCCCATGATGACCATCTTCACATATTTGCCTGACAGACAGAAAAGCCTCCTTTTCTACACCATCAGTTTCCTATATGGTCAGCCCTGGACCTTGCAACACTGAAAATGCAGACGCACCATGAAGCCCTCAAGGTCTCGCTTTGTGAATAATAAAAAGCACGCATCAGCTTCATTACATCCTATCTCCCAGCCCCTTTCTGCCCTGAGCATTCTGTTCCCACCAGGATAACATATGAGCATCGAGACCATGTTCAATGGTTCTATTGACCGCAACACATCTCCATATGGATGTAGTATCACTGAGCTCGTGTTCAAGTGTTTAGGGGAGGGGAGGCTAAGCAGAATGAATGGACCAATGCTGCATCCCTTCTTTTTGATGATTGCCTTGTGGGTGCTATGCAGACAATTCCAAAGTGGAAACAGTTAAAGCTGTAGCTTTCAGTGCCAGGACAAAATTGTGCCCATGAGGGACAGAGCACTGGCAGATTAAAGTAGGAAGGTGTGCACACTTATTGGCCAACTTAGCAGATGTACACTTGGAGAGTCGACAACTCACAAGGCTAGCAGGAGAACACATGACCTCTGAGTATGGGCTTATAGATTGCAAACCTTTACGAATGACAGAGAGTACAGAGTTCAAGGAAAGGTTACCCTTCTGCTTGTGCATCTGCATCTCTCCTTCTACACCATACCCTTACCTTTCCAGAATGTAGGGAAGTCGGGGGTCTACGTGAGCCCATATCTCACAAAGGCAAGAATGAACATCACATTGAACCTGCAATGCATGTTAATGAGATGCCTGGCACAAGCACTTCTGATATTGAGGGTGAGGCATCACTGATGTCAGTAATGAACTGAGAAGGGACACACACAGTGATGAGATACCTGCACACAACATTGACCAGAGATACATGGTGTGTGATCAGTAATAAGTGCAGGGAGGGAACATGGTGTGACATCTGATGGAGCACAACACAACGCAGCACACAGAGGGGGCATACACAAGAGGAAATGTAGAATGGGTGTAGTTTTAATAACATTGGTGCAAAGTATATACATGTGGTGATCACCCATGCCACCGTTGTTCTCCTAGTATTTCTTGATCTTCCTAACCATACTGCTATGTCTTGGTGCATCCCCGACATCCACAGTGGAGATGGAGGAGGCCTACTAACTGCTACGCCCCAGTAGTCTGTGAGATCCAAGTTTTGGAGGGCCCCGGCCTGCTCTGGATCTCTTGCAGTGGGGCAGGTGCACCCTCCTCAAGCCTGTGGAGCTAGGGGTGATGGGGTCCCAGGCAGAGGGGATTGGGATCAGTTGGACAATCCCAGAGTCACACGGGTGGATGACCCCAGGTGTCCAGCTGCTGGTCCTCCTCCCTATAGGTGCCCAAGGCTGAGAAGGGGCAGCTGGTGTGAAATTGGTGTACCCTGACCCCCCTCCCATGTAGCTACTGATGGATGCCACCAATGCATACAACGACGGAGTGCAACTCCTGGCGCAGTGCAGAACTTATGTCCTGTACCAAGGTCTCCATAGCAGATGCCATCCAGCCAGTGTTGACCTTGGTGCGCTGGCATGCCGGCTCTATTACCTCAGACTGAACACAGACTGACTCATCCATCGTACATTGCAATCTTTGGAATGCAGCTGACAACCCTGCCTGATATTCCCATGTCTGTGGCTGCAGCTCCAACATCTAAGTTAGGACCGAGTCCACAGGCTCATCATCTTACTGGGACTCAGCACAATCCTGGCCTCCATCAGTCCTCCAAGTGCTGGTGATGTTGGATGTCCCTGCCTTTGCCTGCCTTGGGTCACATTCTGTGCTGTGCTTACCAGATTGTGACACCAACACAGCTCTAGATATAAGTACCACCAAGTTTTGTGCCTCTGCACTGATGGAGGGAGTGGGCTTGCGCTGTGACGGGTCTTCAATGGTGGCTTCCTCAGGATCCTTATCTGAGGTGTCGAGGGAGCTGCAGAGGAGGGTTTGGCTGCTGGTGTCCCTGGAGTGCTTGGCGGGGGTGCCTATGAAAGAGAGTAGAGATAATTAGCGCATGGCAGCCAACTCAAAAACATGACAATGCACTCACAGTATTTTTGTCTGAAGGATCCTCAGGTGCAGAGTCCTCACTTAGGTCTGGGCCGCTGACTTCACCATCACCGCAGGCAAGGTCCTGGTCCTCTTTGGCCAGCTCGACAGCGCACTCCTCATAGGGAGTGAAGACCTTGAGCTCAGGCATCTAGCCACTGGTCTGGGACCTCTCCCTTTTATTGTTTTTTAAAATGTATTTACGGGATGTGGGCATCGCTGGCTAGGCCAGCATCTTTTGCCCATCCCTAATTGAGAAGGTAGTGGTGAGCTTCTTGAATCGCTGCAGTTCCTGTAGTGTAAGTACACCCACTATGCTGTTAGGGAGGGAGTTCCAGGATCTTGACCCAGTGACAGTGTAAGAACAGCAGCGATATATTTCCAAATCAGGATGGTGAGTGGATTGAAGAGCAACTTCCAGGTGATGGTGTTCCCATATAGGAACATATAGGAACACAGGAACAGAAGAAGGCCATTCAGCCCATTGCGCCTGCTCTGCCACTTAATACAATCATGGCTGATCGAACACTTCAATGTCTTTTACCTACACTATCCCCATGACCTTTAAGTTATTGTTAATCAGAAATCTATCAATCTCTACCGTAAACATACTCAATGACTGAGACAAAAACAGAAATACCTGGAAAAACTCAGCAGGTCTGGCAGCATCGGCGGAGAAGAGCAAAGTTGACGT
This sequence comes from Carcharodon carcharias, assembly GCF_017639515.1. Lineage (NCBI taxonomy): Eukaryota > Metazoa > Chordata > Chondrichthyes > Lamniformes > Lamnidae > Carcharodon > Carcharodon carcharias. The sequence goes on from NC_054488.1 coordinate 22,117,387, forward strand.
TTTGAGTCCTCATGACCCTACAACAGAACTAAGTAAAAATAGGAAAGGGGTGAATTCCACCCCCCCTCCCCCGCCAAACCAGCTTATATTTCACCCCTTTCCTATTTCTACTTAGTTCTGTTGGAAGGGTTAAGAGGACTCGAAACGTCAACTTTGCTCTTCTCCGCCGATGCTGCCAGACCTGCTGAGTTTTTCCAGGTATTTCTGTTTTTGTTTTGGATTTCCAGCATCCGCAGTTTTTTGTTTTTGTTTTTATCTCAATGACTGAGCTTCCATGGCTTTGTAGGGTAGAGATTCTAAAGATTCACAACACTCTGAGTAAAGAAATAACTCTCCATCTTGGTCCTAAGTGGCTTCCCCCTTATTTTGAATTTGTGTATCCTGGTTCTGGACTCCCCAACCAGGGGAAAATCTTACCTGCATCTACCCTGTCTATTCCTTTAAGTATTTTGTAGATTTTAATGAGATCACCTCTCATCCTTTGAAACTCTAGAGAAGTCTTCCCAATCTCTCATCATAAGACAGTCCCGCCATCCCTGGAACAAGTCTGGCGAACCTTCGCTGCACTCCTTTTATGTCAATAATATGCTTTCTGAGGTAAGGGGACCAAAGCTGCACACAGTAATCCAGGTGCAATCTAACCAAGCTTCTATACAATTGGGGACCAAAGCTGCACATAGTGATCCAGGTGCGATTTAACCAAGCTTCTATACAATTGGGGACCAAAGCTGCACACAGTAATCCAAGTGCGAACTAACCAAACTTCTATACAATTGGGGACTAAAGCTGCACACAGTAATCCAGGTGCGATCTAACCAAGCTTCTATAGAATTGAAGCAAGACTTCACTACTCCTGTACTCAAATCCTCTTGCGATAAAGGCTAACATTCCATTAGTCTTCCTAATTGTCTGCTGCACCTGCATGTTAGCTTTCAATAACTTATAGACAAGGACACCCAGGTCCCTCTGTACATCCAAACTTTCTAATCTCATTTAGGAAATACTCTGCACACCTGTTCCTTCTACCAAAGTGGATAAGCTCACATTTTTTCCACATTATATTCTATCAGTCATGTTCTTGCCCATTCACTAAGTCTGTCCAAATCCTCCTGTAGCCGCTTTACATTTTCCTCACAACACACATTCTTGCCTAGCTTTGTATCATCCGCGAACTTGGAAATATTACATTTGGTCCCCACATCCATATCATTGGTATCTATTGGGAAGAATTTTCAGGTCAGCAAGCGGGGGCCGACGTGTAAAATGACACATGGTGACGTCGGGCAGGCGTCCCGACGTCACCACGTATCATTTAGATTAGTTGGCTGCGCACCCGCCGAACTGTCAAAGGCCATTTAAAAAGCAATTAAAGTAGTAAACTGAGCTGTCTGTCCAACCTTAAGGTTGGCGGACAGGCAAAGAGCCCTGGCGGCCTTCGCATTTTTCATGGAACCTCATTCACGGGCAAGATGAGGTTTCATGAAGGGTTTATAAATTTAATAAATTTTACCATTAATGTTCATTAACATGTCCCAGCTCATGTGACACTGTGACATGAGTGGATATGTCCTAAAATTTTTTATTTAAATTTTTGAAACGTTAACTGATCTCCCTGAGGCACAGATTTCTGCGTTCTTTTGCGTGCATGCGTGAAAGAGCGCAGACCCCAGCTCAGGGAATCTTTCCCCCGCCGCACGCACAGGAAGCGCTCAGTGCTTCCGGACGTGCATCACGCTGTGCAGGCCTTAATTGGCCCACCCACATAAAATGGCAGCGTGGCCCCGATCAGGGGCGCCAATCAGGTTTGTGTCCGCCTCCGTATGCCCCCGACAACCCCCACAACCCCAACAGGGGGAAATTTCTGCCAATTGTGAACAGCTGGGGCCCAATTATTGATCCTTGTTGTACCCCACTAGTCACAGCCTTCCAATGCTAGATGACCCATTTATTACTACTCTCTTGTTTTCTCCTGTTAGCCAATCCTTGATCCGTGCTGGTATGTTGCCTCCTAACCCATGTGCTTTTATTTTGCTAAGCAACCTCCTATGGGGGACTTTATCAAACGCCTTCTTAAAATCCTAGTATATAACATCCATCAACTCTCCTTTAACAAATTTGTTAGTAACATCCTCAAAAAACTCCAACAAGTTTGTCAAATGTGATTTCTCTTTCACAAAGCCATGCTGACTATGCCCAATCAGGTCATGATTAACCAAGTATACACTTATCACATTCTTTTTAATAGATTCTAGCATTTTCCCTACCACTAATGTAAGGCTAACAGGTCTGTAGTTCCCTGTTTCCTTGCTCCCTTCCATCTTAAATAGTGGGGTGACATTTGCTACCTGCCAATCTTCAGAAACCATTCCAGAATTTATAGAATTTTGGAAAATGATGACCAATGCTTCCACCAACTCTATAACAACCTCTTTCAACACTCGGGGATGTAGAATATCAGGACCTGGGGACTTATCAACTTTCAGTTCCATTAATTTCTCCAATACAACCTTCTTACTTTTACTAATTTCCTTCTACTCCTCATTCTCCCTGGTCTCCTGGATCTCTAAATCTGAGAGATTTCCTGTATCTTCCTCAATGAAAACAGACACAGTAATCATTTAGCTTCTCTGCCATTTCTCTATTCTCCATTATGAATTCTCCTGACTCTGCCTGAAATGGACCCATATTTGTTTTAGCCAAATACTTCCTTTTTACATACCTATAGAAGATTTTACAGTTCGTTTTTATGTTTTTGCTAGATTGCATTCATATTCTATTTTCCCCTTCTTTACCAGTTTCTTGGTCTTCGTTTACTGTATTCTAAAAACCTCCCAATCCTCCTGTTTAATACTACTTCTGGCAACTTTATAAGCCTTTTATTTTAATCTTATACAATCCTTAATTTCCTTTGTCAGCCATAGCTGACTGACTTTTTGGGGGTTTTTGCATCTTGAAGGAATATATAAGTGCTGTAAGCTATGCAATAGTTCTTTGAAGATTATCCATTGCCTATGTACAGTCATACATTTTAATGTATTTTCCCAATCCACCTCAGCCAATTTGTCCCTCATGCCTTCATAATTTCCTTTATTCAACTTTAACACCCTTGCTTCAGAGTGAACTACCTCACTTTCAAACATAATGTAAAATTCTATCACATTGTGGCGACACATCCCTAAAGGTTCTTTAACAACAAGATTATTAATTAGCCCTTTTTCATTACATAATACTAGATCTAAAGTAGCCCATCCTCTAGTCAGCTCAACATACTGCTCAAGAAAACCATCCCTAACAAACTCCAGAAACTCGTCTTCCACAGCATTGGTGCTCAATTGATTTACCCAGTCTATATGCAGATTGAAGTCACCCATAATTACTGTATTACCCATGCTACATGCTTCCCTCATCTCCTGAGTAATACCATGCCCCACATTACCAATACTGTTTGGTGGCGTATAAACAACTCCAACCAATATCTGCTGCCCTTTACTGTTTCTTAGCTCCACCCAAGCAGACTCCACACATTGTTCTTCCGATCTGAAATCCTCCCTTACTAATGCACTGATCCCATTCCTTATTATCAGCGCAACTCCACCTCCTTTCCCTTCTTTCGGTCCTTCCTAAACATCGAATATCCTTGAATATTCAGTTCCCAGTCTTGGTCACCATGCAGCCATGTTCCCGTAATGGCAATTATATCATACCCATTTACTTTTATTTGTGCCTTTAGATCATCTACCTTATTGCAAATGCTGCGCGCATTCAGGTAGAGTGCCCTTAACTTTGTCTTTTTGACATCATTCACATTTGAAGTATACTCAAAGCACTGCTTTGTTTCTCCTGCCTTCTAGTCTCACTACTACTTCTTGTTACCTACTTCACTTCCTTCCAATTTGGGCCTCAGGTTCCCACCCCCCTGACAAGCTAGTTTAAACCCACCCAACAGCACTAACAAATCTCCCTGTGAGTATATCAGTCCCAGTCCAGTTAAGGTGTAGCCCATCCAGCTTGTACAGGTCCCACCTGCGCCAGAACTGGTCCCAATGCCTCAGAAATCTGATGCCTAAACCAGTTCTCTAGCCACGTATTTAATCGATCTATCCTCCTATTCCTATGCTCACTCGCACGTGGCACTGGGAGTAATCCTGAGATTACTGCTCTTGAGGTCCTGCTTTTTAATTTCCTTCCTAAATTCTTGAAATCTGCTTTCAGGACCTCATCCCTCTTCCTACCTATGTTGTTGGTACCAATGTGGACCACGACATCTGACTGATCCCCATGCCCCGAAGGGTGTCCTGCAGCTGCTCAATGATATCCTTGACCCTGGTACCAGGGAGGCAACACACCATCCTGGAGTCATGTTTACTGCTGTAGAAACGCCTGTCTGATCCCCTGACTATGGAATCCCCTATCACTATTGCCCTTCCATTCTTCTTCCTCCCCCGCTGTACAGCTGAGCAGCCCATGGTGCCACAGGCTTAAGTCGGGCTGCACTCCCTTGAGGAACCATCGCACTCATCAGCATCCAAAATGGAAAACCGATTAACAAGCCGGATGGACTCAGGGGAATCCTGCACTACCTGCCTGGTTCTCTTAGACGGCCTGGCAGTCACCCATTCTCTCTCTGGCTGTATGCTTCTGATCTGTGGTGAGGTCACCTCCCTAAAAGTGCTATCCACTTAGTCCCCTGCCTCGCAGATGCACAACAGTGATTCCAGCTGCCGCTCAAGTTCTGAAACCCGGATCTCAAGCTTGTGCAGCTGGTGACACTTCCTACAGATGTGTTTGTCTGGGGCACATGGTGCGTCCACGGCTTCACACATACTGCAGGATGTACACGCCACTTGGCCGAGCTGAACTGCCATCCCGTAACTCTAAAAACTATTTATTACACTTAGAGTAAGTAGAATGAGTAGAATAAATTACTCTTAACTTAACTACACTTATGCTAACTTCATCTTACTTTGGTTTACTTTATTACTTTATTTCACTTCAACTTGATTTAACTTTACTTCCCTATTGCTAGTGTTCCTTACTGAAATCCAAGTAGCTACTTCTTTATAAATTATACACTTTCTAGTTTTAAGCTATTTAAAAACACTCCCTAAAAGCAGCTTCTTACCAACCAATGAACTTACAGTTTTCCTGTGATGTGGCTCCTGGATTTTTTTTCTCTCTCAAACTCAGCCCACTACCCTAGTGGAGGTGTCCTTCGCAGGTCTGGCTGTCTCTGCTCCCGGAATGTGAGTGAAGGCCCCAAGCCTCACCCTCTAATTATCCGCTGCCTGGCTAGAGGTGTCCCCCACCAGTCCGGCTGTCTCCGCTCCCAGAAGATGAGTCTGCTGCCCTTGTCCTTTTAGATGGTGGCAGTCCTGGGTTTGGAAGGTGCTGCCTAAGGACCCTTGGTGAGTTTCTGCAGTGCATCTTGTAGACGGTACACACTGCTGCCGCTGTTTGTCGGTGGTGGCGGAATTGAATGTTTGTGGATGGGGTGCCAATCAAGCGGACTGCTTTGTCCTGGATGGCATCAAGCTTCTTGAGTGTTGTTGGAGCTGCACTCATCCAAGCAAGTGGAGAGTATTCCATCATACTCCTGATTTGTGCTTTGGTGGGCAGGCTTTGGGGAGTCAAGAGGTGCGTTACTCACCACAGGACTCCTAGTTTCTGACCTGCTTTTGTAGTCACAATATTTATATGGCTAGTCCAGTTAAGTTTCTGGTCAATGATAACCCCCAGGATGTTGATAGTAGAGATTTAGTGATGGTAATGCCATTGAACATCAAGGGGCAATGGTTGGATTCTCTCTTGGACATGGTCATTGCCTGGCACCTGTGTGGTGTGAATGTTACTTGCCACTTGTCAGCCCAAGCCTGGATATTGTCCAGGTCTTGCTGCAGTTGGACGTGGACTGCTTCAGTATCTGAGGTGTCGCGAATGGTGTTGAACATTGTGCAATCATCAGTGAACATTCCCACTTCTGACCTTATGATGGAAGGAATGTCATTGATGAAGCAGCTGAAGATGGTTGGGTTAGGATACTATCCTGAGGAACTCCTGTAATTAAGTCCTGGAACTGAGATGATTGATCTCCAACAACCACAACCATCTTCCTTTGTGCTAGGTCTGACTCCCAACAGTGGAGAGTTTCCCCCCTGACTCCCATTAACTCCAGTTTTGCTAGGGCTCCTTGATGCCACACTCAGTTAAATGCTGCCTTGATGTCAAGGGCAGTCACCTCTGGAGTTCAGCTCTTTTGTCCATGTTTGAACCAAGGCTGTGATGAGGTCAGAAGCTGAGTGACCTCATTACAGCCTTAGGTGAGCTTGTCCTGCATAAAGACAGATGGAGAGAGTGTGAGCAGGATGCATGTCAAGGCAAATGATAAGGATAAAAGTAAAATACTGTGGATGCTGGAAATCTGAAATAAAAACAGAAAATTCTGGGAAAACTCAGCGGTCTAGCAGCATCTGTGGAGAGAGAAACAGAGTTAACATTCTGGGTCCATATGACTCTTCTTCAGAGCTAAAGAGAAGTAGAAATGTGATGATAATGAAATGATAAGGATGCATGCCTTGTGTGGGTGATGAGTGGAGCCGTGTACAAGATGAGAACGCAAGGTAAACAGGAAATGAGCCCAGATGGACATGTGAGGGTGTGTGTGAAATAATGATGTCCCTTGAGCTGACAGTATGCGAGATTCCTGTCGAGTGTCAGCCTGGGAACATGTAAGTGACTTGTGAGAGTGAGTTGAGAGTGATGAGATAGTTGACTTTCCCTGGAAGAATGGATCAGATCATTCCTCCTCTTCCTGCACTGGATGGCTTATCTCCTCTGTGCGGAGCTGGCGCTCACCACAGTGCCCACCTCCTCCCACGCCGCAGTTGTGAGGTTGGTGGACCCCTTTTTACCACCATGCGGGTAGAATATCTCCCAGCAATCCTCGATGGTGTCCAGAAGGTGACCCAGCGAGGCGTCACTAAACTTGGGCATTGCAGACATCTTTGATCCTGGACCAGTGCTGGGATGCAGATATTGAGAAAGACATACACAGCTGTGGTTTAAAAACAAATGATCCACTGAGGTCACAGTGGGGCAGAGGAATTGGAGGCCACCCGCCCCTGATACGAAGTGTTTCCTGTTTATGCATATTTACTGAGGCGAGAAGTGGACAATTGACGTGAAAACCCGCCCATTGCGGCCAGCAGGGTAAACGCTGTTTTTCCTGCCTGCACCACACGTAGTCCGCGGAGGGGAAAATGCCGCGCTATGTCAATATTTGCAGTCTATGCCTCTCCCCTTTAAAAATCTGCACAAAATTATTTTGTTTCAGAATACCAGACTTAAACAGAATTCAATTCCAAAGTCCTTTTGTGAAAAAAATCCCCAACCGTGACAATTGACCCATAGTCATTTCTGGCAGGTTATTCGTAAACGTAAACAGGTTGAAGCCAGTGAAAGAGGATTGAAAAATTCTTTAGGTAAATGCTTATCATTCTCAGGCCACCTATTGCAAGCATTCAAGGAATATGGGTACAATCATAAAATATAATTATTGTAACACTACTTTAAGATCCCAGAATCTTATTTACCAAAAATAGAGCATAACACCTTGCAGTCACCCGTAAATCAGTAAGTGTGGACCAATATCTGAAGTTTAAAAATAGCGAGATTACTTTGAGTTTCTCTTTTCCATCTTGAAGACCTTAGAAAATTCTCAAGAAACTTTTCAAACCGTTATCAGAATTTTTGATTGCCACAGAAATGAATTATAAAAGCCAAATTTGAAGGAAGTTAAAAATTAATCATAAATATAATTCAAAAGAATTTAAATAATGTCATGTAATAGAATAATATAATATAATTCTGTAATGTAATCATGAATGCAATGTTGCATCGGAACACTGCTATGTTTATCAGGTAAGAAAGTAAGAACTTATATAGCACCTTTCACAACCTCAGGACGTTTACAGCCAGTGAAGCAGATAGGAAATGCAACAGCCAGTTTGTGCACAGCAAGATCCCTCAAACAACAATGTGATAAAAAATAGATAACCTGTTTTCAGCGATGTTGGTTAAAGGATAAATATTGCTCAGAACCCCAGGTAGAATTCCCCTGCTCTTCCTAAAAAAAAGTGCAATGGGACCTTTTACATCTACCTATGTGACATCAGTTTAACATCTCAACCAAAAAACACCACCACCAACAGTGCATCGCCCCCTCGGTACTACACTGGAATGTCAGCCTAGATTATATGCTCAAGGCTCACTTCTGGATCCTCACAGGTGAGAGCGCCTGTATTGAGCCACAGTTGATATGAAGATAATTTATTATTATAATACTGTAATATTGTAACAGCACAAGATTTTTGATATATTAAATATTTTCAATATGTAGTACTGTAATATGCATAGGATCATTTGAACATAAAATGATACATCACAAAAAAATCCATTCAGCTCATCATGCCTGAGCTTTTTCTTTGCTAAAGCTATCAAAGTAACCCCATTCTTACCCTATAGATCTATATTTTTCATACTATATTGTAATGATATCATACTGTAATGTAGCAACATTTTAATGCTTCAATATGTTAAGATCATAGCTGATGTTAATGCTGGACAAGTCAGATCCCAAAGTGAAACTTGGCTTGAAAGATCTGAACTTTTAGGGTGGAATCGTACCAGATTTGCGCAAAGTGCAGTAGCGGATGGGAAAAAATTTGTTTTACCTGCCAGCCGCAGTGGTGGGTTTTCGTGTCGTATGATCCCATTTCTGCTTCATTAATCGTGCAGCCACAGGAAACATGCTGTCTCACTGGCAGGCGGTTTCCAATTTGCCCACCATACCATTATTTCGCTTCTTCCTCATGCAGGGCACCATCTTCAAACTGTAGCCACACACACGCTTCTCAATTCTTACAACCCAGGGCTGCTTTGGTGAAGATATGGCCCCAAAAGCCAAGAAGATTGCAGCCCCCAATTCAGTGACGCATCTCTGAGTTTCTGGACACTGTGGAGGCCAACCGCAATGTCCTCTACTTCGCTCTGACCGGAGAAGACCTATCAGCCTCACCACTCCCGTTTGGGAGGCAGTGGCAGAGGGTCAGTGCTAATGCTGTACACAAGAGGTTGGCCATCCAGTGCAGAAAACAGAATAATGATCTCATCCGTGCCGCCAGGGTAAGGCAACCATCTTATCGCTCTAAATTCACACACTCACAAGGCCATCAGATATTCACTGGCATCACACACACTGCTAGCTCAAGGGACATCACCACTCACTCTCTTGCACACACCGTCATATCTCCAACTGGCCTCATCTCCTCTGGAGACTGCCTCCTCAGCCCTCACCATCTTGAGGCCACTTGCACAGATCAACATGTGCCCCCCTCAAACACACCCTGGGATAATCCCCTTCCCCAGTACAGCCTCACGATGCAGCCTCTTCCCTTGCCTGATGCCACTTCTCCCCCTTCCCCAAGCAAGCCCTATCCCTGCAGCAGTTGAAAAGCCATCCCCCCCCTTACAGCTGGTCTGATAGGTAGAGACCTGCCCGTGGGCCTCCCTAAAAGTGATGTGGAGCTGCCTTCAAAGCCTGGCACTGATGACTGCAAATGTGGCCTGAAATAACGTAGGCAACCAAACCTCGAAGTCCCAAGTAAAGTGCAGCTCGTCAGGTGCATGTCAGTTAAGTACAGTTGTGAAACACATCAGTGTGCAATCACCCTGACATGTCCGGATGATCCAGCATGGGGGTATGATCCTGGCGAGTAGGGCTATAATGAGATGCTAAAGCATTGAAATTAGGTTTCCGATGTGTAGCGGCGGGAACATGCCCCACCATTGACAGGTGGAGCGGACGATCGCAAACAGGTTACACAACAGTGTGAAACTGATTTATGGCCTTCTCACCATATTGTCCTCCGCCACCCGCCATGATGCCCGACGCCAACAGGGCCGGAAAATTCGGGCCTTAATCTTTTAGAAACTATGGAGGGCAGTTTCTGTACACATCCACAGGAGTCTGCCAGTGTACTTAAAACACAAAGAATAAAACGTTAATTAAACAAGAAAGAATGAAGTGTGCAAAAAGGGCACACTAGGCAAAAAAGTTGGAAAGATTTCAATACAGAGGCCAGAAAATGATTCAAACTCATACTATTCCTTATCTCCCAGCAACTCTTACAGACACAAAGCCCCAGTGAAGATTTACCACTGTCTCAACACCAAGATTTCTTGCTTGGGTTAGCTCAGTTTCAAACAGTTTTCTTCCGGCGGACTTCTGAGCATTCAGTAGATGCTTTTCTTAAGTTGGTGTTACTCCCTGAGACACCCAAAAACGGCAATCTAAACTCACTATTATTTCAATTTCAAAGCAAACACATGAGTTCCCTAAACTCAGTTCCCAGCAGGCTTGCAGGATTTCCTATTTGAGAGATTAGACCTTCTGCCTGCACTCTCTGGTATACAGACACTAACTGATCACTCTTCTGTGTTTCCCTGTCTGCCTGTGTGACTCTGAACTCCTGTCGTTAGGCAACAGCACAGTTTTTTTCTACTTCATTTTTTTTTACTTCACTAAACTATTAATCCCTTGGTAACCCAGCTATTCACTTCAAGAATTGTATCTAGCACCCAGCTCACAAAAGCCTCTAAATGAAACTAAAACCAGGTTTCAGCTTCCTTAACACCCAAAAACAAAATATAATTAAACATAAAGCTATACATTGTTCCTAACACCTCTCCACAGGGGAAAAAAGATGAAAAGGTATCTTTAGTAGGCATTTTCATTTTCTATTACAATTTCCTCTTAGCATTGACATAGAAACATAGAAATGTAGAAAATAGGAGCAGGAGTAGGTCATTCATCTCTTAGAGTCTGCTCCGCCATTCAATAAGATCAAGGCTGATCCTCTATCTCTATGTCATACTCCTGCGCTCTCCCCATAACCCCTTGACACCTTTAGAGTCCAGAAATCTATTTCCTTCTTAAATATATTCAATGACTTGGCCTCCACAGTCTTCTGTGGTAGAGAATTCCATAGGTTCACCACCCTCTGGGTGAAGAAGTTTCTCCTCACCTCGGTCCTAAATGGTCTACTCTGTATCCTGAGACCTGACCCCTTGTTCTAGACATCCCCCGACCCCAGCCAGAGGGAATATCCTCCCTGCATCCAGTCTGTCCAGCCCGGTCAGAATTGTATATTTTTCAGTGAGATCTTCTCTCATTCTTCTAAACTCGAGTGAATGCAGGCCTAGTCGGCCCAATCTCTCCTCATACGACAATCCTGCCATCCCAGAATCAGTCCGGTGAACATTTGCTGCACTCCTCCTATGGCAAGTATATCCTTTCTTAGGCAAAGAGACTAAAACTGCGCAATAATGCGGGGGGGGGGGTGGGGGGGTGGTGACAGTGGCATAGTGGTATTGTCACTGGACTAGTATTCCAGAATAATGCTCAGGTTTGTATCCCACCATGGCAGATGGTGAAATTTGAATTCAATGAAAAGCTGGAATTAGAAATCTGATGGACATTATCGATTGTTGTAAAAACTCATCTGGTTCACTAATGTCCTTTAGGGAAGGAAATCTGCCTTACCTGGTCTGGCCTACTTGTGACTCCAGACCCACATCAATATGGTTGACTCTTAAAAGTGCCTTTTGAATGAGGGATGGGCAATAAATGCTGAACAAATTAGAAAAAGATACTCCAGATGTGGTCTCACCAAGGCTGTACAGCTGCAATAAGACATCCTTGCTTCTGTACTCAAGTCTTCTCACAATGGAGGCCAACATTTGCCTTCTTAACTGCTTGCTACACCTGCATGCTTACTTTCAGTGATTGGTGTACAAGGACACTCAGGTACCTTCGTACATCAACATTTCCCAATCTATCACCATTTAAATAATACTCTGCTATTCTGTTTTTCCTACCAAAGTGGATAACTTCACATTTATCCAAATTATACTGCTCTGCTATGTATTTGCCCACACACTCGACCTGTATAAATCACCTCTTAAAACCCTCCTCATCACTCACATTCCCACCAAGTTTCGCATCATCAGCAAACTTGGAAATATTACATTTGGTTCCCTCATCCAAATCATTGATATATATTGTGAATAGCTGGGGCCCAAGCACTGATCCCTGCGGTAACCCACTAGTCAGCGCTTGTCACTCTGAAAGTGACCCATTTATTCCTACTCTGCTTCCTGCCTGCTAACCAATTCTCAATCCATACCAATATATTACCATCAATCCCATGTACTTTAATTTTACACACTCGTGTGGGACTTTATCAAAAGCTTTCTGAAATTCCAAATGTACGACATCCACTGGTTCTTTCTTATCTATTCAGCTATTTATGTCCTCAAAAAACTCTAGTAGGTTTGTCAAATATGATTTCCCTTTCCTAAATCCATGTTTGCTTTGTCTAATCCTGTTGATATTCTCGAAGTGTCCTGTTATCACCTCCTTTATAATAGACTTTAGCATTTTTCCTACTACTGAAGTGAGGCTAAGCGGTCTGTAATTCGCTGTTTTCTCCCTCTCTCCTTTTTAACATTTATTTGCCAACCTCCAATCTGCCAGGACTGTTTCAGAATCTACAGAATTTTGGAGGATGACAACTAGCACATACATTATTTCCATGGCCATCTCAATGTCCATTATCTCTATTTTGTTTATACAGGTTTTACTCTAGCAGTGACAATGTATTTATATCAAGTACGCAAGGGCTTTTTCAGATGTCATATTCTACACAAGTCCATTTTGATGCAAGAGGCATGGCTGAGGTATCAATTTTAAACCCTTTTAGTGACTGAGTTTCCTCCTCTGTCACCATGGTCTGGGTAGCATTGGCCTCATAGGTAAAGACAGATGCAGAGTATTCATTTAACACCTCAGCCATGCCTCTTGCCTCTTGTGTAAATCCCCTTTTTCGTCGCTAATCGGCCCTACTCCTACTTTTACCACCCTTTTACTATTAATGTGCCTATAGAATACTTTGGGATTTCCTTTTATGTTAGCTGCCAGCCTTTTATCATAATCCTTCTCTGCTTCTCGCACTTGCTTTTTCATATCCCTTCTGTACCTTCTGTATTCAGCTTGGTTCTCAATTGTATTTGCTACCTGGCACCTGTCATATGCACAAATTTTCTTCTTTAACTTAATTTCTATCTCCTTTGTCATCCCGAGAGCTCTGAATTTGTTTGCCCTATCCTTCCCATTTGAGGGAACATATCTTGACTATGCCCAAGCCATCTCTACTTTGAAGGTAGCCCATTGTTCAGCTACTGTTTTTCCCACCAACCTTTGGTTCCAGTCTATCTGACCTGGCTCCGTTTTTGCCCCATTGAGGTTCGCTCTCTGCCAGTTGATTATTTTAAGCCTGGATTGACCAATGTAATTTTCCAGCGTCATCATAAACCTTATGATACAATGTTCGCTGTCCAGTTAATGTTCCCACACTGTCACTTGATCTACTTGGCCCACCTCATTCCCAAGCACCAGGTCTAGCACTAAACTCCAACAAAATAGTCTCAGATTCTTGGTATGAAAACTTTGCTAAAAAGGTTAGAGGATTATGGTGCGCATGAACAACACTCTGCAGAGTTGTTGGATGTGTAGATGTCAGAATGTTGTAGAGCCAACATCAAACTCAAAGGGCAGGGCTATGCCCTCGTTGGGCAAGTGCGGCAGGCAGGCCCAGGAGCAGTCATGAAACCGACTGCCACCCACGATTGGCTCCCCACTGCAATTTTATGCTGGCGGGCCAATTACAATGGCAGCCAGACATCCTTCCCTTGCAGCATTTCTGGGGCTGCCTGGGCCTTTTTTAAACCAGTCGCTGTGTCGCCATTGGACCCTGCAGCTGCGTTTAGGTCCCCTTCCTCTAGTGGGTCCCCTCTTGCCAGTGCCAAATTGTAGAAAGTGCAGCATGCAATCACAATCAGTGACACCCGCTCTAGGGGGTATTGTAGTGCATCCCTGAACGGTCCAAGCATAGGAAGTACATCTTGAGAAGACGTATGGTCCTCTCTACTACTGCCCTTGTGGAGGCATGTCTCGTATGTAATGCTTCTCTGCCTCTATTCTTGGGTGGCAGAGAGCCATCATGATCCACCTCTTCAACAGATAGCCCTTGTCACCCAGCAGCCATCCATCCAGTCAGGCTGGAGCACTGAAGAGCCTCGGCACCTGGGAGTGTCTCAGGATGTAGGTGTCATGGGAGCTGCCAGGGTAGTTTGCACAGACTTGCAGGATCTGCATTCCATGGTCACACAGCACGTTCATGGAGTGGAGTCCCTTCCTGTTGACGAAGGCACCTGACTGACTGGCTGGCACCTTGATGGCCACATGTGTGCACTCTGCAGTTACCTGACAAGTGGCAAGTAGCTTTCGTGCCACTCAAGTGTCAGGCAATGACCATCTACAAGAGAGAGTCCAACCATCACCTCTTGATGTCCAATGCCATTACCATTACTGAATCCCCAACTATCAACATCCAGGGAGTTACCATTGACCAGTAACGAGTAACCCACCTCCTGACTCCCCAATGCCTGTCCACCATCTACAAGGCACAAATCAGGAGTGTGATGGAATACTCCCCACTTGCCTGGATAAGTGCAGTTCCACAAGATTCAAGGAGCTTCACACCACTGAGGACAAAGCAGCCTGCTTGATTGGCTCCACATCCACAAACATTCACTCCCTCCACCACTGACGCACAGTAGCAGCAGTGTGTACCATCTACAAGATGCACTGCAGGAATTCACCAAGGCTTCTCCAACAGCACCTTCCAAACCCACAACAATCATCTAGAAGGACAAGGACAGCAGATAGATGGAAATACCACCACCTGGAAGTTCCCCTCCAAGTCTCTCACCATCCTGACTTTGAAATATAACGCCATTTGTTCACTGTCACTGGGTCAAAATCCTGGAACTCCCTTCCTAACAGCACTGTGGGTATACCTACACCATATGGACTGCAGTGGTTCAAGAAGGCAGCACACCACCACCTTCTCAAGGGCAACAAATGCTGGCCTAGCCAGTGAAGCCCACATTCCATGAATGAATTTTTAAAAAGTTGAAGGCACCCTGGACATGGGGAAACCAGCAAGCACTGCAAAGCCTCTGGCTCGCTCAGCCTGGCTGGCTTCATCCACGCGGTAAAGAATAAAGGTCAGGACCCGCCTGAACAGAGCTTCTGTCACTAGGTGCCTCCAGTGGAGATCACAATCCCCATTACCTGAGTAACAGAAGGCTGTCTGATACCTGGAAGGGTCCACACGGTCTGAATCCTGCGGGGGCCTAGCAGACAGCAATAAGTCCTGAAATGCAGCCAGGAAATACTAAGAATGAAGCCCTGAACAGAGATGAAGCTGCCAAATACCAAAAAGCAACCAGCAGCAAACTATCTCCAAAACTGCTCACTACTCACACTGGCAATGCTGCTGACCCTTTTTATCCTGCCCTTTGATGAGGTTTGTGAAAATGTCGGCCGGCCCCATGTCCGTTTTGCCCGTGCGATGAGCATTACATGGGTAATGTAAAATCTCAGACAACTGGACTGTTAAGGGCCTTTAGTGGCCTGTTAATTAATGGTGGGCTCCGCTCCGCCACCCGCGTGCGCCCTCCGAGTGAAATATCATGTGTGTACGCGATGATGTCAGAACACTCACCCGACGTCATCGCGCACCATTTTACTCCCGTTCGGGTCGGGTACACACCCACCTGTGGGATGAAAAATTCAGCCCAAAGTCTCTTTTTCCGCAGTTGATTATTCCTGCTGGCAAGAATTTAACTTTCAAGAAAAGTGAATGACTGGCCATTTGATCCCTAACTCATCCTCCTGTAATAAAACTGCACTATGACCTACATCACTGGCATCAACAGCCAATTTAAATGGCTTAGCATAATTTGGTGCTGCTAAAACCAGTGCAGTAGTCAGTACAGCTTTCAAGCTGTCAAAGGCATTTTGACACACCTCTGTCCATTCAAATTTCTTGCTTTTCTTTAACAAGCTTGTCTGGGGAACCACTATAGCGCTGAAATTTGGAACAAACTTCCAATAGAATCCATTCATGCTTATATACCAAAGAATTGGTCGTTTTGTCTTAGACACTGAAAAATCTAAGATAGCCCTTATTTTTGCTTCTCTAAGTGTTACTTGGCCTTGTCCCACAGTATGGTCCAAATAAGTCACTTTCACTTTGGCAAATTCATTTTTTGCCAAGTTTGTGACCAAGTTGTAACTGGTCAAACAATTTGGTCAAGTGTTGCAGATGTTCTTCCCAGGTTTGGCTGAACACAACCAAATAATGGCATACAGCAATAATGTAAAGCTGTAATGTTGTAATAATTAATATTTCAATATTGCAGTGATTTAATAAAGTGATACTTTAAAACCAAATATTGTAATTATGGCAATATTTTATTAGTGTTGAGTAATTTTATAGGGCACCTCTATTGTAAAACAATTGTATTGTAATAATAAAATATTGTAACATTGTAATATTGTGATATAATAGTAAAATACAATGGCAATCTAATACTGTAGAATGCCTATAATATTGCTTACTTGTCTGGACGTATTCCAGTATTAGCACATGCTAAATGCGTGCCAGCACAAATTAAGCAGATAGTTGGAGCGAATATTCAGTCCACCTGGATAGCTTCCTGTTCCTCCTGCTATTGACCCTCCTGATAATTTTACACACTTTGGAAGACCCCTACTTCTTGGATCCATTCCTGGGCCCCCATGTAATTCTGAGATGATTCTCAACCTCTGTTCTGCTCCCCTCTGCCTCAGGCCCATTTTTAATGCAGCTGCTGTCTCTCCACTTCTTCACTCTAATCAACACCTAAAGCAAGTTCTCCAACTCTTCTGTTCTCTCCTGTTTGTCCATCTCTCCCTCTCTTCCAGATGAATTCCCTGCTGCTTCCCGTCTACATTTCCCATTCCTGCTAGTCTTCCAAGCTCCATGACCTCCTTCATAACGCTAAGCCCAGGTCAAGTTGGAGGCACAGGGCGGAATTTTCCATGCCCACTGACATTGGGCGTGTTTGGAGGCATGAGCAGACAATATGGCAAGGAGGCTAATTTCACAATGTCGGAAGTCAGGACCCTCATTGTAATACATCTGCCCTGCTATCTGGAATCATACCTCCGCGCTGGATCATCCGAGCACATCGGTGGGAAAACACGCTGGTGCAGAACACGTCTTGACAAGTGCAATGTGCAGAAATTGGGACTTACTGTCAGGGCCTTACTCATATTGCGGACATCTGAGGAGCAGAGAATGCTGCAGCCCAACAGCAACAGAAGCCTAGAGGAAGGTGCATCGCATGTTGCATGGATTCTCATGGACATGGCTCTGCTGCAAAGCAGCTCACAGAAGTTGGAAAGTCACCATTGAGGGTCTGTTCACAACGGATGATGGTCAAAGGGGTGGAGAGGAAGGT
Source organism: Carcharodon carcharias (assembly GCF_017639515.1). Lineage (NCBI taxonomy): Eukaryota > Metazoa > Chordata > Chondrichthyes > Lamniformes > Lamnidae > Carcharodon > Carcharodon carcharias. The sequence continues at coordinate 22,134,856 of NC_054488.1, forward strand.
CCAGCTATGTTTCGGAGAGAAAGTTGTATCGGGGACTGGGAGAGGAAGGTCTAATTCCAACTGGGGGAGGAAGGTGTGTTGGGGGGGTGAGGTTGGGATGGGAGGAATGAACGTGTCAGGGGGTGAGGCTGGGAGAGGAAGAACGAAGGTGTCGGGGGGTGAGGTTGGGGGGGGCGCAATGAAGGTGTCGGAGGGCTGAGGTTGTGGAGAGAAACAAAGGTGTCAAGGGGTGACACTGGTGGGGGAAACAAAGGTGTTGGAGGGATGAGGTTGGAAGGGGGGAAGGAGTATCAGGGAAGGAGGGGGTAACGAGGGAGAAGACGGCAACTGGGGAGGCAGGTGTAAAGAGGGAGGAAGGTGTAAGGGAAAGAGTCCAGAGAGGGAAAAGAGTCCAGGAGGAGGACGGAGTCCAGAGAGGGGAAGCAGTTAGGCTGGAGGAAGAGGTAAGGTTGGAGCAAGGAGTCCACAGAGGGGTTAGAATAAGGGTGGCGGAAGAAGTAAGGGTGGGAAAGGAGTCAGGAAGGGGGAAGGACTAAGGGGGGAGAAGGAGTCTGGGGGAGGAGTCTGGGGTGGGCGAAGGAACTCCAAGGGGGAAGTCCAGTGGACGCTGGGAGGGAGGTGTTTCAAGGGGGAAGGCGTTCCAAGCAGGAGAGGAGTCCAGCAGGGGGGGATGTCGAGGTGAACATGCAAAGGGGGGGCCTGTGGAGTCGATGACTGCTTCCTGGAGAGTGAACTGAGTGTGGGAATGGTCAGAGGGAATGGTGAGAACGACTGAAGACAGAGTGAGGCAGTAGGTGGGAGGGTGAGGATGCAACGGTATCAGTAGATGGTGTGGCGTGTGTAGTTGGTGGGGACTCGGAGGCAGATACGGACCCTGGGGTTGGGAAGAAGGAGATCAGGGAGGTTAATGTGGATGGGAAAAGAAGGGAACATGGACATCCCTGAAAGAAAAGTGCTGTCACAGTGGAGAGGTGGAAGGTGATGCCAGGGGAGTTGACTGTGAGGGGGGAAAGGAAATGTGTGACTGGGGAGGGGAAAGGACAGGGTACCTCAGGAAAATCTGTAGCACTACCAGACTTGCTAAATCAAAACTGAAATGAGAGTTGCGGTAGGTGAGAACTAATGCTGCATGGGAGTGGATGGGTGGAGATGCAGGTCAGCTCAGATGGACAACTGAAAGCAAACCCCAGCGGGCAACATTGAAAATGCTCAGGACATCAAAATGAGTGATGTGGGAAGGATCCACATGTGTGGGGGAGTGCTTGCACAAGGCTCCAAAAGGTCCTCCACACACACTTCTCCCTCCAGAATCACTTGTGGTCCGGCTGCATGCAGCTGAACTGCTAGTGGTGGTGGTGGTGGTGGTGGTGGTGGTGGTGGTGGTGGTGGTGGTGGTGGGGGGGGGGGGGGGGGGGGGGGGGGGAGTGCGTTGGGGGAGGTGGGTGGGGTGGTAGAGGAGGATACAGTGGGAGGACTCGCAAAGCCTTTTTATGAAGCTGAAAAACACCACTATACATTATTTAGTGAAAGTGAATACATTTTCAGATTGTAAAGTGACAAAATGTGTTTACCCATGCAGACTGTGATCAGAATTACTTAAACTTTGAATAGCTTAAATTTCTAGGTCCTGCCCTGACATCCGCAGGAGGGTGGAGACAGTTTGTGTAATGGTTGACCCTGTTGCCACTGAAATCTTGTCCTCCTGTGGGCCAGCTGCTCCCTCTGCGGTGACAGAGGACAAGAGTGAGAGGGCAGCCTCTGAGATTCCTGAGTGAATGACCCAGGGTGTCCAGCTGCCGCTCCTCCTCCCTTCAGGAGCTCCAGTGCCTGGACGTTACTCCTTGAGGGGAAGGAGCACCTGGTGGGAGGTCTAGGTGCCCCATTTCACTCCCGTGTTGCTAGTGCAGGAAGCCACCCATGGTTTCCACGATAGAGTGCAGGTCTGTGCGCATCGTATTCTGCTGGACCAGGCTCTCCAACCTTCCCATGGAGACCTTAAGAGTACACATGTGGGCACCACTTCATCAGAGAGCAAGCGGACGCACTCCTCCAATTTCCATGTCACTCTGTTGAGGGCTTCCAACAGCTCTGCGTGATATTCCCCGCCTTCTGCTGACTCTCCACGGTCAATAGGAAGGCCAAATTCAGAGACTTGCCATCTGACGCGGACCTCACAGATGCCTCTTCCCCAACACTCCTCTGAGTGACAGGGAACTTAGCTGAACCTGCATCCTCCTGCTGCGAACACGTGCCTGTGTGATGACCACCAGATTGTGAACCCGAGCCTGCTCTACATCTAGGTCCCACTGAGATGTGTGTCTCTGCACTAGCAGAGGGTGTGGGTAAACATTATGACAGGTGTTCCAGGCTGCTTATTTCCAGCTCTTCGATGGAGCAGGAGTCCTCTTTGCTGGAGATGAGGATGTGGATGGAGCTGAGGGACTGGCTGGCTGAGGGTTTCAGCCATTTGGCAGAGCTCCCTGTGAACCAAGGTAGAGATAATTAGTTCATGGCAACAGGGTCAAAAGCAGGAGAGGGAGCACTCATATTTGAGTCGGGAGAGGGGAAATGTGTTGCAGGATCCTCAGGTGGGTGTCTGCCACCCACCTCACCATCGCTGCAGGCAGGGTCCATGTTCTCACCAGTCAGCGCGATGGCACGTTTCTCAAAGTGAGTGAGGGGCTTAATGTGGGCCACCCCAAACCCGGTCTGGGACCTCTCCCTGTTGCTGTGAGCCAGCTTCTCTTTCCTAAAAACAGGTGGAGAAAGTGTGAGCAGGACACATGGCACTGCATGGATTGTTTGTGTGGTAAGTAGAGCCGTAGGTGGGATGAGGATACGAGCTCCAGAGAATATGTGCTTGATGGAAATGTGATGGCGTGTGTGAGAGCTAGTGTTGTTGTCTGTTAAGGTGTGAGACCCCTGTGGATGTGTGATGGATTTGTGAGTGTGTGAGTTGAGAGTGATGAGGAGAGTGACTTACGCTGGCGGAACAGATGAGACCATTCATCCTCTTTCGGCATTGGGTGGCTGTCGTCTTTTGCAGGGCATTGGCGCTGACCACCACTGCAACTGCCTCCAATGCTGGATTAGTAATGTTGCTGCCCCTCCTGCAGCCAGAGTGTGGTAGAGGATATCTTGGCGGGCCTCCACCACATCCAAAAGGTGCTCGTGGGACGCATTAAACTAGGGGGTTGCAGTCTTCTTGCCATTTGGGGCCATGTCTTCTTCGCAGAGTCCTGGGCTGGAAGCACTGAGAGGTGTTTGCACAGCTGCATTTTAAATATGGCGCCCAGTATGATGAAGTAGTGAGGTGATGGCGTGGAGGGCGAATGAAAGCCCACCCACAATCGAAATGGCATGTTTCCTGAGAATGCATGATTAATGAGGTGGGATTGGGATGGTATGGCATGAAAAGCCGCCATTGCAGCCGGGTGGATAAAACGTCCTTTTTCCCATCCGCTACTACACTTAAGTGCAAAGCTGGGATGATTATGCCCACAATAAGCACTATTGCAGGCTAGGACCATGTGTTTACATTGCATGGACAACTTCAGGACTCACAGTCCTGCTGACTTACTGAATGCTGCTTGATGATGTTAGTTGTAGTTCAGCAGTAGTAGTTTCACCCAAACCCCTTACTTAGGTTCGAGCCTTTATCTACTTTCGTGTATCTGTAATTCTATACATAAACCACACAAACCCATTGCTTAGTATTTTATTCGAAGTATCTGTTATTCCATATATAAACCACTAGAACCCCTCACTTATTTCCAAGCCATAACGCACTTCCAGATCTTGGTATTCTATTTATTTATCACTAAACCCAATGATTAGCTCCAGCCTGTAACTCACTCCATATTTAAAACACCCAAATCTCTAGATTAGATACCAATCTGTATTCTATTAACTGGTTTAAAATAAAAGGACTAGCAACAGCGTTAAAATAAGGTTGTCAGAGAATCTGATCTACGGCATCCAGTTCTCTGTTCCATCACTCTTTTCTAATCCTTACGTCCAGTTTTTGTTTCTGTTCCTCATTTCTAGCCCTTGGGCAGAATCATCCCAGATTTGCACTAACTGCAGTAGCGGGCAGATAAAACGACGTTTTATCTGCCAGCCCGTCTGGTGGGTTTTCACACCATTTCATCCCAAGCACCCTGCATTACTTATGTATTCCCGGGAAACACATAGTCTCCATGGCAGGTGGGCTCTCATTCGCCCGCCACGACATCACCTCACTGCTTCATCACGCCAGACGCCATATTCAATGTCCAGCCTTGCGTACATATCTCAGTGCTTCCAGCCCACGTCTACTGCAGGGAAGATGTCCACGAAAGGCAAAAAGACTGCAGCCCCCAGGTTTAATGACGCATCACTGGAGTGCCAGTTGGACACCGTGATGTCCTCTACCCCTGCTCTGGTCGCAGGACGGGCAGTGGCATCACTAATCCAGCATGGCAGGCAGTGGCAGCAGTGGTCAGTGCCAATGCTGCATAGAAGAGGTTGGCCATCCAATACAGATAGAGGATGAATGATCTCATCCATGCAGCCAAGGTATGGCAACCATCTCATCACTCTAAACTCTCACATTCAAGCCCATCACATATTCACTGGCATCTCACTCACTGCCAGCTCAAGGGACATTACCACCCATTCGCACACACATACCCTCACATGTCCATTTGGCATCATCTCCTCCTGAGGCTACCTCCTCAGCCCTCACCATCTTGAGTCTACTTGCACAGTTCCACATGTGCCATTCCCCTCCCCCCACACACACAACCTGGGATACCCTCCTTCCACAGTACAGCTCTCGTCCTGCAGCCTCTTCCCTTGCCTGAGGCAACTTCACCCCCTTCCCCAAGCAAGATCGTGCTCTGCAGCCATTGAAAAGCAACCCAAATATGGCTGATCTGGCAGATAGAGACCTACCCATGAGCCCCTCTAAAAGTTCTGCTCAGGCACTTCCGTCCTTCCGCCCTTTTCAGTGGCTGGTGGAGAGGAGGGCTGTGGCTGCTGGGGTGACCAGGATCGGGGATGCGCTGGGTGGTGGAAGAGTGGGCTGGATGCTACCACAGGAGTTGGTGCATCACGCGTCAGTGGACATCCGGCTCATGGCCAATGCCATTCAAGACCTTAGGGTGGTCGTGCTCAGACCCGACATCATTCTGGGTCTTGAGGTGGCGCAGGTGCACAGTGGTCTTCCGTCCAAGACTACCCGTTTGGTCGGAATTCCACATTGGCCCCAAACCCCAAACCCTTCCTCAGGAGCCAGAGCCCTGCAACCTAAGTTGCCTCGTGAAAAAGCCTTCTGTGTCCTGTAGCACAGCGCAGAGGGATTTTCTGTATGGGCTGTTGCTGCACACCCTTTACTTCCTTGCCCTTGCCCATGCCTGGACACACGCTGGCATGCCTTGTTGCCATCTGGCAGTGGAGGTCCCCAGTGGGGGGTCCTCTATGGAGGTGTCCTCCTACTTTCCATCAGGGACCTTGGGTGGAGGGTGTTGCACGCAGCAGTCCCATACAACCGTAGGTTGAATCGGTTCACGGACTCCCAGGATACCTGTGTCTTTTACAGTCTTGTGGAGTCTCTGGACCATGTCTATGTTAGTTGCTGCACCCCTTTTCAGTTATTTAAAAAATCTTTTACTGTTGTTTTGTTTGCACTTCAGTCCCACGCTCATGATCTACAGGCACCCGGTGCAGAAGGGGGCCAGGAGGGAGGAGGACCTCCTCATGAACCTGCTCCTGGGCCTGGCTAAGTTGGCCATTAACAGGTCCAAGCAGCGGGCGATTGAGGAGGTTGTCCAACCCAACTGTCTGCCCCTCTTCTGTGGCTATATTCGCTACTGGATGTCCCTGGAGAGGGAGCACGTGTTGTCTGCTGGCACTGTTGAGGCCTTCCATGCTTGGTGGGCACCATGGGGACTGGGACGTTTTATTGACCCTGTTAACCACATTTTAGTTTATAGTTTTCAAGTTTCCTTTAAATTTTGTCTTTGTTTTTGCAGTTTCCCTTTAAGGGGCTGCTTTTACTTTGTCCCTAATTTTGTTAATTTAATTTACTTGGTTGGCTCAAAAGAGTTAAAAGTGATGTGGTGCTGCCTGTGAAGCCTGGCGCTGATGACTGCAAGTACTGACTGAAGCAAGGTAGGCAAACAAACATTGGAATCCTGAGTGAATTGCAGCCTGCCAGGGGCAAGTCGCTTATGTGCTGTTGTGAAACACATCAGTGTGTTTTCCCAGCGACATGGATGGACAATCCAGCAGGGGGTGGTGGAAATAAGACCAGCCAGTTGGCCATATGATGATATGCTGATAATTACAATAAGGTTCCATATGTCCAATGGCAGGAAACGCAGCCCACCATCGGCGGGCTTAGCAGACGATTGCAAACTGGCTTCACGCCATCATAAAACTGATTGCGCCGTATTGTCCACTCACACCACCAAACAAGCCTGATGCCAGTGGGCACAGAAAATCCCGGCCCTTGTTTCTAATCCTTGATTCCAAGCCAATTTCTAATCCTTGTTTCCACCCTTCATTTCCAACCTGTTTCTCTCCCTTTAACCAATTCTCATTCCCAATGCCCAGTTCCATCTCTTGTTTCTACTGTTCATTTCTATTCCTCATTCCAGTGTCATTTCTAAACCCCATTCCCAATCCTTTTTCACATCCCTTGTTTTCAATCCTTATTGCCATTCCTTGCCCGTAATCTTTATTTCGATCCATGATTTCCATGTCTCGATTCCCTTCCTCATCATTTCCAATCCTCAATTCCATGCCTTCTTTCCAATCCTATTTTCCATTCCTCATTTCCACTTCTTGTTTTGAGTCCAGGTTTTCAACTCTAGTTTGCTGCCTTTCATTTCCACCTCTCAAACTGTTTCCTCTCTCATCCCTTCAAAGTTATTGACCAAATGATAAAAATTTGCAATCAGCAACATTTCAATGTATTCCATAAGGTTTCCCATTGGCTTACGATTACTAGGCAGTTAACCAGCATTTACAATGTAGCTTCTGAAAGGCAACTTATCGAATTCAGGGAGGTGAAAATCTCCTTGTCATTAATACTCTACAAGTACTCAGAAGCTGGCAGTGGCTTTAAGGCTGATTTTAATCATTCCAATAAATATTAAAGTGTTTGTGAATAGAGATAATTTACCTTTATCTTCTTTCCTGCTTTTTCATCAATTGAAAATAACTATTCATTATCTCCTTTTGTGATGAACACCTGCCATTGAGATTTGGAGACGAAGAAGTGTGCTTTGTATCATCATACCAGCAACATACAGCTCTCTGCAAGCTCCTTCAGTCCCCGAAACTCTCCATTCCTCTGCCTCCAGCCTCTCTCCACCTCCTCTTGCCCTGCCAATATTAGCCATGCCTTCAGCCACATAGGCCCCACATTCTGGAATTCCTTCCCTTTTGATTAAATTGTTATTAATCCTTCTCAGCATGTGGGTGAGTATCACTGCAAGGCTGGCATTTGTAACCCATGCCTAATTGCTATGATAAGGGGATAAAACTTCTTCTTGAACTACTGCAGCTCGTGTCAGGAAGGTGCTCCCATTGTACTTGTAAATAGGGTGTTCCAGGATTTTGACCCAGCAACAATTTGAATCAGCATCCATTTTGTTCTTAAATTTCAGGGAAGGGCTTTGGGATATTTTTCTACATTAAAGTGACTAAGTAACTGTATGTTGTTGTTGCTGTTATTAGGCCCCAAGCCTCCTCTTCATACTCAACAGATTAGTGGTAGGTCGGAAGATAGATCAAATTTTAAGAACCAACAAATGAAAAATAAAAATAATAAACTTAAAACAATCACCATTACTAGGGAAAAGGTGCTGGGAAAACTGTTGGACCTAAAGGCTCACAAGTCCTCAGGACCAGATGGACTGCATCCTAAGGTGTTAAAAGAAGTGGCTGCTGAGATAGTTGATGCTACTTGTCACAGTCACATGAGGAGACATGTTTAAATAAATTTTTAGTCCATTTATTTAATAATTTCAATAGCGATTCAATCTTCCTGAGGCAGCTCCGTGCCCACACAGATAGCACTGATTGCTATGGCTCGTGTCTTATGCTGGGCGGGCCTTAATTGGCCCACCCACATAAAATGGCGGTGCAGAGCCGATCGCAGCCCGGTCCCACCAAGCCCATCCGCCAACTGAAAAATTCAAGCCTTAGATTCTGGAAGTGGCCCAGTGGATTTAAAAATACCTAATGTAACACCTTTATTCAAGACAGAAAGCAGGAAACTACAGGCCAGTTAGCCTAACATCTGCCAAAGGGAAATTGCTAGAATCCATTATTTAAGGAGGTCATTGCAGGACCACTTATAAAATCATAATGTGATCAGGCAGAGTCAACATAGCTTTGTGAAAGGGAAATCGTGTTTAACTAATTTATTAGAGTTTTTGAAGAAGTAACAAGCAAAATAGATAAAGGGGAACCTGTAGATGTGGTGTACTTAGATTTCCAAAAGGCATTTGATGAAGCGTTGCATCAAAGGTTACAACACAAGAGAAGAGAACAGTGTAGGTATCAGTATGGATAAAGGATTGGTTATCTAACAGAATGAAGAGAGTAGGGATAAATGGATCTTTTTCAGGTTGGCAAGCTATAACTAGTGGAGTGCCGGGACCAGCGCTGGAACCTCAACTAATTACAGTCCATGTCAATGATTTGGAGGAAGGGACCAAATGTATGGTAGCTAAATTTGCTAATGACTCCAAGATAGGTAGGAAAATAAGTTGCCAAGAGGAGGTAGAGAATCTGCAAAGCGATATAGACAGGTTAGATGAGTGGACAAAAATTTGGCATATGGAGTATCATATTAACTTGTCCACTTTGGAAGGAAGAATAGAAAAGCAGTATATATTCAAATGGAGAGAGTTTGCAGAACTTAGTGATACAAAGGGATCTGGGTGTCTTGATATATGAATCACAAAAAGTTAGTATGCAGGTACAGCAAGTGATTATGAAGCCCAATGTTATGTTGACGTTTATTACAAGCAGAGTGGAATATAAAAGTAGGGAAATTTTACTGTAGCTCTAAGGGCATTGGTGAGACCACATTTGGAAAACTGTGTACGGTTTTGGCCTCCATATCTGAAAAATATATAGTTGCTTTAGAATCAGTACGATCATTCCTGAGGTGAGAGGCTTATCCTATGAAAAAAGGTCGAAAAGGTTGGGCCTATACCCATTGGAGTTTAGAAGGATGAGAGGTGGCCTTATTGAAGAATATAAGATCCTGAGTGGACTTGATAGGGTAGATACCAGGAGAATGTTTCCACTTGGTGGGGGGGGTGGGGGGGGGGGGGGGGTGCGGTGGCTAGAACCAGGTGACACAGAGCAAAAATAAGAGATCTTCCCTTTAAGACTAAGATGAGGAGAATTTTTTTTCCCTGAGGGCTGTCAGTATGCAAAATTCTGTTCCCCAGAGAGCAGTGGAGGCTGGGTCATTCAATTTATTCAAGGCAGAGTTAGATTCCTGATAGACAAGGGAATCAAAGGTAATGGGAGGCAGACAGGAAAATGATGTTGAGACCACAACCAAATCAGTCATGTTCTTAATGAAGGGCCGAATGGCCTACTCCTGCTCCTTAAGTGCTGTGGGTGGAATCTTACGGCCCCTCCCACCAGCATGATTTTCTGATCCTGCCAAAATCAATGGACTTTTGAACACTTCACCACATTTTACAGCCTCACCCCCACCACAACAGGGCCATAAGATTCCGCCCTATGTTTTTATACCAACAATCAAAAAACTGCAGGGGAAGGAAGCTGTGATGAGGACATAAAGTGGGGGTAAAATGATTTGGAAGGTTAAGACATTAGACAACGAGGTGGAGTATAATGTGGGAAAATGTGAAATTATCCACTTTGGCAGATAATTTCAGAATGTTTTCTAAAAGATGAGAAACTAGTAAATGTTCATATTCAGATGGATTTAGGTGTCCTTTTACATGAATCAAGAACATTAATATGCAGGTACAGCAAGCAATTAAGAAAGCAAATGTTTGTTAGCCTTTATTGCAGGGAGGTTGGAGTATAAGCATAATGAAGTATTGCTGCAATTCTGGGGGGCTTTGTAAAGAGCACACCTGGACTATTGTGTGCAGTTTGGTCTCCCTACCTAAGGAAGGATAATAATTGCCTTAGGTGGGTCGTATCAAAGATTCCTCAGATCAGAAGGCTGTCCCATGAGGATAGATTGAGTAGAATGGTTCTATGTTCTCTGGAATTTAGAAGAATAAGAGGTGGTCTCATTAAGAAGCTTAAAATTCTTAGACAGTTTAACAGATTAGATGCTGAGAGACTGTTTCCACTGACTGGAGAATCTAGAACAGGCTCTTCCAACCTTTCATTTGAGGGGAGCCACATATCCATTTTCTTCTCACTCAAATTTCAGAAAGGGGCGAAATCGTCCCAGGTTTGCACTAAGTATGGTGGCTGGTAGGGTAAAGAACATGTTACCTGCCAACCGCTTTGGTGACTTTTCAAGTCGCATTGTCCCAATCCTGCCTCACTAATCATGCATTCCCAGGAAACACGCCATTTTGATAGCAGGTGAGCTCTCATTTGCCTGCCTCGCCATCACCTCGCCGTTTCCTCATGCTAGGCATCATATTTAAAGTGCAGCCCGTTGCACACCTCCTAGTGCTTCCAGTCCAGGACTGCTGCAGAGAAGACATGGCCCAAGGCAAGAAGACTGCAGCCTCCCGATTCAGTGACACAACTCTGGAAGGTCTTTTGGACGGTGTGCAGGCCCACCATAATGTCTCTGGTCACAGGTAGGGCAGCAACATCACTAATCTGGCTTGGGAGACAGTGGTAGCAGTGGTCAGTGCCAACGCCCTACAAAAAAGGACAACTACCCAGTGCCAAAAGAGGGTGAATGATCTCTTCCATTCCGCCAGGGGAAGTCATTCCTCTCATCACTCTCAACGCACACACTCACAAACCCAACACACATCCACAGGGATCTCACTCACTGCCAGTTCAAGGGACATCACCATTCACTCTCTCACACACACTTTCATTGTCCTCATCCCATCCATGGCACCACTCACCACTCACCACCCCCACGTATCTGACATCCTTATCATCTGGCCTAGTAGGTGTACTGCTTACACCCTCTCTATCTGTATTTATGCACAACAAGCTGGCACACAACAAGAGGAAGAGGTCGCTGACTGATGGAGGAATGCCCGACATCTAGGTTCTAATAGACTTTGAAAATAGAGTCATACTGCTGACTGGTGAAGATCTTCCTGTGCTGACATTGAAGTCGGCGGTGCTCCACCAAGTAAGGGTCCAGCGGTGCAACATTCATCAGACAACAATGCAGTGAGTGATGTGTCCTGTTTCACAGGCCACTGCCATGCACTAATTATCTCTCTTTGCTTTCACAGGCACATCCGGGAAGCAGCCGACAGAGTCCATGACCCAGATCCTCGACTCAAGCCCCAAAGACAACTCAGAAGAGGAATCTGCTGAAACCCCAAATGAAGTCCCATCACTGCACTCACCCATAACCTCCACCAGTGCAGAGACACACCCCTCAGTGGGACCTAGTTCTAAAGTAGGCCTGGGGTCAAAATCTGGTGAGCATATCACACTGCCTGATCCACAACAGGCAGAGGCACGGACTTCCCAGGTTTTTATCATTTGGAGGGCTGCTGGAGGCCAGAAACCTGCTGAATCCAAGTCAGATGACAGGCCTCTGGACTCGATCATATCTCAGTTGCTGGAGCTGCAAAGTGCAAAGGCAAGCCCAGGAACATCAGGAAGAAGTGTCCACTGCACTCCACAGATTGCAAGGCATGATGAAGTGGTCCATCCGTCTTCAGCCTAAGGCGATAGTGCTGGCATGTCAACGCACCAAGGCCAACATTGGCAGGTTAGCAGCCATCATGGAGATCTTGGTCCAGGACATTGGTCTTGCATTGCTGCGCGGGCTCAACTTCATCACTGACGCCATAGTTGGCCTCCAACAGTGTCAACGTGAGAGGTGCAGGGCAGCTCAATCCCACTCCAGCTACCCCTTCTCCTCAAGGAGTCAGCCAGGGCCCTCGGGCACCCATAGGGAGGAGGATCAGCAGCTGCATACCCTGGTGCAATCCGCCCAAGTGCCTCTGGGAGTGTCTGGCCCTTCTGACTCCCCTCTTCCTGTGATTCCAGCAGCTCCAGCTCCAAAGGCTGAGCAGAGTGCCACTGCCACACAGGAGGACCACGAAAGCAGGCCAGGGCCCTTCAAGTCTCAGCCCTCCAGAGGACGCCCACCAAAGTCATCACAGACAGGGCGTAGCAGTCAGCAGGCTGCCTCCATCTCCGCTGTGGATGTCGGGGGAGCATGAAGATGTAGCGGCAGGGTTAGGAAGATTAAGAATAGGTATTTGCACAGCCTGGGCATGGTATTAATTACATGTACATAATGTTCAATATTGTAAATAAACTCCCAAGAATGTCATCTTATCAATGGTTCCTTGTTATGATGAGCGGTGTTTGTGTCACTCAGATGTGAAATCTTGGTTCCTGCCCAAGATAAAGGCAGGTGCCTCACTCCAGGGCCTCTTCCCTGTGTAGTGTGTAACCTTCAGACCAAAGTGATGCTCCGGCTTCACACTCACTGGATGCATTAGTGACAACTGCAACTCAATGGTGCTCGTCATTGCTGCCAGAATGTTGTGGGCAGGCATCACAGAGTTCTCTCATTCCCTCTGTGCTATCAGCACTTTGAGGGGCTGCCCCTCCCCCCATCTCTTTAGCATCTGTGACTGGTGTGCTCCTGAAGGGGTCAGGTGCTGAAGGCCAACAATGGATCAGGCGCATTTAAAGTTTCATGGCTGCGTCTCTATGATATGACTCTGATCACAGAGCGCAAGCCAGCTGCCCTCGACCAGACAGGAGTCAGGCATTCACATAGCCTATGCAAAGATCACTGCATGTCATCAATATCCTTCTGGAATCGAATGACTATTAGAGCCTCCGCTGCGTCTCCATGAAAGGAGCCTTATCATAGACAGCATGCACGCTGCCATCAGCTAGACTGGAGACTAATGTTCACAGATGCAATGTGAGGATGTATGGTAACTCCTCACTGCATGTCTTCATCATCCTCCACAAATCTAGCAGCTATGAGGGCCTCCCAAGCATGTCTGCCTTGTCTGGCCAGTGCGATGGCCTCATTGCCGTCATCCTCACCTCCGAGAACCTCCTCACCCTCAATCCCATCGGCATCCTCCTCATTGGAGGGGACCTCCAGCTCCTCCATCTCCTCCTCAGCCAGCTCCTCTTCCCATTGCAGCGGCAGGTAGTAAAGGGTGCAGCAGGCGACTGTATTGCAGGGCTCCATCAGACTGATCCAGGTACCAGAGCCTCATTTTCAGCATCCCGATGGTTTGCTCCACCAAGATGTGAGTTGCAGCATGAGCCTCTTTATATCTTTGCTCTGTTGCAGTCTGAGGCCACCATATGGATGTCATCAGCCACGTTCTCTGCAGGTAGCCCTTGTCCCCAAGGAGCCAACCCTGCAACCTCTGTGGACCCTGGAAGACGTCAGGGATCTGAGACCTACTGGGAATGTGGAAATCATGGGCGCTCCCTGGGAATCTTGTGCAGACCTGCAGTATGTGTTTGTGCTGGTTGCACACCAGCTGAACATTTGGCAAGTGGATACCATTGTGGTTGACATAGTTGACCACTTGTTGCCACTGAGATCTGGGCACCACGTGAGTGCAGTCGATGGCACCCTGCACCTGTGGGAAAACTGAGATCTGGGCACATCCCAGCACTCTTGTATCCCGGCTTTCCTGGTCCGGGGCAAAATGCACAAAGTTATGTACCTTCGCGAAGACCTCATGGATGCATTTGTGGGTGGAGGCTTGCGATATCCTATAGAGGTCATCAGTGGAGCTCTGAAAGGAGCCACTGGCATAAAAATTGAGCACCACGGTCACTTTCATGGCCACTGGCAGTGGATGCCCTCCATGTCCCCGTGGCACCAAATCCTGCAGCAAGTGGTAGATGTGACCGACCAGTTCCCTAGATATGAGCAGTCTTTGGCAACACTGGTTCTCAGTCATCTGCAGGAGTGAAAGGCGCTGTCTATAGACCATGGGTCTAGTTAGGTGCTGACCAGTGATGGGCTTGCTGTGGCCCCAGCTGCCCCTTCTTCCTGAGGGTGCTGCTCCTCCCTCTGCCCAGCCAGGTGCCTGTGTTGCTCTCTTCTCCTTCGTCTCCGCTCTCTGAAAGCCATGAGAGATATAGGTAGGTCACCAGGCTCCATGCTCCTGATGTACTCCTCCTGCAGGGTGAAAGAGAGAGATGCGTGGGTTAGCTTGGGCGTTCTAAGAACCTCTCTTGGTTAAGTCAGAAAGCATCCCAGAGAGTGTTGGCAACCACTTGGATGGCCAGTGCTTAGTGCACTGAATAGCTGCCCAAAACCCCACCCTCCTCCACCCCACTCCACCTGACCGATTGGCTGCAGCTTCACCCGCTGGACTGCATGCTGTGCTCTCAGCTCAGGTGCAGGCATTCTCCTAACCTGCACTGCAAGGCTGTGCTGTTAGCTTGAGCCAGGGGGAGACTGGTCCAAACCTGAATGCAAGGGACTGTGATCACCTCTATCAGTGACTGCTTCAAGTCCAGCGTTTGCAAGGAGAATCTACAGATGCGCAGTCATCCAAATGTTCTTCAGTCCACTAGCTGCTCATTAGTTGTGCCTGAGGAATGAAGAGCTTTGGAACATTTGGTGGCACTTTCATGCCTCTACATTGCTTGAGTGGGCAGATAAGCTAGAGACCCGACCCCAAGCATGTCAATGTAGCTATGCCTGAACCGTCTCAGCTGTGAGAGAATGGTCACTTTATCCAAGGTTTCCCTAATGCGTGGTCACTTTCCTTCCACGCACACAGCCCCCCCCCTCCCAAACCCCCCTCCACCACCACATGTGTTTGTGCACTACCATTGGCCGGAGTGCAGCTCTTCCCTGAGCCCCCCACCAACTCATCTCAACCACAGGGCTGTCAGCTGGGAAAAAGTGACTTGCCTGTGCCCTCACCTGAATGCGCAGCGCCTCAAATTTGAGGTCCATCAGGTGACCGTCATGAGTGCTGTGCAACACTACTGTGCACTCACCTCTGATTTCTTCTTGAAGTGCAGCTCGCCAGGTGCACGCCTTATAAATGCTGCTGTGCAATCACGCTGACATGCTCAGATGATCCAGTGTGGGCAGATGATTCTGGCAAGCTGGGCTTATAATGATACTCAGATATATTACAGTGAAGTTCCCCACATCCGGCAGCGTGAAACGCGGTGTGCCATTAATGGGCAGAGTGGACAGTTGCAAACGTGCTTCACAACAGCATGAAACCAATTTTTGGCTTTCCCACCATATTGTCCATTCACGCCCGCCATGATGCTGACGCAAGCAAGCACGGATGATTTCGCCTAAAGTTTGGTACAACATTAAACATGAATTTCAAATTAAAGTTGAACTCTGAAAGAAACAACTTTCTGAGCAAAAATAAAGCAATATCAAAGCAATAAAATGGCTATTTAAAAAAGAGTAATTAATAAAGATCACCAAGAGCGTGTGAGAGCGACACAGTCTGTTTGTCTGGCTCATTCAAAATCTCTTAATGCTCACTCACTCACCGTCACCCACCATGTTAGTGGGTGTGATTGTGAGTTGGAATGTGGAGTTGAAGGTGAAGGAATCCTGAGAATGCGAGTGAGCCAAACATGCTCTCACTCCCACACTCACTCACTCTCTTTCCCACAGTCACTCACTCAATCTCTCTCCCACACTCACTCTTTCTCCCACACTCACTGACTCCTCCCCCTCCCACACACTCACTCTCCCTCCCACACTCTCACTCACTCTCTCCCCAACACTCACTCTCTCTCCCACAATTCACTCACTCACTCTCTCCCCAACACTCACTCTCTGTCCCACATTCATTCACTCACTCTCTCTCCCACACTCACTCACTCTTTTGCCTACACTCACTCACACTCTCCCACACACTCAATCTCTCTGCCATACTCACTCACTCACTCTCCCACATACTCACTCTCTCTCCCACACTCACTCACTCTCTCTCTCCCACACCCAGTCACTGCCTTCCCCCACAGTCTCTTGCTCTCTCCCCCACTCTCTCTCTTTCACACCCACTCATTCTTTTTCCCACGCTCACTGACTCACTCCCACACTCACTCACTCCCACACTCACTCACACTCTCTCTCCCCCTCACACCCCTGGGCAATGAATCTTTTCATCCTCACCATGCACTTGCCCGCACCATCACATCCAGCCTCCTCTGGACTGGCAGTGATTTTCATCCTCCACAACCCAATACATCAGCAAGTCTCTCCCTACTCCACCCAGCCCAGCAGAGTGATTCTCTCTCGGCCCAGCACGGAGCGAGTCTTGTCCGACCCAGCAAGGAACAAGTCTCTCCCTCCTCCACTCGGCCCAGCACAGAGCGAGTCTCTCCCAGCCCAGCACAGAGCAAGTCTCTCCTGGCCCAGCACAGAGCGAGTCCCTCCTGGCCCAGCACAGAGCGAGTCCCTCCTGGCTCTCATGGAACGAGTCTCTTCCAGGCCAGCATGGAGCGAGTCCCTACCAAACTGGCACAGAGTGAGTCTCTCCCTCCCCATTACCCCAGTCCAGCATGGAGCAAATCTCTCCCAGCCCTGCACAAAGCACGCTTCTCCTTCCCCCACCCAGTCAAGCATAAAGCGAATCTTTCTTGGCTCAGCAAGGAGTGAGTCTCTCCCAGCGCAGCATGGAATGTGTCTCTCCCTCCCCAGCCCAGCTCAGCACGGAGCAAGTCTCACTCGCCCAGTATAGGCCAAGTTTCTTCCTCCCTCACCTGGCCCAGCACATAGTGAGTCTCTTCCTCCCCAAGGCAACCCACCACAGAGAGAGTCTCTCCCAGCCCAGCACGGAGCATGTTTCTCCCTCCACCACCTGGCCCAACACAGAGTGAGTCTCTTCCTCCCCAAGCCAACCCAGCACAGAGCGAGTCTTTCCTGGCCCAGCAAAGAGTGTGTCTTTCCTGGCCCGGCATAGAATGAGTCTCTCTCGGCCCAGCCTGGAGCAAATCTTGTCCAGCCCAGCGCAGAGCAAGTTTCTCCCTCCCCCACCAAGCCCAGTATGGCAGCGAGTCCCTCCCTCTCCGACCCTGTCCAGCATGGCAGTGAGTCTGTCCTTCATTGACCCAGCCCAGCATGGAACAAGGCTCTCCCTCCCCTACCAAGTCCAGCATGGCAGCGAGTCTCTTTCTCCCCTACCCGGCTCTGCATGGCACAACGTGGCTAGGCAGCCTCTATCTCTCTCTCTCTCTCTCTCTTCTCCGCCATTCTCCAGAGCCCACTCGCTGCCACCAGTGTTGCTGCTCCTCCGATCACAAACTACTTCTCTTCCACATTCGCTGCTGATAGACTCATGAGTGAAGAGGAATGGCCTGTGATTGGAGGAGCAGCTTCTTTCAAAATCTTCCACTGCACTTACTGGCATTTCGAAAACTACCTCTGGGAAATACATTGGGAGGCCTTGCGGGCAACATCCGGCCCATGGGTTGCACGAAGGACAAGCTAGCTCTAGAAATTTCTTCATACAGAGAAATACTCTGACCTGGCATCCACATATGTGCATTTTCCAACAGGACAGTGACTAAGACTGAAATCTTTCCCTTCCAATAATAATGACTGGGGAAGCTTGATTGTAAAACAGCCGATTATATAAGGTATCACTTAATTCATTAATGTCTAGAAAATTACTAAGTAGTCAGCCTGTCTCTGTCATTCAGTCTTGGGTCTACTCCTGTTCAGTAACAGAAGAAGGAACATTATATAACATCTTATCACATCCTACAAATGTTCCAAAGCTCTTTACAACCAATGTACTTTAGTATAGTTACCATTGATGTTTAGACTGTATTTGGTGTTGTGTATTTTTTCTACAGCTGAACTAAAGCAATCAAATGCATCTATTGCACACATATTAAGGCAAAACAAAATAACTGTGATGGACATGTTAGGGGAAAGGAAGTAAATGAGAATTTATGGTAAGGGAGAATTCATTATAAGGGAATGAATTATTAAATTATAATTTATAGGCAGGCCAGCGCAAACCAGTAAATCAACAATTAAACAGTTGAACCAGATGAACCTTATACACTCTCAAACTTTGTACACCCTCAGGGTTTGCAATCACTGCAAGGTCCTGGGAGTTAGACTGGAGACTTAGGTTGGTAAACAACCAAGATTAAGTGTGCTCTTCAACAGATAGGGGAAGGACAGATGGTCCCAGCTTAGGTGGGAGGGAAGGTCTCTGCCTGGGTGAAAATAGGGACATACGATGCATGTACCTGTTACCAGGGATGTCTGTTTAATGTAAACCTATATGTTGACGAGATCGGAATCTGGAAACTGTTCTTGTATGTGACCAATAATGTATAACTATATTGAACACTTGTAATTTAGCAGAGTGCCTTCTCAAGCTGCATTGGGATGGTTCTCTCCTTGCAATTGCTCGAATAAATTATCATGACCTGTACCTGAGACTTCTGTGGTCCATTTGTCAAAGTGACCACAACAGACAAGAGGGGGGGGGGTTAAACAGCCCTGATTTCTCCTCCAACTACCCATCCTTAAACAGAAAGGTGTTTTTGATTTCTGATTTCCCCCTTTATAAGTGGTTGCGTAGTTTCCCCAGAGATAAAAACAAAAAACTGCGGATGCTGGAAATCCAAAACAAAAACAGACTTACCTGGAAAAACTCAGCAGGTCTGGCAGCATCTTTTCTTCTCCATCGATGCTGCTAGACCTGCTGAGTTTTTCCAGGTAATTCTGTTTTTGTTTTGCGTAGTTTCCCCAACCCTTCAGTTTGGAGTGATCCAATCCTCTGTTAATATACCCACAGCAAACTCGAGATAAGGTAAAATAAGAGGGCTGGTTTATTTGACACACATACAAAACGCGGGAATGGGTTTCACAAAGTCCACCCTTGTTGCATTCCGACAATAAAAGAGGGATAAGGGAAAGAAAGGGGTACAGGGAAAGACCACGATAAAAATAAGAGTTATGATTTCACATGAGTCATGGGTCCAGAATCAAAAGCCCATTAGTGTATTCCTTCAGAGGTTAGCAGGCTGAAACTGTTGCAGGGTGACCCGTTTTTCTAGAAGCAAGGACTTCCCCGATGGAAGAGGGCACTTAGCGATGAATTTGCCTTACAGGCCCAGATACAGGAATTCTGATGTTCCAGTTGTTCACAGTGTAGGTCAGGGCCAGGCAATTTACCTAGTCAGAGCTCTTTCTGCTCTGAAGAAGTCATATGGACCCGAAACGTTGACTCTGTTTCTTTCTCTCCACAGATGCTGTTAGACCTGCTGAGTTTTTCCAGCATTTTCTGTTTCTCTCTCTGCTGCTACCTGTTACGTGATAAAATTGTAGGCTGCCTGGGTTCAGTTTGTTATGATCCAAACTGAGGTTACCCCTGGACAAGCCTGACCCCTGAGTGAAACCCAGCTTGATAGATCCTAACTTTTATTTTGTTTGTTTAGATATGCGGAGAGTAGCTACTGGACAGAGTTACAGGAGTCAGCTGATGAACTTTTAACAAAAGAATAAAACATTTATTCAACAAGAAAAAATGAACTATATTACGATACTCCTTCACCCACAGCTACACCTTTACAGAAGTATACAGAATTGTAAGGATAACACAAGTTACAAAAACTATTATATTCTAATATACACAGTAAATGCCCAGTCCATGTAAACCTATGGCACCCTGTGGTCAGACACACCATACTCTGAAACCAAGTGACATATGCCACATCCAACGGATGCTATGGGTCTTTCCTCAACTTCCCCCAGATGCTTGTCACCATAAGACCATAAAATGTAGGAGCAGAAGTAGGCCTTTTGGCCCATCGAGTCTGCTCCACCATTTAATGAGATCATGGCTAATCTGATAATCCTCAACTCCACTTTCCTGCCTTTTTCCCATAACCCTTGATTCCCTGACTGATTAAAAGTCTGTCTATCTCAGCCTTGAATATAGTTAATGACCCAGCCTCTACAGCCTTCTGCGGTAAAGAATTCCAAAGATTCACTACCCTCTGAGAGAAGAAATTCCTCTTCACCTGTTTTAAATGGGTCCCCTTTACTCTGAGATTATGCCCTCTGGTCCTAGACACTCCCACAAGGGAAAACAAGCTCTCAGCATCTACCCTGTCAAACCCCCTAAGAATCTTATATGTTTCAATTAGGTCACCTCTCATTTTTCTAAACTCCATTGAGTATAGGCCCAATCTACTCAAACTCTCCTCATAAGAAAATCCCTCCATTCCCGGGATCAATCTAGTGAACCTACTCTGGACTACCTCCAATGTCTGTATATTTTCCCTTAGATTAGGGGACCAAAACTGTTCACATTGTTCTAGGTGTGGTCTAACTGATGCCTTGTATAGTTTTAGCAAGACTTCCCTATTTTTATACTCCATTCCCTTTGAAATAAAGGCCAACATTCTATTTGCCTTCCCTATTACCTGCTGAACTTACATGCTAGCTTTTTGGGATTCATGCACGAGGATCCCCAAATCCCTCTGTGCTGCAGCTTTCTTCAGTCTTTCTCTATTTGAGTAATATTCAGCTCCTCTATTCTTCTTGCCAAAGTGCATAACCTCACATTTTCCCACCTTATATTTCATCTGCCACGTTTTTGCCCCCACTCATTTAACCTACCTATATACCTCTGTAGACTCTTTGTGTCATCTTCACCACTTGCCTTCCCACCTATTTTTGTGTCATCTGTAAGATAGTACATTCATTGCCCTCATCCAAGTCATTAATATATATTGTAAATAATTGTGGCCCCAGCCAGAGATCCCTGTGGCACTCCACTAGTTACAGGTTGCCATCCTGAAAATGCCTCCCTTATCCCAACTCCCGGTCTTCTATTAGTTAACCAGTCCTCTATCCATGCTAATATACTACCCCCATCAACATGGGTTCTTATTTTATTAAGTAGCCTTATGTGTGGTGCCTTATCAAACGCCTTTTGGAAATCCAAATATATTACATCTACTGGTTCCCCTTTATCTATCCTGCTTGTTACTTTCTCAAAGAATTCTAATAAATTTATCAGGCATGATTTCCCCTTTATGAAGCCATGCTGACCCGGCTTGATTATATCATGCATTTCTAAATGCTCTGCTATTACATCCTTTATAATAGACTCCAACATTTTCCAAATGACAAATGTTAAGCTAACTGGCCTATAGCTACCTGTTTTTTTGTCTCCCTCCTTTTTTGAATAATGGTATTACATTGGCAGTTTTCCAATCCTCTGAGACTTTTCCAGAACCTAAGGATTCTTGGGAGGTTACTACCAGTGCATCCATTATCTCTGCAGTTATTTCCTTTAATATCCTAGGATGCAACCCATCAGGTCCAGGTGACTTATCAGCCTTTAGCCCCATTAGTTTCCCTACTACTTTTTCTCTAGTGATAGTTATTACATTTATTTCCTCCACCGCCTTCCCCCCCACCACTCCCAACCCCCACTGCCCTTTTGCCCCATGATTATTTTGTATTTTTGGTATGCTTTCAGTGTCTTTTACCGTGAAGACTGATGCAAAGTATTTATTCAAATCCTCTGCCATTTCCTGGCTCCCCATTATTATTTCCCCAGCCTCATTCCCTAAGGGAATTTTGACTTTAGCCTCTCTCTTCCATTTTATATATTTAAAGAAGCTCTTACTGTCCGTTTTTATATTACTTGCTAGTTTGCCCTCAAAGTTTATTTTCTCCCTCTTTATTATTTTTTGGTCAACTTCTGTTGGTTTTTAAAAGTTTCCCAATCCTCTGGCTTACCACTAATCTTTGCCACATTGCTTGTATTTTCTTTCACTTTGAAACTATCCTTAACTTCCTTGGTTAACCATGATTGGTTTATCCCCTTCCTACGACCTTTCTTCCTCACTGGGATATATCTTTGTTGTGAGTCATGAACTATTTTCTAAAATGTCTGCCATTGTTCATCAACCCTTGTGGGGCATTCTAGAATGAGAGGCCATAGTTTTAGGCTAAGGGGGGGTAGATTTAAATCAGAGATGAGGAGGAATTACTTTTCTCAAAGCGTTGTGAGTCTGTGGAATTCACTACCTCAGAGTGCAGTGGATGTCGGGATGCTGAATAAATCTAAGGAGGAGATAGACAAATTTATAATTAGTAATGGGTTGAAAGGTTACGGGGAGAGGGCGGGAAATTGGAGTTGAGGTCGAAATGAGATCAGTCATGATAATAATGAATGGCGGGGCAGGCTTGAGGGGCTGAATTGCCGACTCCTACTCCTAGTTCTTATGTTAACCGTCTTTTCTGCTAAACTCCTTTCCCAGTCCATTCCAGCCAACTCTGCCCTCATTCCTTTTTAATTATCCTTATTTAAGTTTAGCACAATTGTTTCGAAACTAAGGTGCTCACTCTCAAACTGAATGCTAAATTCCACCATGTTATGGTCACTGTTTCCTAAGGAATCTTTTACTCTGAGATCATTTATTAAACCTGCCTCATTGCACATTACCACGTCAAAAATAGTCTGTTCCCTGGTTGGGTCCATAACATATTGTTCAGGAAACTGTCCCGAATACACTCTATAAATTCTTGCTTGTGGCTACTTCTGCCAATTTGATTTTCCCAATCTACATGAAAGTCATCCATAATTAATATATTGCTTTTTACATGCCCTCATTATTTCCTGATTTATTCCCTGTCCTACAGCATAGCTACTGTTAGGGTGCCTATAGACTACTCCCACCAGTATCTTCTTCCCCTTGTTATTTCTTACCTCCACCCATATGGATTCCACATCTTCTGATCCAAGACCATTTCTTGCTAACGTACTTATTTCATTTCGTACTAACAAAGCTACCCCACCAGCCTTTCCTTCCTGCCTGTCCTTTCGAAAAATCACATACCCCTGAGTATTTAGTTCCCAGCTTTGATCTCCTTGTAACCATGTCTCCATAATGGTTATAAGATCATACCCATTAATCTCTATTTGTACCGTTAATTCATTTATTTTGTTCCGAATACTATGTGCATTTAAGTAAAGTGCCATTAATTTTGCCTTTTTACCATTTTTCCCCCCTTTGACCCTACTTGCTGCTGTGTTTTTATGTTTGTCCACTCTGTCCCTTCAAGTCATACTCTGGGTATCATACACCGCAAACCAGCCAGTCTGATTGAACTCCGTCTTTCACACAAGGGATTCCAATCTCCACTCCCCAGGACATTGCCTTGGAATCTTCTCCTAAGCCAATGTTTTGTCTGAGACGCCTTCCACAAGGGGTCACCTCCAGGGTTTTGAACTCTCCTTCTGATGTTTCTTTTCCCTGGGTCACCACGTGCATTCAAGCTGTCTTTCTTGAATTCTCTCTCACCAACTCAGCCTTAACAGCAGACCACTGCCTTACATGCCCAGTTGCCTCTTTGAACATTCTTGCCTCTTGCAAGCTGCTGTCACTTTAAATCTGAAGCTTGGAAACATTCTTTCTGCCCCTCATTCTTAACCTCACTTAACAGGACCTTTTCCCAAGTTCCTATCCTTCCTTTAACTAGAAGGTCTTCTTTGGACTTTCTCTTCTTCCACTCCCCTGGACTTTTGGGGTATTTCTTAGCTTAGGGCTTGTATCTGTCTTCTTTTAGGCTGCTTCTGCTTCACAGCTGCCTTCAAACCAACTGAACTCAAACAGCTTCCAAAACAAACTGTTGTCTTTCTTCTTTTGTGTGTGTGCCTGTGGGAGGAACCTGCCTATCTGCCCCCGCACCAACCCCACCCCCCCCCCACC
Source organism: Carcharodon carcharias (assembly GCF_017639515.1). Classification (NCBI taxonomy): domain Eukaryota; kingdom Metazoa; phylum Chordata; class Chondrichthyes; order Lamniformes; family Lamnidae; genus Carcharodon; species Carcharodon carcharias. Next base: position 22,158,742 of record NC_054488.1, read on the forward strand.
TCCCCCCCCCCCCCCCCCCCCCCCGCCTTTGCTAGGCAACAGCGCTGTTCTTCCTACCCGTGTATTTACTTTCACTTTATAGGGGTCGTAAAAGTCTCATTAGAAATGCAAGCAGCCTTTTAAAGTGAAACTAAAACTCCATTTGACCTTTCTTAACACACAGATACAGAAATACGAATCAAACTTAAACTTTAAATCTAAAATGCAATCCCAACACCCACAAATACAAGTATAACTTACTTAAATTACCTCTATTCCCTAACAAGTTCCACACAGCAATATTACAGGTTCTAGAAGCTTGGCTCTGTCTTATGACACACCTCCCACTTCTTCTCCTGGGTTTTGGAAAAAGGATATAATTTTCCAAATCTGGAATCTTAAGAAGTTTAATAGAGGAGGCAGGGTCCTTTTATCCTTGCAGACATACCATCGCCATTGGCCGCAGCACTGTGTTAGAAATGTAAAGGGTGTTAGTATATTTCTTTGGAATTTGATTTTCTGCAGTCAAAGAGAGCATTAGCACCTTGTTAAAGGCAATAAGGTCCCTGCCGGTTTGTGAAGGTTAGAAATTCCTCTGGTATGAGTCATGGCTAGTCAGGCATGTCAGGGTAAAGCCATTATCCATTTTAAAAATAATATAATAATTTTATAAAGTAGCCTGTTTGAGGTAGGTATATATATTTTTCTTCCTGTCTTCTGGACAGGACACACCTCCACTGTTGGAGAAAAATTAAATGAACGCCATTGCATTTCATTTTTCCTTTATGTAGTCTTAAGGAAGGAAGAATAGGAAGTGCAGAAGTATACAGACATTCTCTCCTTCATACTAGCACATTATACACGCAGTTAGTGAGGAAAATGGCAGTTTGCTGCTGCATGGGGAAATCTATTCAGTGCTAGGGTTCTGACTTCCCTCTACTGGGGATCAGACATTCTAACCTCCTGATGAAGCAACCTTTGAAAAGGCCTGAGGGTCTTACAGGGTGGTTAGCACTCAGAGGGGATGTGATGGTCAAGCTGCTCTGGGCAAAACGCAGGGGAGTGCTGGACAGCTCACTCCATGGTTGCCTGGCCCTGGGATCATAGGGCTGAGCTGCTCTTATCCAACCCAGCTCTTGACAGTCCACTTTGGGGTAATCTGTGAGCTTGTTTGTTCGGACCCAGAGATAAGATCGGCTGAGGGTCAGGGGACTGGGGTGTTTGAAAGGGACATTGTCCACTTTAGGGAATTCCGATTTGGGGTCCGAGCCAGGCACTAGGACAACAGGAAAGTTCCAGTTCCTGGTTATCTCCACCTATCACTGGCCCTCTATCCAGCTCTACTTGTCCCACCCCTCCACCACCCCCCCGCACCCCCCCCCCCCCCACCCCCCCCACCCCCAACCTCCCCCTCTTAAACCAGCTTATATTTCACCTCTCTTCTATTTTTACTTAGTTCTGTTGAAGGGTCATTCAGACTCGAAACGTTAACTGTGCTCCTCTCCGCAGATGCTGCCAGACTCACTGAGTTTTTCCAGGTTATTTTTGTTTTTGTTTTGGAAAGTTCCAGCTTCTGGTGCTAAGTGCTTTTGGTAGGCAGAGCAGCTGGCAGGCAGTTGGCCCCTGAACTTCGGCCAGCCTTTCTGGGCCAGGATGGCAGGAAGATGGCCTTCTGGCAAGGGCCTATCCCGCATCCATACTGGATACTGCTACATGCTGTGACCTGGTGAGGGGGTCATGGATCATTTTAAAGGGGGTGGTTAACTCTGTCCAGTCCTCTTGCAACTCTGCTTGTTGATGGGTGAGCAAGGGGTCCAATCTGGTTGGGATCTGCCTGCTGGTAGTTGCTTGATAGGTGCAGTGTCTTTAGGGACAATATTGCTCTCCATGTGGCTTATTAAATGGCTGAAGCTCCACCCTCACTCTTCTAGGCCAATATGGGAACTTTTCTGCTCCATGTTTAAATTCGCCATAAGATGGCCAGTGAAATCAATCACTGGCTTCCTAGCTGGGCCTCTGGCTTTGCTCTCCTAACATGTTCCATGTCCTCTGGAACACCACTGCCATCGAGTGGAGGTGCAGCTCCAGCTAGACTCCCTGGTGGTTTATTGACTTGGGGAGGCATCTCTCTCCCTGTCTGATTATTGGGTTGAGAACTTCCTTTGTCCCTATTTAATGATGGAAAGAAGGTTTCTGTCAGCTAAACTTCAGGCAAGTCCTTAACCGTTTCCTTTCCGGGCTTAACAACCTGTCTTTTTTCAGTGTGTTTGGCTACATGGGGCTTCTCCCTCACTATTTTTTTCCCTGCTTTAGGACTTCTCTGGTCCTTATTTAACTTGAGGATATTTGGCGAATCTGTTTCAGACTCTAGGGACCTTTGCTGGACCCCATTTAATTTTACTGGCCTAGCTTCAGCCTTTCTGCCTTCAAGCAGCTCTCACTCAAGATCTATTGGTGCTATCCCACCCTTTTGGCCCTCTAGACCTTCTCCAGCTTTCTGCCCTTCTGCAGATTTCTGCTGGTTGGTCTTGGCCTCTTTTCTTTCGCTGGCTAAGTCTTGGCTGCCTGCCAAATCATTCCCAAGGAGGAAATTGATTCCTGTTACTGGTGGCTTAGGGACAATTCCTACTATAATGGGGCCTGAGACAAGGTTACACTCTAGGTGGACCTTATGGAGTGGGGGCAAACAAAGATCCTCTTCCCACTCCACTGCTCAGAGCTTTGGCCATCAGGCAGTACTCAATGGAGGTAGTTTTAGGTTTCCCTCTAACATTAAGGACTGGGTGGCCCTGTGTCCCAGAGCAGTATCACAGGCTTGCTCACATTTTGGGCCGGGTAAGGGGACATCATTACTGAAAGGATAAAACTCTGGAAGCACTCTGGGAGTTTGTCCGGCTCAGACACGCATAGTGCCATACCTTCTGTAACGAGAAGCTCGGCTACACCATCCATCGAGACATCCTTCGTGGGACAACTCGTGTGAAGCCCTACTAGGCCAACTGGCTTGCCTTGCAATCTCCAGCATTTGGGCACGGAATAGTCTATTTTGTTGCAATGAGAACATACTAGCCTCCAAGGATTCTCCTTTTGAGCTGTAGGGGGGCTTCTCATATGCTTTTTTGTGTTTCCTTTTCTGGATGGGGGCCCTTTCCCTATCTAAATCACCCTGCTTCTGTTTCCAACACCATGGGGATGGTTCAGAAAGGGTCTGCCTGAGTTTCCAGGCCTATGGGTAAGGTCATAGCTGTCTGCTGTGGCTGTTGCACCCCTGGCTGTGAGGATTCTCTGCTCCTCTACGTGTATTCACAGGTTGACGGGTAGGCAGTTCTTGAATTCCTCCAATAGCACTAGCTCACGCAACCCCTCATAGGTGCATGGGATTTTTAGGGGTCTTATCTATCAGCTGAACGAGATTTGTTTCAGCCGTTCAAACTTGACGTAGGTATGGTTTGGCTTCTTATGAGCGTTCCAGAATTGCTGCCGGTATACCTTTGAGACTAACCTTTAGGCATTTAATATGGCAGCCTTAGTCCACTCATAATTTAGGGACACCTCTGAAGGAAGCATAGAGTAGACCTCCTGGGCTCTCCCTGACAGCAATTCTTGAATTAAAAATGTCCAGAGCTCAGGGGGCTATTTTACCTGTCCTGCTATTTTCTCAAAGGTAGTAAAAAATGACTCCAAATCACTCTTTTCAAATTTGAGAAGGAATCTCGCATACTTGAGGGCCTCAGGGAGTGGTTGCAGGTCAGGGGGATAGGGGGTGCTACTGGGCGGGGAGATATTTTCCCTTTCTGCTTCCAATTGTCTGGCCTCTCTCTCTCTTTGAGTTACTAGCTCCATTTCCAAATTTTGGAGTTACTTTCACCCCTTGACATTCAATGACATTACCATCACTGGATCCCCCACTATCAACATCCTGGCGGTTACCATTAACCAGAAACTGAACTGGACTAGCCATATAAATTTTGTGACTACAAGAGCAGGTTAGAGGCTAGGAATCCTGTGGCGAGCAACCCACCTCCTGACTCTCCAAATCCTGTCCATCATCCACAAGGTACAAGTCAGGAATGTGATGGAATACTCTCAACTTGCCTGAGCAGCTCCAACAACACTCAAGAAGCTTGACACCATCCAGGACAAAGCAATCTGCTTGATTGACATCACTTCCACAAACATTCACTCCCTCCACCACTGATGAACAGTGGCAGCAGTGTGTACCAAATACAAGATGCACTGCAGGAACTCACCAAGGCTCCTTAGACAGCACATTCCAAACCCACAACTGCTGCCATCTAGAAGGGCAAGGGCAGCAGACACATGGGAACACCACCACCTGGAAGTTCCCCTCCAAGTCACTCACCATCCTGACTTGGAAATATATCGCTGTTCCTTCATTGTTTCTGGGTCCACATCCTGGAACTCCCTTCCTAACATTACTGTGGTATACCTACACCACATGGACTGCAGTGGTTCAATAAGGCAGCTCACCACCACCTTCTCAAGGGCAATTAGGAATGGGCAATAAATGCTGGCCTAGTCAGCGATGCCCACACCTCATAAAGGAATTTAAAAAAACAGCCCTTCTTTTCTTCAAATAGTGCCATTGGATTTTATATATCTGCCTGAGAGAACAGATGGGACCTCATTTTAACACTTCATCCGAGAGATGGATTATTGATGCTTTTAGGGGATAAATGTCCATTTTTCAGGATTGCTTCGACAAAAATATGGGCTGCTGAAAATTGCAGAATTGCCAATGGACTTCAATACTCAATCACAATGTTAGAAACTGGTGGTTTGACTCTCAAAGACTTTTTAAAATCAGATTGAGAATTACGTGGCTTCAGTTCAACCTATGGCTCTTGCTTATCTTAGATGTTCAAGTGTTTCCAAAGCAAAGATTGTATTTGTACAGAGGCCTCTGTGCAATGATGTGAAGATAGAGGTTGACAACATCAGACAAGAGGGCTCTGAATGTCTTGTTGTTAGGATCAGATCAGTGTCACCTCAACACTGACCAGTTTAGTCAGCTCCAAAGAATAGCTAATTCTGTCTAGACGCTCGTTCAACAGAAAATCCTGAGCTAACACTACAATAAATTTGGTTGTCTGTATGCCTGTCAACTACATTGAGACTATGCATCAGTGCAAAACATTCCCAACTTTTGATAAATTTCTATATGTTCAGCTTCATTCTTATATTCTATGTACACAGGGCTCCCAACCCTCCAGGATTGTCCTGGTATTTCCAGGAATTGAAGATTAGTCCCCAGCTGACAGAGGGTGGGAGGTGTTTTTCTTGCCCGTGTCTTTTACTTGATGCCATGAAACTGCATGGGGTTTGGAAACAATGATGAGGACTCCCAGGCTCACTCTTTCCTGAGTGTGTTCCACTGCACTGGCACCTCTGGTTGGTCCGGCCTGATGGTTGGGACAGGACATGCTCGGACAGGATAATAGATGAGTCTGGGGTATCGGCTGAAAAGTATGATTCGATGATGATAACTGTGGGATGAATATTTGACTTGGGGACTGATTACCCAACCCCCCTGACCTAAAAGTCAGTCGGCATTCCGCTGACCAGGAACCTGCAATGATAATACAATGGCAACAGCCTGAATTGGATCAGAGTGGGACTTCCGCCCCCATCTAGGAGGAAGTCTTACCCTAGAGACCTGCTGCCAATCTAATTGGCCAGCAGCTCTGTAGTCCCAGCAGCACCAGAAGCAAGTAGTGACCACTGCTGTGACTACAGGAAGTCCACAAAGATGAAGCGATGGATCCCAGACTTAGGTAAGTCAGGGATTTTAGTTGGGCCTGCCTGACAAACCCTAGCAAGGGGAATGGGAGTTCAGGTTTTAGAGGCCAGGAGGAAGGGATAAAGCAGGGTACGATCTTGGGAAGGGTGCCCCCAATGGGCACAGGAGACCCAACAAAGGAGGTACCCCCCAACTTTCTTCCCCACAGCAGCCCACACAGTGAAAACTGCTGGGTTGCTCATCTTGTCTCCGCCTTCCCCAGCCACATGCAAAATTGCAGCGGAGGCAAGATGAGGTCCTTAAATACCCATTAATTACCACTTAAAGACCTCAATAGGCCCAAGGGCAGGCAGGCTGGCTGATATGTTACCACAATATGAGAGATAGGTCGGGATAGGTGGGAAGGCGGTGGGCAGGCCTCTTGTCTTATTTTACAATTCTTCATGTATTCCAGTGGGGGAGGTGGTCTTAAAATTCACCCCTATGTTACACTTGACAGGGTAGATGCTTGGAGGCAGAATCTAGAAATGGAGCTCATCATTTCAGAATAAGGGGTCAGCCATATAAGACTGAGATGAGGAGATATTGCCGCACCCGGTGCTTTATGAATTTTTGGAATTCTGTTCCCAAAGGACAGTGGATGCCTTTTGTGCTGCAATGTTGAAGTGGTATTGTCGCTGGACTAGTAATCCAGAGACCCAGGGTAATGCTCTGGGGATGCAGGTTTGAATCCCACCACAGCAGATGGTAGAATTTGAATTCAATAAAAATCTGGAATTAAAAGTCTAATGATGACCATGAAACCATTGTCGATTTTTATAAAAACCCATCTTGTTCACTAATGTCCTTTAGGGAAGGAAATCTGTTGTCCTTACCTGGTCTAGCCTACATGTAACTCCAGACCCACAGCAAGGTGGTTGACTCTTAAATGCCTTCTACAATGGCCTAGCAAGCCACTCAGTTGTAACAAAACTGCTACAAAGACACAAAAAAGGAATGAAACCAGACAGACCACCCGGCATCGACCTAGGCACCGGAAAGGACAATGGCAATTGCAGCCTTGTCGACCCTGCAAAGTCCTCCTTACTAACATCTGGGATCTCTTGCCAAAATTGGGAGAGCTGTCTCACAGCCTAGTTAAGCAACAGCCTGACATAGTCATCCTCAGGGAATCTTACCTTACAGATAATGTCCCAGACTCCACCATCACCATCCCTGGGTATGTCCTGTTCCACCAGCAGGACAGACTCAGCAGAGGTGGCAGTACAGTGGTATATAGTCGGGAGGGAGTTGCCCTTGGAGTCCTCAACAATGACTCCAGACCCCATGAAGTCTCATGGCATCAGGTCAAACAAGGGCAAGGAAACCTCCTGCTGATTACTACGTACCGCCCTCCCTCAGCTGATGAATCAGTGCTCCTCCATGTTGAACATTGCTTGGAGGAAGCACTGAGGGTGGCAGGGATGCAGAATGTTCTCTGGGTGGGGGACTTCAATGTCCAAGAGTGGCTCAGTAGCATCCCTACTGACGAATCTAGCTGAGTCCTAAATAACGTAGCTGCTAGGCTGGGTCTGCAGCAGGGGGTGAGGGAACCAACTAGAGGGAAAAACATACTTGACCTCATCCTCACCAACCTGCCTGCCACAGATGCATCTGCCCCTGACAGTATTGGTAGGAGTGACCATCGCACAATCATTGTGGAGACAAGGTCCTGCCTTCACATTGAGGATACCCTCCATCATGATGTGTAGTACTACCACTGTGCTAAATGGGATAGATTTCAAACAGATCTAGCAACTCAAGATTGGGCATCCATGAGGCGCTGTGGGCCATCAGCAGCAGCAGAATTGTACTCTAACATAATCTGTAACCTCATGGCCCAGCATATCCCCCACTCTACCAATACCATGAAGCCAGGGGGTCAACCCTGGTTCAATGAAGAGCACTGGAGGGCATGCCAGGAGCAGCAGCAGACATACCTAAAAATGGGGTGTCAACCTGGTGAAGTTATAAAACAGTGCAACTTGTGTGCCTACCAGCATAAGCAGCAAGTGATAGATAGAGCTAAGCGATCCCACAACGAACGGATCAGGTCTAAGTTCTGCAGTCCTGCCTCATCCAGTCGTGAATGGTGGTGGACAATCAAACAACTCATTGGAGGAGGTGGCTCCACAAATATACCCATCGTCAATGCTGGAGGAGCCCAGCACAGCAGTGCAAAAGATAAGGCTGAAGCATTCACAATAACCTTCAACCAGAAGTGCCGAGTGGATGATCCATCTTGGCCTCCTCCGGAGGTCCCCAGCATCACAGATGCCAGCCTTCAGCCAATTCGATTCACTCCACGTGATATCAAGAAATGGCTGAAGCCATTGGATATTGCAAAGGCTATAGGCCACGACGATATTCCGGCAATAGTACTGAAGACTTGTGCTCCAGAACTTGCCGCACCCCTAGCCAAGCTGTTCCAGTACAGCTACAACACTGGCATCTACCCAGCCATGTGGAAAATTGCCCAGGCATGTCCTGTACACAAAAAGCAGGACAAATCCAAACTGGCCATTACCGCCCCATCAGTCTACTCTCCATCATCAGAAAGTAATGGAAAGGGTCATCAACAGTGCTATTAAGCAGCACTTGCTTAGCAATACACTGCTCACTGATGCCCAGTTTGGGTTCCGCCAGGACCACTTGGCTCCTGACCTCATTACAGCCTTGTTTCAAACATGGACAAAAGAGCTGAACTCTCGAGGTGAGGTGAGAGTGACTGCTTTTGACATCAAGGCAGCATTTGACCGAGTGTGGCATCAAGGAGCCCTAGTAAAACTGGAGTCAATGGGAATCAGAGGGAAAACTCTCCAAGCTGGAGTCATATCTGGCACAAATGAAGATGGTTGTGGCTGCTGGAGGTCAGTTATCTTAGCTCCAGGACATCACTGCAGGAGTTCCTCAGTATTGTCCTAGGCCCAACCATCTTCAGCTGCTTCATTAATGACCTTCCTTCCATCATAAGGTAAGAAGTGGGGATGTTCGCCTATGATTGCACAATGTCCAGCACCATTCACGACTCCTCAGATACTGAAGCAGTCCATGTCCAAATGCAGCAAGACCTGGACAATATCCAGGCTTGGGCTGGCAAGTGGCAAGTAACATTCAAACCACACAAGTGTCAGGCAATGATCATCTCCAACAAGAGAGAATCCAACCATCTCCCCTTGATGTTCAATGGCATTAGCATCACTGAATCCCCTACTATCAACGTCCTGGGGGTTACCATTGACCAGAAACTGAACTGTATGAGCCGTATAAGTACTGTGGCTACAAGAGCAGGTCAGGGGCTAGGAATCGTACAACAAGTAACTCGCCTCCTGACTCCCCAACATAGATGTCCACCATCTACAAGGCACAAGTCAGGAGTGTGATGGAATGCTCCCCACTTGCCTGGATAAGTGCAGCTCCTAAAACACTGAAGATGTTGGACACCATCCAGGACAAAGCTGTCCGCTTGATTGGCACCACATCCACAAACATTCACTCTGTCCACCACTGACGCACAGTAGCAACAGTGTGTACCATCTACAAGGTGCACCGCAGGAATTCACCAAGGCTCCTTAGACAGCACCTTCCAAACCCACAACCACTACCACCCAGAAGGACAAGGGCAGCAGGTAGATGGAATACCGCCACCTGCAGGTTCCCCTCTAAGTCACTCACCATCCTGACTTGGAAATATATTGCCGTTCCTTCCCTGTCGCTGGATCAAAATCCTGGAATTCCCTTCCTAACAGCACTGTGGGTGTACCTACACTACTTGGACTGCAGCGGTTCAAGAAGGCAGCTCACCACCACCTTCTCAAGGGCGACTAGGGTTGGGCAATAAATGCTGGCCCAGCCAGTGAAGTCCACATCCCGTGAATGAATAAAAAAATATATTCAAGACTGAGACAGAGAGATCGCAGGTGGGGAAATGCATTGAGGTTAGCAAAATGGTGCAGTGTATGTCTAGTTTGTGATCTCATAATAAATTGGATGTGCATTGTTTGATAACTTGTCTAAGCAATTTCCTTAAGCTATGTCTCATGCCTTTCACCAGGAGATGCAGAAGGTGACAATCCCAGACCAACCAGCACAACCAGGTGAAAAGAAGCCTGTTGTTTGTGAGCACTAATTGAATGTAAAAGGAAAAGGTATTCATGTTGATGCCTCCAGCATCCTCTCCCAGGGTCCAGATTCCAAAGTTTCAGGTCTAGAAGTTTAGAATCTCGTTGACTGTTGCCTGTAATGTCAGTCACAGCTTAGTGTAGTACTAGAATCATAGAACCATAGAAAGATTACTGCACAGAAAGAAACCATTCAGCCCATCATGTCTGTGTGGGCTATAAAAGAGAAAAAATAAATTAGCCGCTCATTTTTAATCCCACTTTCCAGCACTTGGTCCATAGCCTTGCAGGTTACAGGTGCATATCCAGGTGCCTTTTAAATGAGTTGAGCATTTCAGTTTCAACCACCAATTTAGGCCATGAATTCCAAAAGCCCACCGCCCTATAGGTGAAAAATTTTTTGCTTATGTCCCCTCTAATTTTTCTACCACTCACCTTAAAGCTATGCTCCCTGGCAACTGAACCCTCAGCTAGGGGAAACAGATCTTTCCTAACTACCCTATCTAGGCCCATCATAATTTTGTACACCTCAATTAGGTCACCCCTCAGCCTCATCTGTTCTAAGGAAAACAACCCTAGCCTATCCAATCTTTCTACATAGCTGTAATTTTCAAGCCCTGGCAACATTCTTTTAAATCTCCTCTGTACTCTCTCCAGAGCAATTATGTCCTTCCTGTAATGTGGTGATCAGAACTGCACACAAAATTCCAGCTGTGGCCTAACCACAGTTTTATACAGTTCCAGCATTACATCCCTGCTTTTGTATTCAGTACATCATCCAATAGAGAAAAGCATTCCATGTGCTTTCTTTACCTGTCCTTCAGGGACCTGTGGACATGCACTCCAAAGTCTCTCACTTCCTCTACTCTTCTCAATAGCCTCCCATTTATTGAGTTTTCCCTAGCTTGATTGCCTGCCACAAATGCATTCCTCACATTTTTCTGGATTGAATTTTGTTAGCCACTTTTCCGCCCACTCAACCAAACCATTGATACAATTCCTGTGACAACAGCAATCCTCTTCACTATCAGCTATGCGGCCAATTTTTGTGTCATCTGCACATTTCCTAATTATGCCTCCCACAAATCATTAATATATACAACAGACAGCGAGGGCCCCAACACTGAGCCCTGTGGAACACCAATGGAAACTGCTTTCCACTCGCAAAAACATCCATCAAGCATTACCCTTTGTTTCCTGTCACTGAACCAATTTTGGATCCAACTCACCACATTCCCCTGTATCCCATGGGATCTCACTTTTCTGACTGGAATGCCATGTGGAACCTTGTCAAATGCCTTACTAAAATCCAAGTAGATAACATCCGCTACACTACCCTCATCAATCCTCATTGTTACTTCCTCAAAAAAATTGATTAAGTTAGCAATACATGATCTTCCCCTAACAAAACCATGCTGACTATCGCTGATCAATCTGTGCCTTTCTAAGTGACTGTTTACCCTGTCTTTCAGAATTGTTTCCAATAATTTTCCCACCACCAAAGTCAGACTGACCGGTCTATAATTTTCTGGCCTATCCCTCACACCCTTTTTAAATATTGGTGCAATGTTCACAGACCGCCAATCCTCTGGTACCTCGCCTGTATCTTGTGAAGATTGGAAAATGATCCTCAGGGCATTGGTTATTTCCTCCCTGGCTTCCTTTAACAACCAGGATTACAATCTACCCGGCCCCGGAGATTTATCCATCTTCAAGGATGCCAGTCCCTCCAGTCCCTTCCTTTCTCATTATGCTCACTGTATCTAATATTTCACATTCTTCCTCTTTGACTAGAATGTATGCATCAACCCTTTCCTTAGTGAAGACGGAGGCAAAGTACTCATTGAGAACCCTGCCCAACATCTTCAGCATCAATGCACGTTACCATGTACATCTCTGAAAGATCCTACCATTTCCTTAGTAATCTTCTTGCTCTTAATGGTAAAACATCTTTGGGTTATCTTTGATCTTACCAGCCAATATTTTTTCATATCCTCTCTTTGTGTTCCTAATTTTCTTTTTTTACCTCTGTTCTTTCTATATTCATCTAGGCTTTCTACAGTATTGAACTTTTTGTGACTGTCATATGCTTTCTTTTTCTGCTTTAACTTACACTGTCTGCTTCTGAATAACCAGGCGGCTCTAGATTTGGCAGTACCGCCCTTTTTCCTTGGGGGGACGTGTCTACATTGTGCCCGTAGAATCTCACTTTTGAATATCTCCCACCAATTTGACACTGTTTTCCCTTCTAATAGCTGTATCCAATCCGCTTTCACCAGTTTATCTCTCAGCTTTGTAAAATTTGTCTTCCCCCAATTTAGAACTTTCACTTCTGTTCTATCTTTGTCCTTTTCTATTATGATGCTAAATATAACTGCATTATGGTCACAATCTCCAAAATGGTCTCCCACTGCTACTTCATCCATTTGTCCAGGTTCATTTCCTAAGGCTACATCTAGAATTGCACCCCAGCTCGTTGGGCTTGTTACGTGCTGGCTGAAAAGGTTTTCTTGAATAGAGTTCAAGAATTTTGTGCCCTCTGTGCTCATCAAACTATTCATATTCCAATTAATATTAAGGTAGTTGAAGTCTCCAACTATTAGTGCCTTATTGTTTTTGTACTCAGAAATTTGCCTACATATTTGCTCTTCTAACTCCCTTCCATTATTTGGGGGTCTATAGTACATTCCTAGCAGTGTGGCTGCCCCTTTTTGATTTCTGAGCTCAACTCATATGGCCTCATTTGATGCTTCATTTAGCATATCATCCCTTCTCACAGTTGTAATTGTTTCTTTAACCAATAATGCTACACCTCCAGCTTTTTATCCCCTTATCCTGCCTGAAAACTCTATATCCAGAGTTGTTGATCTGCCATTTTTGCCTCTCTTTAAATCAAGTTTCCATTAGAGCGATGATATCATGCTGCCATTTATCAATCTGTGCCCTCAGCTCATCAGCTTTATTTGCTATACTCCTTGCATTTGCATATAAACCTTTTAACACTGCCAAATTCCTGTGCCGTACACTTTTAGCCTGTGCCTCTTCTGTTTTTCAGAGTCACTCACTAATTCTCCATCTCCTGTTCCCTGTTCTGAATTTGCTCTCAGGTTGCCAGCCCCCTACCAATCTGGTTTAAAATCTTCCCCCATAACAGTACTAGCAAATCTCCCTGCAAGGATATTCATCCCAGTCCTGTTCAAGTGCAAACCATTCAGCTTGTACAGGTCCCACTTTCTCTAGAACTGGTTCCAATGCCTCAGAAATCTGATGCCCTCCCTCCTATACCAGTTTTCCAGCCATGTGTTTATTCACTCAATTCTCCTATTCCTATACTCATTGGCATATGGGACTAGAAGTAATCCTGAATTTACTGCTTTAGAGATCCTGCTTTTCAATCTCCTTCCTAGCTCCCTGAAATCTGCTTTCAGGGCCTCATCCATTTTCCTATCTCAGTCATTGGTACCAACTTGGACCATAACCTCTGGCTGATCACTCTCCTCCAGAAGAATGTCCTGCAGCCGTTCCATGACATGCTTTACCCTGGCACCAGGAGGGAACATACCATGCTGGAGTCAGGTCTATGCCACAGAAACACATGTCTGTTCCCCTAACTAACGAATCCCCTATCACTACTGTTATAGTTTCTATATTCTTGGACTCTAAGGGCGTTTAGGGGTATGGGGAGAGTGCAGGAGTATGGCGTTAAGATACAGAATCAGCCATAATCATACTGAATGGTGGGGCAGGCTCAAAGGGCCGAATGACCTACTCTTACTCCTATTTTCTATGTTTTATTCTCCTCTTCTTCATCCCTTCCTGTACAGCAGAGCTGCCCGTGGTGCCACAAACCTGGGTCTGACTGCACTCCTCCAAGGAATCAACAGCATCACCAGTATCCAAAATGGAAAACCGATTGGTTAGTGGGACCCCAGGGGGCTCCTGCATTACTTCCCTAGTTCTCTTGGACTGCCTGGCAGTCACCCATCTATCTTGTGAGTTCAAGCCCTCTCCAGGTACTTGAGTATGTAATCTAGGCCAGTGCCCCAATACAGTGCTATCGGAGCCCTGCACTGTTGGAGAAGCCATATTATGAATGAAACATTAAACCAAAGCTCTGTCTGCCCCTCAGGCAGATGAAAAAGATCCCATGGTACTATTCAAAGTAGAGCAGGCAAGTACTACCCAGCATCCTAGCTAATATTTATCCCACGATCAACATCACTAAGAAATTTTGGCCGTTTACAGGTTGCAGTTTGTGGGATGTTATTCTATGCAAATTGGCTACCATGTTTCCTACATTACAATAATGACTGCCCTTGTAAAGTGCTTAATTGACTTTAACGGGCTTTAGGGCACCCTGAGATCACGAAAGACACCACAACACTGTGGCTGATACTTCAGCACAGTCCTGAGGGAGTTCTGCACCGTCAAAATTGCTTTCTTTCAGGTGGGACATTAACCCAATGTCCTGAGTGCCTGTTCAAGTGAACAGATAAGGTTGTCTCCCACTATTCAAAGAAAAGACAGGATTTCTGGCATCCTGAATAAAATTCTTCACTCAAACAACGAAATTTTATTGACCTTAATCTCATTTGCTGTTTGAGGAAGCTTGCTGTGCATAGATTAGCTGCCACCTTTCCTTCTTTACAACAGTGAAAACATATCAAAGTAATTTATAGTTTGTGAAGGAGTTTTGAACATCTTGACGGCGTGAAAGGTATGATATAAATGCAATTTATTTCTCTTTTTAAAATGGTTATTGATAACTTTGAGGCAATTGGCAGCTGTTTCAACCCATGGATTGTAAATGAACATATTTCAAAATCAATTCATGGACATTTGGCCAATTTACCAACTTTCACTAATGCTTCAACTTTTGATATATGTAATACATTTGATTTCTGTCAATCACTCTCATTGGACTAGGTTTAAATGAGGATATGTCCAAACCTGGCTATGCTCTCTTTTGGTGAGACTATAGTACAGATGGTGGCAGCATGACACTTTATCTCAACAACCTGGTTACCTATTGGTTATGGTACAAAGGTCCTGTGCCTCCAGTTTTTCATTAATGGTGTTAGCTGTGGTGCGGTCTCACCATGGGCGTCAGAGGTTGTGGGGTCAAGTCCAAGTCACACTTCAGTGCAGAAGAGAGAGAATGCACTGTTGGAGATGCTGTTTTTCAGATGAAACTTTAAACCAAAGCCTCACCTTCTCTCTATGGAGCATTTCAAGCCAAAGTAAGTTGACTTTTTATGTTCCCTACATTACAACAGTTCAGGGAAAGGTACATCATTGGTTGTATAAGTACTGTGGGATGTCCTGAGGTTGTGAAAGGTACAATGTAAATGCAAGTATTTAATGGCCAATTTGTGTCTATCTCTCAGATGCTGTACATGGAATTCAAATATGGCCTTAACCTGCTTCGCTTTCATGAGCAGTAACTTGAAATGCTGCCTGATGGATAGGCTAAAAGTCAAAGTCCCCCCCAAATGCGTTCAAAATGTCTCACTCTGGACTGAGAGGATCAGTGTCACCTTGTTACTGCCCAGCTTAATCAGTTTCAAAGTGTGGATAATTATGTCTGGATGCTCACCCAACAGAGAATCCTGAGCTAACACGGCAATAGGCTTGATTGTCTGCGCTCCTCTGTTCAACTCCATAGAGGCTGTGCATCAGCACATAACAATTCCATCAATTAATATGCTCAGTGACTCACAATATAATTGTTTCCATCTTACTTTATATGTAATATAATGATAACTAGTTTCTAATCAGAAATCAAATGAGCAGAAGCAAGTAGCTTGAAAAGCAAATGGAAACTGTAGGAGCCAACACCACTGGCAGTGGATTTCTGAGGTGATATTGTATTTTATTTCGAGGCATCTCGAGAGGGTATAGTTATACACTGAAGAGGTAAATGGCACAAATCTATCCAACTGAAGCAGCTGTTATCAGTCACAAACGACATCATATGTGACCGCAACAAAAGTAAACTATCACTCCTCATCATTTGTGACCTGTATGCGGTCTTTGATACAGTTAACCATGCCATTCTCCTCCTACACCTCTCCACAGTTGTTCAGCTTGGTGGGGCTGTTCTCATCTGGTCCCATTTTTATCTATCCATTCCTAGCCAGAGAATCACTTGCAATGGCTTCTCTTCCTGTTCCCATATCATTATTTCTGATGTCCCCAAAGGATAAAACCTTGGTTTACAACACAGCACCACCCCCCCCCCACCCAACCCCTTCCCCCCACTACATTTCTCATCCATATGGTGCCCCTCAGCAGCATTTGAAGGCACAGCATTAGTTTTCATATGTTCACGGACAACACCCACCTCTACCCCAGCTCTATCTCTCTAAACTCCTTCATTGTTGCTAAGTTATCAGACTAGTTATTTGACATCCAATACAGGATAAGCAAAAATCTCCTCCAATTAAATATCGAGATGAATGAAGCCAATGTTTTCGGTCCTGCTCCAAATTCTCTTCCCTTGCTACCGAATCCATCCCTCTCCCTGGCAACAGTTCAAGATTAAGGTAGTCTATTCACAACCGTAGTGTCACATTTGATTCCAAGTGAGCTTCTAACCTCAAATTTGTGCCATGACAAAGACAACCTATTTCCACTCCTGTAACATCATCCAACTTCGTTCCTGTCTCAGCTCATTTGCTGCTAAAGCCCTCATTCATACCCTTTGGCCTGACTATTCCAATGCACTCCTGTCTGCTCTCCCACATTCTACCCTCCATTCAAAACTCTGCTGCCCACAGCTTAATTCACACCAAATCATGTTCTCCTATCATCCCTGTGCTCGCTAACCATTGGCTCCTGGTGAAGTAGTAACTTGATTTTAAAATCATCATCTTTGTTTTCAAAATCCTTCATTGCCTCTCCCCTTCCTATCTCTATAATCTCCTCCAGTCCCACCACCCTCCAGGATATCTGTGCTTCTTTAATTCTGGCCTCTTGTGCATCCCCAATTTTAATTGCTGCACCATGCCTTTAGACACCTAGGTCCCAAGTTCTCTACACCTCTCCACCTCGCTTTCCCCCTTTTATAAGCTCCTCAAAACCTACATCTTTGACCATTTTGGTCATGTGAGCTAATATCTCCTTAAATGGCTCATTGTCGTACCCTATTTTATAATGCTCCTGTCAAGTGCCTTGGGATATTTCATTACCTAAAGGTACTATATAAATATAAGTTCTTAATATTGTTGTGTGATTAAACTGAGGACCATCTTTAGCAGTTGCATTGGCAGGAAAGGTGGTTAGTAGTTGCTAGCCATGACTCAGTAGGTAGCACTCTTACCTGTAATTCACCCGGCCCATGAGTTCCAGTCCCGTTCCATGACTTGAGTGCAAAATCAAAGATGACACTTAGTACAGTTTGCATGAGTGCTGCACTGTTGGAGGCGCTGTCTTTTGCATGACAATATTTTGAAGATGATCACTGGTGTTCTCTTCAGTGCCCTGACCAATATATAACCTCAATCAACATCACAAAAAACTGATTCATCATATTGCTGTTTGTGGAAAGTTGTGTGCATATTGGCTGCTGCATATCCTACATTACAACAGTGACTACATTTCAAAAGTGCTTCATTGTCTGTAAAGCGCTTTGGGATGTCTTGTGGTCATGAAAGGGCCACTGTATATAAATGCAACCTTTCTTTCTTTGGGCTTGGGGGATGGTATTCATGGGGCATAAGGAGGAAGCACTGGCCTTGATGGTCACATCTCTTGTTGCTGTGATGAGCAGATTATTATCTCATTATTGAGCACTTTACTTAACTCCAAAGAAGAACCAATTGTGTCCGGATAACACAAAATCCTGAGCTAACACAACAATATGCTTGATTGCCTGTGCACTCACTGATCAACTGCATTGAGGCTGTGCAGCCATCAAAGAGGTTTCTTGCTCTTTAAGTGAACCTCTCTACTTTCTGTTCCATTCATAACGATAATAAATTTCTGATCAAAAGTGAAGTGAGAAACGTAAAATAAAACAATTAATGCATTGCATGCCAACTTGCATTCATAAAGTGGGTTTCAAACAGACTAACATCTTGGGATAGTTTACAATGGGGAAAGGGGCATGGCTGGTATTGGATGTACAATAAATATGTTGGGGTTGAAAGTATGGTTGAAAGGATGTGCTTTTCAAAGGAATTGAGAGTGGTAGCAAGTCATATGGCCTTGATCTTAATTCTAAATGTGCTTTGTATGGGTGAGTAACATGGTAAGTTGTCTCAGCTTCTCCTTCTTGCTGACATATCCTGACTGGCCTTAATAAGGCAGGAAAGCTTCAGTGGTTTCCCCATTCTTGCCTGAGTTAAAATTGCTTTGTGCCTATATAAAAAAGGATTAGTTGGGTGTCCTCGAGTGGGAGCTGTGACACCAATACATGCAAGAGGGTGCAATTACAGCATGATGGGCTTACATAGGCAATTTCCATTATAAACTATTATGTAAGAATTTATAATGGAAGATGTTGACAGGAAGTGCAGGTTGAGGTGGGATTTTTTAATATATTACCCCTGAGGTTTTGTACATGGGGGAGCCAAAGCAGAGTTAGAGGATAGGGGATTATTGCTTCAAGCCCCGCAGACAAGGGTTGCTAACTCTGGCTGGAAGTACTTCCATCTTCATACTTTCATCGCCTCTCAATTCCAAGCTTCCTGCCCCACATTCCCACCATCGGTACATCCCTCCAATGTGACGCATCAATTATTTCTTGATTGTCAGTCAAACTGCCAAGTTTCTACCGCCAATATTTTTTACAATTAATAAATGAAAGTTTTCAAAGAAAATGTAATAACTATATTTTTTAAATGCTCCCGATGAATTTTCTGCCAGGTTTGCTCACAACAGATTAATCTTTCATTCCTGGAGACTCAGGTTAATTCTGGTGAGTTTTTAACCTCATGTAGACGTCATTCCATTCCCATTTTAAAGGCATCCAATCAGCCTTTAATTTTGCATCTTATTTTGACAAAACTTGCAGAAATTTGGGAATTAGAGGGGGAGGCATGGGTTTCTCTACAGTATAAGTTGAGGAGTTTGGAAACACAAAACTGAAGTGTTACCATTAGCAGCCGGGTATAACTACAATGTGAGAAGTTTATATGACCAATTTCCATTATAAATGGGGGCACAGGAACTTATAATGGAAAACATTGACTGAAAGTGCAGGCAGACATAGGAATTTTGATATATTAGAAAGGATGCAATTGCACTGGAGGGGGTGCAGAGGAGATTCACCAGGATGTTGCCTGGGATAAAACATTTAAGTTTTGAAGAGAGGTTGGATAGACTTGGGTTGTTTTCGTTGGAGCAGAGAAGACTGAGGGGTGACCTGATCGAGGTGTACAAGATTATATGGGGCATGGACAGGATGGATAGGGAGCAGCTGTTCCCCTTAGTCACGAGGGGACGCAAGTTCAAGGTGAGGGACAGGAGGCTTAGGGGGGATGTGAGGAAAAGTTCTTTTACCTAGAGGGCAGTGACGGTCTGGAATGTGCTGCCTGGGAGGGTGGTGGAGGCGGGTTGCCTCACATCCTTTAAATAGTACCTAGATGAGCACTTAGCATGTCATAACATTCAAGACTATGGGTCAAGTGCTATAAATGGGACTAGGTAGGTAGGTCAGGTGTTTCTCACGTGTCGGTGCAGACCTGATGGGCCGAAGGGCCTCTTCTGCACTGCGTGATTCTGTGATTAATAGTCATTCATGTCATTTCCTCTGAGTATGACATTTATTTCTTGTAACACTTACCCTGTCACACTTTGCTGGTTACATCCTTATACTGTCCAACTCATTGTGAGCAATCCCATCTGGTAATGTGTTAAATGTAGCGTGGAAATTACTTGATGTTGCATTGTACAAAGGTTCAGCAGGCTTCCATCGAGTTTCAATATCATCCATTTGAACAAATTTTATTTTTATTATTTATTTTAATTAAAAACAGGAAATTCTGGAAATTCTCAGTTGGTCTGGCAGCCTCTGTGAAGAGAGAAACAGAGTTAATGTTTCAGGTTGATGACATTTAGTTCAGAAACATTGGCCGGAATTTTAGGACTCTGTCGCAGTGGGGATGGACCGTAAAATGCGACGAACCATTCTAAACTCCATTGACTTCAGCAAGACCATAAAATCCCGCCGGCATAAAATTTCCCCCTCCACAGTCATTCAAACCTGCTGGGTACATCCAGCATTTTCTGTTTTTATTTCAGATTTCCAGCATCTGCAATATTTTGCTTTTGCACTTGTTTACTTGAAATTGGCTAATACTGTTAGATGAGACAAAGAAGTTTTCTCAAAGATGACAGGAATGATATCCAGACAATGCATTTCTAATTGCTTCCTTTGGTTTCCATATTGTGGTAATGAATCTATTAGCATGGCATTTATGAGCATGAAAATTTAGCTTTATTATGAATTAGTGCCTTGTTTTGCAAAACTTGCAGTTTAATCATGTGATTAGCAGCATTGTTATTTGTCATTTTGTTATTACACACCAGTGGGGAGGAAAATTGCTTTAAAACATGGCTGACAGAGGCATGCATGTGCCTCATGAACCGAAAAAATGCTAAATTCAGATGTTATTGAATACAAATAGTGATATTAATTCCACACATGTAGCATAATGAATTAAAAGAGTGTTATGCTGTTTGTATTTAAACATAATAACAGATACCAGGGAGTGATTACAAGGCTGTAATTTAACCTCAGGGTTCATTCAAATTATAGGCTTTGCTCTCGCAGTCTGTGGCATCTGCATGCGTTGGCATCCTTGCTGGTGTGATTGCCCCAGAGAATCAATTGCTCCGGTCTATGTTTGGAACAGGTAAACAGCCTGGGAGTTTAGTTGACAACATATTACAATCCCAATGTCACATTGCAATATGAAGGTTGATAGATGCCACACATTGTATTGTGCTTGTCTGCATGCGTGTAGCGTGAAACAATAGTTCCTGTTTGTTTTATGCTCTGCATCTCGCACTCTGCTTGCAGGATGACGGATACTGATCTTCCAGACTGGCTTCTACACTGGGAAGGGGAAAACTCTGATTGGTGGCTGCACACGATACTGCATTCTCATTGGCGTATATTTCTTTCTCCCAATTGGTCCATCTTAACTGGGCTATGATTGGCGGTCATGTTTTGCAATTGCATTTTCATTGGCGGCGACTTCACTGTCAAGATAATGATTGGCGGTGGGCTCGAATGCTTGCCTTTGATTGAGAGTTGAAGATTATGGGTGGGACCTACTGTCAGCTGGCTGATCTGGGTTCCTTTAAATGTCCCTCAGCTGGAAACTGAAAACAGGAGAGTGAGAAGCGAGTGTTGTTATGACAAACTGAGGGGGGCTGAATATCTCTAATGAACAACAATTCCATCTGAGCGAGAGAGGAAAAAACACCATCACAAGGGGCAGTTAAAGACAAGAAGAGCAGGCAGTCTCAAACAAAGGAGCAAGTCAATGCTACCATCAGAGGCTGCTGCAGGCACAACCAATTCCATCCTTGCCCTCCATCTGGGCTACACTGACCAGGTATCCCAGCACTAAGGTGAGACGCCTTGCAACTGCACGGCAACAGAAAAAAACTGGGGTTTTTTGCATAAAACAATAGAAAACCACAAGAGAGCAGGACAGTTATGGGGAAAGATATGTATTTGCTATGTTAGTTTGCTTACAGAATAATAACGAATGAAATATAATGATTAATATTCTGCAATGATAACATACGCTCTATAAATACATATATAGTTATATGCATATATTAATTGTATATGCGTTGGTCTCAAATATGTGCAGAATATTAATTGTATGTACGCTGGTCTCATGACAAAGTATATGCACACGCATACATATAGGAACAGTGAGATGATGCCTGTGGACAAGGGAAGGTTGCTGGCTGCAGGAATGACAATGGTTTAATATATGTTCACGTAGTGGATGCAATGCAGGGTGAGAGGATGCAAGGTTAATCCTGGCACGAAAACAGTCGGCAAGTCACCAGGACAGCGGTTTCAGAAAATCCAGCTGATGCCTCTGCCTACCCTCTCGAATTCATTGTTACTGCGATGCGGTGGTTTGTAGTTAATTCGAATGCGTGCGTCTTTTCTCTAAACATTGCACAGCTCCCTTAAAGCGGCATTTTGTTTTACTTAATATGCAGAGTGCAAAAATGCGACGTTTTAGAGAATTTCAGAAGAAAAACATTCGCCTTTTTCCTTTTAGTTTGGTCTTTGAACGCAATAGTTCAATAAATAATAGGGACCAAAGTGATATGACTGGATTCAACAGGGACGGGGTTTTATTACCTTTTGGGGAAAGGCACAAATGTGTTGTTATGGCTCTGTCTCATGGGATTCAAAAAGACAGGTGCTGGAAGCTTGTTTGGATTTCAAATAAAATCATAATCTTGCAAAAACAAATCTGCATTGTTAAAGACCTCTCTGCATTGGGTGCCATTTGAGGTGTTTTGGGTTTTTTTTTGATCAAGTAGTCCAAGCTGTGTTTATATGAATAGATCAGTTAGTGTGTGTTTAAATATATTGAGGGTGGGTGAGAATTGCAGGAAGCTTTTACATCAAGACACCCACAACAGTGCAGCATTTGCCATTCACCTGTTCAATGTTGACTGCGAATCTGTTTGAAAATACGCACGATGCTTTTTTCACTTCCCATTTTAATAAACATACTTGACACTGCTATCTGTTGTGGTCATGTTCTGTGGCCACGCCAACATTGAATCTCCCGAATAGTACAGCTGCATCTTCTGTTTGATGTGCCTGATTTTGCGTGTGTGTTTACCTCCTCCTGGTGTTTCTGTAGCCCTGACCGTTTTCGCCTCTATTCGTTCTAATTCCAGTCTTCATGGCCGAGGCAAATTAATGAACATTAAACAGCCTTGATGTTAATGAGTGATCAGCAAGGGGAGACTGAACCTTCAAGACCCCTTTTATTTAAATAATTAGCAAAAGAAACAGAGATGAGATGCGGAGAATTTTGTGTTACGCAGCGAGTTATGATCAGGAAATGCGGTGGAAGCAGATTCAATAGTAACTTTCAAAAGAGGATTGAAGAATATTTGAAGGGGGAAATTTTGCACAGCTATGGGGAAAGAGCAGGGGAAGTGGGACTAATTGGATAGCTCTTTCAAAGAGCTAGCAGGGGCACGAATGGCCTCCTCCTGTGCTGCATCATTCGCGATATAAATCATATATGTAACGCATTTAAAAATCAGAGTACCTTCAGAATGCAAAGGTCTGGGTATTTTATAAATCTTAATTTCACTAACTGTACGTTTTAATGGTATTGTTTTAATTAAAAGACGCATCATAAATTATGTCCGTTTCCTAAGCTCCTTCATCCTACAGAATCTCCAAGCCCCCTTTAAATATTTTCTGCTCATTGACCCATACATTGTAATCGGTGTCTCTGAATTGCAATGTCAGGATAATCATTAGGATTAATATTCAGCTTCTCGCTGCAAGGCAGGCTTGAGGTGACGCTTTATTTACAAGGAGACGTTTTAATATTCTTAAAGGCACTGGACTGGGTATTATGGGTGTGTCGCATCAAGCAGGCTGGTCACGCAATATTGGCGATGGATAGAAACGGGAGAGCGAGATATACAGAGATTCAAACAAAGGAGGAATGACAAAGCAAGAGATGGCAATTGAACGGCAGAAAAGAAAAAGAGAGAAATTCAGGGTGAGAAAGAAAGATGGAACTACAAGGAGGAAAAGGAAAATTAAGGCACAAAATGAGTAAAATGGAAATTGATGACTAGAGACAGACAAGCATAGATAGATGGAAATGGAGAGAGCAGAAACAAAGGAGATGATCAATTGGGGACAGAAAGAAAGAGATCAGTCCTTTTTCCAGTTTTGCAATTCCTTGAATTAAGGAATCCATCCCTCAGTGCCCAGATATCTTTCACCGTGTTTAAACGAAAGGTTTGAGCTACCCAAACAAGTCAAACTAAAATACAGACACAGCTGAATAATTCCAAATATCCCTCTCTCCCCAGCGTTAAAGGTCTTTATGTGAACTGTTTGACACGCGTTTATTTTGTTTCTGGAGAATGAGAAACCTCGCATAATTTTCATCACTGCAACATCACCCGTAGGGCGTGTGATGACGCCTTTCAACACGGCTTTCATCCTTGTATCTCTGCATTTGGTAAACAAACTTTACTGAAAGGGCACTAAGGAACGTGTTAGATTAAACTCAGATCTCCATATTCTCTGTAAATGCACTGAATTGGCATCGAGATATCACAGTTGAGTCTTCCTCTTCTCATTCGCTATCCAGTAGTGGATATAAATCAGGAGCCGCTCCTTTCATTTTTAGTGCTACTTGAACCAGCCCAGGCAAGGTCAGCTACCTAAACACAGACCAGGAACTGACAATGGACTCCTGGTCGCTGCGTGGTTCAGTCTCAGACAAAGTAGCTATTTTACTGATTGAGACACTTGGAAAAATCTAGATGGTGGCTTCAATCGCTCAAATTTGGTGTTGACCTGAACTGCATCAGATCTACAATACATATTCTGGGCTCCAATGCAGTGCTGAGGGAGAGCATCACTGAGGGGAGGAGCTGGCTTTTGGATGAAACATTAAACCAGTAAAAGATTCCATGGCAGCATTCAAAGACCAGGGACTTTTTTTCATGGTGCACTGGCCAACATTGCCAACCACACTAAAAACAGGTGATGTGGTCATTCCTTCACTTTCTGTTTGTGAGATCTTTCTGTGCATAGATCAGTTGCCACATTTGTCTACACATCAGTGACTGCAATTCTATTGTTTCTAAAGGTCTTCAAGACTCCGAAGGATGGGATCTATATAAATACATGTTCATATAAATGAGTGCTAGTGTGGGCAATAGTTGATGGCAGGTTTGGTGATATTGGGCAGTTGCATCTGATGACATGGCGAACCTTAGATTGAAAATTTATGATTTGACTCAAAAATGATGGAAATTGATTGAAAAAAAGAATAAAATACTGCGGATGCTGGAAATCTGAAACAAAAGCAGAACATGCTGGAAAAACTCAGCAAGTCTAACTATCTGTGAAGAGAAAAAAAAAGTTAACATTTTGAGTCCTTATGACTCTTCAGAGCTAAAGAGAAGAAAAAAAGAACGTTAGGGAAGTGATTTGGTGCAATGCCCTCTGACCAAACCTGCAAATTTCTGTGCTTAATTTGTGTACTGACATTTGTTGCCAGAGTATTGCAATGTTGCATAAAGAGTGCCAGGGGCAATGGAATTAGTGGTGCCCAAGTGACAACAAATCATCTGTCCTAGTCCTAAGAATGATTGTTGTCACAGAGAAGCCCAGTGATAGGTCATCACTAAAATAGTTTTAGGTCAACAAATGAAGTTTGATTGGAGTGACAGGATGTAAACCAGTGATGGCAGAAGTGTGTTGACAATGCTTCATTTTTCCTATAGGGACAAAGATCGAAATTCAGAACTGGGAGTGATTTCGATCCACTTTGCTTCCATTAATAGCCATGAATTCTTCACTAATGACTCGAGGAGCAAGTGATGTTCTGGAGGAGCTCCAGCTGCTCACAGCTCAGAACCTGGAGAGGCTGGAGGTGAATAAATACTATGAGGTGATTAGGGAGCTGGGAAAAGGCACCTATGGCAAGGTTGACCTGGTTATCCATAAGGTCAGAGGTATGTAGCAATTGCAGCTGCAATTTCTTTCTATTTGTAGAGTGACATTTGGGACTGCACTGAAACATCATCTTCCTTTACACCAACTCCTGGTATCAAACAAGAGTGAAGTTTGTTAGTGGTCCTGCCACCTATTGCCCATCATCACTGACCTCTGATGTTTCCCCACACTGTTTCCCAAGGCCTAGGTGACAATTCTGATGCATAAATTTAAATCCCTTCTTGATCTAATCTCTCTTTGCCTCTGGAATTTTCCCAAGCTCTATGACTCTCCAAGAATAAAGTGTTTGTTTGAACATGGCCTTTTGGGCACCCTGCCCCCTCCTCCCCCACTGGGTTGTTTTGCCTCAGCTGTCTAAGCCCTAAACTCGGCAGTTTCCTCCCTAAACCTCTACATCTCTCTACCTCCCTCTCCTTCTTTAAAAGAAAAGATTTGCATTAACGTCACACCTTTCAGGACCTCAGAAAATCCCAAAGCATTTTACAGCCAATGAGGTACTTTGGAAGTGTAGTCACTGTTGTAATGTAGGAAATGATGGAAGTGGTCATCAACAGTGCCTTTAAGCGAGACTTGCTTAGCAATAACCTGCTTACTGACGCTCAGTTTGGGATTCGCCAGGGCCACGACTGCTACCATCTAGAAGGGCAAAGGCAACAGACACATGGAAACACCACCACCTGGAAGTTCCCCTCCAAGTCATTCACCATCCTGGCTTGGAAATATATCGCCATTCCTTCACTGTCGCTGGGTCAAAATCCAGGAACTGCCTCCCTAACAGCACTGTGGGTGCACCTACACCACAGGGACCACAGCGGTTCAAGAAGACAGCTCACCGCTGTCTTCTCAAGGGCAATTAGGGGTGGGCAATTAGGAGTGGGCAATAAATGCTAGCCTAGCCTGCAATGCCCATATCTCGTAAATGAATTTTAAAAATACGGCAGCCAAATGCACACAGCTAGCCACCACAAACAGCAATGTGATAATGACCAGGTAATCTGTTTTTGTGATGTTGGTTTTGGGTTTGATCTCAGATAATTCCCATGCTCTTCTTAGAAATAATGCCTTGGGACATCCAAGGGGGCAGACAGGGCCTTGGTTTGTTTTGTCTTGTGGAAAGGCCAGCACCTCTGACACTGCAGCATTCTCTCAATTCTGCAATAGAGCATCAGCCTAGATTGTTGTGCTCAAGTCTCTGCAGTGACACTTAAACCCACACCTTCTGACTTAGAGACAAAAGCGGTACCAAATCAGCCATAGCTAACACTTAGGGCCCTCTTTAGAACACACCTCTTTGGCCAAGTTTTTGATCACTCCTTATAGCTCCTTCAGTGGCTTGGCATGAATTTCTGCCTAATAACGTTTTTGTGAAGTGCCTTGGGGTATTTTTGCCTTAAGGGTGCCAAATAAATATAAGTTGTTGTTATTTTTGTTCAGCTGCAATACAAAGCTCCCTCCTGAAAACCCTAACTTTGTGACTTTACTTCATATCCAATTAACTGATGGCTTATTTCATGCTAGGCGCAACACAAAGTGTATTACAAAACAGAACTCCCTCTGTGTTTACCTGGCAATGTGTAGTGTTACAGCCTAAAGCTGTGAAACACACCCAATTACCAAAGTGACATTCACATTATGCTTGTGGTTGCTTTGATTCAGATTGTTAAGCTCATGTAGAGTAATGCTCAACTTCTGACTTACCTGGGTCGTTAACACTGAAGTCTTGGCAACTTCAGTAACCATCAGAGATGTGAGTCACTGACCAATTCACTGACAGGGTGTGAGGGTCTCTAACAAATTCAGCATTTATTGTCCTAATAGCTCTGAAGAACAACTGAGTGGCTTGCTAGGCCGTTCTAGAGAGCAGTAAAGCATCAACCACGTTGCTGTAGGTCTGAAGTCAAGTGTAGGCCAGGCTGGGTAAGGATGGCAAATTTCCTCTTCTAAAGGACATTAATGAAGCAGATGGGTTTTTACAACAATCTGCATGTTTCAGGGTCACTGATGAGAGATCAGTTCTTTCTTCTAGATTCATTTAATTAGCTGAATTTAAATTGTTGTCATGGTGGGATTCAAACTCGTGGACAGAATTTTCGGGTTGTCAGGTGGCCGCGATCAGCAGGCCCAGGAGCGGCAGGGGAACAGACCGCCGACTACGATCGGCCCCTGACCACGATTTCACGGTGGTTGGCCAGTTAACGAACAGCTAGCATGAAAGGCATGCTGAAAGGCTCAGCGCTGCCAGAGTGGGGGTGGGCAGAGGAGGACGAGTGCTGAAGTCAGTGCAGGCACGGGGGAGCATGGAAGGAAAGCCCCCTAAAGGCAGAGAGCTGCCTCAGGGAGCTGATGAAATTGAAATCAATAAAAACAAAATATAAAATCAGGAAAAAATGTCCACACGTCAGAATGAGATACCTCAACATACGGATGGTGAAAATTTTTTCAAAACATTTTTAATTAATCACAGAAACCTCATCCCACCTTTGGATGAGGTTCCTAAAAAATGCAAAAATGCCAATTTGCCTGCCCACCCGCCAACCACACTGTTGGACGGGCAGTGAAAATTCACCGTCCATTGCTACTTTAATGGCCTTAATAGACCTCTTAACTGTTGGCGCCCGCTCTGCCAACTCGTGTGCGCCCGCCGACCAAGATTATTGCACGAATGCACAATGACACTCATTCGATGTCATCGCGCGTTATTTCACACATGAGCATGTCAGGCACGCGCCCACATGCCGAGTGGAAAATCCTGCCCCATGTTTCTGGATCATTAGTCTAAGCCTGTGAATTACTAGTCCAGTAACATAACCACTATACACCGTATCGCACCCCATTGAGAGATTTTCATTGTCCACTGCCCCACAGTTTGGCCTAGCTTATGTAGCCAGCTACTTGAGGTGACTAGGCTGTAATCTAACACATTGTACCATTCAGACTCCCACAATAAGTTATTGACTAGTTTGGGTCAAGACATGTGATCCAGACATGTTTATAGACAGAAGAATTGCCAGACTTACAGAGCAGGACCATCAGTGTCTGAAAAGAGAAACTAAAATTTTGTCTTTCAGGAAGTCCCAAAGCGCTTTACAATCAATGAAGTCCTTTTAATGTGTAGTTACTATTGCAATGTAGGAAACATATCAGACAATTTGCACACAGATTCCACAGACATCTAATCCAGCTAATATCTTAGTGATGTTGGTTGAGGGATAATATTGGGCAGAACTCGCTGCTTTTCTCTTAAATAAGGATGCATTATGTCCGCCTGTGAGGGAAGGCTGAGGAAGGACAGGGCCAAAAGACAGCACCTTCAGCAGTGTTGCACTCCCTCAGTACTGACCTGTGATGTCAGCCTACACTTTGTGCTCAAGTCTCTGGATTGGGACTTGAACACACAACCTTTTGACTCAGAAGCAAGAATGCTATTAACTGAGTCAAGGCTGAACCTACTGAGAGAGAACTGCATCGATGGAAGTGCTGCCCCAACAATGAGATGTTAAGCAAAAGGCTTGTCCAATTGAATTGTGACATGAATTGTCACCCAGGCCTGGTCAGGCCTCTGGGCTCCATTTGGCTTGGTTATTTGGAGATTGAAGCTTGGGCTGTATCTCTACCCTCCTATTTCAGATGAATTCTTTCTCTACCAACCCAATGGAATCACAGATTAATTGGCCATTGATCTTATTATTCTTACAGAATCTAGCTGTGTGCAATAATGGCTGCTGTATTTGTCTACATAATAATAATCACTGTATTTAACAGTAATTCATTGAATTCATTGTTTGAAGCACCATTGGAACACAGTGAGGTGATACTTGAAAGTATATCCCAACTTGGCATATGTTAATGTATCTGTGGTGCACCTTCAGTGTTTTCTGTATGCCCTTTTTGCTGGTAAGGCATTTATTTACAGGGATGTACTTTCTGTTCTTAGGTGTGTCCTTATCTGGGTGTGGTGGTATAATTTTCAGCCCTTTCTGTAAGAGCATGAACTGAACAGAAATATGACAGGTGGCATGTTCTAACACAGCTGACAGTTTCAGAATTAGAAACCTGTTGAAGAGTCATGCCTTGGGTGGAGAGAGGTCCAGTTATCCCGGGCGATTTGCTATTCAGTAGGAATTTAATTAATCAGCATTATATAGGGATCTGACAATAGAATTATTGATTTTATGGAGCTGCACTGTAAATGTGTGCATGCATATGTGTTTGGGGTTGGGAGGGTAAAGGGGCTCAGGGAAGTTGCAAGCACAAGTTGTTCTTTTTACCTACATTTACAGTTCGTGTGTGTGAACATGCATTTGTTTCTGCTCACAACGTGTCTGTGACACTTAAAGCTAGTGGGAAATGCAGATGGGGAGAAATTCTATCTGTCCAACTTGGAAAAGAAATAACTTAAGTTTATATAGCACGTTTCATTACCTCAAGATATTCCTAAGGATCTTTACAGCCAATGAGGTACTTTTTTGAAGTATAGTCATTGTTGTCCTTTA
Source organism: Carcharodon carcharias (assembly GCF_017639515.1). Lineage (NCBI taxonomy): Eukaryota > Metazoa > Chordata > Chondrichthyes > Lamniformes > Lamnidae > Carcharodon > Carcharodon carcharias. The sequence continues at coordinate 22,188,850 of NC_054488.1, forward strand.
GGAAATACAACAGGTAGATTGCACAAAGCAAGCTCCGACAAACAGCAAAGTGTTAATAATGAAATAATTTGTTTTTAACGATGATGGTTGAGGGATAAATATTGGTCAGGACACCAGGGAGAACTCCACTGCTCTTCTTTGAAATAGTGCCAAGGGACCTTGTACGCCCACCTGAGAGGGCAGGTTTAACATCACATCCAAAAGGCAGTGCAACATGAACTCAGTACTGAACTGGAGTGTCAGCTTAGATTTTGTGCTCAAGTCTCTAGCATGCAACTTGAACCCACAACCTTATAATTCAGAGGCATGGGTGCTACTACTGATACCATCTAGCATACTCTCTCCCTGTAGGTACATACTCCATTTGCCTAAGCCCAGTGAACCTTAGATGCACGTTGGCAGTGCTAGGGATGTGCAACCTCCAAGTGCACAGAGACACAAGCTAAAACCAAGTACTTTACCACAGACAGGATATGTTAATGTACTGGTTATATTACTGGACTAGTAAGTAGTGATGATACCTAGTCTGAAACAGATGGTGATAACTAACTAGTTTTGCCCATTTATTGACATCTTGTGATGCCCAGTTTGCCTTATGTAGCAATATCTGTCTAGCGGGGCCTCAACTGATCCAGAGAACAGGAGTTCAAATCCCAGTAATGTAATTTAAGAATGTGGATTCAGTGTTTTTTTAAATTGGGAAATAAAAGGTTGGTAGCAGTAAAAGTAACCAAGCTGTTGGCTTATTGTAAGAACCTAACTGGGTAAGAACTGGCATCAGATTCCCAAAAAATTGCTGAGGGAGAGCACCAGATATCTAGAATTGGCAAGAAAAATGCAGGAAAGAAATAAGGAGAAATCTTTTTTATAAGTGAGTTGTTGTGATCTGGAATGCACTGTTTGAAAGGGTGATGAAAGCAGATTCAATAGTAACTTTCAAGAGGGAATTAGATCCTGACCTGAGGAGGAGGCAATTGCAGCATAATGGGAGAAAGAGTGGGGGGAGTGGGACTAATTGGACACCTCTTTCAAAGAGGTGGCACAGGCACCATGGGCCAAATGGCCTCCTTCTGTGCAGTACAATTCTATGATTCCAATGGGCCAAAGTTCTGCATCATACAATAGGAACTAGATTAAAGTAATCCCAAATCACATAGTACAGTCAAGGATTCATTTAGTTCAGGCTTATCTCATTGCAGATCAAAAAGATTAGTCACTATGCTTGAATTTGACTAATATCCATTAGAAGAGTCATTCAGACTAGAAACGTTAACTGTATTCCTCTCCGTAAATGCTGTCAGACCTGCTGAGTTTTTCCAGGTATTTTTGTTTTTGTTTCAGATTTCCAGCATCTGCAGTATTTTGCATTTATCCATTAGAATGACTCAAAGGTGATGAGAGTTCAATTTACATCAAAAAAAATGTTTAGTACAAATCAGAGACACCATAAATGAATGAGGAAATAATGGATTAGAAAGCCAAAACCAACTATTTTTCTCAGCGTAAATCTGGTTTTGTTTCTTTCAGTTCACAACAAGGCTTTCTATCCTATATGTCCCTACCCGACTGTCTGCATCCCTAATTACTTGGCTCGAAATATGGTGTCCAACTCTGCTTGGATGTATTCCTGGAGATTACATCACTTGCTTTCCCACTGCCAACTGCTCCACCCAATCAAATAGTCTTTTCTTCCATCTCTGATATTTTCATAATTTATAAAAATAAGGGTTCCATGAAAATTGGGAAAAGAATCACGTACTTTTTTTGAGTGTCCTGATGATTTTTCTCTTGGGACTGCTCACAGCAGCATCCTGAAGATTTATCTTTGATTCCTGAGGCTTTGGCTGGCAATGCCGCCCTGAAACTACCCAATATAGCAGATTCTATAGCCTTGTTCATCTGCATCATTAGTTGAAGGTGTTCAAATCTCTGTACAATGAACTAGGAAGTGTGTTTGTGTCTGGTGCTGTTCCAGGGCCAGACCATGTCCAAGCCTTTAGGACTCAACAATGGGTCCTTGAAACTTCGTAACTCTGCAATCCCAATTTGTACTCAACAAGGTCCTATTTAGACAGTGAGCTCCCTCAAATGGCAAGAAGAAATACTGCAGCTTTTCAGTGTCCTCTACTGGTCCAATGATTCACACCTGATGCTTTCTCCAGGCATTGAGACGTCTAAGCACAAAGAGAGTAGAGAACACAGCTCAGATCTCCCTCTGGTGTGAAATTTTCTTGAGCTAAATATCGCAGATTTAACTGTAGTCGTATCTCATCCTCATATTCAAATCTCTCCATGACCCTGTCCCCTCCTTGCCTCTGTAATTTCCTCCAGCTCTACAACACTCTAAGTCTTTGCATTCCTCTAATTCTGGCCTCTTGTGGATATTTATATTGATCTTGTTTTCTTATTTCTCCTCTATCTCCCTTTCATGGGGAAGGTGGTGGGTTTATTGTTGCTTCATGTTGCCACCTTTAGCAGGGAAGCAGTGTACAAGGGTGGGTAGGAGAGCAGATAAGCAGCAAATGTTGTTACTGGTAGCTAGCATTTTGCCCTTCCATAGTTTCTTGAGGGAGAGTTGTGAAAATATAAATGGAATGAAGTTTGACACTACCATTGAGCACTTGACTACCATCTGGATCAAACTGGTATAATCAGCCTGTTAGGTTGATTACTTTAGTCAAACATGATATGGTTCTCAGGCTCCATTAGACAATGATAGAACAGATTGGAAACATTTGTATCTATATAGCATTTTTCAGGATTGCCGGATGGCTCAAAGCTTTTTTCAGCCAACGAAATGCTTTTTGAAGCGTAGTCACTGTTGTAATGTAGGAAATACAGCAGTCAATTTACGCTCAGCAAACTCCCATAAGCAGCAATGTGATAATGACCAGATAATATGTTATGTAATGTTGCTTGAGGCATAAATATTAGCCATGGGATAACTCCTCTGCTGTTCTTCAAATTAGCATCCTGGGATCTTTTACATCCAGGGCACCCAGGTACCTTTGTACATCAACATTTCCCAATCTATCACCATTTAAATAATACTCTGCCATTCTATTTTTCTTCCAAATCCACATTATACTGCATCTGCCATGTATTTTCCCACTCACAGCCTGTCTAAATCACCTCTTAACACCTTCTACATCACTCACGTTTCCACCAAGTTTAATGTCATCAGCAAACTTGAAAATATTACATTTGGTTACCTCATCCAAATCATTGATATATATTGTGAATAGCTGGGAAGCAAGCACTGAGCCCTGGGGTACCCCACTAATCACCGTCTGCCACTCTGAAAAGACACATTTATTCTCCCGTCCAGGGTCCGGGGGGTGGGGGGGGGGGGGGGGGGGGGGGGGGGGGGGGGGGGGGGGGGGGGGGGGGGGGGGGGGGGGGGGGGGGGGGGGGGGAGGTGCGGGGTGGCTATGGGGACAGGCGAGGCATATGCGTGAAAGAGCACAAAAATCTCCCTGAGGCACAAAGATTAGTTTAAGTTTTTTAAATTTTAATGAAAGAAAAAATTTTAAGACTTGTCCCCTCATATGACAGTGTCACATGAGCTGGGACATGTCAATGAACACTAATGAAAAAATTTATTTAATTTACATACCCTTCATGAAACCTCATCCTGCCCGTGGATGAGGTTCCATGAAAAATGCAAAGGCCGCTTGAGCTCTTCGCCTGCCCGCCAACCTTAAGGTTGGACAAGCAGCTCAGTTTATTAGTTTAATTGACATTTAAATGGCCTTAATAGGCCTTTGACAGTTCAGCGGGTGCACAGCTGAACTGAAAATCTAAATGACATACGGTGACATCAGGACTCCCACTCAATGTCACTGCGCATCATTTTATGCCTCGGCAAGCGAGCCCCGCCCCTGCTCGCCAAGCCGAAGATTCAGGCCTCTGTTTCTTGTCTACTAACCAATTCCCAATCCATGCCAATCCCATGTGCTTTAATTTTACACACTAACCTTTTATGTGGGACTTTATCAAAAACTTTTTGAAAACTCAAATTTACCACATCCACTGGTTCTCCCTTATCTATTTTACTAGTTACACCCTCAAAGAACTCTGTTGGTTTGTCAAACATGATTTCCCTTTCCTAAATCCATGTTGGCTTTGTCTAATCTCATTGATATTTTCTAAGTGTCCTGTAATCAATCCTTTATAATAGACTGCAGCATTTCCCCTACTACTGAGGTTAGGTTAACTGGTCTGCAATTCGCTGTTTTCTCCCTTCCTCCTTTTTTAAATAGTGAGGTTACATTTGCTACCCTCCAATCTGCTAGGACTGTTCCAGAATCTACAGAATTTTGGAAGATGACAACCAACACAGCCACTATTTCCACGGCCACCTCCTTTAGTAACCTGGGGTGTAGATTATCAGGCACTGGGGATTTATGGCTTTCAGTCCTATTAATTTCTCCAGCCCTATTGTTTTAGTAATACTAATTTCCTTCAATTCCTCCTTCTCACCAGACCCTGGATTCCTTAGTATTTCTGGGAAGTTATTTGTGTCTTCCTCCGTGAAGACAGAACTGAAGTAGTTGTTTAATTGCTCTGCCATTTCCTTGTTTTCTATTATAAATTCTCCCATTTTTGACTGTAGAGATCTACATTTGTCTTCACTAATCTTTTTCTTTTCACATACTTATAGAAACTTTTACAGTTTGCTTTTGTTTCTTGCAAGTTTACAAGAAACTTGTAAATTTCTTTTTTTCCCCCTCTTAATCAACCTCTTGGTCCTCCTTTGCTGAATTCTAAACTGCTCCCAATCCTAAGGCTTACTACTTTTTCTAGCAACTTTATATGACTTATCTTTGGAACTAATACTATCTTTAATTTCTTTTGTTAGCCATGGTTGGGCCACTTTTCCTGTTGTGTTTTTGCGCCAGAAAGGAATACATAACTATTGCAATGCATACATTCCTTCCTTAAATATTAGCTTCTGGGATTCAACCTGCAGAAGCAAAGCCCTTCCAGAGTGAAGAAGGAAAGGTATGAGGGGAAATGTCCTGATTGGGCCTTCTCGTAGTCGATCAAGTGCCGCAGGTTGCTTGTGCACCCTTCTGTCTGCAGACTGTGTATGGCACAGGGAGAGAAAGCGAAGTGGAAAAAAAGCCTCAGTATTGTCAACACCAGACCTAACCTGAGAGTATACTGAGGGATAATTGAGACTGTATATAGCCTTAGATGCACCACACGTTCAACCATTCCACAGAGTGCTGACATCCTAATTAAATATTATGGGGCTTATTTATTCCCAAAAAAGCTCCTTAGAACCTCTTAATTTATTAACCTAATTTAGTCCAGCATATCTGGTGTTGCATATTGGAAGTCAAGGTCAAGCCTGACTTCCAGCCAAAATCAAGGTTAGAGGATAATAATTGCAGGCTGCATAGGTATTAGGTATTGTTTAAGATATTTTTATAAAATATTTTGTCATTAAGTTAAATACTATGTAATCAATCTGTGAAGCAAAGAAGTTGGAGCATAGGAACTTCTCTGTAGTACGGATAGTGTGACTGGGAGATGCAATAGTGAGGTGTAGAGCACCACTGCTGGGGAGAGGATAAAATTATAGTATGACAACTTTACATCAGCAACTTCCATTAGAAATGGGAATATAGGAGCTTATAATGGCAAATATGACACAATAGTGTGACAGTGACACCAGGAAGTAAGGGTTTGCATACAGGAAGTAAGAAAATACCAAAGATTTTTAATATACTCTATCGATGAGAATATATTTACAAAACATGCTCAGGGCTTCTGGAGGTAGAGTTTCTTTTCGACTTTGACTCCATTGGATTCAGGTTTAGATATTGGAATATCCTGGCCTGTTGTCCGAAGGGACTCTGGTGGGATCATTTCCTGAATTTAATTTGCTGGCAGGAACCTCACTTGGGCAATTTGCAGTCAGCACAGAAGCAGAACAGTTGCCCTTCTCAGAATTAGAACTGCATTTGGGATAAAAACAGAAAATTCTGGAAGAACTCATAGGTCTGATAACATCGGTGGAGAGAAACAGAGTTAACATTTCAAGTCCGTATGATTCTTCTTCAAAGCATTTGGGAGTTGGCTTATGAAGAGCCATGAGCCAATCTCAATGTCAATGTAACCACAGAAATACTGCCACTTTATCCGACCAATCTGATCTGCCCACATAACAGTAATTCACCACATTTCAAGCAAATCCATTGTGCATGAAGTATTTTGAGACATTTCGGGGATGTGCTATAAGGCATATGATATACCGGAAATAGAGGACAGGAAAGTTAAGAAAGCCCGCAGTCTGAATACTCAATAGTAACATGTAACATATTATTCTATGGTTGACAAACATTTGGGTTTTAAGAAGCAGCACAGAGCGGCAGGAGTACCAGAACCTCCAATAAGAGACAAAGTTCCTGATTATACTCTGTGTGTAACAGTGCAGACACCATTCAGTTGGAGTGGGCACACAGTCCTTAGTAAGCAGTAAATACTCACATTTCTACAGTGTCTTTTATGTTAAAAATACACAATGAATTCCTTTTATTGAAAGAAATGACTGTTGCTATGGAAACAACATGATATACCCCATACTGTTTAACATCCCACAGCTTGCAGTAAATACCCAAGGAGACTCGTGACCCATTCATGGGTGGGAGCATTTCTTGCGGTTGTTTGCAGTGTTGCATCCTTCCCACAGCTTATTTCCCATCCTAACCTGATTCAAGAGACCAATTTCATTCCCTTGATTGCTCCTCCACAGACTATTCAAACTGTCACATATTCAACATCTGGGCTTAGATTCCCACTTCACACCCGCCAGCAGCCATTCATCAATAATGATACAAAACATCTCATGTGTCCAAATAAGTTAAAATTGGGTTCAAGGTTCCTCAGATCGAATGGCAGGCATGTCATCAATGAGTCAGTGAATAAAACTATCTATTCTCTTCTCACTTCAGGTACCAAAATGGCCTTGAAGTTCCTGAGGAAGAAGACCACCAAACTAAAGAGCTTCCTCAGAGAGTACAGCATCTCCCTCTATCTGTCAGCTTCACCTTTCATCATTGACATGTTTGGGATAGCCTTTGAAACTGATGAATATTATGTGTTTGCCCAGGAATATGCGACAGCAGGGGACCTGTTTGATATCATTCCTCCCCAGGTACACACCATCTTCAACAGCAATCAGATACCAAACAGCGTTGTGCTTGGCCTTCTCCTCTCTAGCTTCCTTTACTTCTTTTATTCATTTTTTTGCTATCCAGTTATCTCCATTGCACAAGACACAATTCTTATCAAATCATACTTAAAAATTATGTCTGAGAGTTTTCTTTAGAATAAAGTAAAATTGAAAATCATCGTTCAAAAGCAGTTATCTTGTCTTACTTAAATTTGAGGATGTATTATGTTATCCCTAGGTCTTAAATCACCCATTCCTTTTATCCCTGGATCTGAAGTCCTGAATTTCAGGTCTTCCATCTTATTATCCATTGGTTTGAGGTCCTCCATCCCATTATGTTTTACAATCCTCTAATCTACTAACCTGACTTTTGGAATTGTTCATTTCACCTTCCTTAATTTGAGATCTCTATCCTACTATCCGCAGTTCGGAAATCCTCCATCATCTTTAAGTTTCAAGACTACCTTTCCATGAAACCCTGCGTTCAAGAATCCCCATCTCACTATCCCAAGATTCAAGGACCTCCATCTCAATATCCTTGGGTTTGGGTTCCTCCATCCCATGGTTGTTAGGATTGAAGTCCTTCATCTCAATGTGTCTGATGTCACGTGGTTAATGAAGAATCCACTAATTGTAATGTCTGTTTCATTGCTTTGTCTAAGGTTGGCCTTCCTGAACAGATTGCCAAGCGCTGTGTGCACCAAGTTGCCTTAGCTCTAGACTATCTTCACAGCAGGAAGCTGGTACACCGTGACATCAAACCAGAGAACATCCTCATCTTTGACAAGGAGTGCCGCAAAGTTAAACTGTCTGATTTTGGGATGACTCGTCGGGCTGGCACTCCTGTCAAACGGGTGAGTGGTACCATCCCTTATACCGCCCCAGAGCTCTGCGATGCCTCCAAACATGAGGGCTTCTCAGTGGATTACAGCATTGATGTCTGGGCTTTTGGAGTGCTACTCTTCTGCATGCTCACAGGAAATTTCCCCTGGGAGAAAGCCCTACTGTCAGACTCTTTCTATGATGAGTTTGTAAGATGGCAGAAGCGCAGAGGTACCAGCGTGCCATCTCAATGGAGGCGGTTCACCGACGATGCTCTCCGCATGTTCCGGAAACTTCTGCCCGTTGAACCAGAGAGGAGGTGCTCCGTCAAGGAGATCTTCAGATACCTGAGTTATCGGTGGATGCTGGACACAGATTGTAATAACAGCATTGCTGATGTGAGCTCTTCCTCTGAAGAAGATCTGGTGGCCAGGATGAAGCAACAGAGCTTGTCCCCTGTCTGCAATGTTGCCAAGAGCGCAATTTCTGTGGAAACACCATCCTCGCGCTTCTCCTCCATGACAACATCTAGCTCCCTCTCATCTAACAACAGCTATGAGAGAACAACAAGGGAGAGCAGCAATACCAGAATTCTGGTTGCCACACCCATTGAAATCTGTGTCTAGATTATACTGCGCAGTGTCCAAGTTGCAGGTGGCTTTAAATGTGATAGGAAACGCATTTTAAAGAGTAACAAACTTATTATTAAGGAAATGTTGCTTCGGAAGTCAACATGGGCTGCCAACTGGGCTCAAACTCAGGCTTCCTGTGGAGCTCTGTGTCAGACATGGCTCTTCAGAGCTTTCACCCTAAGCTGATTCTTACCAGTTATGACTGAGTTGCTTTGTGTCTTTGGGTCAGTCGAGCTGAGAGGTGCGAAGCATAGCAATTGGCCCAACCCTAACACTTTTAAAGCAATATGCTCAATCTGTGTTGATGCTATGGGTGACACCAAGAGAGGAAGCATCACAACGGTCCAAAGAACTGGGCGGGACCGCAACAAGGATCTCGACCGATTAGGATCAGTTCCTGTGCAAGGATCCTTCTTTGTATTATATGTTAAGAGTGAAAGACAAGGGCATTGCCTAATGATCAAACTGTGGCAGCTGCTACTATTCAAATGACTTTCTTCCTAAGGGCTGGTTAGTGTTCACCAGGAGAATGGATCACTTGGCACAAGTCTTAACTATTTACACTGATCTTTCACTAATTTGACTGCCACTTCCTGAATCAGATCATGCTAATTTATTCTTCTTGGTTTTTAAAATTTTAATATTAACCTTTTTCTTATTTTGCAGCCTTCACCCTCTCCCCTCCCCTGGCACGGCCAGCATGTTAAGCTGCTAAATGTCCTAACATCTCATTTAATAATCAGTATAGTGGACTGACTTTACAAGACTATGAGGTTAATATGGATTGAGCAAAAACAAATAACATTTAAGGTAATTTCTAGAATTTAAGAAGTCAAGAGATCAATTAGCTCAGTGCAACAATCTCAGGCAAAAGAATGCGCTCTTGTGACAATTTAAAGATAATTATTAATGAGACCTGAAGGAGTCCAAGCCACATAAAGCTCCTCAAATGTTTCCCATCTCCCTTTGTTCTGGTATGGACTAGATGGGCTGAATGGCTGTTTCTGCATCTCTCTTTTGCATCACTGCGTGCTTGAGAAGGCTTTCTACTGCATTGCCTCTCCTTCTGTGTCACACTGTGACTGTAACAGTGAGGCCTAAATGAGATTGCTACTGCGGTGTTCCTGCCCACCGTACTCTTTATTCTTTCACCACATCTGTAATGGGCAAGCTCATGGCAGTGGTGGGCTCATGTGTAATTGGTCAGCTAACCACAGATTAACAAGGAGCTAATCTGGAGAGAGACCAGGAGCTGGACAAAACTGCATTAGAATAATAAGAAAATGAAGGAGGAAGAAAATCAATGTGTTTTGGGTTAAGGGGACAGAAGGAAACTGCAATGTAACTCATTTAGTTCAACAAGTACTTAGCCCACACAATGTCCAAAAGAGTTGAGTTAAACCTCTGCTTTGTGAAGCCCAGAGGATGGGAGCCCCACGTGTCCACCTACTAAAAGCTAGGCAACTCCAGGTATGCTGTGATTAGCCTGAGAGTTTCCTAATTGGGCATTTCATTCTCTTTTCTCTCTTGGACTAAAGCACATCTGATGCATGGATTATGAATGAGAAGCACGGAGCTCTAACTGTTGTGGGACCAGTGACACCTGCAGCTAGGAAGTTCTCACCCATTGGTCTTTCTGTATTTTGGACTGAAGGTGATAAGAGTTAGGAAGATCTAGTTTTACATATCACTGAAAGGGAGGCAAGAACAATGGAAGGTGGTAATTTTACTGTGGGAGAGGGCAGATGAGTTAGTGTCCAGTGTTAGTAAAGGTATCAGATTTTTAAGGGTCTCAGCCGGGTCCTTGACTGTATCACACTATAGTGATTGTGGATGCTGAGGGTGTTTTTAGCCTAATCTGGCCAGAGAAAAACTGACGGGATCCACTGAAGTGTAATCAGGCAGGAGGTGCAAAGCAGACGACAGATGCAATCCCATCAGTGGATTGGGCTAGAGTGTTATTATGATAAAGCTCATTCTCTTACTTGTGGGTCGTTAGCAGGGTACTCTCTCAGATAGTCAGCATTGCCAGCCAGTATCTTCCAGTCACCCAGTCCTCTTGCCTTCAACTTGGCTAACTGAGTACATTTATGTTCAATGCAACAAAGTTTTGCCAACCAATCAGATCATTGAAAATCAACTTTGCCTGCATTTATGTTCAATGCAACAAAGTTTTGCCAACCAATCAGATCATTGAAAATCAACTTTGCCTGCCAGGAAGAAATCCAGTTAACAATGCAAAAAAAAACTCAATGAGAAAAGATCCACTGGGGCTAATTGTATCTCAGGCCACTAGAGCAAAAATTAGCAAGCAGTAAAGAGATAGACATGATCCAATCTGTAGCAACCGTTTGAGGAGACACTTGGCCAACCTAGGCCAATGGACCTTTGGCATGGCATCACATCACCATGCTTACTGTTGCTAGGCTGTTGTTATGTTTTTGAATTCTAGACTCAGAGATCCTGTTGCCTGTCAGTATCTCCCAATCCCTTACCCAGCAACCCTCACAAAAATATATATTTGAGTTTGTGTATCTAACAGATCACAATCCTTATGTATCTTCACTGTGCTTACAAAAAGTGTTTCTAATGTTAACATATGTGCAATATGTATGAAATTGTACCACATTTAACATATAATTTTACAATGGATTGTTATATCTATTTTTTTTATTGATCTGAAAAATGAAAACATAGGGCTATGAAACTGATATCGTAAAGAGAGCTTTACGTACCTTACCTGATGTGCTCTCAATTTGTATTAATTCTACAAAGACACTCAAGAGTACTCACCGAGTACTCACTCACCGAGCTGTGAGAAGGGGCTGGAGGACAGACCAGTCCAGCGAGGTTTGGTCTACGTGACCCTGGAGAGAGTGGGACTAAGTCCACTCTCTCTTCTATTGTTACCAGGTCGCATTCGTGCCCAGCCAAGAAGGCAGCAGCTTGGCAGTGGCAAGGACCAATAGACTGCTGCAAAATCCTTAACGTGAAACTTGAAAGGAATAATTCTTGAAAGAAAACATCGACTGAAGACCCGTGGATGAAAGCCGCAAAAACTTATTTGCAAAGACTATATTTGAACTGGGAATCTTAGTTGACCAATGCCATGCTTTGCGCTAATGATTGGCAGAGGTGCCAGTCAGCCTAGATGGTCAATGTCCATCATTCCGCATTAGAAATGCACTCAGTTGCTTCTTGTAGACAGTGCAACACTCCCATAGAGCAGCAAGGACCTCCCCATGTAGACCCAGTCTCCAAGATGTAGTAGGGGCCATTGTGCCACCGAACTTTGTGTTTGAATTTCAGTGCAGTGGGTGTGTTTCTGTTCAAAACTTCTCGAAGTTTCGTTCCTCAGTGAATGGTGTGTGGTTTTAACTGTCTGTGGTTTTGTGACAGCGATGCGTCCTTTTAGTATCCAGAGTTTTAGCTCTTAGCTAAAATGTTTCCCGAGCTCTTTGAGCCATAAGATCGATTCAATGGTTGCAATACAATTTGTCTTCCTGTAAGACTTTCTTTATAATTTGATTAAAATTACCTAAAAATAACACCCCTAGTCAAGTCCCTTTGTTGGAAAAAAGGAACAGAGAGTGCACACTACATGACAGGAATGGGGAGAGCACAGTACATGAAAAAGTATGGAGAGAGCATGGGACATGATACATAAAGGGAGAGAGTTTGGTGCATGACATAAATATGGAGAATTCACAGTACACAAGAGATAAGAAGCAAGCATGATGCACAACAGAAATAGGGAGCGAACACAGGATAAAAATAAGGATAAATATGGCAAATGATAGGAATAGGGAGCGGGTAGTATGTATGCAGAAACGGGGAGGGCATATGATCAGAAAGAAATACAGATTATGTGCAATATCTGCAGAATATGGAGAGAACATAACACATGACAGAAATATGGCAAGAACACGGTACATAGATATATGCAGAATGTAGGATATTGTCAGAAATGGAGTGACAAATATGTTGGTTGAAGGATCAATATTAGCCAGGGCATATTGAAGAACGATGATGTGATTCTGTAGTTAAAATATCACATTGAAGGAGAATTACTCCGGTCTTTGTGTACCAACTTTGTAAGCTCAATCAATAAAATGCTGACAGTGGCTTAAAAATTACAATGTGCAACCCTTTGGTGTCTGCTGAGACTGCATATTGGGAAATGATGCACACCCAGCCAATGGTTCTTTGAAACAGGATGAAGGGCATAAGTCTGACTTTCCACAAAGACTAATACTGGAAATGATAGAACATGAGCCTGTTTGATAACAAGTAGGAACATCAGAGCAATAAGAACAGGAGAAGGCCATCAGATCCTCAAGCCTACTCCGCCATTCAATTAGGTCATGGCTGATCTGTCCTTCAACTCCATTTCCCCACTTTTGCTCTATATCCCTTGATGCCCTTACCTAACAAAAATCTATTAATCTCAGTCCTGCAAGCTCCAATTGTCCCCCAGCATTTACACCCTTTTGAGGGAAAGAGTTCCAAATTTAAACTATCTTTTGTGTGAAAAAGTGCTTGTTAATTTTCTTCCTAACAGGCCTAGCTCTAATTTTAAGGTTATGTCTCCTCGTTCTTGATTTCGCCACCAGATGAAATAGTTTCTCTGTATCCACCCTGTTAAATCCTTTTAACATTTTAAAAATCTTGATCAGATCACCGTTCAATCTCCTATACTTGAGGGTACAAGCCAGCTTTATGCAGCCTGTCCTCAAAATTTAATCCTCAGTATCTCAGTTCCATTCTCATCTAATGTGTACTAGCCATGGAAATATGCTGGAAGCAATTCACAGTCGTCATAAAGGCATCAAATAAAACAAATGTGGCTTTCACTGAACATGGCCTCTCCACATCCACCGTGACTGTCAAAGGTAAGCCCATTTCTGATTGCTTCCTTCTGTTGCTCTCCAGCCACAAATCTCCTTCCCCTTCCCAACCCCACCTACTTCTAGGTCGGTTCCTGGAGAAAAAAAAAGCTCCCTCAAATCACTTACCATTGCACTTTCAAATCCATAACTCTCTAGCCTTTGGCCCTCCATTTGGCATCACATTTCTGCAGCCACTGGTCTGCCAACTTGCACTCTCTCTTCCATTTTTGTTGTCCCTGTCTCCATTTAAAACATTAACTCTCACACTATTCATTCCCATGTTATATGTCTCAACTCCAGTCCCTTAACTCCAAGTAACACAGACTTGACTATTCCAATACTCTTAAGGCAGACCTCCCATCATCCAGCCTGCAAAAACATAAGCTCATGAAAGCCTCTGCTGCCTATATCTTAACTCACACTAAGTCCCATTCACCTGCGCTTGCTGACCTACACTGGCTCTAGGTCTGGCAACACCTGGGGTGGAATTTTATGGCCCCTCCCCAGCGGGGGCAGGGCCATAAAATACTGTGAGCCATTCAACAGTCCATTGACTTTGGCGGTACCATAAACTCACGCCGGCATACAATTCCGCCCCTGTATTTTAAAATCCTCATCCTTGTTTTCAAATCACCCCTCCCTACCTCTGACAACACCTCCAGTCTCACAACCCTCCAAGATCGCTGCATCACTTAAACTCTGGATTATTGTGCACTCCCAATTCCCTTCATTTCACCTATGCCTTCAGCTGTCTAGGCCCAAAAACCTGGAATCCCCTCTCCAAACATCTCCACCTCTCTTTCTATAAGATGCTCCTTAAAAAGACCAAGCTTTTAGCCATCCGTCCTGATGTCTCCTTCTATAGATCTTGGACAAATTTTAATTGATGATGCTCTTGTGAAGTGCTTTACAGCACAGGAGACTATTTGGCCCATCATATCCTTGCCGGTCAACAAAGATCTGACTACACTAATCCCACTTTCCAGCGTTTGGCCCATAGCCCTGGAGGCTACGGCAATACAAGTGAATATCTAAAGACTTCTTAAATGTTATGAAAGTTTCTGACTGAACCACCCTTTCAGGCAGGAAGTTCCAGACTCCCACCATCCTCTGGGCGAAAAGATTTCTCCTCAACTCCCCTCAGCTTTCTACGTCTTACCTTAAATCTATGCCTCCTGGTTATTGACCCCTCTACTAATGGAAAAAGTGCCTTCCCATCCACCCTATCTATGTCCCTCATAATCTTATACGCCTCTATCAGGTCCCCTCTCAACCTTCAATGCTCCAAGGAAAACAATCCCAGCCTATCCAGTCTTTCCTCATAGCTCAGACCCTCCAGCCGAGGCAGCATCCTGGTAAATCTCCTCTGCACCCTCTCCAGTGCAATAATATCCCTCCTATAATGTGGTGATCAGAACTGCACGCAGTACTCCAATTGCAGCCTAACCAGCATTTTATACAGCTCCACCATAACCTCCCCGCTTTTGTATTCTATGACTTGGCTAATAAAGGCAAGTATCCCATATGCCTTTTAAACCACCTTATCCATCTGCCCTACCTTCAGGGATCTGTGGGTATGCATGCCAAGGTCCCTCTGATCTTCAGTACTTTCCAGGGTTCTACCATTCATAGTGTAATCCCTTGCCCTGTTAGCCCTCCCCAAGTGCATTGCCTCACACTTTTCCGCATTGAATTCCATTTGCCACTGCTCTGCCCACCTGGCCAGTCCATTGACATCGCCCTGCAGTTTACAGCTGTCCTCCTCACTATTTATCACTCTACCAATTTTCATGTCATCTGAGAACTTCTTGATCATACCCCCTACATTTAAGTTCAAATCATTTACGTACACCACAAACAGCAAGGGCCCCAGCGCCGAGCCCTGTGGAACTCCAATGGAAACAGACTTCCAGTCACAGAAACATCCCTCTACCATCATGCTCTGCTTCTTGCCTCTCAGTCAATTTTGGATCCAACGTGCCACTTTGCCTTGGATCCCTTGGGCTCTCACTTTAACCAGTCTGCCATGAGGGACCTTATCTAAAACCTTGCTAAAGTCCATGTAGATCACATCAAATGCATTACCCTCATCAACACTCCTAGTTACCTCCTGAAAAAATTTGAACAAATTTGTCAAACACGACCTTCCCTGAACAAATCCATGCTGACTATCCATGATTAATCTGTGTCTCTCTAAGTGAAGATATATTCTGTCCTTCAGAATTCTTTCCAGTAACTTCCCCACCACAGACTAACTGGCCTGTAACTTCCTGGTCTATCCCTTCCTCCCTTTGTTAATACTGGGACAACATTAGCAGCCCTCCAGTCCTCTGGCACCTCATCTTTGGCCAGAGAGGGTTTGAAAATTACTGCCACGGCTCCTGATATCACTTCCCTTGCCTCCATCAACAGCCTGGGATACATCTCACCCAGGCCTGTGGATTTATCCACTTTTAAGGCCGCTAAACCTGCTAGTACCTCCTCTCTCTCTATGTTAATTTCCTCTAATATTTCACAGTCCTCCACCCTGATGTCTATAATTGTGTCATCCTTTTCCATTGTGAAGACCGACGCAAAGTATTCATTGAGGACTGTACCCGCGTCTTCCAGGTCCACACAAAGATTACCCCTATGGTCCCCATTTGGTCCTACTCTTTACATAGTTATTCTCTTGCTCTTTATATATTTAAAAAACCCCTTTGGGCTTTTCTTTTTTCTACCCACCAATGCTTTCTCATGCACTCTCATAGCTTTCCTAATTTCCTTTTTAAGTTCCCCTCTGCACTTTTCATACTCCTCTAGGGACTCTGCCTTATTGAGCCCTCGGTATCTGCCATAAGCTTCTCTTTTTTCTCAATCCGAACCTTTATGTCTCTTGACATCCAGGATTCTCTGGACTTGGTCCCCCCTTTGTGTTTACCCTGTACTCTAGCTATCTCCTCCTTGAATGCCTCCCACTCCTCTGATGCAGTTTTATCTGCAAATAGCTACTCCCGGTCCACTTGGGCCAAATCGTATCTCATCTTAGTAAAATTAGCCTATCCCCAGTTTAGAACTTTGGTTCATGGCCCAACCTTATCCTTTTCCATAACTTTCCCAAATCTAACTGAGTTATGGTCACTATCTCTAAAACGCTCCCTTACTGACACGTCTTCCAACTGCCAAGGCTCATTTCCGAATATTCGGTCCAGAACTGCCCCTCCCTTGCTGGGCTTTCTACGTACTGGCTAAAAAAGTTCTCCTGGATGCAACTTAAGAATTTTGCTCCCTCCCTGCCTTACACACTAAAACTATCACAGTTAATATTTGGGTAGTTATAATCCACTACAATACTGCCTTATTATTCTTACACTTCTCTGAAATTTGATTACATATTTGATCCTCTATCTCTCCCTGACTGTTTGTGGGCCTATAATACACACCCAACAGCGTGTTTGCCTCTTTTGTGTTTTTGAATTCTACCCATATGGCCTCATTTGATGATCCTTCCAAGATATTATCCCTCCTCACTGCAATAATCGATTCCTTGATCAACATTGCGATGCCCCCTCCTCTTCTATCTCCCTCTCTATCTCATCTGAATACCCTATAACGAGGAATGTTGAGCTGCCAATCCTGCCCTTTTAGCCAAGTCTCCGTCATAGCTGATATCATACTCCCACGTGCCTATCTGTACCCTCAGCTCGTCCGCCTTATTCCTCAGGCTTGTTACATTAAAATATATTCCATTTAGCCTTGCTAAACTCACTTCTTTCTTATCTAGCCTACATTTCCTCTGCCTTCCAGACTCACTTACCAACGTTTTAACTTCTAATTCCATCTCAGCTTCTCTCCCCTCTGAACTACTTTTCGGGATCCCATCCTTTAGGATACTGTACTACTTTAAAGGCACTATATAAATGCAGGTTGTTTTTGATTGAAGGATGTGGTTAATGTTCATTGGAATTCTCTGAAACATTGTGAATTAGTGGAGAAGGAAGATTGAAATTGGTTTTGTAGTGGTGGAAAACATTTGTTAAGGTCTTGCACAAAAATAATATCGCAAAGCAGACATTCTCAGGAGAGAAGGAGTAAATGTTATGAATTTAACACGTTATTGCTTTGACAATGAATGAGAGAGTTGTATTTGTATAGCACATTATCAAACCTTGAAGAAACATCACATGACAAAATATTTCATTTTCAATGACTTCCTTTGAAATGCACGCACTCTTATGCAGGAAATCATGACAACAATCTGTACACATAAGATTCCACAAACAACATTGAAACAATCAGTTCTGTTTTTTGTGGGTTGTGGGAGGAGTGTTCCCACATGAGAACTTTGAGTAGACTGTCTGTACTAATCTGACATTGTTAATTAAAATTGCCATTCAGTAGCGCTTCGGAATGTCATTTAGGTTTACTTTGGTGAGGTCAAAGTGCAGTTATTGCAGATTTTTAACCAACACTATCCAGGAGGTTATATATGAAAGGGTTTCCCATAGCTGTAAGATTTTCATCCTCACTACTTTTTTCATGGCTGGGTATTGACTTGCACCTAAGTATTTTACTTCTGTGTTTGGCATTTGCTGAATTTTCACCCACTTTGCTTCTGTGCCAATTTGGATGGCTATTAGGCAGCCTTGACCACCATCTCAAGTTAATATGGACCGCCTTGCCATCCCTGGCATTGAACAGCATTCATCAGGCAGCAGATATGCTCATTTGTGATTATCTACACTCAAATGTGATCATTTAGCCATCATGTGACGTCATCTGTGCTCAAAAGTGATTATTTAGCCATCATTTGACATCCCAATAGCCATCATTAGTCATCAATTGACATCAAAAGAAATCACACAGTGCTCAAACAACATCATTTATGATAATCTAGTATCATTTAATTGCCTTCAAAGTGCTCAGAAGTGTTCAACTGGCATCAAAAGTGATCATAGCGCTTGTTCATGAGGAAAAATTCTAAGTCCTAGTGGTCTTAACAAAATTTGACTACCTTTCAGACATTAATTGACATTAACAATATTGTGCCATGAATTTTTCTAAATCCCAGCTGATGCAGTATGTTATGCATACATTGTGTGCATAAGGATAACATAGAGTCAGTGCACGAATCACTAGTGGGATGTAAATATGCCTCCCTTTTCCCCTGTACCTGTGATTTTAAGAAACTCCTTTCCAATGATCAAAATTTTGGCTCATCCATGCCAATCAGACCTCTCCACACCTGCTAAGGTACCTTGGCCAATCATGGCCAGAATTTTACATTTGGCATGAGGGAGCAGGCCCAACATGCCAGAACTTAAAATGACACGTGATGACGTCGGGCACGCGCCCCAACGTCACCACGCACCATCACAATATTTTGGTAGGCATGCGTGCTATGAGGACGGATGTGTGCCTGCCATTAATTAACAGGCCAGATAAGGCCCTTGAGGCACCAACTGAATTTGATTTTGCGCAGCCCGTATGATTTTCAAGGTGTCGCACAGGTGTATCGGGCAGGCGGATAGGCCACATTTTCAAAAACCTCATCCACGGGCGAGATAAGAGGGGTGAGTGGGCTCGCTAATGCCAGTTGTTAGTACTTTAGATTATAACTTACTGCTGCCTGCTTGTGTGAACAGGACAACTTCATTTCACTTCACAGCTGATTTGACAGAAATATCAGGCTTCAGTTCAGGGCTCTGGAGGAGTCATACCACTTGGGGCCTTCCAGGTACCCTACAGTCTTCCCTTACCCTGGGAATGGGGATTGTGGTCCCCACTGGAGGCACCTCCTCTGAGGTGGAAGAGAGGGCCAGAAGGGGGAGGAGGCCAGGTGTCCCTATTCAGCCTCCAGGGGAGCAACCTTGGGAGGAGAGGCACAGGCACAAGGGACACAGGGCCAACAGGAAGTCCAAGGTGGAAGGGGCTGCAGAAGACGTCACTATCCTGCTGCCAGGGTTTACAGGCCGCGATGCAGCTACCTCAATATGTCTGAGTACAATGCCGAAAGAGGCTCCGCCTCTCAAGGGAGAGCATGACCTCCACCTGTCAGGTGATCAGCCCTGAGATCAGCTCCAACTGTGTGGGTGGGCAGCCCATGCCAGTGGCGCTGAAGGTCACAGTGGCATTCAACTTCTATACCTCTGGTTCTTTCCAGGGGTCAATGGGTGATCTTTGTGGAGTCTCCCAATCACCTGTCCACAGTTGTGTCAAGCTGGTGACAGACGTTCTGTTCAGGCGTGCATTGACTTTTGTTCACTATCGCATGGACGAGGCCAGCCAGGCAGAGTAAGCCAGAGGCTTTGCAGCGATTGCTGGGTTCCCCGGCATCCAGGTGCAATCGACTGCACACGTGGCCATCAAGACGCCAGCAGGTGAGCCGGGTGCCTTCGTCAACAGGAAGGGATTCAACTCCACGAACATGCAGGTAGTGTGTGATCACAGGATGCAGATTCTGCAAGTCTGTGCAAGGTATGCAGGCAGCTCCCATGATGCTTACATCCTGAGACACTCCCAGGTGCCGAGGTTCTTCAGTGCTCCAGCCCAGCTGGATGGATAGCTCCTGGGCGACAAGTGCTATCCCATCAAAAGGTGGCTCATGCGCCCCTCTGCCATCCAAGAACAGAGGCCAAGCAGCGGTACAATAGGAGCCATGGCTCCTCAAGGGCTGTGGTAGAGAGAACCATTGGTCTTCTCAAGAAGCGCTTCCAATGTCTAGACCATTCGGGGGCGCACTGCAATAGCTCCCAGATCGTGTGTCACTGATAGTGGTTGCATGTTGCACTCTCCACAATCTGGCACTGGAAAGGGGGGATGCAGTGGAGGAAGAAGATGTTGACGCAGCTGCTCTGGCAGCAGACGATGAGTCCAGTAGTGAGTCCAAGGATGAGCACGCTCAGGAGAACGCAAAGGGGATAGACGCTGTCTTGGGCAACCTCCAGGGAGGCAGGGACACCTGGGAGGCTTTGATCCAATGGTCCTTCAGCTAGCCTTCCAAAGATGAATCACCACCACATGCCAGGGCTGCAGGCTCCTTACTCGATACCTGGCAGGAACATTTGCTTGGTGAACAACATGCACTATGTGCCATTTCAACAAAGCTCAATGACAAACAAGTCACTCATAACATCATGGGTTACCCTCCACCTGCAGAACTAATGAAGCACCCAGAGGCTTGTTGAACACAAATACATTTACTGGTCTGGTGCCTGGCATATATAAATCAAATTAAATGGAAAGGTGCTCGCCATCACACCTACTTATGAATAAATTAAAAGTGGGGCAAAAAAAACACCAATGATAAGCCCATGTTGTGCCTAAGGTGCTTTACGTCTGTGTTTACGGGTTCTACATCTAGGTGCTCCTCCCTCGCATTAGAGGCAGCCTGCTCACTCTGCTGTCTTGTTGGCCTTGATGACCTTGGCAGGTGTCTTCTGGCCCGTGCAGCCTGTGCTGGTCCCGCCTGGGAGGGAGCAGCCAGTGGCATGCCTGGCATTTCCCCAGTCACCACAGCCTCATCGGATGCCACAGTCACTGGCAGAGAAGTGGAGGAGCTGCTGCCCTCATCCAGAGCACCCTGACAGGAGCCCGCAGAGACGACAAGCAACTCATGTGTCAATATCAGGTCACTTTAGACCTCCCTGCTCACCATTGATGGATGGGCACCCAGCTGGTATGCTGGGTGTCCAATGCATCTCCCACACTGACACTGACCTCCAATGTCGGTGTGAGGGCTTGCAAGTCCGAGTGCATCCCCAGGAATCCCTGATTGAGCTCCTGGAACAGCCCCTCTATGAGACTCGCCACTCTCTCCATGGAGGAGGCAGTCTGCTTGGCCATGAGGGCCATTGCATTGCTCATGCTCCACATGGGCTCCTCCACAATGAAGACCATGGCATGCATTCCCTCGTATCTCCGCCAGATCCTCCCGCACATCCTGCTGGACATCCAGCATCTGCTGGCTCAGGGGTGACTCCAGAGGCACATCATCAGCCACTGACTGAGCATGTTCCTGGTCCCCAGCAGTCCTCCGACTGCCGGTGCCCTGGGAACTCTCTGCCTCCACCTGCACCTCAAGCAAGTGTGAAGTGGTCTCACCGCTGTACACCAAGATAATAGCCAATGAGCTTATGCCCACTGAGGTGCTGGTATCTGCGCTGGTGCCTGCCTGGCTGAGAGCGTGTGATGCTGGTACGTTTACATCCTTTGTGTACTCTGGGGTGAGCAGCAGTCCTTCAGGCTCCTGACCCCGATGATGTTCTGGGGAGCCTGAAAGGAAGAACAAGGACATGTCATTGCTTGAAGTCATTACACTGTTACTGTGCATGCCTGGCACCTGGATCAGGGTGCCCTCGTCTTCCCACTATCAATGGGGGTTCCATGTTCAAGGCTCACATCAATATAGAGACAACAGTGGAATGGTTGCTATGACAGACATTCTGACCTCAGTTCACTGCACTCTTACTTCCCTGTGGTACCCCAACCTCACCATGGCCCGTTGACCTAGGCGCATGGCGCCTCTCCAGCTCCAGTGCTTCCTGCTTGCAACACAGGATTAGAAGGTGGGGCGGTCCTCCACCAGTCCGCAACCTCTTAGCATTATTGTGGGCTGTCTTCTCCTGAAAGGAGAGAGGAGCATTGATTAGTCCATCTTGTACCTGCATTGCCATTCCAGCCTGGCCAATCCCACCTGAGGAATATCGCACAGGGCTCAGCCGATTCACGACCCTGGAGCCGCAAGACACTCATTTCAAGCAGCCAGGGCTCAATCTCTTACCCACATGCTGCCTCATTGACATTTGCCACTCACACTCTGAGAACTCTACAGTCCAGCGGGGAGGTGACTGCTCCTAACTGCTTTGCTAAGTGACCCATGCCAACACAGTACTCACCCTTCCCAGTCGGAGGTCAGTGAAGCGCTTGCGGCACTGCATCCATGTGCGCCTTACCACATCATGGGAGCTGACCCTGGATGACACCTCCTCCCACGCATTTTTGGTGAAGTTGGGTGGGGGGGGTCTCCTCCTCCCATCCCATGGGACAAGGATATCCCGGCATGCTGCCACCTCCCTCAGGAGGGCAGCAAGATACTCATCAGAAAACCCTACTGACCTGCCCTCCTGCCTGCCCTGTTCTGCTACTACATTTTGCATGGCAACAGTACTCCAAGTCAATGGCAGCCTTTGCATGGCTGTCTGCGCCATTTTTGAATAGGCCACCGGGTCACCATTGCATCTGGCGTACATTGAGCTCCCACTCCTGCCCGCCCCTTCACACTGCTGGGCGGACCTTAATTGGCCCACCCATGTAAAATGGCAGTGCGGACCCGATCGGATTTCCGACCATCCCTGCCCGCTCCCGCCAAGCCCACCCAACGCGGGAAAAATTTAGGCCCATGTCTCCAAGTAGCCCACTGGACTCCTGGTAAAGCCATTTCACATCCTCCTTTTCAAAATCCTACAGGCTCCATTGAGTCTAATATATACGTAAGTATAAGCTTTATAGACATAATGAATGTGTATGGAGGAGGCACATATTCAGTTATGGTTTTTTTTTTAATTATTGTGATGGGAAGGATATTGAGTGGGTTAACACCTCCACTGGTAAGTAAAACTATGATATATTGTGAAAGTCATTTTCCAATCCCTGTACATGAGTACATGTACATATAGCTTATTCCATTCCACACAGAGAAAAATGCACCGGAAATAAAGTAGTTAAATAAAATAGTTATGTACTTGGAGTTAATTCACAAGTACACATTTCGTGTTTTTAGTTTTATGTTACAAGCAAATTGGTTCAGCTTTCCAAAAAAATCCCAATAAGTCCTGGAAAGTTCAATCATGGTGGTGGCCAATCAGAGAAAAGTCACCCCTCTAAGTGGGACTGACAGATTCTGTAAGGAACTACTCTTCCAATCACAGTTTGTTTCTCTCCTACACTTGCTGCTAATATCAGCAGCAAATGCAGGGAGGAACAGCCTGTGATTGGAAGAGCAGTGAGCAGTGGGAAGGTGAGTGTTGGCGTTGAGTGAACCCTGAAGCCCAGAGTGGCGTTGCACGAGGCCCAAGGATTGGAGTGGCGGTGGTAAGCAAGGCCCGAGAACCGAAGCAGCAGTGGCGGTGAGTGAGGCCTGATGATCGGAGCGGCATCGGCGAGAGAGGCCCGAGGACCAGAGCAATGGCAAACGAGGCCCACGAGTGACCAACCATCCTGGGTTTCCCGGAACTTGCCATGCTGTCCCGCGTCCCTCATGCGGGCTTCCTGGGACTTCATTTGTCCTGTATTCCTCCAGGCAGAGACTCTTGCTGCTGCACAAGCTCTTTGGTGTCTGTGCATCTGCAGACTAGAACAATCAGCTGCCAGGAGGAGCTGCCAGGACAGGAGAACAAAGCAGGTAGGCGTGTGGAGTTGGTATTTGGGCTGGTCCTGCTGGAGGCTTGAGTTGGGGCAGGGATAAGGTCCAATCAAGGTCCTGGGTCTGGTGGCAGGAAGGCCCGAATCACGGCCAGGGTGGGGAAGGTCCAGTGAACGTCCCTGGTCGGCAGCAGGCAGCTGACAGTAGGCCCAAGTCAGCGGCGAGTGCTGAAGGATAGGGGGAGGACTGCAAGCTCTTCCACATCTAGGAAAGGTGCCAAAATCCAGGTGGGGGAAAGGTGGAGAAGTGGGTGTGGGTTTTTCTCTCATCGGGCGAGCAGGTGCCCGACCCAAACAGGAGTAAAATAATGCGCGATGACATTGGGTGAGCTTCCTGACATCATCATGCACTCTCACAATATTTCACTCAGCTGGCGTGCACGAGAGGCGGCAGCACGCCCACTGACAATTAAGAGGCCTATTAAGACCCTTAATCAATTAATTGACTAGAATTTTTCGCTGCCTGTCCAACCGCTCAGGCAAAAAAGCCAAGCAGCCTTTGCATTTTTTGGCAAAACCTCATCCATAGGCGGGATGAGGTTTCGACCAGTGATTAAATAAAAACTTTTAACACTCATATTTAACATGTCCCTGCTCATGTGACAGAGTGTTCAAAATCTTCAGTTCCCTGAGGCAGTTCTGTGCCTCAGGGAGCTTTTACTGCACGTATCCACGCACATGCCTGAACTTCAGCTCTCGCCTTCCTCCCGCCTCCACCCCGGCAGTGCTGCAGCATGCATTTCACACTGGTTGGGCATTAATTGGCCAGCCTGCGTGAAATCATGGTCAAGGCCCAATCACGGCCGGCAGTCGACTTCACGACCGCTCCCGGGCCCGCCCACCGTGCCTGCCAGTCAAGGGCAAAATTCTGCCCACTGACTCTCCCTGCGGTATGGGTTCCACACACACTGACTCTCAATGGGACACGGTTCCATACACACTGACTTTCACAGGGGTACGTACGGGTTCCACAGGCACCGACTTTCACTGGAGTAAGGGCCCTACATACACAGACCCTCACTGGGGTTCGGTTCACACAGACACTGACTCTGTCTGGGGTATGGGTTCCACAGACATTTACTCTCACTGCGTTAGAAGTCCTACAGGCACTGAGTCTCACTCTGGTACCGGTCCCACACACACACTGATTATCACTAGGGTTCAGCTCCCACAAACACTGACTCTCAATGGGGTATGGCTTCCTCAGGCACTGACTCTCACTTGGGTACAGGTTCCTTAGACACTGATTCTTTGTGGGGAATGGTTTCCACATGCACTGACGTTCAATGGGGTTGGGCTCCCACAAACACTGACTTTCGCTGGGGTACAGGTTCTGCAGACACTGACTATCACTGGGATACATTTCCACAGGCACTGACTCTCACTGAGGTACAGGTTCCAACAATACTGTCTCTCAGAGGGTTTCACAGGCACAGGGCGGAATCGTCCCAGATTTCCACAAAGTGCAGTAGCGGGTGGGAAAGACAATGTGGTATGTTCAACACAGAAGGGGAGGGGTGGTGCACTTCATGGGAGTCCCATCAGTGGTGATGGCCAGCCATTTTCAGAGGTCCCATCATTAAGAGGGTGGATCTCATTTCAGGTACAGAAGCTTGCCTTGCTATCCACATTTTTTCCTCAGCATTAATGAGGCTTCTGGGCATTTTTTTCCCTTTCATGGAATGTGGGTATCACTGACATTTAACATTTGTGGCCCATCCCTGATTGCCTTGCTAGGCCTTTTCAATGGGCAGTTAAGAATCAACCACGTTGCTGTGGGTCTGGAGTCACAGGTAGATAAGACTAGGTAAGGATGGCAGAATTTCTTCCTCAAAGGACATTAGTGAACCAGATGGGTTTATATGATAATAAGTAAAAGTTTTCTGGTCCTCATTACTGAGACTAGCTTTCAATTCCAGATTTATTAATTGATTGAATTTAAATTCCACTAGTTGCCATGATGGAATTTGAACCCATGTCTACAGAGTATTGACCTCAGCCTCTGGAATATTCATGTGCATTGACATTATCACTATGCCACTGTTTCCCCTTCTGCTAAAGTGGGCCTTGTTGTGGCTCCCCTTCTGTTCTTCAGATGGAACTATAATGATTTTTTGTGTTTTCCATCTTTTTCACTCTGGATATTTTTGTTTCAGTGTTTTTAGACCATTTTGATAGGTGAGTCTGAGCTCCCTACAATAGGCGAGACAAGTCTGGTTGGATGTATTCCTGGAGGTTGCATCACGTGACCTCCTACCTCCAACTGCCTGTGCCCCCAATCGGTCACTTGACATGCCCATTCCCAGTGCACAGACCTTGCACAGCCAATCAGAAAGCAAAAAGATTCTTTGTCAAGAGGTTGGATGATTTTTGACAATTAATCAAGCAGTCTTTCTTCCCATCTCCAATATTTTTTAAACCAATGGAGAAAAATGTTCAAAGAAAATGAAGAAAAAAACAATTTATTTCTAATGCTCCAATCATAGTTGCTCAGGATTCCTTGCAGCGAAGTTCTGGGGATTAATCTTAGCGACCACGCTAATTCTAAGGCCTTGAGTATATCAATCATTGTCCTGATATCTAAGTAAACTTTCAACATATGTCCAAGATAACAAAGAGAAAACTTTCCTTTATATTTCTTTACTGCTAGAACTATCCTGAGTCCCCAAAGGATTTGTCTCACCTCTGAGTGCATACTAATGACAGTATGTACTCTGGGTGGGGGACTTCAATGTCCATCCCCAAGAGTGGATCAGTAGCACCACTACTGAACGAGCTAGCCAAGTCCTAAATGACATTGCTGCTAGACTGGGTCTGCGGGAGGGGGTGAGGGAACCAACAAGAGGGAAAAATATACTTGACCTCATCCTCACCAACCTGCCTGCCACAGATGCATCTGTCCATGACAGAATCAGTAGGAGTGACCACCGCACAGTCATTGTGGAGGTGAAGTCCCGCCTTCACATTGAGGATACCCTCCTTTGTGTTGTGTGGCACTAGCTCTGAGCTAAATGGGATAGATTTTGAACAGATCTAGCAACTCAAGACTGGGCATCCAAGAGGTGCTGTGGGCTATCAGCAGCAACAGAATTGTACTTGAACACAATCTGTAACCTCCTGGCCCGGCATATCCCCCATTCCACCATACCATCAAGCCAGGAGATCAACCCTGGTTCAATGAAGAGTGCAGGGGGGCATGCCAGGAGCAGCACCAGGCACACCTAAAAATGAGGTGTCAACCTGCTGAAGCTGTAACACAGGACTACCTGTGTGCCAAGCAGCATAAGCAGCAAGTGATAGATAGAGCTAAGTGATCCCACAACCAGTGGAACAGATCTAAGCTCTGCAGTCCTGCCACATCCAGTCGTGAATGGTGCTGGACAATTAAACAACTCACTGGAGGAGTTGTTTAATATCCCCATATTCAATGATGGAGGAGCCCAGCACAGCAGTGCAAAAGATTAGGCTGAAGCACTCGCAACAATCTTCAGCCAGAAGTGCCGAGTGGATGATCCATCGCGGCCTCCTCCGGAGAGCAAAAGCTATAGGCCCTGACAATATTCCGGCAATAGTACTGAAGACCTGTGCTCCAGAACTTGCCGCACCCCTAGCCAAGCTGTTCCAGCACAGCTACAACACTGGCATCTACCCGACTATGTGGAAAATTGCCCAGCTATGTCCCGTACACAAAAAGCAGGACAAATCCAAACCAGTCAATTACTGCCTACTCTCGATCATTAATAAAGTAATGGAAGGGGTCACCAACAGTGCTATCAAGTGGCACTTGCTTAGCAATAACCTTCTCACTGATGCCCAGTTCGGGTTCCGCCAGGACCACTCAGCTCCTGACCTCATTACAGCCTTGGTTCAAACATGGACAAAAGAGCTGAACTCCCGAGGTGAGGTGAGAGTTACTGCCCTTGACATCAAGGCAGCATTTGACCGAGCGTGGCATCAAGGAGCCCTAGTAAAACTGAAGTCAATGGGAATTAGAGGGAAAACTCTCTGCTGGTTGGGGTCATACCTAGCACAAAGGAAGGTGGTTGTGGTTGTGGGAGATCAGTCATCTCAGCTCCAGGACATCACTGCAGGAGTTCCTCAGGGTAGTGTCTTAGGCCCAACCATCTTCAGTTGCTTCATCATTGACCCTCCTTCCATCATAAGGTCAGAAATGGGCATGTTCGCTGATGATTGCACAATGTTCAGCACCATTCGCAACACCTCAGATGCTGAAGCAGTCCACGTCCAAATGCAGCAAGACCTGGACAATATCCAGTCTTGGGCCAACAAGCGGCAAGTAACATGCATGCCACACAAGTGTCAGGCAATAACCATCTCCATGAAGAGAGAATCCAACCATTGCCCCTTGATGTTCAATGGCATTACCATCACTGAATCCCCCACTATGGGGGTTACCATCATTACCACCAAAGTGAACTGGGCTAGCCATATAAATACCGTGGCTACAAGAGCAGGTCAGAGGCTAGGAATCGTGCAACGAGTAACTCACCTCCTCACCCCTCCAAAGCCTGTCCACCATCTACAAGGCACAAGTCAGGAGTGTGATGGAATACTCCCCACTTGCCTGGATGAGTGCCGCTCCCACAACACTGAAGAGGTTGGACACCATCCAGGAAAAAGCAGTCCACTTGATTGGCACCACATCCACAAACTTTCACTCCCTCCACTACGGTAGCAGTGCGCACCATCTACAAGATGCACTGCAGGAATTCACCAAGGCTCCTTAGGCAGCACCTTCCAAACCCACGACCACTACCACCTAGAAGGACAAGGGCAGCGCACAGATGGGAACAACGCCACCAAGAGGTTCCCCTCCAAGTCACTCACCATCCTGACTTGGAAATATATTGCCATTCCTTCACTGTCGCTGGGTCAAAATCCTGGAACTCCCTTCCTAACAGCACTGTGGGTGTACCTACATCACATGGACTGCAGCAGCTCAAGAAGGCAGCTCACCACCACCTTCTCAAGGGCAACTAGAGATGGGTAATAAATGCTGAATGAATGAATAAAAAAGGTGGGTAATTAGCCATAGTCCATGAGGAACTGCAACTACGTCTGGATATGTACCAAGGGCATCACTCTGCATTGAGCATGAGGCAGGCAAGGAAGCAGGTCCCAAATCTACTTCAGCTAGACTGGGAATTGAACCCACACTGCTGCCCTTATTCTGAATCTGGTAGCCAGCTGAGCTAGCCTGTCCCACGATAACAGTAGTACAAAAGCAAAATAATGCAAATACTCGAACTTTGAAATAAACACACAAGATGCTGGAAATACTTAGCAGATCTAGAGAGAGAAACTGAGTCAATGGGCTGAATTTTGCAGCTCGGTCCAAGATCCCACCATTAGGGCTGGAGGCAGGAGCCTTTGCAGCTTGGGTGGGGATCAGTTGGCCACAAGCGATTTTCTAGCAGATGGAAATTAAAAATTGGCAGATGCAGGGACCGAACACTAAGGGAGCGAAAGTGGGAAAGAGGTGGTGGAGTTCATGCCGGGGAAGGCGCTGTTGCCATACTGTTGTCAATACTCAATAAAAGGTGCTGTTGTCAATACTCAGTAAAAATCCTTTTCCCCAGGGATTGGGGGAAGAAACCTGCGACTGACCAAGCAAGCCAGGGCAGAGAATGTAGAGGAGGTCAGCAGCCGTGGGGTCACCCCCTGAACCTAGTTCCAGTGCCCCAGATGTGTTAATTACCTTATCTGTTCTGCCAAAGTGAGGATTCCAAACCTGTTTTCCTTTTGGGGCTTGTATGTGGCAAGGCAATAGGATGAATTTGAGGGGGAGTAACCACTCAGTCAGTAGCAGGGATCAGACAGCAGCATATCTTGTCAGAGACATGGCTGCATCTCAGTGAGAGGTGCCAGTTTGTGCCTGCTGACTCCATCAAAGTCCCTAAAGAGTGGCTGCATGGAGGAGACATTCATGCGCACCCATCATAACCATTGGACTACCACCAGCATAATTGTTGTGCTTAGCTTCATGGGCCGACTAACAGTCTTCGTCTTTGCAGTTGCAGAAGAAGGCAGCCATATCCTTAAGGAACGGGCCAAGATTGGCAGAGGGGTTCCATATCTGGCCATCCTAACCCACATAGAGGAGGACGCATTGGAACTGACAGGACACCATGGCGTCCGGTCCACCATTGATGGTGAGACTGGAGTGGAGACCCAATAGAGTGAGCAGTCAAGTACAGAGGCATGGTGCTCATGTGTCCACCAATGGACTCATGGAGCTCCACATTAAGAGTCGTTGGAAGGACATAATGGGAAGCACATAAAGAATTAAAAATGCACAGTACTCCTGAGGCTGACCCACTAGGCACCAGGAACAGTTGTGCATGCGCACTTGGAATGCAATGAATCCATTAATGCATGCGTGATTGCTCACATCAGCGATCCAGTGCCAGGATGGGTTTGCGCATGCACTAAGTGACATTACTCAATCTCTGCAGCTTGGTGAGCCATCCTGTCTGCCACTGGCTTGCTCCCTCTGCCACCACTTGCACGTTCCAGCCCCACCCCCCTCCAACTCGAGCATGACTCTTCTTCCTTTCCAATAGCAAGTAAAACTCTTATGTCCAAACACAGTATCTTTCTTCCCTTTGTTTCATTTGGTTGATTGAAAACTTTGTCTCCTTGAGCAATTTCATTATTCCACCATAAGAACTTCAGGTTGTTGGAAAAACTAAAAGGATTTCCAACTTCACTAACCATTAACTCCAGCTTTAAGAACTTGAAATAAGGCTAGTTATTGTATACAGCATGATCACATAGTTTTAAGTCAATAATTCCTCCACTTCTATATATCTGCACCATCTTTGAAGCCATCTCACGAAGCGTACCCTCTGCTGTTACAGCATCAGAAAACTCTGCCTTAAAAATATTCTGACGTGCTTCCTTGCCTAAGTAAAAGGCCTCTACTGGCTAGAGTTGCTCTGAGAGTGTGCTTTCACCGCTTTGATGATTTCTAACACTTTGGAGGCAATTTCTGCTAACTTAGAGTTTTTTGATCTTGATCTGCACTGCCCTGTTGTCAACCTTCTTGGCAACATGGGAGCTGCTACTGCAGCTCTACCTTGGACTTAGATGAGGAACAAAAGGAGCAGCACCAGCAATGCCAGCAGAACAGGAGCAGCATCTGCCTTCTCAATCAACCACCTTCTCCATAGAGCTTCAGCTCACAGGCAGTGATACCCCCAAGACAGGGGATACAGGCAGAGGATTAGCTTCCTGGACATGACTAAGTGATAGTGCCTTAGAGAGCTCAGACTTTCCCATCAGGTAGTTATTGATAATTGCAGCCTCCTGGAAGGATTTCTCCTGCCAAATGGACCAGGTGGGCACATGTTACCAGTGGGGGCCAAGATCACATTAGCCATGAATTTATTCACCTCTGGCTCAATCCAGAGATCTGATGATGACATCTGTGGAATCTCACAATCTGCTGTCCACAACTGCATCTCCCAAGTGGCCGTTACCATATTTGCCAGGGCTGTTACTTTCATCGACTTCGCTGCTGATGACACCAGTCAGAATAATAGGCTCCTCAGATTTGCTGCTTAGGCTGGATTCCCACAGGCCTGGGACTGCACACATGTGGAAATCAAGATGCCCTCAGATCAGCAGGAACATTAATCAATCCAAAGGGATTCCACTCCATCCTTAATCAGCTGGTATGTAACCACTGAAAGATTATGCTTCAGTGTGCAAGCTACTCAGGATGCTGCAATGATGTCTTCATCCTGCCCGTCAAACCTCCCTGAGATACTTACACCTCGAAGCTGTGTTTGCAGATGGCTTCTTGGGAATAAGGACTAGCCTTTAAGGACTTGGCAGATGGTGTCCATCAGGAGTCCTGTCACTGAAGACCAGGAAAGGTACAACAGAAGCCAGATGAGCACAAGGGTTGGAATTGAACAAGCAACCGTGTAGCTGAAGATGCAATTGAGGTGCCTGAGCAGATCTGGTGGTGTCCTTCAGTATGAACCTGCAAAATTTTCCTGAATGGTCAATGTGTGCTGTGCCTTGTATAACATTTCATAGCAGCAAGAGCTGAGACTGCAGGAGGAGGAAGGTGAGGATCCATTCTGCATCTTCAGAGGAAGAAAAGGAAAAGCAACAGCAGGAGTAGCATGAGGAGTATGACTTGGGCCAGGATACCTGTAGCTGTTCATTAACTGACAAAGATGCACCGACAGTCTGATTCAGGCATACTTCAACTAATCTGAGGCAGTGCAGCCATCTGGGACACCGATGCTGAACCCACACGGTTCCACACCACAGCCCAAGCCCCAGCACGAATCAGTTCCACCAATTTATCACTCTCACAGAACCCATTTCTCATTTTTAATTATTGTCATAACATTCTTCACAAAGCAGAAGGCAACTTGGCAGATGGCAGACAAAAATTCAGAGGAAGGATAGTGGACCTTTGAAATAAATTGCATAGCTCATGCATATGAATCAGAGAAATGAATTAAGCACCCAGGTGAACACAAGAACACAAGGATTAGGAGCAGGAGTAGGCCATTTGACCCCTCGAGCCTGCTCCACCATTCGATAAGATCATGGCTCATCTGATTGTGGCCTCAATTCCCCATAACCTTTGACTCTCTTGTTGATCAAAAATAGAACTATCTCAGCCTTGCATATAATCAATGACCCAG
Source organism: Carcharodon carcharias (assembly GCF_017639515.1). Lineage (NCBI taxonomy): Eukaryota > Metazoa > Chordata > Chondrichthyes > Lamniformes > Lamnidae > Carcharodon > Carcharodon carcharias. The sequence goes on from NC_054488.1 coordinate 22,221,467, forward strand.
CCTTCACTGCTCCCAGGGGAACAGTAACAACACTCTGAGAGAAAAAAAGTCCTTATCTTTGTCTTAAATGGGAGACCCCAAATTTTTAAACTGTGTCCCCAAGCTCTATACTTCCCCATAGTGGAAACAACCTCTCAGCATCCACCGGTCAAGTCCCCTCAGGATTGTAAATATTTCAATAAGATCACCTCTCATTCTTCTAAACTCCAATGAGTAGAGGCCCAACTTGCTCAACCTTTCCTCATAAACTAAGCCCTTCATCCCAGGAATCAGTCGAGTGAACATTCTCTGTACTGCTCCTAATGCAATGATATCCTCTCTTAAGAAAGGAGGCTAAAACTGTACACAGTACTCCAGGCACAGTCTAAGGCCTTGTACAGCTGTAGCAACACTTCCCTATTTTTATTCTCGATTCCTCTTGTAATTCATTCCATTTGCCTTCCTTCCTTGTGAATATCCTTGTGCAACTACAATTTTTTTCAACAGAACTCGAGGCAGATCCCTGATCTGAATGCTCACATGGTCTTGGCAGAAGTTCTCTGGCTTTTGGAGCCCTTGAGGTCCCCACCAATGACTGCCCCACTTGTACCTGTGCAGGGACAAAATTCACCCACTGTGACAGGCCATAGCATATGGGGCTATGATTGCATGGTTGGGAGGCAAGGGATCACAAACTAAAGTGCTTTGAGCAGAACTCCCAATTCCATGCTATCTTTCTTTATCCTCCCTCACCTAGTCCATCCACACTTCCCTGGAGAGCATTTTGCTGCACTTCAGTGAGGGGCTGAATGAAGGTGAGGGTTTTTCTCAATTCTCACAAGGCTGGCTGCCTGAGCGCACAGGCCATTGGTGAGGGCATGCAAGCACTTGGTGGATTGCTGCATCCGATGTTCCATGCAGATGGCCATCAATGTGAAGGCCTGAGACATCATGGCACTCATGGTGGAAATGAACTCCTCCAATCCCTCCCCAGTTGTGCGCAGTGCAGCTGGAAATGTTGATAGAAACTCACACATTTTCTGCTGCTGCTCCAGAATAGCCCTTTTTGCTGATGGCTCCCGAGGCCCAGATTCCTCCTGCGTCCAGCTGAGTAGACCTTGGGAGATTCTGCAACCTCCAACAGGGTTTCTCCACCAGTGTTTTTGACTGCAATAGTGCCTCCTGCTTACTTGTTTTATGAGTCGCACCACGTGACAACCTGTCTTGATAAACCCAACAAGGAGTGTGCATCTAAGCTGGTGGAGGATGCACTTGGTTTATGTGATGGTGCTTCCTCAGAATGAATGACCTCTTCTGAGGACTCATCATCCTCCTCTGGCACTAGCTCCTTTGGAATGCTTGCAGGATTTTTGGGAGATGAAAGACATGAACTAATACTGACAAGAGTTCTAAGTAATCATTGTGCAGATCATTATATTTCAGTGGCTGCTGACATCAAGTCAACATGAATGAGTGTTGTCTATCATGTGGTCTTGTTATATTCAATTCTGTCACTGGGTAATAGGAAACTCTCCATCTCTCCATTGCCACTGGCCAGGCATTTTGACACCTGGCTTAACCACTCTGCTGCACCTATCGAGCTGGAGATGACTGAAGGGCCACCCGCAATTCTCTGCCTCTTCCTGGTGTTCCGTGCTCTCTTTTCCAACAAGGAGAGAAAGAAGAGACCACTGAGTGAGAAGTAGGATGTTTTGAGAGGATGGAAGACCAACATTTGTGGAGATCATTTTTGGTGCAGCATTGAAATAAAATGAGAGTCATCGACCATGGTGGCTGGTCAGGTGGGGATGTGAGGAGGTGCCTTGATAGAGGAGGATGAGTACACTTACAAGGTGTGTTATATGAAAAGTGATGTTCAGAAGAAGGCTGGAGAAGACAGATCAAGGGGCTTAGTACTTAAATGTGCCATGTTACTTACCTTTCTAGCCCTGATCAGGTCACTGAAACTCCTGCGGCATTGTATCCAAGACAGAGGCAACACCTTCCTGCTGCTGACCTCCTTGGCCAATTCCAGCTACGCCTGCTTGTTTTCTGCCTTCTTTCTCCTGCTGACAGAGAGCAGCATGTCCCTCGAAGCCCTTATAAACACCCAGCATCACATCCAGGGAAACATTGGAGAAGTGTGGTACTGCCTTGCCACATTAAGCCTCCATCTATTCAGATTCTGGCTCTGTCAAAACACATCCACAATGCTTCCATTCTGACCCTCGCTGGAATCCTTTAAATATTGGAACTGAAACAGACTGATAGAGATCGTCATTGGTTGGGAAATCTGGAAATCAGATGCAAATGCAGTGACTGGTTTAAAAAGCCCACTGACAAACACGTTACTGAAACTTAAGGATTCCCCACACATTGTGAGCAGGTCTGAAAGTTAAAATTCAGCTCAATGTTTCAGGTTGATGTCCTTTCATCATAACTGGAAAAGGTTAAAGACGCATCAGATTTTAATCATGTACAGAGGTGGAGAAAGAAGGGAGAGAGGCAAGAACGAAAGGGGGTGACTATGACAGTGGAAAGCAGGAGTGAAGTATGTTATTTAGTCAGGCTAGGCTGTCCTCTCAGCTGAATGCAAAAAGTGCCACAGCATTATTTCTAAGAAGAGCATGGACATTCTCCCCAGTGTCCCAATGAATCTAGATTTATCTCCCAACTAATATTATGAAAACAGATAATCTGGTCATTATCATATTTCTGTTTGTGAACAACATGCTCTTCTTCATATAGTATCATGGGATCAGATGGAGACTTGGTTTAACATATAATTAAACTAATAAGTGAGGGGAGAGGAGGGTAATTTAGAAGTCTAAAGAGAAAAGTGCGAGAGAAAGTGCTTTGGGTAAATGAAGCAGACTATGCTTGGAAGAGACAGGGTCAAACAAAGGCAATTAGTGACTAGGGTGGCATCACAGAAAAATAGTAACAAGTCAAAATTAAAGGTGATAAATCTGAATGAACATAACATAAGAAATAGGAGCAAGAGTAGACCACATGGCACATCGAGCCTGCTCCATCATTTAATACGATCATGGCCAATCTTGGGTTTCAACTCCATTTTCCCGTGCACTTCCCATATCCCTTAATTCCGTGAGACACTAAAAATCTGTCTATCCCAGCCTTAAATGTATTCAAAGATGGAGCATCCACAACCCTCTGGGGTAGAGAATTCCAAAGATTTACAGCCCTTTGAATGAAGAAATGTCTCCTCATTGGCTCCTTATCCTGAGACGGTGCCCTTGTATTTTAGATTCCCTGACCACTGGAAACAATATCTCAGTATTTACCCTATCAAGCTCCTGCATAAATTTGTAGGAGATTGCCTCTCATTCTTCTAAGCTCCAGAGACTATAAGCCCAATTTACCCAGCCTTTCATCATAGGTCAACTCTTCATCCCAGGGACCAATTTAGGGAAACTTTGTTGTACCGCCTCCAATGCAACTATGTCCTTGCTTAAATGTGAAGACCAAAACTGCACACAGTGCTCCAAATGTGGTCTCACCAAAACCCTGTACAACTGTAGCAAGACTTCTTTATTCTCTGAAGAAGAGTCATACGGACTCTAAACGTTAACTCTGTTTCTCCTTCACAGATGCTGCCAGGCCTGCTGAGTTTTTCCAGCATTTTCTGTTTTTATTTCACATTTCCAGCATCTGCAGTATTTTGCTTTATTCTTTATTCTGGTACTCCAATCCCCTTGCAATAAAGGCCAATGTGCTATTTGCCTTCCTAACTGCTTGCTGTACCTGCATGCTAACTTATTGCGTTCCTTGTACCAGCACACCCAAGTCTCTTTGAACATCAACACTTACAAGTTTCTCACCTTTTGAAAAATATTCAGCTTTTTTATTCTTAAGACCGTTAGTGAATAACTTCACATTTCGCTATATTTTGTTCCATCTGCCATCTTGTTGCCCATTCACCTAATCTGTCTATACCTCTTTGCAGCCTCATTGTGTTTTCCCCACAGCCTAGCTTTCCACCTGGTTTGGTATCATCAGCAAATGTAGATATATTACTCCCTGTCTCCTCATCTAAGTCATTAATATAGATTGTAAATAGCCAAGGCCCCAGCACTGATCCTTGCAGCACTCCACTATTAACGGCCTGTCAACTTGAAAAAGCCCTGTTTTTGCCCACTCTATTTTCTACCTGTTAACTAATCCTCTATCCATGCTAATATATTACCCCCAACTCCATGAGCCCTTATTTAGCCTGTTAAACTTTTGTGTGCATCTTATCAAATGCTTTTTGGAAATCCAGATATACTAGATCTCCAGGTTTGCCTTTATCTATCCTCCCAGTTACATTCTCAAAATCTCTCATGCACAAAGCATTCATAACAAGATAGATGAATTAATGGCACAAATAGGGGTAAATGTGTTTGATCTAAAAGCATTATAGAGATATGGTTGCAGGGTGATCAAGGTTGGGTACTTAACATTTGAAAAGCTAGGCAAAATGCAACAGTGGGATGGTATCCCTGACAATATAGGACAAGATAAAGACAATAATGATAAAGGATCTTAGCCCAGAAAATCATTTGTAGAATAAATGAGTGGAGCTAAGAATTAACAAAAGACAAAAAACACTGGTGTGATAGTTTACAGGTCCCCTAATAGTAATCATCGTGGTGACAGAATACAGTTCAAAAAATTAGAGGAGATTGCATCAAGGGTAACTCAATAATTGCAGGGTCTTTAATCTTTATATCGACTGGACAAGCCAATTTGCAAAAGTACCTTTGAGGTTGAGCTCGTGGCCAAAATTTTCCGTTTGGTGGGTGGACGGAGCAGGAGTGGACGCGGGTGGGTGCAGTCCCAATTGGCACTCGCGATCGGGGCCGAGCCACCATTTTGCATCAGCGGGCCAATTAAGGCCCGCCCAGTGCATTTCCGACTCCCGTGGATAGCGGGAGTGTGCAGGCTGCGGTAGGCATGTACAGACCACTGGACCCGACAGTCTGTTTAAAAGAAGGCCTGGCAGCCTTCTGAAGGCTGTTTGCAATGGCCACCTGAAGATCCAACCGCAGGGGGTCTGCTCAGCAGGGCAATCTGGAGGGAAGAGCAGAGGAGCAGGGCAGGCTGCAGGGTCTGCCACAGGAGCAGGGCAGGCTGCAGGGTAGGCCAGCGGGGGGCCAATGTGCCCCTCACTTTTCTGATGATTGCCTTGCTGCCCTTCTTGAGGAGATGGCAGCACAGCAGGAGATGCTGGCTCCCCAGGATGGAAGGAAGAGGCCCCCCTACATGACGAAGCATGCCTGGGAGGAGGTGGCAGAGGTGGTGAGCTTCTGCGATGAGGTGCGGTGCACCGGGATCCAGTGTCGTAAGCGCTTCAACGATTTGTTGTGCTCTGGAAGGATGAGTGCCATATTGATGTTGGGCATTTAATCCAGCAGATAGCCTTAGCCTTTGAGGGACACCCACCCCCCGCAAGTCTTACTGTCGTGACTGCATTGAATCATGTTGGGCATTTGTCATACACAGGGTGGGAAGCAGATAGTGACCATGCTTACATCAGCCTCAGTGGTTCATGAGGAGATGGGTTCTTCTCTGCACCACGTGTTGCTCTTAGTCGCACATGACTAGTCTGGGGGCAACCTGCAGGAGATGCAGCTAGGCGCATACTCAGAACTCCAACAGATGTCCTATTCACAGTGATGAGATTGTGGAAGGGGAGCCTCAAGGTCTCGTGGCCAAGAGCCATCTGCTGCACTCGACGCTACACCTAGTTGCGCCTCCTTGCCATGGCTGTGTGCTTCTTAAAGTGATGGATGCAGGATGTGTCCAAGGTGGTCGTTGGTGGGAGGTTGGGAGCAGTCGTACTATATTTTTGTGACTGATCAGTGTTAGCATGGAGAGGAGGCACTGGAGGCCTGATATGGGTCACTGTGGTTGGGGTGCAGTGTGCGCGTGCAGAGTACATGTGTGATTAGCCGCAATGAATGGTCTTCTTTGTTTTTCAGGAGAAAAGTGTTCACAATGCCTGTGAGCGTTTACGGAGTGGAGGGGGCCAGGCCCAGCTGATGATTTTGAGCCATTTCGAGCAGGAGGCCCTGGAGCTTGAAAGGCACCATGCGCCCAGGTCCACAGGTGTCGGTGAGGCTGGGGTGGAATGGTCAGATATTTGAGGTCCACAGTGACATTCGTGCTGTCTTCCCACCATTCAAAGTACTGATGATTATCTGAATCGTTATTGTAGCAACGTTGTGCTCATTCACAGACTGACAGAGTCAGAGGTGTGGGTCATAGACAAAGGTCCCTCGGCCCTTCGAAGATGTGCATGTCAAGCACCTTCCAGAGTCACCTTATCCCATTTCTGACCACTATCTCCATGGCCTTGTACGCCATGGCATCGCAACTGCACATCCAAATACTTATTACATATTAGGAGGCTTTCTGCATCCACCACCCTTTCAGGCTGTGTCCCCCACATTACTGTGTGCAAAAGTTCCTCATCACCTCATCTGTCAACCTCATGCCCCTTACTTTAAATCAATGCCTCCAGGTTACTTATCTCTCCGCCAAGGGGAAAAGTTTCTTTCTGTCCATTCTTTCTCTGCCCCTCATAATGTTATAAAGCTCAATAATGTAACCCCTCAATCTCCTCTGCTCCAGGGGAAATATCCCCAGTCTGCTATGTCTCCTCATAACTCCAACTCTCCAGCCCAGCATACATCCTGGTCAGCGACCTCTGCACTCTATCCACTCCAATCACATCCCTCCCGTGAAACGCATATCACAATGCACACAGAACTATAGCTGTGGCCTAGGTAGCGTTTTCTGCACTTGCAACATGACCTTCCCGTTCCTATATTCTAGTCCTCGGCTAATAAAGGCTGGTATGGCATTTATCTTCTTAAACACCTTATGTACCTGTACTGCTACCTTAATGGGCCTGTCGATATGCCCAGCAAGGTCCCTCTGATCGTCCTTACTTTCCACAGTCCTACCATTCCTCGTGTTTTCCCATACCTTGTTTCTCCTGTCCAAATGCATCACCTCACACTTATCTACACAACATTCCATTTGGCAATCCTTAGGCCATCTGACCAGTCCGTCTGTATCTGCCTGTAATGTTTGGGTCTCCTCCCAACTATTTGCCACCCCAAATAGGTTCCGGAAGGTTGAGTGCATAATGAGCCAGGGGTAAAGGGATGAAGTGTGTCACTGTGTGGACGCTAACCGATCCACTGTCCTTGTTGTTATTTTCAGCATCATCAGAGCTTGTCAACCAGGATCAATTGCAGATGCCCCCTCTCACACCTGAGGGCCCCTCAAGTGTCACCTGCGTCACACCATTTCTGCGAGGCAGGCACCAGCGCAGATACTAGCACATCGGTGGAAATTGCAACATCAGCTAGTGTCCAGGAGCATAGTGGAGAGAGCACTTCACAATTGCTGGAGGAGCTGGCAGAGACAGAGAGTGGCGATGGCGCCCAGCAGCCAGAGGACTGCAGGGGACTAGGCACATGCCGAGTCGGGGCATGATGTTGTACCTCTGGAGTCGTCCACAATGCAGTGGCTGCAGGGAATGCGGCTGGGTGTCCGGGAGCATCTGGGAGTGTTGCATGAGACAATGCTTCGTTTGGTGTCCATGGTGTCCGGAGCATGAGTGATGCAATAAGCCTCATGGCAGAGTGTCAGCTTCCTCCATGGAGAGAGTGGCAACTCTTGTGGAGAGGGGTTTCCAGGAGAACAAGCAGCTTCTCCTGAACATACGCTCAGACCTGCAAGCCCTCACAGTGCCAGTGGCCACAGCTGGTCATTGCCAATGTGGAAGATGATGTGGGCTTCAAGCTTCCCAGCTCATTGCCCATCCATCGATGGTGAGCACGGACGTCCAGGATGACCTCACGTCGGCGGAGCTGCTGCCTGTCATATCTGCAGGCTCCTCTCATGGCACTCTGGATGAGGGCAACAGCTGCTTTGCCCGTCTCCCAGTGACTGCTTCATCGGGTGAGGCTGCGATGACTGGGGAAATGCCAGCTGTGGACTTGGCAGATCCCTCCCAGGCGGCACCAGCACAAGATCCATGGGCCAGGACGGCCGCCAAGGTCATCGAGGCTAACAGGACAGCAGAGTCAGCACAAAAATAAAAATACCTGAAAAACTCAGCAGGTCTGAGAGCATCTGCGGAGAGGAGCACAGTTAACATTTCGAGTCCGTATGACTCTTCAACAGAACTAAGGAAAAATAGAGGAGGTGAAATATAAGCTGGTTTCATGGGGGGCGGGACAAGTAGAGCTGGATAGAGGGCCAGCGATAGATGGAGATTACCAAAAGATGTCATAGACAAAAGGGCAAGGTGGTGATATTAGCTAAGAAATGTGCTAATAGGTGACATTAAGGGTAGAAAGCAGGACGAGCAAGGTACAGATAACCCTAGTGGGGGTGGGGTGGGAGGAAGGGATCGAAATAGCCTAAAAGGCAGAGATAAAACAATGGATGGAAATACATTTAAAAATAATGGAAATAGGTGGGAAAAGAAAAATCTATATAAATTATTGGAAAAAAAGGGGGATTGGAAAGGGGGTGGGGATGGAGGAGAGAGTTCATGATCCAAAATTGTTGAACTCAATATTCAGTCCGGAAGGCTGTAAAGTGCCTAGTTGGAAGATGAGGTGCTGTTCCTCCAATTTGCGTTGAGCTTCGCTGGATTGAGTTCAACAATTTTAGATCATGAACTCTCTCCTCCATCCCCACCCCCTTTCCAATCCCCCTTTCTTCCAATAATTTATATAGATTTTTCTTTTCCCACCTATTTCCATTATTTTTAAATGTATTTCGATCGATTGTTTTATCTCTACCTTTTAGCTTATTTCGATCCCTCCCCCACGCCCACTAGGGTTATCTGTACCTTGCTCATCCTGCTTTCTACCCTTAATGTCACTTATTAGCACATTTCTTAGCTAATAGCACCACCGTCAACACTTCTTTATCCTTTTGTCTATGACATCTTTTGGCAATCTCCACCTATCGCTGGCCCTCGATCCAGCTCTACTTGTCCCAACCCCCCTTAAACCAGCTTATATTTCACCTCTCTTCTATTTTTCCTTAGCTCTGTTGAAGAGTCATACGGACTCGAAATGTTAACTGTGCTCCTCTCCGCAGATGCTGTCAGACCTGCTGAGTTTTTCCAGGTATTTTTATTTTTGTTTTGGATTTCCAGCATCCGCAGTTTTTTGCTTTTATCATGCAGAGTCAGCAGGCTGTCTCAGAAGCCACTCCAAGCGATGGGGTGGCACCAAGATGTAGCATCTATAAACATAAGCATAAGGCACCTTAGGCACACCACGGGTTTCTCACTGGTGCTTTTGTGTTGGCCCTAGGTTAGGGAATTATTATTTCTTTATGGTTGAAAAACGTTTTGCTTTCATTTTGTTTGACCTTATGATGGAGAAAATTAAAACCAGGTGTGTTACCATAGTTGAGGGTGGCTCCTTTGTGCTGCATTTGTATGTTTTACATAAATATCATGAGTGTTTGAGTAGACATTGAGGTTTGTGTCCAAAGCCCTTATTGCAGCTGATGAAGCGGCAAATGTAGCACGTAAGTGCGGAGTATGGAAGCGCCAGGCAAGGCTGGTCCTCCTGATCCACTTATATGCAGCTAGCTGAAGGTTCATTGGATTAAAATCTCCTGCGCTCCTTGGTGTAGGATTAGCATTTAGACCCTCATCATTCTCCTGTGCTTCCTCAGAATGAGTGCTGGACTCATCATGTGCAGCCGCATCCACTGCGTCAACGTCTTCATTGTCCACTGCATCACCCTTTCCAGCGCAAGATTGTGGAGAGTGCAGCATGCTACCATTATCATCGAGACATGATCTGGAGGTACTGGAGTGCACCCCCGAAACGGTCCAGGCATAGGAAGCGCATCTTGAGAAGACCGATGGTTCTCTCCACCACAGCACTTGTAGAGGCGTGGCTCCTATTGTAGCGCTGCTCAGCTTGTTCTTCGATGGTGGAGAGACATCATGAGCCACATTCCAAGGGGACAGCCCTTGTCACCCAGCAGCCATCCATCCAGCTGAGCCAGAGCACTGAAGAGTGTTTGATGATGTAGGTGTCGTGGGAGCTACCTGGGTACCTTGCACAAACTTGCAGAATCTGCATCGTGATCACACACTATCTGCACATTCAAGGAGTGAAATCTCTTCCAGTTGACGAAGACGCTGGGCTCACCCACCGGTGCCTTAATGGCCACATGTGTGCAGTCGATTGCACCCTGGACGTGGGGAAAGCCAGCAATTGCTGCAAAGCCTCTGGCTCGCTCTGTCTGGCTGGCCTCGTCCCTGCGGTACTGGATGAAAGTCAATACATGCCTGAACAGAGTGTCTGTCACCTGCTTGACACACGTGTGATCAGGGAGACTCCACAAAGATCACCCACCGACCCCTGCGTCCAGGGTGCAATCGACTGCACACGTGGCCATCAAGGCACCGGCGGGTGAACCCAGTGCCTTCGTCAACAGGAAGGGATTTCACTCCTTGAACGTTCAGATAGTATGTGATCACAAGATGCAGATTCTGCAAGTCTGTGCAAGGTACCCAGGTAGCTCCCACAACGCTTACATAGAAGTTAAGGGCAGCCATGTCCTTCAGTGCCACTGGCATGGGGTGCTCACCTACAGTTGGTGCAGATCTCAGGGCCTATCATCTGACAGATGGAAGTCATGCTCTCCCTTGAGAGATGGAGCCTCCTTCGGCACTGCACCTCAGACATATTGAGGTAGCTGCTTCACCGCTTGTATACCCTGGCAGCAGGATAGTGGCGTTTTCTGCAGCCCCTTCTGCCTTGGACTTCCTGTTGCCCTGAGCCCCTGTGCCTGCGCCTCTCCTCCCAAAGGTGGCTTCCCTGCAGGCTGAACGTAGACTCCTGGCCTCCTCCCCCTTCTGGCCCTCCCTTCCTCCTCAGAGGAGGTGCCTACAGTGGAAAGTACTGCTCCCATTCCCAGGCTAAGGGAAGGCTTCCTGTAACCTGCAGGCCCCAAAAATGATCCTTACTGTAGAGTCCTGAACTGAAGGCTATTACTCCTCTCCAAGCAGCTGTGAAGAGTTTTGAAATATTCCTGCTCACACAAGCGTCAGTAACTTTCACAATTAAGTATCCAACAGATACCACTCGCAATCCCACTCAACCCTCTTATCCCACCCGTAGATGAGGTTTATACAAATGTGTCCTACCCACCTGCCCATTACGCCCATGCGACGTTCTGAAGATTGCTCAGGCCCCGAAAAATAGCAGACAATTGCTGCCTAAAGGGCCCTAACTGGCTGATTAATTAACGGCCCGCAATCGGCTGCGCGGCGCCATTTTGCATGGGTGGGCCTTAATTGGCTCACCCAGCATGACATGCACCCGGAAGTGCTGAGTAATCCCTGTGCAGGCGGGGGGAAGGAGGGAGAGTCGGGACCTGCGCTCTATCGCAACCTGAGTTCTGTGCCTCAGGGAAATTACTTTGATAATTATTATTTGAAATAAAGAAAAAAAACATTATTCGGACATGTCCCCTCATGTGACAGTGTCACATGAGCTGGGACATGTCAATGAATTCTAACAAAAATTTTTATTTTATTTATAAAGCCTTCATGAAACCTCATCCCGCCCATAGGTGAGGTTTCATGATAAATGTGGAGGCCGCCTTGGCTCTTCGCCTGCCCGCCAACGTTAAGGTTGGACGGGCAGCTCTGTTAATTCTTTTAGTTGCTATTTAAATGGTCTTAATAGGCCTTTGACAGTTCGGCGGGCACGCAGCCGACTTTGGTGCGTGCCCACCAAACTGAAGATCTGAATGACACATGGTGACGTCGGGATGCATGCCCAACGTCACCACGTGTCATTTTACGCATCGGCAAGTGGGGCCCGTTCCCACATGCCAAACAGAAGATTCAGGCCATTAGGTTTTTGCGGGTGTCACTGGTTGAGCAAATAAGTGGCAATCAATGGATGTGGTATATTGAATTTTCAAAAGGCACCTAATAAGGTGTCATGTAAGATTTTACAAGATTAAGGCTCTTGGGATTGGGGATAATATATTAAATGGACCGAGAATTAGTTAGCGGACAGAAAACAAAGGGTAGGAATAAATGGGTCATTTTCAAGTTGGCAGGACATAACCAGTGGGGTACCATAAGGATTAATGTTTGCAGGCCTCAGCTATTTATAATCTATTTCAATTAATTCTATGAGGGGACTCAGGTTAGCTGATGATACAGAGCTAGGTGGAAAAGTGAATTGTGTGGAGGACACAAAATGGCTGCAAAGATATATAGACATGTTGAATGAATGGGGAACAAGGTGGCGGATGAAATATAATGTGGGAAAATGTGACATATCAAATTTGCTAGGAAGAATAGGACAGCAGAATATTTCTTATTAGGTGAGAGATGAGTTAATGTTGATATTCAGAGGCATTCAGGTACACAAATCACAGAAAATTAACGTGAAGATACAGGAGGCAATCAGGAAAACAAAATAGTATTTTAAAAACAAAAAAACTGTGGATGCTGGAAATCCAAAACAAAAACAAAAACAGAATTACCTGGAAAAACTCAGCAGGTCTGGCAGCATAGGCGGAGAAGAAAAGAGTTGACGTTTCGAGTCCTCGTGACCCTTCGACAGAACTTGAGTTCGAGTCCAAGAAAGAGTTGAAATATAAGCTGGTTTAAGGTGTGACCAAACCAGCTTATATTTCAACTCTTTCTTGGACTCGAACTCAAGTTCTGTCGAAGGGTCATGAGGACTCGAAACGTCAACTCTTTTCTTCTCCGCCGATGCTGCCAGACCTGCTGAGTTTTTCCAGGTAAAATAGTATTTTAGTCTTTCTTGCAATGAGGTTGGAATATAAGAATAAGAAGTGTTTCTGTAATTATGTAGGGATTGGTGAGACTGTACCTGGCATACTGTGTCTAGTTTTGGTCTCCTTACCTAAGGAATGATATACTTTCCTTGATGGGTGTGCAACGAAGGCTCATTAGATTGAATCCTGGAATGAAAGAGTTGTCCTATGAAGAGCAATAGAATGGACCAATATTCTATGGAATTTAGAAGAATGAAAGGTAATCTCAATGAAACGTATAAAATTCTGAGAGGGTTTGGCAGGGTAGATGCTGACAGGCTATTTCCCCAGCTGGAGTGTCTAGATCAAAAGACCTCGGTGGGGAATTTACCATCGGCTAGTGTCCCGGGTCACAGTGGAGAGGGCACTTCACAATCGCTGGAGGTGATAGTAGGGACAGAGAGTGCCGATGGCGCCAGCAGCCGGAGGGCTGCAGGAGTCCGGCACTGATGACGTGCCTCTGGAGTTGTCACCAATGCAGCAGCTGCAGGATAAGTGGCAGAAATCGTGTTTTTATCTGGCAGGGTTGCATGACGGTATGCTTCAGTTGGTCTCTGCGATGGAGGAGTCCAGGCAGAGTGCACATGAAGGCATAACCCTCAGGGCAGAGCTTCACACTTCCTCCACTGAGAGATTGGCGACTCTCATGGAGAGGGGGTTCGATCGGATGGAGAATCTTCTGATTGGGTTACTCCCTGACCTGCAAGCTCTCACAACGATACTGGCCACGTGTGATCATTCCCAATGTGGGAGATGTTGTGGGCACCAAGTGTCAGCGCTCGGTGCCCATGCATCTGCAGTGAGCAGCAAGGTCCAATGGGACCTCACGTTGGCACAGCAGCTGCCTGTCGTCGCTGTGAGCTCCTCTCAGGGCACTCCAGATAAGGGCAGCAGCTCCTCTGCCCCTCTGCCAGTCAGCGTTGTTTCCACTGAGGCTGCGAGAACTGGGGAGGTGCCAGTTCTGGAACTGGCCATTCCCTCCCAGGGGGGACCATCACAGGCTCCACGGGCCACAGGACGCCCGCCAAGGTCATCAACGCCAACAGGACAGCAGAGTCAGCAGGCTGTCTCACAAGCCACTCCGACCGATGGGGCGGCACCTAGACGGAGCACCCGCAAATGAAAGCATAAGGCACGTTAGGCACTCAACGGATATGTCAATGGTGATTTTGTGTTGACCTTAGGATAGGGAAAAATATACTTATGTTTGCAATAGAAACGTTTCTGTTATATGTTGGACATAATAAAGTCCACTTTTCTGACCATGGCTGAGGGTGTTTCCTTTGTGCTGCATTTGTCTTTTTCACAGACATGAGTGTTTGAGTGGACATTGATGTTTCTGTACTAAGTCCTCAGTTGCAGCTAATAAGCTGGAAGATGTAACACCTAAGTGCCATGTGTGGAAGTGCCGGCAAGGCTGGTCCTGCTGATCCATGTGCATGGGGACTAGCTGGAAGGTTCGTTGGATTATATTGTCCCGGGTGTCCCTGCCTCCTTGCTGTAATAGCAGGTCGGCATGCTGCCCCTCATCATCGCCCAGTGCTTCCTCACCCTCTGAGCCACTGTTGGATTCATCATGTGAAGCTTCATCCAGGGGTCAAGGTCTTCATCGTCAACTGCATCCCGCCTTTCCAGTGCAAGGTTGTGCAGAGCGCAGCATGCTACCACTATCACAGTGAAGCAATCTGGGGGGTACTGGAGTGTGCACACTGAGCGGTCCAGGCAACGGAACAGCATTTTGAGAAGACCGATGGCTTTTACCACCACAGCCCTTATGGTGCCATAGCTCCTATTGTACCGCTGCTCAGCTTCTGTTTTTGGATGGCGGAGTGGCATCATGAGCCAACTTCTGAGGGGATAGCCCTTATCACCCAGCAGCCAAACATCCAGCCGAGCCGGTGCACTGAAGAGCCCCGGCACCTGGAAGCGTCTGAGGATGTAGGCGTCGTGGAAGCTGCCTGGGTACCTTACACAAACTTGTAGAATCTGCAACCTGTGATCACACACTATCTGCACGTTCATGGAGTGGAAGCCCTTCCTGTTGAAGAAGGCACCGGGGTCACCTGCTGGAGCCTTGATGGCCACATGTGTACAGTCTATTGCACCCTGGACATGGGGGAGGCCATGAAGCCTCTGGCTCACTGTGCCAGACTTGCCTAGTCGCAGCGGAAGTGGATGAAGGTCAATACCCGTCTGAACAGAGCATCTGTAACTGCTTGACACAGGTGTGGACAGCTGATTGGGAGAACCCACAAAGATCACCCACCGAGCCCTGGAAGGAGCCAGAGGCATAGAAGTGGAGGGCAACTGTGAGCTTCAGAGCCGCTGGCATGGGGTGTCCACCCACACAGATAGGAGATATCTCAGGGCCAATCATCTGACAGATATAGTTGACTGTCTCCCTTGAGAGTCGGAGCCTCCTTCGGCACTGCACCTCAGTCATATTGAGGTAGCTGCTTCGCCGCCTGTATACCCTGGCAGCAGGAGAGTGGCATCTTCTGCAGCCCCTTCCACCTTGGACAACCTCTTGGCCCTGTGCTCCTTGTGCCTGGGCCTGGCCTCCCAAAGGTGGCTCCCCTGGAGGCTGATTGTCCACTCCTGGCCTCCTCCTTATTCTATCCCTCCCTTCCTCCTCAGAGGAGTTGCCTCCAGTGGAGATGTCAGAACCCATGCCTCCAGGCTAAATGGAGGCCTGTGGAAAGCTGCAGGCCCGAGAAAGATTACTGTCTGCAGACTGGTTTCAAAGTACACAAAAAGCTCTTTGAAATCGATGTGAATTGCTAACAATCAGAAAGGCAACTTTAAAAACACTTTCTGCAATTAAAACTATGTGGAAAACATGAACAATCCCTCTGAGTCCACATATCCCACCAGTGCATGTTTTATTAAAAAATCTCCTACCCGCCTGCCCGTTGGGCCTGTACGCCAACCCGAAGTTCGCAAGGGCCCCTCAAAATCCTCGACAATTGGCAAGTTAAGGGCCTTAATGAGGCCTTTAATTAATGGCAGGTGCACATCCTACTGCTGTGCGCGCCTGCCGACCGAAATATCGTGATGTCGCGCGCTGACATCGGGCGCTCATGCAACATTTTATGCACTGACATGCGGGCTCCACCAGCCGCACGTCAGCCATAAAATTCTGCCCTATGATTTTCTGCCTCGGGTAAAATCCTGCCTTTGAGGGTTAAGCACAATCCATTTTTAATCAATTTATTCTAGAGCCTTGTCATTGAAATTAAATCCATTGACTCAGTCTCTTATTTAATCCAAAGAGAGAATTATTTTTCAAAAAAAAAGCAAATGTTTCACATTTTTTTCTCTGGTCACTGGGTTTTTGCTGCTTGTCAAAAATGATATCACCTGGACCCATTGCTATGGCAACGGATCGTTGCGATGCGGATGTTTGACCAAGCAGTAATTCATCAACTTGTCAACAAAACACATTTTTCCCCGCAGTCAAGACTGAAAGAGAATATGGTTCCCTTCAGATCCCTGAGGGGCTGCGGCACACTAATAAACAGGCTCAAGAGATCCTCGGCTGAACACAGGCACAAGGAAAAGGTCGGAGGCTCACACATTCAACACAAAGGAGTTTGCAGATCGCTTTATTCATACGATACACAGAACATGTTAGCCAGAGATACCAATACACAATTATTGAGCTGCCATCTCATCTGAGAGATGTTTTATGGAGGAACTATGTGCAGTGCTCTATAGTTATAAATGGGGCATTTCCTCAGGTTCCAGTACAGGGCATCTTACATAGGGCTTTACAATTGGCATTTAGAAATTCTTTTGCTGCTAGCTTGTTGCCATGAACTGAGGGAAAGGATCAATTCCTCCACCTGAACATATAGGCCCAAATTGCACCTGATATGGGGCTGTGGGCCTTATATTTAAATGGCACCAGCTTCAAATTTTATGCCTCTGAATCTCCAGAGGAATTGGTGCTGGAAAGGTAGACAATTAGAAGAAAAAGGCTGATCATTAGCGAGGGTAAATGCATCAGTGTTGGGGGGGTTTGAGGCCACAATCGGTGGTTTGAATGTGCTCTTTTCAGCTCCATACTCAGTTTAGTTTTTTTTTGCCTACAACAAATTGGCACATAGTACACATCTGGGCCATAAGGAGCGCCACCTTCTCGCTCATCATGCTGAAAGCTCAGGGGTCCAATTAGCAGGTCCAAAACTGGGCCACCAAATTTCTAGGCCTTGATATTACATAGCATTACTTACTCCTTAGCACAGCAGATGCAGATGCTGCTTTCCAACTTCTGAAAAGTTGTATGCCACACCTAAATAATGAAGAAGTCTTGAGTATTATTTACAATTCTAATCTCTATACAAAATGTAGAAAAAGAAAATCTACAGTCACTATTGTAGTATAGGAAACATGGCAGCCAATTTTGTGCACAGCAAGCTCCTGCAAACAAATGACCGTATCGATTATTTTAGTGTTAGTTGAGAGATAAACATTAGTCAGGATACTAGGGACACTCTTCTTCAAATAGTGTCATGGGATCTTTCATGTCCACTGGAGAGGGCAAACAGGGCACTGGTTTAACATCTCATCTTAAAGTCAGCATTTCCAACAGTGCAGCACACCCAGTACTGCATTAGAACCTGCTTAAATCTCTGGAGTGGAACTTGAACCCACAATCTTCTGGCAGAGAGGTGAGAATACACCCACTGAGTCATGGCTGACAACTAAAGAAAATATTTTAAATAGTCTAGAAATTCAGTCCTGTCATTAAAAGTCTCTGAAGTTTTGAGAATGGTGGGCAGGAAGTGTATGCTCATCATGAGCAGGAAGTTTGCTGCCAACCATATTGGTATAGGCAAAAACAACTAGTGTGTAGGGCCAAGACCTGAAACAGGCATTAGACTTTTGCATATTCAAATAGGTGTAACAGCTGTTGTACTCAGGAAAACCAGGCCTACATGAGACCTAACGGTGGGGGGAGGGGCCAATCACCTGCTAAGCCACAACTGACAAGTATGCTTTTAAGATATAAAAACAAAAAAACTGCGGATGCTGGAAATCCAAAACAAAAACAGAATTACCTGGAGAAACTCAGCAGGTCTGGCAGCATCGGCAGAGAAGAAAAGAGTTGACGTTTCGAGTCCTCATGACCCTTCGACAGAACTTGAGTTCGAGTCCAAGAAAGAGTTGAAATATAAGCTGGTTTAAGGTGTGTGTGGGGGGGGGGGGGGGGGGGGGGGGGGGGGGGGGGGGGGGGGGGGGGGGGGGGGGGGGGGGGGGGGGGGGGGGGGGGGGGGGGGGGAGAGAGAGAGAGAGAGAGAGAGAGAGAGAGAGAGAGAGAAGTGGAGGGGGAGTGTGGTTGTAGGGACAAACAAGCAGTGATAGAAGCAGATCATCAAAAGATGTCAACAACAACAGAACAAAAGAACACATAGGTGTTAAAGTTGGTGATATTATCTAAACGAATGTGCTAATTAAGAATGGATGGTAGGGCACTCAAGGTATAGCTCTAGTGGGGGTGGGGAGAGCATAAAAGATTTTAAGATATTTAAAAATAATGGAAATAGGTGGGAAAAGAAAAATCTTTATAATTTATTGGAAAAAAAAGGAAGGGGGAAACAGAAAGGGGCTGGGGATGGGGGAGGGAGCTCACGACCTAAAGTTGTTGAATTCAATATTCAGTCCGGAAGGCTGTAAAGTGCCTAGTCGGAAGATGAGGTGTTGTTCCTCCAGTTTGCGTTGGGCTTCACTGGAACAATGCAGCAAGCCAAGGACAGACATGTGGGCAAGAGAGCAGGGTGGAGTGTTAAAATGGCAAGCGACAGGGAGGTTTGGGTCATTCTTGCGGACAGACCGCAGGTGTTCTGCAAAGCGGTCGCCCAGTTTACGTTTGGTCTCTCCAATGTAGAGGAGACCACATTGGGAGCAACGAATGCAGTAGACTAAGTTGGGGGAAATGCAAGTGAAATGCTGCTTCACTTGAAAGATATATTTACCAAAAAGAGCAGAAGTTCAGTTCCTGCCTACATTGCAGAGCCACGGACTCAAACACCCACCCCACCCCCTGCCCTGTCTCCTCCTAATCACCTCCTCCTCCCCCACCCACCCAATCCTACGCCCCCAAATAGTTCCTTCTTTCCTGATCACTGCGCTACACTCAGTAGTCTTTGCCATGCCCCTACTTCTCTACTCTTCACTGAATTAGTGATGCTCTCAGATGTGAGGTTATTTTCCAATTTTAACATCTATTTCGAAAGAAATTGATTGGACATGAAGGCTAATCTGCAGGACACTTAATAGCAGGGGCCGGAAAGAATGCTGAGAAACATTTGAAGCCATTTGTACTAAGCTGCAATGGTTATTAATCATACATAATGAAATGGAATTGGGAATCAGTATGATTTATAATTCACCCTCAGACCAGCAGCAACCAAATAAATCACAGTAGTCAGTCATGATCTCCCTCAGGTTAATGTCTTGCATGTGTATGTGCTCTGCAAGTATTTATTTTGCAGATTATGCAGAATGAATTTCTCCAGAGTTCCCTTCCTGTGTTTGCATAAGGGGAAATGTGGCTGCATATTTCTGAATGAAATCTTCAGTGGTTTAATTCAGGTGGCTGTACAACGAGAAAGGGTCAGGCAGCCATTTCAGTCAGGTACAGACCAAGCTCTAAACTCAGTCACACGTGCACATCCTTTTTTATATTCATGAGGGGTATGGGCATCGCTGACCATCCCTAATTGCCCTTGAGAACCTGGTGGTGAGCTGCCTTCTTGGACCGCTGCAGTTCTCTCACTCTATTTAATTGTTCTTAACGTAAAGTAAAAGAGCGTGAGGAGAACAGCGGAGACACAGGGTAAAAGATAGCGAGGAGAGCAGTGGAGACACAAGATAAAAGAGCACGAAGACAGGGTAAAAGAGCGCAAGGACAGCGGACCTGCAGAAGGTGGGAGATAAAAACCAGCGGCAGAGAGCCCCTTCAACCTGTTCCTACCTGTCAGAGCCTAATTTTGATGTCACAAGAAAACAGGTAGGTGATTGATGGGTATCTCTTCCGTGTCTCTTTTGATTGGCCAAGTGGTCTAAATCAGGAGACATCATTACAGCTGAAGAGTACAGTTAAGAAATTCAAGTTTAAAATATTTAACACCCAAATTAATTAAATAGAACAGAGATGGCTGTGCAGGCAATGTGTTGCAGCTGTAGTATGTGGGGCCTGGTGGACACTAGTGCGATCTATGGTGACAATATCTGTAGCAAGTGTTGGCTGCTTGAGGAACTTTGGCTCAAAGTTGATGAGCTGGAGTCTGAGCTGCAGACACTGCAACACATCAGGGAGGGGGAGAGTTACCTGGACACTGTGTTTTAGGAGACATCCCTTAGATTAATTACATCAAATTTGGACTGTGGTCAGGGACAGGAGGATGTGACTGCAAGTGAGGTAGGTATGGGGATCCAGAACTTACCTTTGAAAGACCCTCAGCCAGTGCCCTTGTCCAATAGGTATGAGGTTCTTGCTCCCAATGTGGACGAGGGCACAGACTGCAGGGAGGATGAACGAACTGGCCACAGCACCGTGGTGCAGAGCGCCATTCAAGTGGGGGGAGAAAAGAGAAATGTAGTAGTAATAGGGGGTAGCATAGTTAGGGGAATAGATACTGTACTATAGCAAAGACAGAGAGTCCCAAAGGTTATATTGTCTACCTGGTGCCAAGGTTATGGACATCTCTTCTGGGCTGGAGAGGAACTTGGTCTGAGAAGGGAAGGATTCAGTTGTCGTGGTCCACGTAGGTGCCAACAACATAGGTAGGACTGGGAAAAAGGTTCTGCTGAGGGACTATGAGCAACTTGGGGCTAAATTAAAAAGCAGCGCCACAAAGGTAATAATCTCCGGATTACTACTTGAGCCATGTTGAAATTGGTGTAGGGTAAATAAGGTTAGAGAGGTAAATGCATGGCTCAAAGGTTGGTGTGGGAGGAAAGGGTTCCGATTCATGCTGCAAATGGCACGAGTACTGGAGGAGAGAACTGTTCCGTTGGGGTGGGCTTCATTTGAACCATGCTGGGACCAGTGTCCTGGTGCATCGCATAACTAGGGTTGTAGATAGAACTTAACTAATTAGTATGGGGGAGGGTTCAATTGAAGGGAAGTTTAAAAAATCAAGAAGAAACGAGAGAGCAGAAGTGCAACATAGTGAAGAGGTAAATGATAATAAAAGTGTGACAGGAAGGGGCAGAAAATATAAGCAGAAGAAATTAGAACCAGAATGAGTAATTATGGTAAAAAGTCAAAGCTTAAGGCTAATTATCTGACGGCATACAGCATTTGTAACAAGATAAGTTGACAGCACAAATAGAAACAAATGAATATGATTTAATAGCTATTACAGAGATGTGGTTGCAGGGTGACCAAGACTGTGAACTCAATATTCAAGGGTATTCAACATTCCAGAAAAATAGGCAAAAAGGAAAAGGAGGTGGAGTAGCTTTGTTAATAAAGGAAGGTATTAGGGCAGTGGTGAGTAGTGATGTAGGTGCAATAGATCATGATGTGGAATCAGTATGGGTGGAAATAAGGAATAGCAAGAGAAAGAAGTCACAGGTGGGAGTCGTCTATAGGCCCTGAAAAGTTGCTTCACTGAAGGACAAATTATAAATCAGGAAATTATGGAGGCGTGTAATAAGGGTGCTACAATTGTCATGGGTGATTTTAATCTGCATATTGACTACACAAATCAGATTGGCGGGGTAACATGGAAGACAAATTTGTAGAGTGCATCAGGGATTGTTTCTTAGAGCAATACGTTGCAGAGCCTACCTGGGAACCTGCTATTTTAGATTTAGTAATGTGAGGTAGGATTAATAAAAAGATCTCGTAGTTTAGGATCCTCTAGACGCTAGCTATCACAACATGGTAGGATTTCAAATACAGTTTGAGGGCGAGCAACTCAGGTCTCAGACCAGTGTCCTCAACTTAAATAAGGGCAATTACAAAGGTATGAAGAAAGAGTTGTCTAAAGCAGGCTGGGAAAATAGACAAAGGGGAAGGTCAGTGGATGAGCAGTGGCAGACATTTAAGCAGATATTTCACAACGCTCAGCAAAAATTTATCCCGGTCAAAAAGAAGGACTTGATGAGAAGGATGAACCACCCGTGGTTAACAAAGGTGATCAAGGAGCGTATCCAATCAAAAACTAAGGGATACAAAGTGGCAAAATCTAATGGTAGGCCAGAGGATTGGGAAGTTATTAGGAACCAGCAGTGGATGACTAAAAACCTAATAAAGATGGAGAAAATGGATTATGAAAGTAAATTGGCAAGAAATATAAAAACAAACAGCAAGAGCTTCTATGGGTATATAAAAAGAAAGAGAGTGGCTAAAATGAGCGTGGGACCCTTGGAGGATGCAACTGGAGAATTTATAATGGGGAACAGGGAAATGGCAGATAATTTAAAACAATGTTTTGCATCGGTCTTCACGGCGAAGGACACTATAAACATCCCAAAGATATCAGATAAGCAAGCAAGAAATGATCTTGTAACAGTCTCAGTCACGAGGGACAAAGTATTTGACAAACTAGTGGGACTAAAGGAAATAAGTCGCCAGGACCTGATGACCTGCATCCAAAGGTTTTAAAGAAAGCGGCTGCAGGGATAGTGGAGGCGTTGGTCGAAATATTCCAGAACTCACTGGATTCCAGGAGGGTCCCAGCGGATTGGAAAACGGCTAATGTGATGCCCCTGCTCAAGAAAGAGGGAGACAAAAAGCAGGAAACTATAGGCCAGTCAGTCTAACATCTGTTGTTGGGAAAATGCTAGGGTCCATTACTAAGGAAGAAAGCTGGATATTCAGAAAAGCTTAACGTAATCAGAGTCAACATGGTTTTGTGAAAGGGAAATCATATTTGACAAATTTGCTGGTGTTCTTTGAGGATATAACAAGCAGAGTTGATAAAGGGGAACCTTTAGATGTAGTGTATTTGGATTTCCAGAAGGCTTTCAATTAGGTGCCACATAAAAGGTTATTGCACAAGATAGGAGCTCATGGAATTGGGGGCAACGTATTGGCATGGATTGAGGATTGGTTAACATACAGAAGACAGAGAGTCAAGGTTAATGGATCTTTTTTAGGTTGGAAAGACGTAACTAATGGAGTGCCACAAGGATCAGTCCTCGGGCCTCAATTATTTGCTATTTATATTAATGACTTGGAGGAGGGGACAGAGTGTAATGTATCCAAATTTACTGACGATACAAAAATAGGTGGGAAGGCATGTTGTGATGAGGACATAAGGAATCCGCAAAGGGATATAGATAGGTTGAGTGAGTGGGCAAAAACTTGGCAGATGGAGTTTAGTGTAGGAAGATGTGAAGTCATGCACTTTGGTAGGAAAAATCAAAAGGCAGACATTTATTTAAATGGAAAGAGACTCCAAAAAAGTGCAGAACAGAGGGATCTGGGTGTTCTTGTGCATGAAACACAAGAAGTTAGCATGTAGGTGCAGCAAGTAATTAAGAAGGCAAATGGAATTTTGGCCTGTATTGTTAAGCGTTTGTAGTTTAAAAATAGGTAAGTGTTGTTAGAACTGTACAGGGTGTTGGTGAGGCTGCACCTAGAGCACTGTGCACAGTTTTGGTCCCTGTATTTAAGAAAAGATCTGCTGGCATTGGAGGCAGTTCAAAAGAGGTTCACTAGGCTGATTCCTGGGATGAAGGGGTTGATTTATCAAGAACGGCTAAGCAGATTAGGCCTTTATTCATTAGAGTTTAGAAGAATGAGGGGTGATTTTATTGAAATGTACAAGATTCTGAGGGAGCTTGACGGGGTAGATGTTGAGATGATGTTTTCACTAGTGGGGGAATCCCAAACTGGGGGATATAGTTACACAATAAGGGGACACTCATTTAAGATTGAGATGCAAAGGAATTTCTTCTCTCAGAGGGGAGTGAATGTCTGGAATTCTCTACCCCAGAGAGCTGTGGAGGCTAGATCACTGAAATTATTTAAAGAGGAGGTCGATATATTTTGGAAATCGTGGGGATTTGAGGGCTATGAGGAGCTGGCATGATAGAAGAGTTGAGGCCTGGGGCAGATCAGCCATGATCGTATTGAACGGTGGGGCAGGTTTGAGGGGCCGAATGGCCTACTCCTGCTCCTATTTCTCATCTTCTTATGAATTCTCATTGATTTTATCAATTCATTTTAATTATGATTGGTGCCATGAAAATATGCGCAGTTTGTTAAAGAGATGTTGTCGGACCTTTCAACAATTAAGAGCTCTGGATTCTAACAGGGTTTGTACAAATCTCATGCCCGAACTCCAGGGGGGTTGCAACTGTACCTGCAGGAAAGAGGCCAAAATAGTTGTTTTCAGCCATTTCCATTGTTCAAATCACTCCATGGTCTCACCCCTCCCTATCTCTTTAACCTCCTTCAACCCTACAAAACTCCAAGAACTTTGCACTCCTCCAATGCTGGTGTCTGGTCCATCCCCAGAAATACATAATATAATCAAGCAGAGGCAGCATGGCTTCAAGAGAGGGAAATCATGTCTGACAAATTTATTAGAATCCTCTGAAGAGGTAGTAATCAGGATAGATAATGGGGAACCAGTAGATGTAATATATTTGGATTTCCAAAATGCGTTCTTAAGGTACTGCACATAAGGCTAATAAGATAAAAGCCCATGGTGTTGGGGATAGTAAATTAGCATGGATAGAGGATTAGCTAATTAATAGAAGATAGAGAGTTGGGATAAGGGGGGCATTTTCAGGATGGCAACTGCAACCAGTGGAGTGCCACAGGGATCAGTGCTGGGGCCACAATTATTTACAATATATACTAATGATTTGGATGAGGGAAGTGAATGTACTATCACCAAGTTTGTGGATGACACAAAAATAGGTAGGAAGGCAAGTGGTGAGGATAACACAAAGGGCAGAATTTTTGGGTCATCAGGTGGGCACAACGGGTGGGCCCAAGATCGGCAGGGAAATGGTCTGCTGCCCGCGATCGGCCCCTGACCGCGATTTCATGCTGATCAGCCAATTAATGACCAGCCAGCATGAAACGCGCACTGAGAACCTCAGTGCTACTGGGGTGGGGGCGGGAGGAATGCGAGCGCAAAAGTCTGTGCATGTGTGCGGGAGCACGCACTGAAAGCGTCTTGAAGGCAGGGAGCTGAACAATTTTAAAATCAAATATAAATATTTTTAAAATCTGAAAAAAATGCCCTGACATGGGAGTCACTCACAGTAACATGAACAGAATAATAATTCTGCCCAAAAATTTATATTTAATTGTGGAAACCTCATCCTGCCCTTGGATGAGGTTTGTTAAAAAATCAAAAGGCTGCCTGGCTGATTCGCCTGCCTGCCAACCATAAGGTTGGATGGGTAGTGAAAAATGTTTAAATTAACTGATTAGGGACCCTAATAGGCCTCGCGAATGCATGATGATGTTGAGATGCTCGCCCGACATCATCATACACCATTTTACGCCCGATCGGTTCGGGTATATGTTCAGGTAACTGATTGTGATACTTGCACATTTTTTTGGGTGATTTTAAAATCTTTAGTTGATTGTTTTGAAGTCTTCAGTTCCCTGAGGCGGCTGTCTGCCTTCAGGGAGCTTTCACTCAGCACTCACCAGCGCCTGCACTTATGTCAGCGCCCACTCTTCTCCCGCCCCCTGAGCATTTTAGCGCACACTTCATGCTGGCTGGCCATTAATTGGCCAGCCTGCATGAAATCGCGGTTGGGGGCTGATCGCGGGCAGCGGTCCGTTCCCCTGCCACTCCCAGACCCACAGATCGCGCCCGCACGCTGACCTAAAAATCCTGCCCCTAGAATACTGTGAACAGTTTTGGCCCCCTTCTCTAAGGAAAGATATACTGGCATTGGAGACAGTCCAGAGAAGGTTCACTAGGTTGATCCTGGGTATGGAGTAGATTGGGCCTGTACTTATTGGAGTTTAGAAGAATGAGAGGCAGGGGGGCTTGACAGGGTAGATGCTGAGAGGTTGTTTCCCCTTGTGGAAGAGTCTAGGATCAGAAAGCATAATCTCAGAGTAAGGGGTCACCCATTTAAGAGAGAGATGAGGAGGAATTTCTTCTTCTCTCAGAGGGTAGTGAATCGGTGGAATTCTTTACTGCAGAGGGCTGTAGAGGCTGTATATTCAAGGCTGAGATAGACAAATTTTTAATTAGTAAGGGAATCAAGATTTATGAGGAAAAGGCAGGAAAGTGGAGTTGAGGATTATCAGATCAGCCATGATTTTATTGACTAACAGAGCAGACTCGATGGGCTGAATGGCCTACTTCTGCTCCTATGTCTTATGGTCTTATGGCCCAACTTCCTTCACACCACCACTGGCAATCATGCCTCCATTCATCTTGGCCCTCAATTCTGGAAATTCTTCCCTACATCTTTATGCTTCTCTGCCCCTCTCTCCTCCCTTACATCCTTCTTAAAACCTACATTTTTGACCAAGCGTTTGGCCACATGTCCAAATATCTCTTTATGTGGCTCAGTGTCAACTTTTCTCTGATTATGGTTCTGTGAAGTGCTTTGGGACATTTTATTTTGCTATAGGTGCAATGCAAGTTGGTAATGATTCCCCCTGTTCTTGATGATCTCCCACCACAGTTAGAACCCTGTGGGAGGAGAGATGCAGGCACAAAGGGCGCAGGGCCAGCAGGAAGTCCAAGGCAGAAGGGGCTGCAGAAGACACCATTATCCTGCTGCCAGGGTTTACAGGCAGCAATGCAGCTACCTCAATATGCTCAAGATGCTTTGCCAAAGGAGGCTCTACCTCTCAAGGGAGACCATGACCTCCATTTGTTGGATGATTGGGCCTTAGATCAGCTCCGATTGTGTGGGTGGACAATCCATGCCAGTGGCTCTGAAGGACACAGTGGCCTCAACTTCTATGCCTCCGGCTCTTTCCACAACTCAGTGGGGGATCTGTGTGGAGTCTCCAAATCAGCTGTCCTCAGTTGCATCAAGCTGGTGACAGACGTTCTGTTTGGGCAGGTCCTGACGTTTATTCTTTACTGTACAGATGAGGCCAGCAAGGCTGAGCAAGCCAGATGCTTTGCAGTGATTGCTGGGTTCCCCTGTGTCCAGGGTGCCATCGATTGCACACATGTGGCCAACAAGGCGCCAGCAGGTCAGCTGGGTGTTTGCATCAACAGGAAGGGATTCCACTCCATGAATGTGCAGATAGTGTGTGACCATAGGATGCAGATTCTGCAAGTCTGTGCAAGGTATCCAGGCAGCTCCCATGAAATGTACATTCAGAGACACTCCCACGTGCCGAGTCTCTTCAGTGCTCCAGCCTGACTGGATGGATGGCTGCTGGGTGACAAGGGCCATCTGTTGAAGAGGTGGCTCGTGACGCCTCCCCACCACTCAAGAACAGAGGCAGAGAAGCATTACAATACAAATCATGCCTCCACAAGCAGTGGTAGAGAGGACCATAGGGCTTCTCAAGATGCACTTCCAATGCCTGGACCTTTCAGGGGGTGCACTATTATACCCCCCAGAGCAGCTGTCACTGATCGTGGTTGCATGCTGCACTCTCCACAATCTGGCACTGGCAAGAGGGGCCCCACTCGAGGAAGGGGATCTTGATGCAGCTGCACAAGCCACGGATGATGAGTCCAGTATTAAGTATTAAGAATAGTGAGAACACTGAGCACATGGAGCCAGACCTCGGTAACCTGCAGGAGGCAGGGAGCCTTGATCCAATGCTCCTTCAGCTAGGCTACCAAAGATCAACTTCAAACACATGCCAGAGCTGCCTCTTCCATCTGGATGTGTGAAAGAACCCTTTCATTTGAACACAAAGAATACTCAGTGTCAGTGCAATAAAGTTCAGGGGCCACCTATGTCCAACATTACATACTGGCGTACCCTGCACCAATGAAATAAATCGGTGAAACACACTCAGGCCATGACGACAAAAACAAAATTGATCTCATTTTGACAATCCCAAACTATTTATATAAACTTCTCTAGTCTTCATTCCCAGACCAGTGTACATAAATTAAACATAAATGAACATAAAATCACTCGTGACCTGTCCCTCTTGTGCTCAGGTGCCTTTAAATTACGCTTGCATGTGCTACATCTAGGTGCTCCCCCCTCACTGGAACCAGCATTGGAGATAGCCTGCTGACCCTGCTGTCTTGTTGGCCTTGATGACCTTGGCGGTCGTCCTCTGACTAGTGCTGGCCCCAGCTGGGAGGGAGTGGCCAGTGCCACAGCTGCCATCTCCCCTGTCGCCGCAGCCTCATCAGCTGCCCCAGTCACTGATGGAGGGGCAGAGGAGCTGCTAGTTATCCCGAACGCTCTGAGGAGAGCCCACAAAGACAACAGGCAGCTCGTGCACCGTGAGGTCACTACAGACCTCCCTGCACACTATTGATGGACAGGCACCTAGCTGGGATACTGGATGCCTCATCCATCTCCCATACTGACAATGACCACCTGAAATCTGTGTCTGTGTGAAGGCTTGCAGGCCCGAGTGCAACCTCAGGAACCCCTCATTCTGTCCCTGGAGCTGCCTCTCCATGACAGTCGCCACTCTCTCAATGGAGGAGGTAGTGCTCTCACCCACGATGGTCAACACAGTGCTCACGTTGCGCATGGACTCTTCCATCATGGAGACCATGGCACGTAGACCCTTATGGATCTCCGCCAGATCCTCCCGCACATCTCACTGGACATCCAGAATCCGCTGCCTAATGGACGACTCCAGAGGCTCATCATCAGCCTTCGACTGAGCATTGTCCTAGTCCCCAGCAGTTCTCTGACTGTCGGCACCCTGGCCACTCTCTGCCTCCGCCTGCACCTCAAGCGAGTGTGAAGTGCCCCCACCAATGTGCACCAAGATTCCAGCCGCCGACCTAATGCCCACCGAGGTGCTGGTATCTATTCTGGTGCCTGCTTCAGAGAGTGGGTGTGACGCGGGTGACAATAAAGCCTGGTGGTCCTCCGATGTCAGGGGTGGCCCTTCAGAGTCTGGAAATCGGACGCCTGCTGGCGAACCTAAAAGGGAGAAGAAGGACATGTCATTAGTTAAAGTCATCACCCCCACCTCTCCACACACGATTGCACGGGGATAGTGCCGACTCTCCAGCTCCAGGGCATCTTGCTCAAACGGGGGAGCAGCAGCAGGTTGGGTGGGCCTCCGCCTGTACGTGCCTTCTCGGCTTGGTTATGGCTTGTCTTCTCCTGTAAGGACAGAGGAGCATTGATTGGTCCACTCTCTACCTGCAGCGCCATTGCAACCTGGCCAACCCCAGCTGAGGAACACTTTGCAGGGCACATCCGAGTTGTGGCTCTCGAGCCGCAAAACACGCTGACCAAGCAGCCAGGGCTCACCCCCTTAGCTAGCTCTGGTGTCACTGACAGTTGACACTCAGGCTCTAGCATGCCTGAGGTCCACGGGGGGATGGCCACACCTTAACACTTCTGCACACTGACCCATGCTAACACAGTACTCACCCATCCTGAGCGCAGCAGGTCATTGAAGCCCTTCCGACACAGCGTTGTGGAGGCTCCACGTTATGGCTGCTCACTATTGCTGCCACCTCCTCCCATGCCCCCTTGGTGCGGTGTGGTGGCCTCCTCCTCCCAACTCTGGGCACAAGGATGTCCCTCCTGGCAGTTGCCCCTTCCAGGAGGACAGTAAGGCCCTCATCAGAAAAGTGGGGGGCCAAGTGCCCACCTGACCTGCCCTCCTGCCTGGCGTTTGCTGCCGCACTGTTGTTCATCTTCACAACGGCAGCCAGATGTCCTTCCCTGGCAGGCTTTTTGGTGCTGCCTGGGCCTTTTTCAAACCAGCCGCTGGGTTACCATTGGACCCGGCGGCTGACAGGTCCCCACTCCCGCTCAGCTCTTCCCGGTCAGTGACAAAATGTGTTCAACGTTGGGCGGGCCTTAATTGGCCCTCCAGCGTGAAATCGCGGTCAGGGCCCAATCGCGGGCAGCGGTCAGTTTCGGGGCTGCGCCCGGACCCACCTGCCATGCCCGCCCGATGAGGACAAAATCAAGCCACACAATAGGCTTGTAAACAAAATTGAAGCCCATTGGATAAAAGAGTCAATAGCAGCATGGACACAAAATTGGCTAAGGGATAGAAAACAGAGTTGTGGTGAATGAGTGTTTCATCAGACAAGAAGAAAGTACATGGTGGAGTTTCCCAAGGTTCAGTGCTTGATCCTCTACTACTTTGATGTACATTAATGATTGCACTTTGGGGTATAGGGCACAATTTTGAAGTTTGCAGAAGGGAAATCTGCAATTGGGAGTGTAGTAAACAGTGAAGAAGGTAATAATGGACTTCAAGAGGACAGCGACAGGCTGGTGGAGTGGGTAGACACATGGCAGCTGAAATTCAATGCAGGAAAGTTTGAGGTGTGACATTTGGTACAAATGAGGAGAGACAATAACTTCTTAATTCTACAGTTTTAAAGAGGGTGCAGAACAGGTTAACACAGCAGTTAATAAAGCATACAGCACCTGGACTTTATAAATTAAGGCACAGAGTACAAACGCTAGGAAGTTATGCTGAATCTACCAAAACACAAATTCGGCACCAGCTGGAGTATTGGGCCGGATTTGCTTCCGATGGCAGATCTCACAGTGTCAACACTAGAAGTGATGTTTTTCCTATTAGTGAGTTAGGTGGCTGGCTGCACCCAATCTTGTGGAGGCCGTCCAATTAATGATCACAAGGCACAGGGGCCATCCAATCAGGGCCTGAGGTGGGAACGGAGGCTGCAAGATCGTTGTCAGCTGACACCACAGCAGGTGCTGGTGCCATTTTTAAAGGGCAGCCAGACCTCCATTTGTTCCTGCATGAATAAAGGAGTAGTTCCTGTTCCTGCTGCCTTGGAATAACCGGCCATTACTGCCTTAGACACTGCTACTGCTACCCTCAGCCATCTTGCTGCTTCATTCACTGAAGACTCAAAGTCACCAAGGAGTTCACCAGATGGCAACACACACAATGGCAGAAGGCAGATTCCTTGCATTCCCATGGTTCAGAAATGCCTCCCTGCAGATATTCCTCCAGGCTGTAAGTGCAAAACTGGACATCCTCTTCTCAAGGATGGGAGGAGGAGAGGACCTCATCTGTCCAAGCAAGAGATTGCAGGGGAGATCAGTAGCTGTGGGGTCACCCCATGAACCTCCAAGCAGGATCTAAAACTCACCAATGATCTTTTTCAATCTACTAAGGCGAGTGTTCCATACCTCTTTTCCCTTTGGGACTTATATGTGGTAACATGAGAGGGTTGGCCCTGGTACTAAGGAAGTGAACATCCAGTCGGTGGCAAGGGGGTCAAGCAGCAACATATTCTGTCAGTGAGAGGCACTCGTCTATCTTCATTGACTCCCACAAGTTCCCTTGAGAGTGGGTGTGTGCAGGCAGCATCTGTGTGCCTCCATCATGGGCCCCTAGGCCTGCACAGCCATAGGCATCGTGCCTCTCTCTGTGGGGAAACTAACAGAATCACATAAGTTTAATGGCACAGGAGACCATTTGGCCCATCGTGTCTGTACCAGTTCTCCAAATGAGCTTTATGAGCTAGTGCCATTGCCCTGCTTTTTCCCCATTCTCCTGCACATTGTTTCTATTCGAATAATCATCTAATGCCCTCCTGAATGCCTCAATTGAACCTGCCTCCACCACACTTCCAGGCAGTGCATTCCAGACCTGAACCACTCATCAAGTGAAAAAAATTTTTTCTCACATCACATATGATTCTTTTGCAAATCACTTTAAATCTGTGCCCTCTCGTTCTTGATCCTTTTACGAGTGGAAACAGCTTCTCCCTATCTACTGTCTAGCCCCCTCATGATTTTGAACATCTTCATCAAATCTCCTCTTGGCCTTCTTCTCTCCAAGGAGGACAGTCCCAACCATGCCAATCTATCCTCGTAACTGAAGTTTCTCATCCCTGGAACCATTCCTGTAAACCGCTTCTGCACTCTCTCCAATGTGTTCATATCCTTCCGATAATGTGACGCTCAGAGCTGTAGACAATACTCTAGCTGAAGTCAAACGAGTGTCTTATATAAACTCAGCATAACCTCCTTGCTCTTGTACTCTACCTTCACCTTCAATGATCTATGCACATATACACCCAGGTCCTTCTACTCCTGCAACCCCTTCAAAATTTCACCCTTTATTTTATATTGTCACTCCATGTTCTTCCTACCAAAATGCATCACCTCACATTTCTCCACATTGAACTTCATCTGCCACCTATTTGCCCACTCCACCAAATTGTCTTTGTCCCTTTGAAGCTCTACATTGTCTTCCTCACAGGTTACAACATCCCAAGCTTAGTATCATCCGCAAACTTTGAAATTGCCCCCATGCACACCAAGATCTAGATCAATAATATATTTCAGAAAAGCAAGGGTCCTAATACCAACTCCTGGGGAACTCCACTACAAACCTTCCTCCAGCCCAAAAAATATCCATTGACCATTACTCTCCATTATCTATTTTTCAGCCAATTTTGTAACTGTGTTGCTACTGTCCCTTTTATTCCATGAGCAATAACTTTTCTCACAAGTCTGTTGTGGTGTGGCACTGTATCAATGCCTTTTGAAAGTCCATGTACACCACATCAGCAGCATTATCCTCATTAACCTTTTCTTCAAAAAACTCCAAGTTAGTTAAACACGATTTCCCCTTTAGAAATCCATGCTGGCTTTTCACTTTCAATCCATATTTTTCCATGTGACTACTAATTCTATATAGAGTAACTGTTTCTAGAATCTTGCCCACCACTGGGCAACCTTTACAATCTACCTTCTTTGAACAAGGACGTAATCTTTGCAATTCCCCAGTCCTTTGGCACCTTCCCTGAGTCTAGGGAAGACTGAAAAATTATGGCCAGTGCCCCTGCAAGTTCTACTCTCACTTCCTTCAATATCCTTGGATGCATCTCGTCTGGTCCCAGTGCCTTGTCAACTTTAAGTAACGATAGTCTATTCAACACTTCGTCATTTCTGCCTCCTGTTTTGAACGCTTCTAGTTAGAGTTTCCTTATCTGTCACCATGGCCTGGGTAGCATCTACCTCCTTGGTAAAGACGGATGCAAAGTATTCATTTAATACCTCAGCCATGGCCCCTTCATCCATGTGTAAATTCACTTTTAGGTCCCTAATCGGTCTACTCCTCCTTTTACCATTCTTTTACTATTTATATACCTATAGAAGACTTTAGGATTCCCCTTTATGTTGGCTGCCAGTCCTTTCTCATAATCCCTCTTCGCTTCTCTAAATTGTTCTTTCACCTCCCCTCTGAACCTTTTATATTCCTTTTGGTTCTCAATTGTATTTTCTACCTGACACCTGTCATAAGTGCACTTTTTCTTCTTTATCTTATTTCTATCTCCTTTTTTATCCAGGGATCTTTGGATTTGTTTGCCCTACCTTTCCCTTTCGATGGAATATATCTTGACTGTGCCCGAGCCAATTCTTTTTTGAAGGTAGCCGGTTGTTCAGATAGCTTTTCCCGCCAATCTTTCTATCCAGTCTATTGGGCCCAGCTTTGTTCTTGCCCCAATGAAGTCGGCTCTCGTCCAGTTAATTATTCTTACACAAAAACAAAAATAGCTGGAAACTCAGCAAGTCTGACAGCATCTGTGGAGAGGAATACAGTTAACGTTTCGAGTCCGTATAAAAATGTTTATCTTAGGAACGTTTGAGGACTCTGGGTCTATACTCGATGGAGTTTAGAAGGATGAGGGGGGATCTGATTGAAACTTACAGAATACTTAAAGGCCTGGACAGAGTGGACGTGGGGAAGATGTTTCCAATAGTAGGAGAGACTAGGAGTAAAGGGAAGACCTTTTAGAACAGAGATGAGGAGAAACTTCTTTAGCCAGAGAGTGGTGCATCTGTGGAATTCATTGCCACAGAACGCTGTAGAGGCCAGGTCATTGAGTGTATTTAAGACTGAGATAGATAGGTTCTTGATTGGTAAGGGGATCAAATGTTATGGGGAGAAGGTGGGAGAATGGGCTTGAGAAACTTATCAGCCATGATTGAATGGCGGAGCAGACCCGATGGGCCGAATGGCCTAATTTCTGCTCCTATGTCTTATGGTCTTCATCAGAATTAAGGAAATATAGAAACGAGGTGAAATATAGGCTGGTTGAGGTGGGACAGGTAGAGCTGGATAGAGGGCCAGTGATAAGTGGAGGCAAAGAAGAGATTGCCAAAGATGTCATAGATAAAAGGACAAAGGGGTGTCGACGGTGGTAATATTAGCTAAGGAACATGCTAATAGAGACATTAAGGGTAGAAAGCAGGACGAGCAAGTGACAGATAGCCTTAGTGGGGGTGGGGTGAGGGGGTAGGGATCGAAATAGGCTAAAAGGTGGAGATAAAACAATGGATGGAAATAAATTTATTCTTACTTTGGATTGCCTATCATCCTTTTCTACCATCATCTTAAAACATGCACTACAAAGATCACTGTCTCCTAAAAGTTCCCCCATTGACACTTTATCTACTTGGCCCACGTCATTTCCAAGAACCAGGCCGACAGTGCGTCTTTTCATGTTGGATTGGACACATACTGCTGTAGAAAATTCTCCTGAACACAATCTAGGAATTGTTACTTCACTCCGCCCTTTACAATACCACTGTCCCAATCTTCATTCAGGTAATTAAAGTCATCCATTACAACTAATATATGATGCTTGCATCTCCCTGCAATTTCCCTGCAGATTTGTTCTTCTACGTCCTTCTCACTAGTTGGCAGTCTATAGACTACACTGAGCAATATAATTGCACCCTTTTTGTTCCTTAGCTCTAGCCAAATTGATTCTGTCCTTGAACCCTCTGGGGAATCCTCTTTCTCCAGCACTGCAATCCTCTGAAGGCTAATGCTTCCAGGAAATGATGGCACACAACATTAAAGAGGGGGCCAAGATTAGCAGTGGAGGGCCATACCTCCACATCCTCACCCTGATGGGGGAGGAGGCCTTGGAGTTAGCAGGTCACCAGGGCAGCAGTGCTTTTGCTAATAGCAAAACAAGGAATGCCAAACTAAGGATGAGTTAACAAGTGCCGGTGCACAAGGGTGCATCTGGCACACAGAAGGCATAATGATGAAGAATCATAGCAGACATGGTTAGGATGAGGAAGTGGGAAACCCTTAACCTTTACGTATTTCTGTTCTTTCATGCAGGTCAGAGTCAAGCCAAGACTGGATGAAGTTGAGAGAACGAAGGTCAGTTAGCTACCTCTGAGGACAAGGAGGGATTCTCAGAGGGTGCAGCATCACATCATTCCACTGCACCCTCCATTACAGCAGATACTCTCACCTCAGTGCATATGTGCTGCTAGAGTTGGCTGTGACAGGCAACTGTTGCAGCTACAGCAGGAGACAATGGAACATCTGCTGGAGCTTCTAGAGGCTTTGTGCATCCATGCACAGACAATGGAGGAGTGTGTGCTTGGCTTCCTCCATTAAGAGGCTGCGGCCTTCATGGAGAGCCAGACGCAACAGACCAGACAGGCAATGCAAGAGATGCGCTTGGACCTGCATATCATATCCAGCAATTCATTGTAGCAGCGACAAGGCAAGAGGGGGACAAGGCACTTGAAGTCTCCACCAGATCCTTATGCTTCTCAGGTTAGCAGGGAGTTACAAGTGTGCCATGCAAGGGAGGTGGAATGACTACCTTCCTCCTCTGGGAGCTTGTCACAGGTCACTTCTGATGTGGACACTGACTCCTCAGCCCCTCGGCCAGTGACTCCATCTCTTCAAAAAGCCCGATGACAGAGGGACTGGGTCCTGTTTCAATGCAGGTGCCCCTCAGCATGCTGGGGACCTCCAGACCTCAGGTAGCCAGAGTATGGCCACCAAGCTCATCCCAGGCCAAAAAGTAGCATAATCAGCAGCCCACCTCCACGCCAGCTGCAAGCACTGAGGTAGCACCTCATAGGAGTACCTGTAATAGAATTAAGAAGAGCACCTAGCTGCACTTGGGATTATAGATGATTTACATATCCAGATGTTAAGTTTCCTTTCTGGTGTGTGGCTCAATAAATTTTTCACTCATTCTTCCTGCTTCTCATTCTAATTCTTGCTGCTCTGTAAGGTTGCATCTACACCC